>NC_054596.1:9047500-10247500 GCF_004785595.1 Juglans microcarpa x Juglans regia | reverse complement strand
TGATCGCTTAAAGTGTGGGTTACTACAAACAAACTCTTACAGCTACAACAAAATGGAAAAGCATGAACAAAAAATCGCAGAAAGGGGCAAAATCCACTGATGCCACTGAAAACCAAAAACAATCATTGAGCACGAAAATATTTGCACTTTACTAACGATAAATAGTCACATACAATCAACAATACACTTAATTATCATGCAAACGTCTTTACAAACAAACCTCACAGAGGCCCATCCTCAAAGGTCCTTACTACAAATTTAAAAAATTCTTCTTGATGACCACTCATGAAGATCTCCATTGCACTATATAACATCGACAAACTATGGACTAATTCTCAGAATTGCTTTTTCTACAGTTTTTTACAGGTTACCTCCATCATCGTTGACTTAAATGTTCTCAAGGTCTTCTTGATAAACAAGTCGACCTTAAGAATCGCTGACATTTGTTAGGGACTATATTGACTAGGTCTAGGGGATTCACCTATTGCACCTCAAAGAGCCCAAGTGCCTTAGCACCGAATGATGATCTCAAAAACAAAATAGTCTACCTACTAGGGAATTTGCCAAAAGATGTCAATGCAAAGACTAAGGGTCCTATTTATAAGGATTAAAACTTGGAAACCCCCAATAGGTCCCTTGAAAAATAAATAATTAAATAAAAATAAATAATAAAAAATAACATAGTTGGCATGGGCCAAGTTGACCTAATCCTTTGAAAACCTATTACTAATAATAAGGGAAGAGATAAAGCTAAGATATGAGACTGGGAAGAGATAAGACAAGGAAAAGATAAGCTAGAAGAAGTTGACACAGACTCTTAAATTAAAAGAAATGGGTTCAGAATGAAAGTTTAACTCAATCACTCCAAGAAAATAGACATCAATATAAGAAGGAGACTCTCGACAAGCTCCCTAAGCATATACTCATTCAGGCATAGCGACTCAACAGGATTTTCCCTCAAAGGAGGCATTGTCTTCAATCTCCCGAAACTCTAAATTTCTTCATTGTAGTGTGAGATATGTGAGGTCATGAGAGATTATAAAATTACTTAGTATAGTAGATTTTATCTCCAAACAACCGGTGGACGTAGGCTTTTATGCTGAACCAAGTAAATCTTTGAAATCTTTTTATTTATTTTTATTTGCTTATTTATTACTTATTTTTATTTACTTATTTATTACTTATTTTATGGACAAACGCAAAGAGTACCATATCAACACCCGAGCCATCATCGCGGCCTGGGAATAATTCATTCTTTCATTCCAGCTTGTTATGCAAATTTTAAGCATTAACAATATATGTTCTTAATCCTAAGATGTTATTGATTTCAAAGGTAAGGTGTAGGTTCCTCTAATTTGATCTCCCCATGAGTAAAATCAAATTTGAATGAATCTCAATTATATGTTGCAGGGTACATAATAACATCAAAGTACTAGTGCTTTTGGGAACATGATTTATTCTCAACAACAACATCCATGATATAGTAATTAACAGAGTGAATAACTAGTCAGCAACAGATAAGGTTAAGAAAATTACATAGGGTTTATGAATTTACAGTATGCATGCAAGGTGCATTTTTTCGTCGAGATCGGATGCGAGTATTCGATGGAATGGGCCCACAGTAATACGTACTTGGACGTTAAAACGATGTTTAATACGCATCCATAGTTTAAATAGTTAATAAAATACTACCCAAATTTAGGTACGTAATTTGGCAGCAAGGCTCATGACGTACGTCTCACGTCTATAGTTTTTTTTTTTTTTTTTTAAATAAAACCCACATCATTATTCTTTTATAAAACGATAAATCACTGAAATTGAGATTTGAAAGTTAAAAGTTGAATAAAATATTATTAAAATAATATTTTTTAATATTATTATTATTTTGATATTTGAAAAAATTAAAGTAAGAATTAAAAAGTTGAATTGTTTATTATATTTTGTATAAAAATTTAAAAAAATTATAATAATAACGTGAGGTGAGATGAGATAATATAAGTCACTCTCTTGGACCAAAAGAGCCCCGAGCTGTGTTTTGATGTCAGTCCCGCCTTTGGTCGTTCCTCTCCTTTTAGCCAAGGACTCTAGCTAGTCTTTACGTTACTTTCCTCTTTAATTAATTTCCAGCCGTTGCACTCAAATTTACCTCATTTTCTTGCCAGCCTTGTGTCCTCTCAAATCCGACATGCCAAGCCACTTATCTTTTGTCTCACTTTTCTTATCTTGTTGTTCGCATTGAATGTCAGTCCCGCCTTGCACCATGCAGGTGAGGGTTTCCTGCCCCACCCCAGGGAGGTGGAGGCTAGGCCCTCCCGCCCAGGTACCGGGGGAAGCTTGTGGGATAAAACTCACTAGAAAAAGTATTATACTCCACAAAAGGTTTAAGTCGTGGCTAATACCTTTGTTTTCCTACGACACATCTCATGGTAAGAGCCAATAAAGCTCACCGCAAAAACACGTCTATTTTCATTTATACTCGTGGGAATAGGAGCAATTATTGCAAGAGGTACTAGTGGATATTAGTATTACCCACTAGAACATTTGGTGAAAAAAATGTCTTCCAGCAAAATATTTTTGCGGCAAATACTAAAAGAATTCAAAATAATAATAATAATTGTAAAAGCAAAAAAAAAAGATGAGAATGAGCCAAAAATGATCATAAAAAATTGTCTAACATAAGCTAAATAATCATATACAAACTTTGGAGATTCAAATTGACACTAATAACAATTTCAAAAAAATAACTAAAATTGTGCTAACATGTTTTAAAGAAAAACTCCTAATGAGAACCCAAGAACAATAAAGAGTTTAGTGATTTGGCACTAATAAGAACATTCAAGTGGAAAAAGAACTATTTTATATTTCTATTTCCATAACTATTTACCTTAGTTCTTCCATCACGTATCATATTGATAGCTGTAACCTCAACTCTGTTGAGCTCTTCACCAACCATGCACGTTAGTAACCAATACCTTCAAAATTTCAATATGACTATTAGTGCAATTGGATAACCAGACCTATTATAAAGAAAATCACACACAAGTCTTGTAGTGAATGAAAGAGCTTAAACAACACATATTTTCCTTTGCTTCTTGGTATAGTGCTCTGACATGAGAAGTACTGATCCCATCAAATATTTTCACAAACTGAGAGTATAGACCTCAAGAATGTATACAAGAAACAGATCTCAAGAATGTATAAAAGGTACTTTGAATTAAGCTAAAATGCCTAAAACTCAATATATCAACTGAATGATATTGCATAAACACTAAATTTTGATCCTCATATAAGGGGATAGAGAGATAAGCATATATTTCTAAACTAAAAACCTTTCAAATAAACATGTAAAGAAAGAAAGAAAGAAATAACTAATAACAATATAAGAAACTAAAATATAAGCTAAAACAGAGTTGCTGCCATGTAACTCTTTCTTCAACATACTACTAGATAAAGTAAAACACATTGGATTTGAAGCACCCACAATAATATTTGTAGCCTCAAGCATAATTTTAGATATACCAAATCCAGTTCCATTTATTTCCTTACATCCAAAAGCATAACACAACCCAACCAAGCATACCGACAACATCCAATATGAGTGAAGTTAATCCTAACCAACCAAGTATACCAACAACAAACTCACTACAACTCCATCATTTAATCCCAACACTTTAAGATAATTCATCAATAAATATAGTCCAACTCAAACATAATCACGCATTTAGAAATCATTTCCGTGCTCACACATCCAATATGAGTGAAGTTAAACATTAAATATTAAATCCATCAACTACAAGCAGTCCAACCATTACATTACTCCCATATTTAATTAGCATCAATCCATAGGATTCCACTTCACACTCCCACATGCATAACCTAATAATTTCACAACCCAACAACATCACAAACCACACCAGCTTTCCTCAGTCTACCACATCAACACAATCAATTTATAAAACAGATTTCTTCATAATTTAACACACAACCAATCACATAAACAACCTAGAGGAGATAAAGGGAATAGTTGTTATACCATAAACAATCTAGATATGACTATAGTGTTGCTCAGTGATGTAGTTGTTGCTTGCTGCGGCTTGAAGAGGTAACCAATGAGTGGCAGAACAACCTCAAAAGTTGTGGCCAAAGGCGTTCTCATGGTGGTACTGCCTCGTGGTGGTTGATGGGCTGATGGTTGACTAAGAGGAAGGGATGAATCAAGCAGGGGGCGGGACCTCAATTTTAGGAGGCCAGCCATGAGACATGGGAGGAGCAGTCGTGGGGTTGGAGGTGGTTGATCTCATGTGCGGTGGATGGTACTCGGCTAAGGGAGGAGGAGAACCGTGGGAAGAGAAAGGAGAGGAAGGGTCTGCTGCCGTGCATGGGGTGGCCGGCGTGCCTATGCTCTTTGTGAGACCATGCTACTGCCATTCACGGCGGCGTTGGGTTGCTATGCATAGGGGAGGCAAGAGAGCTTGAAAGGGAGATATCGAGAGAAGGAGAGAGAGGGATCCTCAGGTAGGGAAGGCTGAGAGGGAGGAGAGGCTTTTGTTAGTGAGATGCGATGGTGTTGGGTGGATCGACAATGGTGGTAGCTCTTGCGCTGTGCGAGTTTGAGCTGAGAGGGAAGGGAGAGGGTACCCGAGGGGGATTGTCAGTTGGAGGGAAAAGGACAGAGAGAGAGGGGAAAAAGTGAGGGAAGGCTAGGGTTTAAAGTGTTTAATCCTAGCCCTTAATTTAGGATCCCTAATTTAGATCTAATGGTGGAAATAAAACACATAAAGAGAACTAAAATAACTAAATAAAGAAGTAGATAAATGCAATTAAAATGAAATGAGCCTATATTTAAAATTAGACTTTGATTAAAGGATCTAAAATAATATTTTTAATGATAAAATAAAATAATGAATTTCAACAAATATTTCTTATAGAAATAAATTCATCTAAAAAATAACTTATAAGTATTTGCGGCATCTAATTATTGCCGCAAAAGAGAATATTCCTTGCCGTAATAAGTTAATATATTCTTGAATTAAGTGGTGTTTGTTGCAAAATTATTTTTGGCGACACAAGTCACCCAATAAAGTTTGTTTTACTAATGAATTTTTGGTCGTCCAACATATTTTGTGTCAAAAGTTAATATTTATTTGCGAAGTCGCCGCAAAAGGTAGTTTTACCAATGATTTTGAAATTGTAGAACGTGAAGTCGTGGCAAAAGAACATATTATTTTCCACGGAGCTGATTTCTAACAATAGGCAAGTATATTTCATTAGCTTATATCGTGGGAAAAGAATTCGTGGGAAAGGGCAATTTTGTTGTAGTGCCTAGCATTAAGTGAAAAAAAAAAAGAAAAAAAAGAAGAAGTAAATCATTAATTGCTTTTATCGGTGATACTCTTGGAATATGATTTCCCCAAAACTAATTGTGACCTGATTAAGAAGTTTTCAACGTCTTATTTTAATTCCGTTAGAATTTAAAGGATAGGAAATTATAGATATACAATTATTTTTATAACTTTTTATACAATTATATTTAGATGAGGGTTATTTTTGTAAAGTAACTTATAAAAGTAATGTGATCACTTTATATATATAAATACCTTCATTTTAAAATATGGTTATATAAATAATTACAAAAAAAATTATACATGTATCATTACTCTTAATTAAAGAATACGTGCATTTGCATCCAAGCGAGGTCAAGAAACTAACGTCCACGTCACAAACAAGGGGAGTTGAATTCCTTGCTTGTGAACTAATTAGGGGACTAGCATCAGCATGCTTTCGCAATGCAAAGAAGTACTTGTCGGTCAATGCCAAGATGACATTCACAGTAAAGATGATTAACACACTACTGCAATTGCAAGTTGACACGAACCAGATGGCCGGTGTTAGAATATATATTATAATTCGTTTAGATAATTAATTAATTAACTACTCGATCCTACTGTTATTTTAATGGGGCCGCTGTGACTTCGTCCGTGTTGACTGATTGGAAAATAAAACATAAGTAATGATTTGTTGAAGTCCCAATAGACAAATCATCTACGATTTATTTGTAAAAAACTGAACACCACATTAAAAAAGTGTAAAAAAAAAATTATATTTTTTTGTAGGATCCACTTTTTTAAAATAATTTATTCAAAACTTATCTATTTAAGACTGAGAGGTAACACATATATGGTAGCATATTGACTTTGGAATTTCATGCCTGCCAGCTTTATTTGGTAGAAAATGCTAGGTGAACCGAGAGACTCGACTGAAAAATCAACCGATACCACGTGTCATTTTTTGAATGGCCCGTACAAAATATTTAAAAATGAAAAACTATACATATTTAACTCTCTTCCCCTTCGCACGCCTCCCTCTCCTTTCGCTCGGCTGATCAAACTACAAAATCGAAGCAATCTCAAAGCTCCACTTTCATTTTCGGCAAAAATTGAGCGACAGAGTTCCATTTCCAGCGTGGGCCTGAAGTTTTAGTGAATATGATATTCTTCTCTCTTACTCTATATGTTTCTCTCTCTAAGTGGCTGAAGTGGCCAGAGTTGAGGTTTGGAACCCAAATGGAAAATACAGAGTTGTTAGCACAAAGCGCATGCCCGGAACTAGATGGATCAATCTCTTAATTGAACAAGATTGTCGGGTGGAAGTAATTTTCATTCTCTTATTCCATGCCACCATATCAGCATTTGTTAAGATCACCGTATTCAACGCAATCACAATTTGTAATTGCCACGTTCAAGACTAATACAATTTGTCATCTTTTTGACGTAGATCTTAACTATGATTTGGATAAAGGAAATTACCTTTTATGGTCTTATGAAAAATAAGTAAATTACCTCTGTGGCAATTGCTAGATGTGTTTTAGAATATATTTACCAAAGTTCAGACATCTGCTGTTTCCATTCTTCATATCTTGCTGCCATTAAGTAGGTTTTAATGAGCCTAAGAAGTATGACTGGAGGAAAACGAAACAACACAAAAAACTTGGAAACAGTTTCGACAAAGAAACTTCAAAATCTCACTGATTCCGTACAAGATGGAAGGAAGGAGAAGGAGGGATGAGGAAAAGGGTTATGGGGTATTCAGATCCAAAACGGGTTTTTTCTCTCTTTCTTTTTTTCATTTTTTTTCTTATTATTATTTTAAATTCTTACGTGCTCCAGCTAATTAAAGTCAATCAGTCGATTATTGGTATAAACCGTGGGCTCCGTAGCGTTACCCTCTCCTATATATATATTATGTTGTTACACAATTTCACCAATCCTCGTGTTTTAAAAGTTTGGTTCTAAAAATTTTCTGAAAGTAGTTATATATATATATATATATATATATATTATATGGGCGTTAAACAACATTTCACTTTGCAATCTTTGTAAGTACATTTCATTGAATCCCTCCATTTGGAGATTTTATAGATTCTTTTTCTAACTTTTAATGTTTTTAAATGTAACGTTCCATTCCAGTCCCGAGGTCCAAGGAGTTGACTTTTGTAACCTAAATCATCTCCCATAATACAATTATATATACTCCAAAGACGATAAAATATAAATTCATTCGTTCAACATAAATATATATGATCATCTACATGGACACCAAAGAAATATCTCAATATAACAAATTAAAATCTCCATAAAGACTCAGAAGTATTCATGTCTCATGATACCCAAAATAACAAAAAATAATAAATTTACTAAAAATGACTCTCCAATAATTACTCGTAGCATTTGACACTTTTCTCCACGATCAGCAAGTCTTGCTAATACTTCCTACTCTTGATCTCCAGTTGAACCATCAAAATCATCTGAAAAATATTGTAGAGAGAATGAGTGAGTTATAAAAAACTCAGTAAGCAAAGAACATATACTAGTAAGTAAGCATGAGCATTTACAGAGTTCATAATGCCGAAAAAAATATTTTTATTTTCAGAATGTAGAATTAGAACATGTTATCAAAAATATCAAAGCGAAAGTTTAGAATTGTTCTTATTCCAAATTCCTTCGGTATAGAATAACTGAAACATCACATTAAAATAGAAATTACATGTTCAACCCCTGTGGTAGGGTTGTACAAACCTCAGTGGCCAACCGAGCAGAAACAGAATGTGAAATATTTTCCTTATTATTCTTGGAGCTCCGAATGTGCACTCAAGAAAAACCACACAGAAACCACTTTGCTTTCAAAATGGGTGCACCAGAGACAAAAAAAAGTGTAAAAACCCGAACAGAGGCCACAGTTTAACACCCGTGGAAATGTCAGAACAGAACAGAAATAGAATATCATGCCAGAAGTTTTCAGAGATCACATCATATCATATCAGAGTACATAACATATTCAAAACACAACAAAATTAGATCATTATTATATAATTATGCACAAATTTTCATACTTGCTCTTTTGTGCAGTTCAAAAACAAAATGCCAAAAAAATAACTCATGTCTACACCAGTCATGACAGAAAATTTTTTTCTCTTCTTGAACAGAATTTCATGCAAATGTAGATAAAATGACTGAGGTTGTTTTCAATTTTTTCTTTTCATAACAAAATATACATATTTTTCATAAAATCAACATCAGTCCAATCATGTTATGCAAAGTCTACCATAAGAACCTCACTTACCTGGATATTTTAATTTGTCTGAATTTTCTCAAAACAGTGTTACGAGAGTATCAAACATCACCTATAAAATAGTCACGTAACTTTTATAAATTGCCAATTGATCACATAACTTCTATATTTTCGTAATGTCTAAAATCCTTGAAACCCTAAAATATCGTCACTTTATAAAGAATTTATTCCCACATAATTTTCTCAAAACAATTACGTACCGATTAAATCCTAAGATCATATTAACCCCATAATTTGACCTTCTAATATTTTCCATCCAAACCTGTGTCTTTTGAACCTTGAAAATTATACATAGTAAAATGATATTCACCCGTGACCTATAAACATGTGAAGCTCATAGAAACCAAAATGTACAATGGTGGTGCAACCATTGTGCGACTCCTAACCTCTATGTGTGTCCATGCAACACATGATCTCTGACATTGTGCTAGCTCCAACTATGTGAGAGGAGGTGCTATGAGAGAGAATACAATGAGAGAGAGAGAGAGAGAGACTTTACGTCGAGAAAGACGACAAGGACTGAGAGAATTAGAGGGAGAATTTTTTCGGTGACACAGATGAGCAGTAGCAGTAGCTGGGCAACATGGGGGTGGCACTTGAAGACGTTGAACGTGGGAGTATCACAGTGGATGAGTGGGGCATTGGTCTATGGGTGTTTCGATGGGACAAAGTACTCTGTTTTTGGTGAGGGAAAACAGGGGCTTCTATGGCAGCTTACAGAGGGTGGTGCAACGACAGTGGTGTATAGCGGGGCGTTGGCTCACGATTGATTGTTGGTGAATAATCTCATATTTTTTGTGCGCAAGGTATTAGGCATATTTATAAGAAATGAACAATCCTTTCTTGTAGAACCGATTTTATGAAATGAGTTAAGCCCATAAATTTCTTCATGGTATCAGAGCAAAGGTCCTGAGTTTGAACCCTGACTCTACACTTTATCATATTTTAGTTAAATATTCTACGTATTAGGCCACCCATTGAGGGAAGTCTGGCCCACACGTGAGGAATAGTGTTAAGATATAAAATAAATAATAAAATCTACCTATTCCCGTAAGCTTAAGTTTTTAGGATAAGTGGTGATTTTTTATGGTATCAGAGACTGCCACAGGACGTATGGAGGCTCACACTACTTACCCTGTGACAAGGACCTGCACGTGAGGGAAGATATTGAGGAATAATTTCACATTGCCTGTTGACAAAGTCTTGGGCATATTTATAAGGAATGAGCAATCATCTCTTGTAGAATCGGTTTTATGAGATGAGTTAGGGTCATGAATTTCTTCATTGATCTACTCCAACGAGGGTGGTGCTGCCGTGAGAGGTGCTTCCCATGGCTGCAGGCATGAGTTTGTGTTGGGTGCAATGTTTCCAACAATAGCATCTCACTGCGTCTTCGACGTGGAGAGGGTCTTGTGATGCAACGACTTCCCCTTCTTGGCATGAACGTGGCTATTGTTGCTTCCTAGACATGAACTTTGGCTGCGACGTGGGGTCGGGCATACCTTCGTGTGGGGACATGATGGTTGTGAGGGGTGGTTTATGTGGTTTTGGATTCCAACGAAAGGTGGTGGTGGTGGCTGCATTGCGATTATCCTAGGGAATCTGAGGAAAGAGAGGAAACTTGCAATGGATCTTGTGCTTGGGAGGAAGGGAAAGTGTGCATGAACGTGTATATGGTGTTTAAGTAAGGTGCTATTATGAACCCAAGTGTGAAAGAGATGTGCATGGATTATGGACCTAATTCATGGGCTTGGGTTTTTGGGCCCATTTCTAAGTATTTGGGCCCACATCTTCGATAGTGTATGGAATTAATAAATGGGTTGGGCCAGCTAACGTAGTCTAAATAATCTCTTCGGCTTAATCGTATTTTCATGGGTCAAGTATTTAACCAACACTCATGGGCCTCGACTTAACTTCTAAAATAACCCTACTTGTCCCATACATTTTTCGGGCCTAATTCCCACTTGGTCCATTAAAAGATTTTAACCTAATTATCAAACCTAATAAAATTGATACACTACCAAAATAAATTTTGACCTTGTGTTCTATTTCAAAATTACTTGTTAAATCTCAAGTAGACTTTTCATACGTATTAACTTAGATTTTATTTTATTTTATTTTTTATTTTTATTTTTATTTTTTTATAAAACCTGCGATATATATTAGCTTAGTCTTGGTATTGGGCCTAGGTGTTCCATTAAAGTGTGACATTTTTTATTTATTTTATTTTATTTTTTATCTTAGAATAATATTAGTTACAAGCATAAGGTCTTATACACAAACTCTTTGTAAAAACATATGTTCCACTAAAAAGAAATAATCATTTCCCTTTACTGGATCAAAGTTAGCGGCGTCATGAACTTGAACCTTGGAGGCAAATATTGGCCAAAGAGATTTCCCAAATGTCAAGAATCACAATATTGAAATGATTACAATATCGACAATTTTATCTAATAATTTCCCATTTGGATTCCCTTGAATTTGACTCCGGCTCCGATTTTTTCAGAGTTTAAATTTGAACTCTGACTCTGACTTATGTAGGCTCCAATTTACATTGAACCAACTTCGACTTGTCAGAGCGGAGTCGGATTTGGGCTTGTTTTAGACTTTTTTTTTTAACTTCATATTTAACCAATTTTTAAAGCAGAACTTTTTGTTCGTTTTCAAATTTTAGTTTTTCCAAAAATTAAAACTAAATCATTCACTACTAATTTACTTATAATATACTACTTATCTAACTTATTTTTATACTAGACTTATACTATAGTGTGTAATTACATTTTATCATACTATAGTATTACATATTATTTTTAGTGTCTAATTACTTGTTATTATACTTTAACTAAATTATTTTGTTTTTCAAAAATACCTCAACTATATTGAAATCACTCACTTTTGGCATATGGAAACTGTGGTAACAAAACAAATACCTAAGGGTTACATGTATTCATAAAACCAAAACCCAGGCATAAAAACCATAACCTCTAACCACTTTAAAGTATAACAAAAAAAAAAAAAAACATATGATGATGAATATTAAGCAAAAAAGAAAAAAAAAAAGAACATCATATATTAAAATTAAACCAGTCTAATATGAGGTAGACCCAACTTTTCTATGCGCAAAATTCCTATAAGACGAGAAGGAACATCCACTGAGGACCACTATTGACAATTACACCCTTCCACTCCCATTCGTGCCAAAAAATATGTTGAAGCATTCCTTCCCTGTATATATGAGATGCTTGGACATGCAAAGTCTTTACAACATTCATGACTTCCTCACAATAATCCTCAAAGTACCAGCTTTCACATCTCTGCTCCTTTAACCACTTAACCACCAACAAGGAATCTAGCTCCACATCAATCTGCACTATACCCATATTTTTTACCATGTGAAGACCATGTAACAAACCCAACAATTCAGCATAATTATTAGTACATGTTCCAATAGAAGCTAAAAATGCCATAATCAAATTGCCACCCTAGTCTCGAATCACAGCACCAGCCCTAGCCATTCTAGGACTCCCTCTCGAGGCCCCATCTACATTAAGCTTCACTCTCCCTACTTTCAAGCACTGCTAACAGACAAGCCATGTAGTTCTCTATTTTGTAATCTTGATTGGGATGTTGAACTCCTTAAGGAGCATCTCATCCCGAGTGGTGATCAGTTTTCTTGATTTTAATTTCTACCCAAATTGGGCCATCCATGTCTTGAAACCAAATTGAACCCGTAGATTGTGAGATCCCTTCCATCCGTGCACGACACTACCTGAGCCACAAATTCCAGGTGATAATAGAAGTCAAGATGCCTAAAATTTGCCCCATTTGTGAGTTCCTCGACTCCTTAGTAAACCATAAATAAATAATTTGATACCACGTAAAGCCTGCGACATCACCTAAGCCAACCTGAGCTGCCGCATGTTGCCAAACTGCTCTTGCAATCTCTCCTGATTCTAGCACATGGTTTAAATCCTCATACACACCCTGCAAACAACAATCACACTTTGATACCATTGGGACTCCAACAGATTTCAATCTGTGATCAACACTTAGTGCATTATTAAACTCCTTCCACATGGTGACTGAAGTATTTTTTGGAATACAATAGTGCCAAATCTACTCAGCCCATCGAATTTTTGGAGCTCGGACTCTAATACATTGCCATGCACTTTTAGATGTGAATTTCCCATTCGTGTTCTGCTTCCACACCAGCACATCCATGCCATTTCGTGCCTCACTTAAAGTTTTCATGACTTCTTCAGCCTTTTCAACACCAAGGAGATTAATTAATTAATGAACATCCCAACCATCCGCCACCTTGCACTCCTTTAGTTGTAAATTACGATTCCCCACAACTGGATAGACATCTCCAAGGGGCCATCATCCACCCAACTATCCAACCAAAAAGCCACATTCCCACCATTATTTTCCACTTTGACAAACTGAGAACATCTGGAATACATGAATGGACCATGTTCCAAAACCGAGTACCCTTACCATGAACTATTACTGTCCAATATACTTTAGTAAATTAGTATTATCTGTTAACCGAGACTTTGACAAATTAAGAACATCCAGAATACATTAATGGACCATCCTCCACAACTATCCCATATGACTAATAAGTCTAGTATAATAAGTTAATACCAAATAATACTATTAGTAGTCATCGAGACTTAGTAGTATTATCTTGACTTAGTAGACTTAGTAGTAGTAGTAGTAGTATATTAACTTGACTTAGTAGTAGTATTATACTAGACTTAGTAGTAGTAAACTTGACTACTAAGTCTAGTATAATAAGTTAATAAGTCTCGATGACTACTAGTAGTATTATCTCGTATTAACTCCAACTCCGATTCCGTTTTGTCAGAATCGGTGAGGAGTTGAATCGAAGTCGAATTTTTGAATTTTTGCTTAGCCCTACCTAAAAGAAGACAATGCATCGTTTGTGGTGCCTCTTGTATACACCGATCATGCAAAACATGAGTAAATAAGCCGGCCATGAAAAAGCATTATGTATCTTTGAATTGATTTTTTTATTTTTTTTATTTTTTTTTTGGTTTGCCTGTGAAGAACTTTAATTGAGGCTTTTGTAGTAATTGAATGAAACGATGGTTGTTGTACTTGTTTAGACCATAAAATACTTACTTTTGATACCAGGATTAAAAAGAAATGTGAATACCATAAATAGGATTTGAAACATGACAGCCTTGGATGTCTCGGAGACTTGTCATTGAGATTTCAAATGTCTAAAACTCCAAGAGATTTTAAAGGCAGGAGGTGTCAGAAGATCCAAGGACAGCTGGCTCAACCAAGGTTTTGGAAATGGTGGAGATACTTTTATTTGTGTTCATGGGTTAAACATTTGCAGCGTCAGGGCAATTGGATTGATGAGACACGTGGCATGACATTCATGTTAGTAGCCACTGTGATTGCAACCGTGACTTTCCAAGCTGGGATTAACCCACCAGGTGGTGTTTGGTAACAAGATCCAAAAAATGGCGATGTAGCCGTCACAACAATATTTATATCTTGTGATTCCAATAGGAAATATACTTACCTATATTTCTTGTATTTCAACACCACCTCTTTTGTTGCAGCTATAAGTGTTTTAGTCTTGGTCATTAATGGATTTCCTCTGAGAAACAGTTTTTTATATGGTTTTTGACATTAACCATGTTTATTGCAATCTGGACCATGGCATTGACCTTTTCCAAGGCAGTGAATTTGGTGAACCCGATCAATTTTCAAGCAGACTATTCACCCATTTGGTCTGTAGTGCTTGTGGTTGCTGATGCGATTCACATAGTTATTATTTTGGATAGGCAAGTTGGTTTTCAAATTCATACGCTGGTTAACCAAGATGTGCTATATGTGGACCACGATGATTTTTCTTATGGAAGTGAAGACTTCTAATCAATATATTTGTAGGTATCCTCAATGCTAAAACATATCTTATATATATATATATATATCCTTACACTTTACAATGAGTCAGAGCCTTTCTTTTATACAAGAAGTCTACAAAAGAATATTCTATATAACAGAAATGGCAGGTGTGCACAGAGGCACGTACATGGTCAGTGCTACAGACGAAAAGGGAGCATCGAGGCATGTTGCTGATAGCACTACGAAGGATGAGTTGCTGCAGTGGTGAATATTCTAGATGATGCTCGAGAGTCCTCATGGTTTTGCTCTGCTGTATAAATGCCTTCATTATGTTGATGCTCTGCATTATGGTTTGCATGAGCTGCATGCATTATGTGAACAGATCCCCTCAAGTCAAGCGGTAGAGATTTTAAGCGTAGACTTGAACATAGAAATTGAAAGCGAGCAGCTGACAAAGGTTTGGTTAGAGCATTGGCTAGTTGGTCCTTGCCTGAGATAAAAGACATTGTAAGGGACTTGTTGATGACTTTATCCCAAACAAAATGGAAGTCTATCTCAACATGCTTGGTTCGAGCATGAAACACTGGATTGGATGACAAGTAGGTGGCCCCTAGATTATTACAATGAAGCATTAGTGTTGAGGTAAGGGTGATTCCAAGGTCCCTACACAAATGCTGCACCCAAATGATTTCTGCAGTGGCATTTGCCACTGCCTTGAACTTGGCTTCTGTTGATGAACGTGCAACTGTAGGTTGCTTCTTAGATGACCATGAGACTAGGTTCAAACCAGAGTATATGAGGTAGGCACTTGTGGATCGTCTGTCATCGAGGCATCCTGCCCAATCGGCATCAGTGTATGCCGTGAGATTCATAGTTGGTGACCTAGAAAATAAAAGGCCAAGCTGAGTAGTATGTCTGAGATATCTTAAGATCCTTGTAACGGCTTGCCAGTGTGGTATTCTCGGTGCATGCATGTATTGACATACCTTACTCACTGCAAAAGCTAGGTCCGAACGTGTGAAGGAGAGGTACTGCATGGATCCCACTGTACTGCGATACAAAGATGGATCTTCGAATAGATTACCATTGTGAAGACTTAATATCTCTGTTGTGGCCATTGGTGTTTTAACTGTCTTTGCCGAGGACATATTTGTGCGTTGTAACAGATCGACAATGTACTCCTTTTGGGTGAGCATGAGACCATCACTGGTGTGAGTTGCTTCAATGCCAAGGAAAAAGTGTAAGCTGCCGAGATCAGTGATGGGAAATTCAGCTCGTAAGGAACAAAGAAGGTCTGTAATGAGTAGCATATTAGACCCTGTAATAAGTAGATCATCTACATACACAAGCACATAAAGTGAGTTTTCTCCAAAAATTCGAGTGAAAAGAGATGTGTCGGCAATTGAAATTTTGAAACCATGGTCAAGTAATTTCTGACTAAGCCGAGAATACCAAGCTCTTGGAGATTGTTTCAAGCCATAGATGGCTTTTTGAAGCTTGCAAACATGGTTTGGAAATTGAGGGTGTGCAAAGCCAGAGGGTTGAGCCATGAAGACAGTTTCCGAGAGTGGTCCATGGAGAAATACATTTTGTACATCATATTGATGCATGGGCCATCCATCTGTGATTGCAAGTGAGAGAACCAAATGGATTGTTGTTGTCTTGGCCACGAGACTGAAGGTTTTTTCATATTCTACTCTCGATTGTTGCAAGAACCCTTTGCCACGAGTCGAGCTTTTCGATGCTCAAGAAACAATGTTCGAAGCCTGAGATGCAGGAACAAGGGTCCATGTAGAGTTAGAGATCAAGTCATTAAATTCCTTTGTCATGGCAGACCTCCATTCGAAATATTTTTGCACAGTAGAGAAACCAGATGGGTTTTCTAGAACTGTAGTGACTATGTGAACTTGCTTTTGAGCTTGCTGTGGAGGCCAATTTATAGTGCCATCTGTAAAGGGACGTGGGCGAACCAAACCTGTTTGTGAGCGAGTGATGACTGAACGTGCATGCTGCAATGCAGTTGGAGCATTTGGATTAGGAAGAACAGAGGTAGGGGGAGGAGGTGAAGTGGGGATTGGGACTAAAACTGAAGGAGAAAGAATGGACTGACTCAAAGGAGAGGTAAGGATAGGTAGAGACGCATGAATGGGTTCGGATTGGGTATTGGGCTAAGATAGATGGGCAAAGGGAAAATGAATTTATTGTACTGGACGTCTTTAGAAATGTAGATACGCTTTGTGGGTATGCAATAGCTAATGGACCCTTGATGGGCCTGTCTTAGACCGAAGTAAACGCATTGAACAACCCTATAATCAAACTTGTGTTGACTAAAGGGTCGTGTGAGAGGCCAACGGGCCGAGCTAAAGATGCGTAGAAAATGAAGTTTTGGTTTGGTTTTGTGTAATGTATAAAAGAGAGATGTATTGGAAAGAGAGGTTGATGGGAGAATGTTTATTAGTCTCACGGCATGTTGGAAAGCATAAGGCCAGAATTGCGAAGGCACAAATGCGTGTGCAAGAAGGGCTAAGCCAAAGTCTACTATATGTCGATGCTTCCTTTCCACTATGCCATTTTGAGTGTGGGTATGTAGATAGGTTACTCGATGCTTAATACCAGAAATAGTTAGAGTTTGAGTGAAGGATCTAAACTCACCACCCCAGTCCGTTTGCAACTGTTTAATTTTTGTGTTATATTGTAATTCAACTTAGGCTTTAAATTTAATGAATGTGGGTAAGGCTTGAGATTTATTTTGCAATAGAAACAACCATGTATATCGGGAAAAATCATCAACAAATGATATATAAAACTTGAAACCTTCATTAGATATATGAGGGGAAGGACCCCAAAGATCACTTAAAACAAGTTCAAAAGGTGCTGAAGAGCAATTTAAACCCATAGGAGCAGGGGTACGATGGTGTTTAGCCATTGCACAAGCATTACAAAAATAAGATAAAGACAATGGATCAAAAGGAATGCCGTGTTGACGAAGGATTGATAGAACAAGTTTAATGGAGGGGTGACTAAGTCTTGAATGCCACAAGGAGACGGATGGAGAGTCAGTGGAAACTGTGTTGGAAAGGGCTTGAGGAGGTGAGTGTGAGAACGTGTACAGACCATTGTTGCTTTCCCTTGAAGGAGGGTGCTCCCCGTGGCACAGTCCTTAACAAAAAAGGAATCAGTGTGAAATTGAAAGTAGACATGGTTATCGAGACAAAATTGTCAAACTGAGATCAGATTCTTTTTAAACGAGGGAACACACTAAAGTTCATAAGCCGCATTAAGGGAACCATCTGCAAGTTTAGTTGGGGGTGCTGGGTGAGTTCCATCAAAAAACTTAAATAACTTTTGACCTCGTAGGTAGGGAACGATTTGAACTTTCCAAAGGAGGTACTTTTCTGGATTAAGTTTTACAGAGATGATATGGGATAGACTCGGCAAGGAAAGGGACGTGGTTAACGGATTAGACATGGATGAAGAAGATGAGGTTTTTGAAGGTTTAGTCATGGTGGACAATTAGTCTGAAGAAATCTTTGATACCATGGTAAAACATCCTCTTTTATATATATATTTTTCCTTACACTTTACAATGAGACAGAGCCTCTCTTTTATATAAGAAGTCTACAAAGGAATATTCCATATAACAGAAATGGCAGGTGTGCACAAAGGCACGTACATGGTCAGTGCTACAGACAAAAAGTTAGCGTTGAGGCACGTTGCTGGTAGCAGTACTACGAAGGATGATTTGTTGCAGTGGTGAATATTCTAGATGATGCTCAAGAGTCCTCATGGTTTTGCTCTGCTGTGTAAACGCCTTCATTATGTTGATGCTCTGCATTATGGTTTGCATAAGCTGCATGCATTACGTGAACACTCAATAACCTAACAGAAGCAATGATTGAAATTAAATTATTTTGAAAAATGTTGTCGGTAGAAATCTTCTCACAATCACTATATAGTAGCAAAGCTGCTAATTATGTGATAGTGAATTAATTTGAACGCAAGCTGCAGGTGTTGGCTACTTTGACCGGCCCATCATGAGTAAAATCAGAACAATCAGAATAATTTTGAGATCGAGAGTCAAGGTTGAGAAGATTGTGATGAAGGTTCAAATGCATGAATTCACAGAAAAGATTGTCAATATGATGAAAGCTGAAAGCCTGTATGAGTCTCAAGGTGGTCCATTAATTATTGTAATGGTCGATTGATGACTATGTTTTCTAATTGCTGATTCACACACATATAATGTTTTCCCGAGTACGTACAAGTGTCGACAGTGGTCATCTGCTGCATTACATTTCTAGTGCAACTGTGCATGCAATACAGGGAATGCCTTATTTTATATTATATTATATATATATATATATAAATATATTAGGGTGATTGTCCAAGGGGGGCCCTTGGAGGTGGGGGTGGTGGCTCAGGGGGTCGCTGTTGCCTTAGTTTTGCCAAGTCAAATGCTTTGACTTTCATTCGTTTTACAGTGACGGCCCCGGTGGATAATTCGTTCCCATCGCTTGCATGTATCGACCTCCCTAACTTCTCACCTGACAATTCTAAACAGACCAAAACCACAACATATACATTCATGATTCAGAAAAGAAAATAATAGAGCAGGTTATAAACAATATGAAAGTGCACTACATAAATTTAATTTCACTATAATTTTGGGTTACGATCGAGGCTATTCCGCCATGCATGTTGCCACAAATTTCACAAAACATATATCGTACAACTCATCAATGAGCTGGGGAATTCTTGGTTGATATTGATCAGGGAGTGATGTGGTTGATTAAAGTGTTTGTCTCCTTATACGTACGCTAGTTGTTCATTGGTCCAATGGTCAGAACCCAATCTAATTGTGTATATTGAGGTTTAAGGCTTCGAAATTATTTGAATCCAGCTACTCATGTACCAGCACAATAAATAGAGGATTAGGCTCTGTTTTAATTTTTGTCCAAACTGAAAGGACTTCACCTGAGAAGGAAATAGAGAATAGAATGGATCATATAAAATTTATTTTCGTCCGCATAAATATTTTGGACAATACAGCTAGCTAAATGAGTAATAAATATTATATAGAATCAATTTCATGCAGTATCTTATATCTTTCAAGTTCTGGACAATAAGTATAATAGAAAATATATGATTTGGGGTCTTTAATTTTCATTTCCAAGATATGTCTGGTGTGTGCTGTGTACCATCTGTATTGAAGAGTACGAAGAGCAGTGGAAAGATAAAGGTTCTCTCTCCCTCTCCCTCTAATTTCTATCATTCACACACTGACAAAGACATACAATATGCATACTCAAAACAAATAACGTACACCAAGGTGAAGCCACAGTCTCTATATATAGATCATATATACATGTCAAACAATTCAGGTTTTAAAGAAAGATGTGCTAATTTTACCTGTGAAAAACAAGCTCCAAGCAAGAAACAGGGTGGTAAGTACAAGAAAACCAAGAAGGTTGTGTCTCTTCATGACCCCAAACCTCATATTGCCTAGCTTGTGGAAGAGTCGTCCTAGAATACCACTATATACATAAATGTGGGGGGCCATATTGCACATTTGTTGTTGCGCAGTTTCAAACTTTCAAACCCTGGATATATATTCCATATATATTATAGTCCTTTTCATTTACTGGGTCAAATTAAGCTAGATAGGTCGTGAACTTGGAATTAAAATTGATTCCGCGCGGTGGACTGGTCATGAGTATTACTTTATCAATGTAATCTTGAATTAGTCTTACGTATTTGAATAACCCAACGTATTAATACATCCATGCATTAATTAACCATGAGGCATGCATCAGCTAAAGAATAATAATATCAAAAGCTAGAACTAAAAAAAATAAAAATAAAAACACAATATATCTCGTTGAAGAAGTAAAATATATATGTTAAAAGAATATAACTCTTCGAATGGAAGATACATTACATGCAAGAGATTTGATCTTTACAGACGAAATTTTTTAGGGATGAATTAAATTTCTCTCTTAAAGTACTTATTTGGGTCAAAATTTAAATTTAGTCTTAAAACATGGATGCAGTTTTTTATGCTTTTGAATAGATAAGTATCTATTCAAACTAGACCTTCTATGACGAAATATATTGTCTAAAAAAAAGAAAAACCGTTCGAAAGTAAAAAAAACCGTTCGAACAAAATTTTAAATACCATTTGAATGTTTACATAACTGTTCGAATAATAGTTGTGGCGGGAAAGTATATACAATTGTGTCGGGAAAAGTTCGAACCCATTCGAACGTAATATTTAATCATTCGAACTGAAGTTTTGGTGGGAAGTTATAAATAAATATGGCGGGTATGTTGCTATATTATTCGAATGCTCCAGTACAAGTTCAAACTGTATTTTAAATCACGTTCGACTGTTGATATAATTGTTCGAATAGTAGTCGTGGCGGGAACATATACATTAGAACCCGTTGGAATGCCACATTTATTCATTCGAATCAATTTTTTGGTGGGAAGTTATAAATCAATCTGGTGGGGATGGTTGCAACATAGTTCGAACGGTACATTTATTTTCGAATGGATATATTAAACGTTCGAATGCTCATAATAGTTGTTCGAACGGTACTGTTTAATTATAGAAATTCATTGAAAGGCATTCAAATATCTTGAAAATAAATATTATTTGAGTTTATTAGTTATCATCAAATGATAAAAAATCTAGCTATGTGGATTTATTATTATATATGATAAATTAAAATATTTCATATTCCTAAGAATTTTATATAATTAATTTAAAATTTAATTAATGAGTTTTATTATGGTAAATAAGAATTTGCAATTAAAAAAATAATTATCTTCTAGGGAGTGTCATTTTTTATATTATCATGAATGATAAGTAAAATAACGAAAATGATTTTTGATAATAAAGAAGCTGGCTATATATAACAAATAAAAATGATACAATAATAAAATCAACAACGTTTGATACAATAAAAAAGGTCAAATAAAAGATAAAACTACTGCGTAAGATTATCCAAGTCCTCCTGCACGATAGAATGCATCCCTCAATCTCTTACAGTCGAACTATAATGGGCGCAATGATCCTCTCCACCATCCTCCCCATCTCCTGCATCAAAAGTATGCGATGGCCCTTGAGCAAAGATCGTATCTCCGTGATAGTAGCCCCTACAACCTGTCTATTAATAGCGGCATGAGTAGAAACTGGATCACACTTCACGCCTCTATCTTGTCTGCTAGAACATTAATTTGGGCCTTCCGCAAGTGGCCCCCTTAATGTCCATATGATTGGGCCCCTTAATGTCCATATGATTGCCTAAGGTGATCTTGTTAAGGGGCCCAATCTGTGGTTGTCTCCGCTCAGTCATCAGCACATTAACCCTCAGTTGGACTAGAAGGTTAGGGATCATCAATGCAAACAGTAGACTACCTTTACTCAAATACCGTGACTCAGATCGGATGCGGAGGACAGATGCGGAGGAGGAAGTATAAAGGTAGATCATCAATCGGCTCTCCTAGTGTTATCCATAACGTAAATCGAGCTTGTTCGATGCCGAAATCACTCTTATGTTTCCTTGGATCAATATTATGGGAAACAATTAAATTCAGCATTCAAAAAAATGCGATACAATCTACCTGTATGATGATGACCTTGCTGCCATCATATGGAGGAGTCAAATCGTCATGCATTAACTGACGACTCTCATCATTTGTGGGACCATCATCTATTGGAGCATCATCTTTGATGGCATCTCCACCATCTGTCACTGCAGCAAGTTGTTGTGCAAGGTATGCACCAATCTCACGAGGGATCCCAAGAAAATCAGCAATAATGTCTGCTGAGATAGTAATACTCACTTTCCGAATGGTAAATGTGAATGACTCCTCATTAGCCTCCATTTGATCCATGGCCTGGTAAAACTCACTGATCATGTCTGGATAGGCCACACCCTCTGCTGAAAAATTGAGGCTCATCCTCTATCGTTGATAATAGAAAAGAGGCTCCGTCCATCCCACACAAAATCGCGGAAGTCATCTATAATGATCTCCTGCTCTACTAGTATCGGCCTCCTCGTCTCACTAGCTTCACCGCTAGCTTGGCCCTCTCTCCCACGTTTTCTTCCCATGTTTACCATTAGTTCACTATAAATAAAACCACAATGAATATAAATAAAATATAAAGTTGTAATTATATTATATATATATACTGTTATGTTCGAATAGAAACAACCTTGTTCGAACAGGAAATAATTGGTTGAATGAACCTCACATCCTGTCCGAACGCTAAATATTATTGTTCGAATAGTAGCTCTAAGTGTTCTAACAGCTCGTAACTATTTGAACAAAAACTTACCCTGAACACCAACTAACTGATTGAACGAGAAAATATGTTGTTTGAACAATATAAATAAAATGATCTTTGAACATAATAAATGTTAAGTTCAAACAGAGAGTCAACCTATTCGAATGTATCGGCATCTCAATTTTGAATGTTTGAATGGGGTTCTTTCACATTCGAAAGCTAAAATGTTGTTTGGCAATTAAGCGTTCGAACAGGTTTGAATCCATTCGAACGCGAACTTGCGAAACAAACCATGGCTGAGTTGACTCAGCATCGAATGTGGAAACCAAGGAATTTTTAGAATCCTTAGTTTTAATAGGTCCAAATTAGGATGCAGGCTTCCCTCCATCATTTTTATGGCCAAAAGTCGCGTGTGGCGGTCGGAAAACACCAAAAGGGCGCAGATTGGATTCTAAATCCGACCCACTTTAAAAACTTAACTAACTAGCAAAAAACACTTAAATGAGTCTCATTTCAAGGGCCATACCTCTTAGATGATAGAAAATTTACTTTCTACAACAGAGTTAGTGGCGGTCACGGCGTACGACGAAGGAGTTTTTGCAAATGGACCACTTGTATTCGAACTAATTTGTGTGGCCGTTCGGTATTCGAACTGGGTGTTTTTATTGTCCAATGGCGTTCGAACGGATGATATGGCGTTCAAACACATTATGATCTTTATTTATTATGTTCGAATAGAAAATATATGTTTGAACAGGATGGAAGGTCATTCAAACACTTCTTGAAGCGTTTGAACTATAAATGAAATTAATAATTTTAGAACATTCGCTCGAGCTTAGTGTCAAGCGGGTGTCGAGTGAACTCATGGTATGAATTATTTTTGTTTGAACAACCAAACTGTTGTTCGAACGGTGTCATTAGTCGTTCGAATGGTTGTGTTAAGTTCGAACGTGTGAATTCACAAAACTTCTCATGATTGTCCATGATCACGATCTATTCGAGCGTTTATGTACTCCATTACATAAACATTCGAATGGCTTACAAGTTTACTAAAATATTATAATTTAAGTAACATTAAATGGACTATTTGTATTCTAGTATTATTATAATAGTAGTCTTATACTATAGTAAATCAAGTATTTGTATTCTTAAATATTATACTAGTAGTATAGATACTTACTAGTATTATAATATATACAAGTATATAATACTAATATGATACTAGTATACTAGCACTAGTATATAATATATAATACTATATATAATATTATATATACTAGTATACTAGCAAATAGTATATAGTATATAATACATACTAGCAAATAGCATGTAATATATACTAATATATAATATACTAATATAATAGTACACTATATACACTAATACTAATATATATATAGTATATTAGTAATATATATTCAACTAGTATACTAGTACTATACTATATATACTACTAGTTAATATACTATATTTAGTCTAAACCTTTGTGTTAGTTATGAAAATTTGGTTCAGTATATTACCCCAGTGTTAGTTATGATGACTATACATAGTATACTACTATAGTATATACTAGTATACTATGTATGGTATATTTAGTATATACTATATACATAGTATACTATATATAATATACTATATAGTATATATAATACTATACACTAGTAGGTATAATACACTATACTATATATATATAGTATATTATATTTTGGTATATTTGGAGGAAATAATTAATGTGTTCGAACGGGTAGGGTCCGTATTCGAATAGACTAGTATGGTGTTCGAACGTTGAGTGTAATGCATCAAACTTTGTTTGAACAAAAAATTCTCGTAGAATGTGTTTGGGGGGAAACTTGGCACCAAGGTCCATGGAATATAAACTTGTTCGAATGGAATATTCACTCATTCAAATGGATATGTGGCATATGGAATCGATACTTACCTCCTTATTTGTCTTCATTTAAAAGAATTTGTGTTCGAACGCTTGTCTTAAGCATTTGAACGGGTAAAAGCTGAATGAAAATGCGCTCAATTTAGGTGCCATTGTGAAATTTTCGTGTTTGAATGAGTAATTGTACGTTACAGATTTGAAAACCTATACCTCTAGTCATATTTCACACATATTGCAAACCAGGAGCAGAGAGAGCGACGACGGGGAGTAAGATATTGTTAGGTATTGGTGTTCTAGAGAGAGAGGAATAGCTTTGTAGTTGAT
Organism: Juglans microcarpa x Juglans regia; assembly: GCF_004785595.1. Lineage (NCBI taxonomy): Eukaryota > Viridiplantae > Streptophyta > Magnoliopsida > Fagales > Juglandaceae > Juglans > Juglans microcarpa x Juglans regia. The sequence goes on along the minus strand of NC_054596.1, from coordinate 10,222,478 downwards.
GTTTGATGGAAGTGTTAAGCACAGGTCATCACTGCTAGAGTTGTCTGGGATTGATATTATCACGTAGTTGGGGATGTATCATAAAACAGATTTAGGAAGGATGTAAGAGCTCGAAAGAGGAAACGACAAGCAGTGGAGTTGAATTGGACAAAAAAAGTATTTTCTTTTAGTTGCCATACTGGTCTACCCTGACACTGAGTCACAATTTAGATGTTATGCACATTGAGAAAAACATATGCGAGAATATATTGGGCACTCTGATGTCAATAGAATGGAAGACAGAAGATACAGCTAACTCCCGTAAAGATTTAAATGAGTTGGGGAGAAGACCGAAGTTGCATTTGCAAGATAATGGGTCGTCAACTTATATGCCCCTTGGATGGTATGCACTTTCAAATGATGAGAGAGAGAAATTTTGTGACCGGGTCATAACAATCAAATTACCGAATGGCTATGCTTCAAACATGTCAAGATTTATGCAAACTCATGATTGGAAGATAACCGGTCTTAAAAGTCACGACTGTCATATATTTTTGTAGTGTTTGTTGGCAGTTGGTGTGCGTGAAAAGCTTACTCGAGATGTTCGTACAGCTCTGACAGAGTTAGGGGGATTTTTCAAGGACATTTACTGTAGAACATTGAAAGTTGATGCATTAGTAAAAATGGAAGCTGACATCACAGTGATATTGTGCAAATTGGAGAGTTTGTACCCACCTTCATTCTTTGATGTAATGGTTCATTTGGCTGTACACCTACCTCGTGAGAAATTAGTCGTTGGTCTAGTTTAGTATAGATGAATGTATCCTATTGAACGGTTTTTTAGAAAACTTAAGCAATCAGTGGCGAATAAGGGTCATCCAAAAGGTTCGATTGCAGAGCCATACATCGATAATGAATGACATATAATTTGTTCAATGTATTTCTGTGGGGTTGATACCAAATTTACGAGACCAAATCGAAATTATGAAGGTAGAAAAATGGGAGTCTCATCATCATTTTTTGTATTTTCTCAAACCGTACATCTCATAGGCACACAAGGGGGTTATGACCTATATGGACAAGAGTTCGATAAAGCTCGATGGTATGTCTTGAATAACTGTGCAGAGATTTACAACTACTCGAGGTTAGTGATGAATCTGCATATCAATATAAATTAAAATTCATGGAATATAATATAACTTGATACAAATTAACTGTTAACTTGAACATGCACAGCGAACATATACAGCTACTTTGCCTGGATGGTATAACTGGCGTAGAAAAGAAGCACGAAGAGGAATTGACCTCATGGTTTGAACATATGGTATTACTAAAAAGATATCTTACTATCTACGAACTTCATACTACTAAAATAGATGTTTTGTTATCTAACATTGATATAATTGGAATAATATTTATTGTTGTAGGTTGCATTGAAATATGATGATGATTCAGAAGAAATCTCACTAGAACTGTATGCTCTGACACATGGTACATCCAGGTGGGCAATTTAATACTCTGGATGTTTGGTACGTGGAAATAGATTTCACACGGCTGACAGAGAACGATATAGAAAAATTCATAATTATGGGGTCATAGTCGAAGAAAGCCATGGGGAGGATAACATTGACTTCTATGGAGTTGTCAAAAATATCATAGCGTTAAAGTATGTGGGAAGATATATGGTCTGGTTGTTTAAATGTAATTGGTGGGATGTCTCAAATCCTAGGTTGGGAGTGTGTAACGATGATTATTTTATGAGTGTCAATACATCTCGCACATGATATAGGGGCAATCATTTCATTCTTGCTTGCCAAGCAAATCAAGTTTTTTATTTAGATGATCTGAAGTACGGGAAGCCATGGCGAGTAGTTCAGAAGTTTGTACCAAAAAATGTATATGGTTACATTCCAGAGGCAAACGAACAACATGAAGAATTTGATAGTCTAACAAATGAAGAAGTATATCAAGAAAACGAATCAGGCATCAATCTATTTGTTGATCAAAGTCAATATTACATAGTCCTATTGCGTAGAGAATATGTCCAACCAGAAGTAATTGAGGGTAGAATGTCAGAAGAACATGAGTCAACAGAAGTGTCTAGTGGGGATAAGGTGACTGGTCGAGCAAAACTGATAGTGAATGCAATTAATATTTGTATAAGTATCATTGTTATAAATATCCATAACATTTTTTAGAATAATAATTTATTACAGTTTCAAACAGATATGCCTTCCAAGCGCAAAGTAACTCATGTGCCATCTCCATCCATTATCAACTCCCCAATTGGTTCACCAGCCATGAATGGTGGGCCAACAGCACTAGACCCAGAATAAGGTATTTTACCAAATTAAACACCACGTTTATTGTTCAATTTAAATAATCTACATTTTCAAAATAAAATAATTTAATTAAAATGTGCTTTCATTAATGTACGTATATATAGTTGTTATAAGTTAGCGCCAAGGTCGATGCAATACAAGGGGTGTTTGCATATAGAAAGTAAGGAAAGTGAGAAAAATTAAAGTTGATATTCCTAATGATCAAACCGGTGGCTTTGGAGATTTGGCAGCTTGGCTTACTTCTTATATTGGTACCCTTACTTGTACATATGCACCGATAACTACATCCTTCTGAGCCAAGGTTTCCCATGATGTGAAATACCACATCAAAAATCGTTGCCTGGTAATAAGTTACATAGCAAAAAATTAAAAATAACATGTTAATTTATAATTAGTTTGTGTTGTTACTAATTGTTTATAATTTTTTGAATGACGAGTTTGAACTTAATTTTGGCCAACGAGAGGATCAACTAATGGTTGGGGAGCTAATGTCTAATGCATTCCGAAGGTATAAAGTTCAATACCGTGCACACTATCAGAAGTTTAGTACTGCAACAGACTTGCGTCAAAATCAATTCCAAGCAATGTCACCGAACAAATGGTAGAAAGTTTGTGATATTTGAAGATCCTACTTATCAGGTAATTTCGTTGCTATCTTTTTTTATAGCATATGATAGATGTATTAAACATATAGACATAATTTTTTTTTTTTATCAATGGAGTATTGCGAACAAAGCAAATAGAGCAAATTTAACGATACACCATTATGCGGATTCTCGATCTTTTTATCGTTTATCTAAAAAAATAGTAACGTTATACTATTCCCCATTAAATATTAACGTATATACTTTTTTGATTTAAGCTCTAATATAAATTTTCCTTTTGTAGCAAGAAGAAAGTCCTACTGACTATAATCTAACCCAATTGTATCCTAAAACACATAAAATCATGATAGTGTTTGGACCAGGCCCGAAACAGAAGTAAATTATGTTAGTTTAAGTTTTTTTTAATTCAATTGTCTAATAATATTTTGGTTACTTATACTAATTTTAATATATTTTTTTTCTAAGACAATATGATATAACTTAGGGAAACTGTTGCGGATCTATCTGATGAATCATCTGTCAACGATGCTCAGATCTTTTCTCAAGTTCTTAGACCATGTTCTGGATATTTGAGAGGTTTTGGACATTGTGTGAAGCCATCCTCAACATCACCATCCTTTCTCAAGTCAAATCGAATGACAAAACTCAGGAATTAGAGAAAGCAAGGCCTAAGATAGAAAATTTGAGGTCCAAGGAAAAAGATTTGCTGACCCAATTAGATCAAGCAGCGGATTTAGAGGCGAGATTAGAAGAAAATAGTGGCAATCAACGATGTCCCAAAATTCTATTCCACCACCTCAATCCTAGAACTTATTTTTCTTTGATTGTCTTTTTATTATTCTGTCCCATAATATTTGAATAAATGTGATGTTTAAATTACATTATTTAATATTAGTATCGTATTTTTAATTAAAATTAGTTCTGTATCATGAGTACCATTTGAACTGAAATGTCCAGTTTGAACGGTAAATTGCAATTTAGAAACCTGTGAGAGCTTTTTACCTTGCTTTCGAATCGAAAAACAAAACCATTCGAACAACCTGAGAAAAACTCAATATGTTTGAACCGCAAAACCTAGCGTTCGAACGGACTCTTGTTCAAAGAGTTGTTTTATATTCGAACTGGCAGCAATCTTTCACATTAATACTGTTTGAACAACAATTTTTCTGTTCGAACACGATCAAATCTATTCGGTCGTTCGAACCAAGTTTCTATACTGTTCGAACCATTTCAGATTTGTTCAAATGAAAGGATTTCCATTCTAACTAGTTTTTCGGATGAAAATTTTTTGTCTCAAAAAAATTTCCGTGCGAACGTCTACGACTGGTTCTGTCCAATTTCGTCCCTAAAAGTTGTTTTTTACCGACAATCAAATTTTGTCCCAAAAAACCCATCTAATTTGAGACAGCTTAGAGACAAAAATGAGGTTTTTTGGGATGAAATTATTTGTCCCAAAAAAACCATTTCTCTTGTAGCGAATACCATATATATATATATGTATATATATACAGAAAAATGTTAAATGTATTTAAGAAAAACTTACAAAAACTTATTTATTCACTCGTTAGTACGTTATTGATACATTGAAAATCATGAAATTTAAATTTTAAAATTTAAATTTTAAAAGAAAACTAACAAAATGAGTCTTATAAGTAAAAGTGTATGTAAAACTGTAAGTACATGTAGCACTACTCGTGTGTGTGTGTAGACTCAAACATCATATCGCACATAATGATCTCCGTAAAAGACCAATTGGAACTCTTAACATAGCAGATTTAGAACTCTAGCTAGATGCATGTCTTCCATATATAGCATATTTGCTCAAATTACGAACACATCTAGTCTACTGCTACTCTAATAGCACTGATCGATGAACGACTCACCATCAACAATCAAAGTAATCCAATTACGGGATATTTAGGGAAACATCAAAGTAATATAGTACTCTGTCAAAAGAGAGAAAATCTCATATACGGTTCTCTCTCGAGAATGTAATAACCCAGCCCAATCCAAAATGGCCTAGCTCAAACCAAACCCCCTCACGACACTTATGTGCCTCTCACCCAGCACAATCCCCTACCCCTCCAAACACACTCTCAAACCTCTCTCTCTCTCAACCCCCATCTCGTCTCACTCTCTCAATTTTTCTCCCCTTATCCGTACATGCTCTCTCTCTCTCTCTCTCTCTCTCTATATGTATATATATTGTGAGGGAACCAACCTAAAATGGTTGGGTTGACAAGAAAATGAGTGGCGGCAGGTCTGACACCTGACACACCACAATCTCCCTCCACAGCGGAACCCGAATCAGGTATAAATAGGGGATTTCATGGACCGAGCAGATAGGTTCATTAATTTTGAAGACACCGACTTGCAAGCATGGAGGTAGAGCGGGCCGGCATGAAGCTGTCAAGGCAGCAACCCAACCGTGACCGAGGAGGGGAAAGGAGGGGAGCGTCAGATGCGAAGAAAAAGAGAGAAGCACCAGCTCGACCCCGGGAGGAGAGCCACGCCTACATGAACTTGGCAGTAGAGGGAAACCAATACTCAAGCCACAAAAGAGAATGACCCCAAGAGGTGGAGAGTTGCCCGTACTGTGAGTACTACATGAATAACCAACACAGCATTCAGGACTGCTATGCCCTGAAGAAAATAAGGGAAGAAGAGCAGAAGAATCTGGTGCGCCAGTCAGAGAATCAAATGGACCGACACAGAGGTAGGCGCCCAAGCTTCCGATAAGAAGAGAGCCCGAGGAGGTAGGGAGCTAGGGACGGAAGATGAAGAAGCCCCCCAGTGGAAAGCAGACTGCTTGTGGAGATTAGCACAATCACCGGGGGATATGCGGGAGATGGAGGCACTTCGCCGGCCTGAAAGGCACACGCCCGGAGGGCACGCTACAAGGAAGTGTTCATTGCCGAAAGGGATGCAAGCAGGCCGCCACGACGTATTGGAGGCAACACAATAACCTTTGACGAAAGGGATAAAGAAGGCGTCCTCCACCCACATGACGATGTGTTGGTGGTAATGATGTAAGTGGCAAACTTCAAAACCCAGAGGATCTTGATTGACAACGGCAGTTCAACCAACATCCTATTATGGGAAGCCTTTGTCAAGATGGGTATCAACCCAGATCGACTGGGTCCAGCTCCAATGCCACTCAAGGACTTCACGGGAGACATTGTTCAATCGATGGGGGCCATTATTCTTTCAGTCCTCGCGGGGAAGGCACCCAGGATTGCGATCACCATAACCGACTTCTTAGTCATCAAAGCCCCGTCCTTGTACAATGTCATACTAGGACGCCCCACCGTGAACAGCTTGAAGGAGGTGACGTCCACTAAGCACCTCAAAATGAAGTTTCCCACCGACTCGGGAGTGGGCTAAATTGACAACAAGAAAATCCTAGCTTAGGAATGCTACGACCAGGAAATGAGGCACGAGGTCAAAGTTGTAGCATCGACCAAAAGGCCAGAAGAAACACTCAAGCTGGGTTCACCTCCGGTCCTGAAGGAATGGGACAGAGTAGTCAGCGATGAACAGGCCCTCCGACAGGCTACACCTAACGAGCCTTTGGAGCTTGTGACCATCGATCAACAAGAACCAAGACGATAGGTAAAGGTCAGGACTAAGCTGGACCCAGAGATGAGAGTAGCCCTGGTATCTCTCCTCATCGAATACTGAGATGTGTTCACCTAGAGCCACGGGGACATGCCCGGGATCGAATATTCCATCATCAAGCACTAGCTTTGCGTCTACCCAACGGCACGAAAAGTTAAGCAGAAATGGTGTAGTTTCAACATTGAGAAGTATGGGGCGGTAACCGAAGAGATAGATCGCCTCCTAGCGATAGGATTCATTCAAGAGGTCCACTACCTAGAATGACTATCTAATGTAGTTTTGGTGAAGAAGGCCTTCGGGAAGTGGCGGATGTGTGTCCACTTCACCGACCTGAATAAAGCATGCCCAAAAGATAGCTTCCTCTTACTACACATAGACCTAATAGTCGATTTGACAGCAGGAAATCCCCTCCTTAGCTTTTATACGGTTATTCCGAGTACAACCAGATCAGCATGAATCCAGACGATGAAGAAAAGACAGCGTTCATAACAGACTGAGGGCTCTACTGCTACAAAGTGATGCCATTTGGCCTAAAGGATCCAGAGGCCACCTACCAACAGTTAGTCAACCGAATGTTCAAATGGCAGATCGGCTGAAATATGGAAGTGTATAGACAACTTGTTGGTAAAAAGCAAAGAGTCCGAAAAACATTTAACAGATCTATGAGAAGCGTTCTCCATCCTTCAGCAATATCGGATGAAGCTCAACCTATTGAAGTGTGCATTCTGTGTGGAGACAGGTAAGTTCCTGGGGTACATGGTCTTAAAGAAAGGCATCGAAGCGAATCCCGAGAAGGTAGAAGCAGTGATGGGAATGCCTTCCCCCTATAATCTTCATGAAATCCAGAGGCTAGCTGGACGAGTGGCAACCTTGAATCGGTTCATCGCCCGATCAATCGACTGGTGCCTACCCTTCTTCAAAGTCTTGAGGAAGGCCCAAAATTGGGATGAGACTTACGAAAAGACCTTCACCGATCTGAAGTCATACCTGAGTCACCCCCCACTGCTAATCCAGACGAGACCAAGTGAGACCATGACTGTGTACTTGGCAGTGTCTCCACACGCTGTATCAGCTGTACTAGTCTGCGAAATGGAAAAAGGACAATGGCCTATCTACTATATGAGCCGTGCCTTTCGTGTTGCAGAAGCAAGGTACCCCCAAACGGAAATGCAGGTGTTCGCCCTAATTGTCATAGCTATAAGATTAAGGCCATATTTTCAGGCCCACCTGATGAAAGTGCTCACCGACCTCCCACTCAAGATGGTGCTGTAGAAACCAAACACCTCGGGACGGCTCTCCAAATGGGCAATCGAGCTCAACAAATTCAACATGGAGTATCAGCTCCAAGCCGCGATCAAAAGACAAGTATTGCTAGATTTTGTTGTCGAGTTCACCAGTTTTCCAAAGGAAGTATCGGGTGCTCCCTAAGGAAAGCCTTGGTAGGTTTACGTGGATGGCTCGTCCTATTGGGCTGGCGGAGGAGCAGGGGTACACATCGTCACCGAGCAAGGAGAGGAGTACAACTATGCGGTCAAGGAGAGGAGCAAGGAAAGGAGAAAGATTGAAGAAATACCTCCAACTGGTCTGCAACAAGAGCGACCGCTTCCATTACTTTAGCATTCACCAGGTGCTGAGGGCGGGAAATTAAAAGGCAGACCGTCTAGCGAGGGCTGCATCGGTGTAGGAGGAACTTCCACTTCCAGAACACACCGTAATCAGGACGGTCAATGCCCTATCTATCCGGGGGGAAGTTTCTGTTACAACCCCAACACCTCCCGAATGGGCGACAGAGATCCAGAGGTTCTTGCAGGAAGGGCAACTACCCAATGACCAGGAAGAAGGGCAGAAGGTCAGGAACTAGGCGGTCCAGTTCACCCTGCTGGAAGGAGTCCTATATAGAAGAGGTTTCTCCGAGCTGCTCCTTAGCTGCCTCTTACCAAACGAAGCCTAGTACTTACTAGCAGAGATCCAAGAAGGAATTTGTGGAAGCCACTCGGGAGGAAGGGCTTTAGCTACAAGAGTAACCCGGGCCAGATACTATTAGCCCTGTTCCCTCAAAGATGTTGAGGAATTAGCCAAGAAATACCCGAATTGTCAGGAGCACAGACTGATTCCTCACTGCCCAGCAAAGGAGCTGACCTCAATGGGGCCTAGACCTGATTGGCCCCTTTCCAGTAGCAAGGGGAGGAGCCAAGTTTGTCATAGTTGTTGTCGACTACTTCACCAAGTGGGTCAAAGCGGAGACACTCGCAAGCATCACCTCTCGAACCATCATGAACTTCCTGTGGAAGTCATTAGTCTGCCGATTCGGCATATCTCAGAGCTTCGTATTAGACAACGGGAGACAATTCGACTGCACACACTACCAGGAATGGTGCACAGAGCCCGGGATTAAGGTAAAGTATTCCTCGCCTGGGCATTCTTAAGCCAATGGGTAGGCTGAGGAAACCAACAAAACCCTCATCTCCACCCTCAAGAAAATGATCGGGGCACACAAAGAAGTGTGGGCTGAAGAACTCCCAAGCTTACTGTGGGCATACCTAAGCACTATCCAGACCCCCACCAGTGAGATGCCTTTCGCTCTCACTTACGTGAGCGAAGCGGTAATTCCCATAGAAGTCGGAATGCCCATATTCCGTATCCAACACTTCAACCTGGACACAAAAAATGAATGGCTAGCCGAGAACTTGGATATTCTGGAGGAAAGAAGGGAGGAAGCGGCAATGCGAACGACGAGTAACAAGTGAAAGGCAGAGTAGTACTTCAACAAACGAGTCAAGCCACGATCCTTCAAGATAGGCAACATGGTATTGCAACAGACGAGAATAACAACCTCGGAGGAAGGAAAGTTGGGGCCACGATGGGAAGGGCCTTATGTAGTCACCGTAAGCAGCTGACCCGGCTCCTATCACCTCAAGGATAGCCAAGGACACTTGCTACCCCACCCCTGGAATGCCGAACACTTAAAAAAGTACTTTGTGTAGAAACGCAACTTGTACGAATAATTATGAATGAATGAGAACGTCAGGATATTTTTCTCAAATCTCTTATTGTCTAAACGGAACAAAGTCGAGTCCCTACACTCGTAAGAAGACGGGTCTCTTGACTCGATGTGGGGTAAGGTTTCAAGTCCCAAGACTCAGAACCAACCCTCCATCCAACAAAGTCGAGTCCATACACTCGCAAGAAGACGAGTCCCTTGACTCGTTACTGAGTAAGGGTCCAAGTCTCAGGATTTGGTCCTAACCCCTGTCCAACAAAGCCAAGTCCTTACATTCGCAAGAAGACGAGTCTCTTGACTCGATAAAAGTTGAGTCCTTACACTCTTGAGAAGACGGGTCCCTTGACTTACTGCGAGGTAAGGTTCCAAGTCCCAGGATCTGGTCCCAACCCCCTGTCCAACAAAGTAGAGTCCATACACTCGCAAGAAGACGAGTCCATTGACTCGTTGCAGAAGGGTCCAAGTCCCAGGATTCGGTCCCGACCCCCCATCCAACAAAGCTAAGTTCTTACACTTGCAAGAAGACGAGTCCCTTAACTCGTTGTGAGGTAAGGGTCCAGTCCCAGGATTTGGTCCTGACCCCCCGTCCAACAAAGTCGAGTCCATACACTTGCAAGAATACAAGTCCCTTGACTCGTTGCAGAGTAAGGGTCTAAGTCCTAGGATTTGGTCTCGACCCCTCTTCCAACAAGGCTGAGTCCTTACACTCGCGAGAAGACGGGTCCCTTGACTCGTTGCAGGGTAAGGTTCCAAGTCCTAGGACTCAAAATCGACCCCCCGTCAAACAAAGTCGACTCTTTACACTCACAAGAAGAGGAGTCCCTTGACTCTTTGAAGGGTAAGGGTCCAAGTCCTAGGATTTGGTCTCAACCTCCCATCCAACAAAGTTGAGTCCTTACACTAGCAAGAAGACAAGTCTCTTGACTCAATAAAAGTCAAGTCTTTACACTCGTAAGAAGACAGGTCCCTTGACTAAAAAAAAGTCGAGTCCTTACACTCACGAGAAGATGGGTCCCTTGACTCGCTGTGGGGTAAGGTTCCAAGTCCCAAAACTCGAAACTGATCCCCCGTCCAACAAAGTCGAGTGCATACACTCGCAGGAAGATGAGCCCCTTGACTCGTTGCGGGGTAAGGGTCCAAGTCCCAGGATTTGGTCTCAACCCCCTCTAACAAAGCCGACTCCTTACACTCGCAAAAGATGAGTCCCTTGAATCGTTGTGGGATAAGGGTCCAAGTCCCAAGATTTGGTCCCAACCCTCGTGCAACAAAGCCGAGTCCTTACACTTGCAAGAAGACAGGACCCTTGACTCAATAAAAGTCGACTTCTTACACTCGCCAGAAGACGGGTCCCTAGACTCACTGCAGGGTATGGCCCCAAGTCTTCAGATTTGGTTCCGACCCCTCGCCCAACAAAGTTAGGTCTCGAGCCCCAGGACTTGGCCCCGAGCCCTAGCCAGAACCGTGTAAAAAAAAAGGGAGATGGAAGAGAGAAAAAGGAAAACAAAAGAGCACAACAGTTGTCAGAAACAAGCTTTCATTCAATTCGTCAAAACATATAAATTACAAGGTGCTACGCCAAAAAGAAAAAAAGGGTGGAGGCCCGAGCCTATTACTGGGACGAAAGAGGAGAAGGAGGGCCGGAGGGTAGGGAGGATACCCGGGCTTCCCAAAATTCTTGACAAAAGCCTACTCCTCAGGACCGGGAGAGAGGGATGCTAAAGACAAGGTATGTAAGTCCAGCTCAGGATGTTGCAACTGGTGTTGGTGCATCCTCTTGAGGCCGCCATTGTAGCCATATGACTAGGCCGTGTCCCGGATGGCATTGTTGTTCGCAATCCGGGATCGGACCTCCTAAAAAAACTTGGCAACGTCACCCAAATGTGACTTCATGTTGGCAGGACAGGAGGTTGATATTCTTCTGAACCCCCGATTGCGAGAGCTCACCAATGCATGCCTTCGCCTGCCATAGTTGTTCCCTTAAGTTTTGGGCCTCCTGAGAGTGCCTGAAGTTCCCGAATAACAACCTCGAATGCTGCCCAACTGCTAGGGCCTAACCTGGTCAGGATTCCTCCATCTCCCTTTGGGCAAACTTCGTCTCCTCCCTGGATTTCTGCAATTCCTTCTGAACCGACTCCAACTGCTCCTGAGCTGTCCTCAGCTCTACTTCCCGAGGGACCAAGCTCCGCTCGGAAGCGATGCAAGCCGCTTCCTCTCTAACGTCAAACGAAAAAAGTCATGTTCGGCATTGCGCAAAAGGTTCTTGAGAGTCTTCTTCTTCTCTTTGCACCTCGCGGCGACCGTCTCCAGATGCTGGATTTGTTCCTTCATGAACACCACCTCATTGATCAGTTCATTCCACTAGGTCTTCAGGTCCTTTATCTTTCGAGCCGCTTGCTTTAATTTGAAATACCATAAGCGCCCCAAGGAACTGAGCTCCCAGTTAGTCTCTTCCAACTGTCCCAATTCCTCCCCGAACGTCATGGCCCATTGGTCCACGGCCTACAAAAAAAAACGTGAGAAAAGGAGTTTTGTGAATAATAATGTATGTGAGAGAGAAACAAGGCTGGCAAAAAAAGATGAGCATACCTGGGTGAACAGGGGTCTCAACATCCGGCATACTTGCTCGAAAGCATTGGCCCGAGCCTTGTCCAGAACCGAGGTCGGGGACTGCACTCGGTCCGCCCAGAAGGAAGATGAGGGACGAGCAACCGCCAGCTGCCAAGAAAAACTGGGAAGGGATCCTTAGGTCTCGTTGCATGGCCCAGGCGCCGCGGGAGTTAAAGTTCCAGAATCATCATCGTCACTCAGGTCGATGACATGGAAAGGATCCTCAGCCGAGCTCCAAGCTGCAGCAGGAGCAGCTTCGAGAGTCAACCCCTCGCCTTCCTCACCTTCTCTATCCTCTTCTTCTTTTTCATCTTGAAAGAATAATTATGCCCATGTCCCTTCTGAGCTTGTGGCTCAGGAAGGGCTTGGCTCTGCCTCCCACAACCCAGGCTCCGGGGTCGAGTCGCCTTCGTCGCCCATAATGTCTCCGTGAGTTGAGGCTCGGGAAGGGCTTGACTCTACCTCTTAAGACCCGGGCTCTAGGGTCGTCTCACCTCACTCACCCTCAACATTTCTTTGAGTTGAGTCTCGAGAAGGGGGCTTCTCTGCATCCCATAACTTGGCTGATGAACCTGCCTGTGGAACCCTGCCGATAGTCTCTTCTTGAAGATTATCCTCAAAAGAAGTGAAAGGCTCGAACGAGCTAGGCTCGTGAGAGAAGGGGTGCGCTAGTGAGGCGAAAAATGTTGCCTAAAGATCGCAAGCTTCCAATTCTTCTGCCTAAGGAGGCAACAGGTCCTAGAAAGGTTCGGCAGGTTGAGAACTGGTTGAAGCAAAAGGACCAGCAGTAAGGCCAAAACTGCTAAGAAATGACATCGTTGTCTACCATGTCGAGCGAACCGGAATCTCCTCAAGCAAGGACTCCTGGATGCGAGGCATTTGGGAATGGCTTCCAGATTCCCCGACCCGACCACCAGAAGGGGTAGAGCCCCCGGCCTCACCACATTGTGGGGGAGAATCTTTGAGCACCTTTGGTCGCTTGGCCCAGCCGCTAGAAGGACGCTAGGCCGTTTTCAGCAAGAAGGCTAGGTCTCAGGTGGCAAGATGCTACACAAGAAATTTCTTCCAATGGCGTACAAGTGGTTGGGCTGGTTAAGTAGTCACTGATGTTATTGTCCAGAAGGATCACATCGATCTTCGACTCGTGCGGGTGGGCCCGCACCCAAGCTGTGAGCAACTCGTACCGAGCCTTTTCCCTCCAATTGAGGGTAAGCTCCAGGCTCTCCGCAGATGGGGGTACCCCTAACATGCCTGAATGGGGAACTCTTTGTGGGTAGCTTCCCTTTTAGGATATTCCCAGTACGGGTCGGACGTGAAGAAGAACTTGCAGGACCATTCCTTTATGCTTGAGTGACACTGCTTGAGCGAAGTGATCTTTCGGCCCGAAGACCGGGCCTGGAAGCTGACAACGTTACCTAGTTGGTAGATGACCCGATATGCGTAGAAGAACTCTAGAGGCATTAGGTCTGGATATTCTTCGGGAGCCTTGCTCAGTACCATTCAGTAGATGATACAACTGGAAGTCAGGAGGGCCACATGTTAGGGTGGAGTTGCGACAGGGCCAGTCCGAGGTAATTTAAAATTTTTTGAACCGGGGTGACAGAATTGGAGGCGAAGACCATTGGTGAACATTAACTAGAAGAGAGCCACCCTCATCGTGGTGCCGTCAGGGTTCACTGCATGCTCGCCCCGAGGCATCTCTAGAATCATGGAAGGGGGAATCCTATACTTGGAGCGGAATGCCCTGAGGTCAGCTCCAGAGAAAGAGGAAACCCTGTGTTTCCCCCTAAAGTATGGAGGAACAACATCAAAAGGTGCCATCGTAACGGTGGGAAGTTGCGAGTAAATGGTGACTGAAGAAGAGGAAGGAAGGAAAGCACGATAGTGGGGGAGAGAACGGGAGAAATGGAGAAGGAAGAAGTGGCTGGGGAAATGGAGATGGTAAGAATAGTCGAAACGAGAATTGTCGAAGAATTACAGAAGGAAGAAGAAGGGAGAGGAGCGCTTTCAATAGGGGAGGAAAGCTGTAGGGGCTCGGGAAAAGAAGCGGCACTGAGGGAAGTGACATCAGCAAACACCACGCAGCACCAACAGCTGAAACGACGGCACGTATGGCAACCGTCGGGTCAGAAGAATGGGCAGCATGGACCAATAAGGTCCCAGGGCATGGAAAGGGATAGCCGGCACGTCCAATCAACCTTCGAGAAATAGGACGATCGCAGGAAACGAGGAGATGAATTTATTGAGGGTGCAAGTGGCCTCGAAAAGTCGGATCGACGGAAGCCGAATCTGCAGAAACTGAAGGGGAGGCCTCGAGAAACTTGAAGTGATAGAAGCCGAACGGGTAGAATCATGATGGAGGAGTTATGAATTCCCACCCCGTGACCGTGATAGGAATTCGAAGGTTATTGTGAAGGAGGGCCCATCCCAGAAGGGCCCAAGCCCAAGAAGACCGAGCTATGGAACTCCAGGCCCAAGGGAGGAAGTTGGAGACCCCGAGCCCGCTGATCAGGTAACGAGCGCGAACCAACCCAGGATGGCCTGTCGACACCAAGATCAGAGGTGCTAAGGAGAACGTCCCGGGACTCGACAAATTGTCGAGCCCTATCACAAAGCACCAGATAGGACGCCCAATTGCACATGGACAGCAGCACGTGCTCGATCACATATTTGACAAACACAAAGGACGGCTCACCCGCGATCTGACACACTGTCATGGTAGGGAGGTGGCTACAAGACAAACCTAGTACGACTAACAAGGCACGATCTCTCACTAGGCTATGGACTGGCACACTGGGGCGACAAGAAAATGAGTGGTGGCAGGTCTGACACCTTTCACACCACGATCTCCCTCCACAGCGGAACCCGAATCAGGTATAAATAGGGGAGATCCGTTCTACGGGAGACTCACTCTCTGTCCAATAACCTTTACTATCATTCTGTATTTATGTGCTTTCTCCATAGAATTATCTACTGACTTAGGCATCGGAGTGACACTGGGAGTCATCGGAGCTTTTTCTCCCTCTTAGTTGCAGGTGACGTGGAGCTTGGGCATTACGGTGCTGCTCGGGCTACGAAACACGACATCAACATATACATATATATTATTTTTATTTTTACTCTCTTTCTCTCACTCTCTAAACCGTACATATATACATATATTCTCTCTCTCTCAATTTCCCTCTCCCTATATGTATCTCTCTCAAGTTTTCCTCCCCACCCATATTTTTTTTTCTCTCTCTCTAACCTCCACCCATGGTCACTGTTCTTGCTATTTCATCATCACTAACAACAATATTAGATAAATCCTCATCCCTCATAAATAGTATTTATTTAATAAATTTTGTATATAAGATTTGTTAATATTTGGTGTTGTGAATTGTTGAGAATATACTTAGTTGATTACTGTTAAGGTATATTGAAGATTAATTTAATATTCAAGTGTTAGTGGTTGATATTAGCTAGAATTAATCTATGTTTATGTCATCGTTATATGGTTGAGTGTAGACACTATTTACATTGAATTAATAAGGGGATAGGAGCTGTGTACGTGATGTCCGGCAGCTTATTTGCAACCTAGAAATTTAGAATTTATCAATTTTGGAAGATAATCTTTTAGAAGAAGTCTAAATTATTGTTATTCAGGATTGTATAAAATTTTAGAGTTAAGTGAGATCATTTTTAGAGCAGAAGTTGATGGATTATAATGGCCTTGAAATAGGTTTCGATTGATCATTGACAAAGGAATATCGTGACTATTTTGACTAGAAATCGAGGTAAGTAACACTTTAATGGGTTTTTAATAAAAGAATTGTTGGTTTTGTTTTGAATGGTGCACTGGGGGTATTATATTTCAAACTTGTGTAAACTTTGAATTTGTGCACATTGTTATACTATTTTGGCTCTGCTTGTGGGATTTGTGCAAATTTTGTAATGGTTGGAATGTTTGAAAAATGTCATGTGGCTTATTAAATTTGAAGGTTAAATGCGAGCATGCAATTTATTCTTGAGCCCATGATATGAATGTTTTTGTGACATGTTTGACGTCCCTCACGGTGTGATGTCTTCGTGTCATGATATCTTTGTGGTATATTGGTGATTTTCCTATTATCATGTGGCCTTGAGTATGCTATTTGGCTAAATATGTTGGTTGAGATAAAATTATATCGCTCACATTATTTTATTGAGAATTTATTCACTTTCTTATAATCAAGAAAATTGCCAACTCCCATGCCCCCATTAAATTGCTACTTACTAAGCATGCGGTAGCTCATCACTTCATTTCACATATTTTTCAAAGTTGTAGAAAGTTCCTTCCTTTGATGTGATAGCTTTTGAACCTGCAAAGATTCTAGAGTGGACTTGGTTCAGTCACTTGAGGTTAGAAATTTTGGGAATTGATGGTTTTGTTGCGTGAAGATAGTTTTGGTTATACAAAGAGTTTTCTTATGGTCATATTTTGGTTATTTTATAGTTTTTGTTTTTTGATGGAGTATCTATATTGTAATTAATTTAGAATTTAATGGGTCTAGCCGAACTTGTGAATTGTGTTTGAGAATTATTGTATTATAGTTGTGAATAGTTTGGAAGTTTTGTATTTGATATATGCATGTTTGTAAACAAGGAGAAAGTTTTGAAAATATAGGTGGAACTCTGTCCATTTATAGTTTTGAATTTGGGACGTTACAGATAAAATCTCTAGGAATTATGAAAATAATGCCCAACAACCCAAAAATAAAAAATCGTCCAAAAAGATATTTATTTAGTTGGGAATAAATTCTGAAAGGTCATTTAGGAATTCGTCTGAAATAAGAATTCTGAGAATCGCAAATTCGATCAACCCAATTGTCGCATGTGTCTTGCGAGAATTTAAAATCCTCAACTCGATCAATCTAACTACCAATCTAAGTGTCTAGCTAGCAAAACTAATATTGCAAATGTCGCTTGACCAACCATCTAGCTAAGTCTCTGTTTCTACATTAACTAGACTCTAGTTAACTTGGTTAAAATGAATTGGACTGTATAAGTTTTGACTCTAGATGTGCCAAGACAATGATAGAAGAAGGTATAAGCAGATAAATTATTGCATATTTATCAAAAGAGAGAGCTCCCATCTCCCTTGTTGGAGATCATGACCTCTTATATATACACTTAGGTCCATGACCGTTTCTCAGATTTGGGGGCTATGGTACATTGGTACTATTCATTCCCACGCAACTTTGGCTAGGAATTCCTTCAATTCAAGTCAACGGATCCTTTCTTTCTCCAAGAAACCTCTCATGTGGTCGTGAATTTGCCAAAAGAAATTACAGGAGTCCAGCATCAAAAACTTCACAGCAGACGGCCACCTTATCGAGAAATATTGTGATGCCATGTTTTTCTTTTCCTATTATTTTGTTTTTTGTTTTGTATTTTTCGGATGTCTTTTCTTTGAATGAGTTACGAGTTAAAGTCGGAGTAACAGGTAGTCATCGGCCGGCTTATAGCGGTCCACCACTTCTCGTCCAGTATCTCGTCGTTTTCAAAGTGGGGCTGAAATGTCTAACTATCGCAAGCTCCGCCGTAGCATGCAAAATACTTGAACAAGGTGTCAAGAGTTTGATAAACTGGAAAATGGAAAGTATCATACGTACTAACGTAGACTATCTTAAATGAAAAATATTGAATGAATCAAGTGAATTGATCATAAAAAAATAACTAACTAATGTATATTGTCTACTTTAGCCTTCTAACTAATGTATATTGTCAACTTTAGCCTTGGCCTTTCCTTCTTTGGATTTTAACTCCATGTTTTCTATATGGAATGCTATACTCCAACACCTCCCTCAAGATGAACATGAATATTGAGAATGTTCATCTTGCGTAGAGTGTGATGAAAAGGAAATGAACCCAGTGGCTTGGTGTGTAACACCCCGTATTTTAGTGTATTTTTATTGAAAGATTATTTTTATTAATTCAAAAATTTATTCTCTTGTTTAAAAATTGTCGGATATTTTTAAATGGTTGATTTTATGATCTTTAAATTGTGAAAATTAAATTTGATATGTTTTCTTAATATTTCTTATTGTGATGCATTTAAATTGTTCTTTATTTTAAATTAATTGATTGTTGGATTTAATTATTTTATTTTTATTTTATCATTACGTTTAAATTATTTTAATTGAGATGTTGTTTTAAAATCTTTTTCTTTGGATCCTTTTTGTGACCCAAGATATGATGATTAGACCTCATTTCTTTCCCTCACTTTTCTTTTTCCTCCTTTTTCTTTTATTCTTTCCTTTTCTCTCCATTTTCTTTTCTCCTTTCTGCTTCTCTCCCCGCGCGACTTGCTCTCCCTCTCTCCCCTACGTCCGCGTCGTCTCCACCCAGCCCGCCGCTGTACGCCACCGTCCGACGACACCGCCCCTCCCACCTCCTTCCCCACCCTCCGACGACACCACCCCTCCCACCTCCTTCCCTACCTTCCGGCGACCTCCCCCACCTCGGATTTCCTTCCCCACGCTCTCTCTCTCTCTCCCCGCTGGCCGTGTGAAATCCATTCGGGTTGTAGAATTTCTGCGCTGCCGTGCACCTCACCGCCCCTCCCACCTCCTTCTCCACCCACCGGCGGCCTTCCCCCTCCATTTCCAGCTCCTCCCTCGCCGCCGTGAGCTCCCACGATCAACTTAAAGCCGCGTCATTCCTTGAGTCGTTGCGCCACCGTCGCGCCACCTCTAGCCACCATCTCTTCACCACTTCATCCTCGACCTCCTAGCAACCCAAAGCACCCATCCTTAGCCCCAACCCGTCTCCGGTGAAGTACATCCAACTCCATTTCCGTTTTGGGTATTTTTGGCCTAAAACTGCCCTCTTCGCCGCCACCCACGGCAAACCACCACCACCACTAGCTTCACCGACATCCCTAAGCCCTACCCTATCACTTTCGGGTCATGGTTTGTCTCCGTTCAAAAGTGAGTTTTTGAGACCCACGACCACAGTGTATTTTGCACTGTTTCGTTGTTGAACCACCACTTCTTGCACCTCCGGGATCCTTAAAAAATTATAATATAGCGCTGTAAGTATTTCTCCAAAAAAACTATCGTGATTTAAATATATTTTTGCACTAACTCATATTATTGTGATCTGGTTGGACATGCCGGACTGAGTCCGAGGAGTTCGGGGGTCGGATGGATTGTGGATGAAGTTGTTGTGTGTTTGGTTTGCATTGTTGGTTGTTGGTATGGTGTTGTTCATGTACATGGCATATTGCACGCATGATCATGTTTGTAAAGGAAACTGGGTTTTCGTGTTATTGCATTCATGTTCATGTGTTTATCGAAAATTGGATTTTCATGTGAGATAAAGGAAAGAGACTGTAGGGATGGTGGTTGTGTCCCGCCTGTGATTCCTGCCTATAGTGCTCTGATAAGTATTTATTGTGAGGAAAGGAACTGTAGGGATGGTGGTAGAGTCCTGCCTGTGATTCCTGCCTACGGTGCACACGGTAGGGATGGTGGTAAGCAGGGACGATGGTATCGTCCCGCCTGCGATTCCCGCCTACAGTGTCCGATAAATGGTTTGTTTTGTGTGAATCATTTTCTGGAAAAATGACGGACTATGTTTTTGGGCCAAAATGAGATTTTGGCGTGTGTTGGAAATATTCACTTTTGGGAAAAATGGTATTTTATGGCTAAGTGTATTTTGTCATATGAATGCATGTTGGTTGCATTAATATGTTTCTATCCCGTGGTTATTTGGTTTATACTTACCTGTGGTACCATTTTATGGTATCGCAGATTTTGATGTAGATGAGGATGACGAGCCTTAAGCTTGGCTCCGTTGGAGGAGTGATCTAGGATTGCTCCCGTTTATCGAGATTCGCTTTATCAATTATTTATGTATTTGTCTCGTAATATATTTTGGGATGACTGTATAACTTTTTAAAGATAATTTGTTTTGAATATTTGTATTTAAATTTCTGGTACTTAGTTGACTTATTTATATTATCCGCTGCGATTTTTATTGTGCACTTTTGCATGTTGCACACACTTGAGCACATTTCGTTGGGATGCGTGACCTGTGTTGTCATCATCCTGACGTCACGATTCCTATGTCTTTGTACGTGGGAGTCAGGGCGTCACATGGTGAGTATGTCTGCCAACTGTAGCCGAGTGGGAATGTAAAACAGCTTGATAAGCTTCTCTTGCAATTTCTCTCGAACCAAGTGACAGTCAATTTGTATATGCTTAGTTCTTTCATGCTGAACTGGGTTGGTGGCAATAGACATTGCTGATTTACTATTTGTGTATAGAGCTGTGGGTTGTTGATGATCAATCTGCAAGTCCTGCAAGGCATGGACCAACCATTGCACCTCACATGTTGTAGCTGCAAGAGCTCGATACTCTGCTTAAGCAGAGGATCTACTAATTGTGGCTTGCTTTTTGGACTTCCATGAAATTAGGGAATTGCCCAAAAATGTTGTAAAACCTATTATGCTTCTCCTAGTGTCAATGCAGCCTGCCCAGTCACTGTCTGAGAAGGCTTTGAGCTGAAGTTCTGAAGATGATGAGAAAAACAAACCCTGCCGTGGTGTAGCTTTCAGATATCTGAGGACTCTCATTGCTGCTTTGTGATGGCTGACAACTTGTTTTGCTAGAAACTGACTGAACACTTGGACAGAATAGGCAAGATCTGGTCTAGTGATTGTGAAGTATAACAATCTACCAAATAGTCTCCTATATTCTGATGGATCTTCATAAAGTTCTGGATCATCAGCAGTGAGTTTGAGATTTGATTCCATTGGAAATGCAGCAGGCTTTGAGCCTAGGTTACTAGTGTCTTGTAATATGTCCATGGCATATTTTCGTTGACAAAGTGAAATACCAGTTTTTGATCTTGCTATTTCTAGGCCAAGAAAATATTTCAATGGTCCCAAATCTTTAATGGTAAATTGATCATGTAAGAACTTCTTCAAGAGCTGAATTTGCTGCAAATCATCACTTACTAGCAGCACATCATCAACATAAACAAGTAATGCCATAAAAGAAGTTGCTAACCTTTTAATGAACAATGAGCAATCAGATTTTCCTTGAGTAAAACCATAAGTAATAAGAGAGTTAGACAATTTCTCAAACCATTGTCTAGATGCCTGTTTAAGGCCATAGACTTTTTAAAACTCGAGAAACTTTGTTGTTCTGATTAGGCAATCTAGGAGGCAAGTCCATATAAACATTTTCATGTAATTCACCATGTAAAAAAGCATTATTTACATCTAGTTGGTGAATGTGCCAATTTTTAATTGCAACAACAGCAAGTAGAAGTCGAATGGAAGTAATTTTGGAGAAGGTATCAAAAAAATCTAAACCTTCTTGTTGAGTGTAAACTTTTGCCACTAATCTTGCTTTGTGACTTTCTATGGTGCCATTAGATTTATATTTGATCCTGAATACCCATTTACAACCAATTGTCTATTTATTTTTAGGTAAAATTACAAGCTCCCATGTTTTATTTAACTCTAAAGCATGTAATTCATTTTTCATAGCTTGTTGCCATTTTGGAAATTGGACAGCTTGTTTATATGTGTTGGGTTCAGATGAAGTTGTTATTGAGGCAAGAAAAACTCTATAAGAAGATGATAATCTATTGGCAGAAAGAAAAGGAGAAATAGGATAGAAGTTACCTTTGGTAAAACCATCATTAGAAGAAGTTGAATGGGCTGCATTTGAGGTAACTTGACTGCAATAGTAATCCTGCAGAAGAATAGATGGTTTTCGAACTCTAGTGGATTTTCTGAGTTGTGGTAGATTATTGGAAATAGTATTTTTCTGAGATAGAGACATCTTGGTCAATGTAGGAATGGAGGTTATCGTCATTGGAAGTTGATGATATAGATTGATTAGGAAGAGCAGTAGGATTAGTGGAAAAATAATTGTTGTTTTCTAATGGTGGGAATAAGAATGTATGACTTTGTGGATTAGAAGGTGTTTCTGTAAAAGGGAGAATATTTTCATGGAATGTGACATTTCTGGAAATAAACACTTTATTAGTGTTTAGATCCATGAGTTTGTAACCCTTTACATCATAGGGGTACCCGAGGAATAAGCATTTAACAGCTCTAGGATCAAACTTATGTATGTGATTTTGAAGTGTAGAGGCAAAACAAAGACAACCAAACACCTTTAAATGGGATAGTTTTGGTGTTTTGTTGAAAAGCATTTCATAAGGGGTTTTATTATTAAAAAGAGTGGTAGGTATTTTGTTGATTATATGAGCTGCTGTGAGAATACAGTCACTCCAAAAAGATAATGGAATATTTGATTGAAACATCAGTGCTCTAGCTGTACTAAATAAATATTGATGCTTTCTAGCTAATGTATATTGTCTACTTTAGCCTTGGCCTTTCCTTCTTTAGATTTTAACTCCATGTTTTCTACATGGGATGCTATACTCCAACACAAGGAGACAGTGCGTGAAAGACTTTGAATGTTCAGTGCATGGACCTCAACGCTGGGAGTTCTATTTCCGCGTTGATTTTCACCCATTGGACTCAAATCTTATGCATTATGAGCCGCCCTCATTTCCAAATCCACATGGGTTGGTCGTTGGTGGCTTCAAATTCCTGCCCGGGAGAATACGTGAGAGACTTTCTAGAAACAGAGACAAGATACGAGTTCCTTTTGATCAGTTTGTTTTTCGTCTTCTTTTTTCCCTCAATTTAGTGAGGAAAAAAACGGGTGGACCATTCATGTAGGGTGCTGCTACTATGCCGCACCGCTTGACAACCCTACGTATTAATTATATTTTTTTAAAAATATTATTTTAAAACAATTATATCAATATATTAGTAATCACTTCTATTAAAAAAATAAAACAAAATATATTAACGATCAAATAATCATTTAATCAAATCCACTCGTGGAAGATTGGCCCCCTTCCGTCCTCGGTCTTCTAGCAGGGAATTTTATGGGTTCCAAAGTTTTAGGTTGCATTTAAGTGTTGACGCGTGATAAAATGGTTTGAATTAGTTTATAATAATAGTAAAAATTGAAAAAGTAATAGATTATATTAATAATTAATTTAAGATAAATTGTGATGGACTTTTGTATATTTATTTGTGCTGAGCAAGCGGCTTATTATCAGAGAATAATCACTAGCTAGCTCTGTGGATCGATCATCATCATCACGCGCGATTCTTCCCCCTTCGTTTTCTTCCCATACTGCCCCGACGTGGTTGCTCTAAAGGTTAAGTCTTTCCTACTAATTCACAAGGGGAATGGAAAGCACTGATCTCTAGTAAGCCCATAATCTCTTTGCTGAAATTTCAAGTTTTGACATATTAATACCAAAGGCTTGAACTTATTTCTACGATGGATACAAGTCTTGGTAATGCAGATAATACAGTCGCACTCTATGAAGCCTCACTTGTTGGGTGCGTAAGCACCTTGAACACATTGGTGCAAAGGGATAGACTCATTCTTCACAAAATCTCCCTCACATCCTTCACCGAAACCCCCTTACACATTGCAGCTTTGCTTGGCCACCTTCGTTTTACTAATGCTCTTTTAAGCAGAAAACCCAAACTTGCTGAAAAAGTGGACTCATTAGGCCGAACTGCCCTTCACTTGGCCTGTGCAGAGGGACACACCCAGGTTGTGAAAGCATTGTTGCAAGCAAACGCAGACATCTGCTTAGCTCCTGATCAAGAGGAGAGAATCCCTCTCCACTTAGCCGCAATGAGAGGACACATAGATGTAATTAGAGAATTGCTTACTGCCCAACCACAAACAATCTTTCTGGTGAATCTAGACGGATACAACATTTTACATTTGTGTGTTCAATATAATAGTTTGGATGCTCTGAAACTGTTGGTGGAATCCTCTACTAATGATGATTTCGTCAACTCCAAAGACGATGATGGTAACTCCATATTGCACTTAGCTACGATGCTCGGGCAGGCGAAGGTATGTTAACAATCTTTTTGTTTGCCATTGATCCGTATCGACTTTGCAGTTGAAACCTTTAAGTTTTCCTTTCGTTTTTTTCAGCAAACAACTAGTGATTTTCCATAACAATCCACTGTGCAAATTTGCCTCCCCTCTCTCTTGTTTTTTGATTCCTAGTGTTAGCCAGTAAATATATAAGCCCACAATTAAACAACCATTCCGTATATTTGAATTGAATTTATTTGGGTTTGCCTGTGAAGTATTAGGCTTTATGCAGTATAGAATTGGATGAAACGATCGGTTGTACTTGTGCAGACCATAAAATACTTGCTTTCAATACCAGAAATAAAAAGAAAGGCCAATGCCATGAATAGGATTGGTAACACAGCTTTGGACGTCTCAGAGGCAGCTTGTGATAGAGATTTCAAATGTCCTAAAATCCAAGACATTCTGAAGGCAGCCGGTGTTAAAAGATCCAAAGATCTAAATTCTTCTCCACTACCAACACTAGTACTGCCTGCGGAAACACATGAACCAACTCAATCCTTTACTGGAGAACAGTCGGCTCAATCATGGTTTAGGAAATGGTGGAGTTACTTTTATTTGTGTGTATGGGCTAAATATTTGGAGTATCAGGGAAATTGGGTCGATGAGACTCGAGGCACGTTGATGTTGGTGGCTACTGTGATTGCAACCATGACTTTCCAAGCTGGGATCAACCCACCAGGTGGTGTTTGGCAACAAGACACGACAAATGGTACTTTCGGGTGTAATTCTTCGATGTGTGCAGCCGGCACAGCAATTCTATCTTATTCCGAAACATATATTGATTTCTTGTCTTTCAACACCACCTCTTTCGTTGCAGCTCTAACCGTTGTGCTTTTGGTCACTAGTGGATTTCCACTTAGAAGCAAGGGCTTTATATGGTTTCTGACCTTAACCATGTTTATTGCAATTTATTCCGTGGTAGTGGCCTATATCAAGGCAGTGAAATTGGTGAACCCAACTCATTTTCAAGACTATTCACTGATTACCACCGTATTACCAGGAATCTGGCTTTTACTGCAACAGGTTCTTGGCGCGATTCACGTAATTCGCTTTTTATTTTGGATGATTAGGAAGTTGTTCAAATTCTTGAGACGCTGCAGGTTAACGAAACGTCCAGCAAACGATGCCGTCAACGTGTAAAAGAAAATTTGTCATGATCTTGGATCCTGCTGACCTGCATGGATGCATATCTTCGTTCTAAATATAATATGTCATGTGAACGGCCAGTTCGCTGCAAGAAACTAATGGCTGCATTTACTACATTTTGTGAAATTCTGTTGGCTTAATTAATTATTGCAATGAGTGGATGAATCTTATATATTATATTGTGTTGATCTTCATATTTAGTGCTCTTGAGTCTTGACATTATGATTTTGCGGATGCATGCGTGGACGTTGCATGGGTTATTTGAATGGACATAAATAAGAAAAAAATGCCTACCCAACCCACCCCATCGGTCCCGTCGTTACTGGATTTTGATCACCTTGCACTTTCAACGCAAGAGTCTACGTACGCACTGTCAACTAACACAATACATGACCAAATTAATCGAAGCCTGCTTAAACCCAATAACTTCCATCACAGTCTGGATAAAACCCCACTCAACTCTATTATTTGTCTTACTTATATCCAAATTTAAAGACATATATCTCTTCTTCCCTTTTTTAAATACACCAACTCATAAGCAAATAGAACATTATTTGTGATTAAATGATCGGGGACAAAAGCACTTTGACTCTCACTAATAATACAAGGTAGCACAACTTTCAATTTATTAGAAATAACTTTTGCAATCATATTATAAGCCACATTACACATACTATGGGCTTATAATCTACTACTATTGTAGGGGACTTCTTCTTGGGAATAACAGTAATATGTATATGATCAAGAGAAGATGGGAATTCACCGAAATTTAAAGCTTTCAACACTAGTGGAATGACTGATCTGCCCACCACATGCCAATATCTTTGGAAAAAAATTGGTGACATTCCATTTGGCCCAGGTGCTTTTGATGGATTCATCTGTTTCAGGGCTCCCACCACTTCAGCTTCAGTATATGCCTTACCCAGCTTCTCATTCATTGAACTTGTAACTCAACCAGCTAGGTTCTCCAAAATAGCAGTAGAACCCTCAGGTTTGAGCTTCCAAACAGGTTCTCAAAATAGTTAAGGATAACCTTGTCTCTTTGATCTCCTACCTGCCATAGCCCACTATCATCCTAATCAAACCTTAACAATCTATTCTTTTTTCTCTTCTAATAAGCCTTCATATGAAAATACTTAGAGTTTTGAACACCTTCTTTTAGCCATAGAGCTTTGGATCTCTGTCTCAACATGATCTCATCCATTTCCATCCATTTTTTAACCTCTTCTCGAGCCCTATCATGAGCTTCTCTATTTACCCCCACAGGATCCCTCTCATTTAGCAGCTCCATATTATGTCTTGCTAGATTTAGTTGATTTTGCACATTACCAAAAGAGTGTCTATTCCACCTATCCAATTGTTTCCCACACTCTTGTATCAAATCCATCACATCTCTCATATTACCATGTTCAGATCATCTCTCCCAAGTGACCTTTCTAATATCCTCACAAACCTTTTGCCCTACCCACATAGCTTCGAATTTATACAACATTTTTGTTATGCCCTGTACCCAATCCCCCTTAGTGTCAACCCATATTGGAATATGATTTGAGCAAGCAACCAAACCATGGATTACACTTGCATTAGGGAACCTGCCCACCACTGAGAATTAACTAAAAATATGTCAAGTCTTTCACTAATATAATGAGCCCCTTCCCTTCAATTACTCCAAGTGTATTTTTTACCTCTAAACTCCATATCTCACAAAGCACACTCATTAACAATGTCCCTTAAGTCGGTAATCTACCTCTCAGGTCGAGGCCTGCCTCCCCACTTTTCATGATGATGTAACACCTCATTAAAATCTCTCATAACCATCCATGCCTCCCCCATTATTTTTGCACAAAGATCTTAACAAATTTCAAGTGTTATATCTAAGATTGGTATCTGGAGACCCATAAATCCCAGTCAAAAACCATTGTCCCTTCATGGGATCATCATCCTCAATAACAGCATCAACATGACAATTAGAATAATTTATGATTGACAATTTAGTATCTGTTACCCAAAGCAATGGAAGCCCCCCCCCCCCCCCCCCCGGGTTTCTGCCACAATAATCAAAGTTAAACAATTTGAAAAACCAAGTTTGTACTTACAAACCTCAAACTCATGGGCGTCAAGTCTAGTCTCCTACAAAAACAAAATGTCGGGCAATTCCCTCTTCACTAGATCATAGAGGGTTCGAATATCTCATGGGTTCCAAAGTCCACGGGCATTCTAGCTAATGGTTTTCATTGCTCCAGGCAGGGCTGAGCAACATCCACCACCGATACATTTGTCTCAGTTAAAACATCTTCACTCACGACATCCCTCCCAAAATTTCCCCTCTTTGCAGACTTGCTATTGACATCTTCGTCCCTACTCGGCTCCTTTCTCTTCTTGTTTTTGTTGCTAGGTAACCGTTGAGCATTCAAAAGATGGGAGCCTGTCGTTTCTGTTAAAAACGACATTCTTTTCCATTTACGACTTGTAAAGCCATCAGGCTTTTACGTTATAGCTTGGCCCATCTCTTTAGCCTGTGTATTAGACATAGGCCCACTAAATCCATCCAAGCCACATTCTTTCATCCCTTCAATGACACCACTTCATTATCACCTTTTGTCTCTTGTTGCACTGCTTCCCTCCCATTTTTAAATCCTTCTACAACGCCCCGTAAAACATTGCCTCCAACAATTATCCATTTCTCAATCTTCTCTAAGAAATACCCCTCAGATCTCGCCAACACCTTTGCTTCCTTCAATTGTGCCTCATTCAATGTTGTCGTAGTATCCGTTTCTATTACCTTCTGGAATTCAAACTGAGTATCCATTTCCATTCTCATCGATACTAGAACCTTCATCAGAGAGGATCTTCTTGTCGCTTTTGGAGATTCCCTACATTCCCATTATCACCCTTCTTTGACCCTATCCCCATAACTGGCAGCACGCAACCAAGATCCATAAGGGAAGTCCCTTGTCTCATTTAACGCCTGATCTTGCTACTGTAATCCACACTCCTTATCGCCATACCCCAGTTGCCCACACCAGTAGCAGAAATTGGGAACCTTTCATAAAAGAAACTAACCCAAATTGGATCGCCATCGCCCATGGAAATTCTTGTGCCCCTTAACAGAGGCTTAGCAACGTCGATAACAACCCTTACACGCATATATTCCCCGCAAGCCATCTGCCCTTCTCAAGATCCACTTCTTCAACCCTTCCAATTTTATGTCCAATCAGACTCCCCACATAATTGTTTCTTGCCATAAGAGGAAGATCATGAATAATCACTGAGAACATTGCTTTCGTGCGTTTGATTTGGTGTACTTGTTGTCTACCATCTACCTCCTTAACCAACACCAGGTGCTTGTTGAAAGACCATGGTCCCTCTCTAATGACTCGCTCCTTATCATGCCAATCATCAAATTCAATGAGAATCAGAGAGGAATTGAGATCCTTGAAATGAACACCCCTCACTGGTCTCCATGCCTTTTTCATGATCATCTTAAAATCTTCTCTATTATATGTAATGCTTCTAAGTAAAAAGCATCAAAATCAAACACTTCCCACCACATAAAACAACATCTTCTAGCTTTCCCATCTCCACCACCACCTCTTCATTCTCTTGGTCAATCAGAGATAGTCGCTTGTACAACTCATTTAGTTTCTCGTTCATACTTCTTACGTCAACCATTGAAAAACTTGCACGAACACTGATCGATTCAAGTCTACACGTAGGCATTGTGATCACCTCTACTTAGGCAGAAAGCCCAAGAGTAGAAAAAGAACAAAATTTTGTAAATACCACTATAGATAATTGTGAAGTTTTAACTTTTTATTAAATAATTCTATTTGTTATTATTTTCATTATTATTTTTTATCTTTTTTGGATTGGACATTGAATGATTAAAAAATGATTTTCAATTATCTGTCGTGTCACTTGAGGCCAAGTTAAAAAAAATAGAATGAAAAGTATTTTTTATTATATGTTTTGTCGACGAAGTAAAAGCTAATCTTGAACAACTCTTCAATTTCAATTTCAATTTTAGATTCTCAACTCTTCATTTAATTATTATTTAATCATTATAAATTTTTCAAAGTTTCAAACAAAACATAAAAAAAATTCAAAATTTTCAAATCTCAAACCAAAACTTATATTAAAAAATTATATTCTAATAATATTTTAAATTATAATATTTTTATTCAATTTTTTCTGATATATTTTTTCAAAATCACATAAAACATCTTAACTCAAGTCATTTCACTATTATTTATAAATTTATCATCTCATCTTATCTCATCTCATCTCATCATCCAAACTAGATCTTAATTTATAATCTTACAAAATTTTAATATTGTAGGGGAATGCCTTTTAGGGTTAAGCAAATGATAGAAGAAGGTATAAGAAGAGAGATTATTGCTTCTTTATTTAGGCCCCGTTTGGATAAGCACTTGGTCTCATCTCATCCCATCTCATTTCAACATCCAAACATTACTCAAACACAAATACTTTTCAATTTCTTTTTCATACATTTTCATCTAATCATTACAACTTTTCCAAACTTTCATATAAAACACAAAAACTAATTCAACATTTTCAAATATCAAAACAAAAATTATATTCTAACAATATTTTAACTTTTTAATATTTGTATTCAATTTTTTCTCTCCTTTTACAAAATCCAATAAAAATCTTAACTCAAATTATTTCACTAGTATTATTCACAAACTATCTTATTATTATTCACAAATTTCTCATATCATCTCATCTCATCTTATCTAACTATCTATCCTAACCGGGAGGTATAAGATCACTCCACTACTTTTTAATATTTTATCATTATTTTTTCTTACTTTTTTATTATTATTTATAGATCATTTGAGATCAGCTCACTACTCAAACGAGGTCTAAGCAGCCTTGCCTGTAACGACCTCTTACACTTCCTTAAAATGGAAAACTATTATTTGGTGTTCCTTTTCTACAAGCTTGGAAGGTGATGAGTTTTGGATAACGTTAATTAAACCATACAGAAATTTTGCTCTTTAATGTACAGAAAATCCACTGCTCATCAAAAGTGCGATTGATAGCTAGAACTACTTTATATTTCAAGTCGTTTAAAATCATTAAACAGACGGCTTCCAAGACATCCTAAGCTGTCTAACCAATCTTATTTAACGTGTCATTGGATTCTCTTTCTATCCTCTGAGACCCAAGCTGATACGTACGTAGGTATACAAAAAGCCTAAAACCACTTAACAATTAATTAGCAACTGCAAATTATTTCAATTCAAACGTACCTTCAAAGTTTACTACCAGGTGCTCACTACAAGAAAAATAGATTTTTGTGATCAATTTATTACAACCAAAAGACTATTCGCAATCAAAATTAGTTGTAAATAATCATTTCGCTGGAATTAACTGGTCACAAAAGTCTATTTTTCTTATAGTAGCTTTAGTGTTCATGGATTATATATATATATATATATGATCTTATTAACCTTATGTATCTTCAGCCATCGCATATATATATTCAATAATTATCAAAAATCTTGTCTAGAAAGTGTACTGTACTTAATTACTTAGATTCTGAAGAGCTCATATAGTCTTTCCATCTTCTTTAGCCTTAATTTATGATTGAGAAGGCTTAATTTCTAAATGACCGAACCCACCAGTACGTACCGGTGATGTGGACTGGTTGATCAATCGGTTTTTCAATTTGGTTTTAGACCGAGGCTAAGGATCGAAACTTTCTATGTATGAGAAAAAAAATTACGAAAAGCGTTTTGCTTTTTTGTATTATTTTTTCCTTTTCGACCAAGTTCAGTAATTCCTTGTACTGCATGTCTTTAAGAAAAAAGAATGAAAAATAATAAATAAATGCGGTTGTTGATCAGAGTCGAGACCAGTAATATATTAAGACGATAATTATCAATTACAATGTATCAATTATTGATGTCATATTTCGCGGACCTGGACAACTCTTCACCCCCGGTATACAAGCTCGATCCTGCACAGTAAAAAACGGAGCGGGGGACCTCGAGGTCCGTTAATCCTCTGAAGCATGAGTCAGTACTTGGAGAGGTAAGGCTCGAGAGAGAAGCTAAAATTATGAACAAAGAGAGAGAGAGTATTTTTTCCTTACCCCTTTCGTTGTTGGGTTGTCCCTTATTTATAGTTACCATTTAGGATTCCCTGTTGCTGGGTTTTGTGTCGTGCGGGACAATTTGCCCCGCGGGCTACGTTACCGAGCAGTTTACGTGTTATTTCTTTACCGAGCAGCTTACGCTTTATTTCCTTACCGAGCAGCGATAACGCCCAGCTTTCTCTGTGCACTGTTCTGGTCTTGGGCTGCATTTAATGCCGCACACCTTGTGCTCTGTGAGGCATTTAATGCGACATGGCCCCTGCTCTGGCCTCATTAAATGCGACGTGGCCCCTGTTCTGGGCCGCATTAAATGCTATGTGGCCTCCGTTCTAGGCTGCATTAAATACGATGTGGCCTCTGTTCGTCTTTCCATCCTTTCGGTAACGTCAGTCACAGTCTTCCTTTCTTCTTTCCCTAGTCTTCCTCTAAATATCTAGCCCGACCCGGACCCCCTGCCTTGGTGTTGGTTTTGGCCTCATTTGGACTTTGGCGACCGGGTTGGGCCCTATGGCCAGCCCAACTCCTGCAACAAGCCCTTTCTGCTTTCTTGGGCCTAAGGTAATGATTTTCTTCCCATCACACTACCCCTCGAATTTTTAGCACACTTGTGGGCTGGAAATTCAAAAATCTCTTCTGTTATCCTGGAGTCAATTCGTTCTTCACGCACGTGCTATGATAATGCCACATAGTCTTCCCGCTATCAAGGCACCTCTTCAAATTCTGCAACGCTGCTTTAATCTGGCGACCGTTTATTTCGCCGCCCCTTCCCCTTTTCCCTTTATTCTTACATTTTGTCTCTTACCCTTCTCCTTCTCTGGTATCTTAACCCGTATTTCCAATTTCCTTCTCGATTTCTCTTTTCCTTCCCTCGCCATGACCAAGCAAGCTATCGACGAATCCCGTTTCAACTACTTCGTTGGGCATCGATGGGTCTCGTCCATGACCAAGACTGAGATTCGCGCTTTCTGCAGGGAGTTTCCACTCCTCGACGAGACTTCGGTCGAGGTCCAGTCGCATCGCGTCACTATGATAGATCGCTAGAGTCTAGCGCCGACAGTGGCGCTTTACCCTCATATGTTCACCATCGATCTTCGCTTTCCGTTATGTCGTCCCGTTAGCGACGTTCTGGACTATCTGAAGCTTGCCCCAGCGTAACTTAATCCCAACGCCTGGCGTTTTCTCTTGGCCAGCTGCATGGCCTTCTGGCTTGTTTTGTCTGATTCAGAAGACTACCCAGACCTAACTGCCCGTGAATTCCTGAGTGTGTACCGGATCACTAGACTCAACGGGAACTACTGCAGTTTCCAGTTTTATACTGCCGAGAGTTGTTTTACGACCTTGGAGAGGCGCTATTCCTCAATAAAAGAATGGCACCGGCGATTCTTCTTTGTGGGAGGCGCTGGTTGGGAGTGCCCTAAGGGGGAGAGGGACTATGACGAATTCCCCGTTCAGTCTATGTGGGGCAAGGTTCCGACTACCAAATCTCTGGCCATCACCTTATCGGGGAGAGGGACTATGACGAATTTCCCATTTCCCCGATCAAGGAGAAACATCCCACGCCTTCCTCCGCCAAAAGGGAACGTCCCAAACAACAGCGTATTGAACCAAAGGTGTCCACTCCTCCCAGACCTACTCCTGTCGAGGAACCCCCCACGGCTCTACCCCCCCTCCTAGACCTGAAGCTGTTCAGTGAAAGGCGAAGAGCTCTCGGCGAGTGGCACCCAGGTGTGAATCTGGCCAGCCTGCCCGCGAGGGTGGCTTGGTCAGAATTGTGGAGAGTGCTAGCCGACCCACTCAGGGCTTTGGCTCTTTTGGAGGTATATCATCATAAATTTTCAAATGCATGCATACGTACATGTGTTCTGTTCAAACTGAGACTAATCACCTTTGCCCTTCCTGGGCAGGTCCTTCAAGGGAAGAAGATGCCGGAACTGCCATATCCTCTCTCTTCGCTACAGCCTTCGAGGGCCCCGAACCTAGTGGGTCGGCGCAGGTCCCGGGCACCTTCACCTCCTTCGAGGAGGCTCTCTTCGAAGAGGAAGAACTCTTGCCAAGCAACCTACCTCTTTCGAAGAGATGCTCACGAAATTCGATGCATCCTTTGAGGGAGGTCTGCCTCATTCTCTTGCCCTCGCCCCTGAGCACATCGGCTCGGGTCCTTTTGGAGGCTCCCCGACCCCTATCTTGGCTATCTTTCTTTCTGAAGGAGGAGTTTCGCCTGCCAGGGAGCCCGAATTCCCTGAAGTCATGAGCAAGAGCCCGAGGGGGCTATTCTCGGATTGGAAGTAGAGGAACCAAGTTGTTTGGGGTTAGCGGCTCCCGACCAACCTAGGGTCCCAGTGTCCGTTTCAGTACAGGCCCCACTTACCGAGCCGGGGCCCCCGGTGGTTTCAGAACAGATTCCCCTTTCGGAGGGGACTGCCTAGGTATTGGCTCTTCCTTCTCGGTTCTTGTTGACGTTCCTTGATTGTTTGCTCCGCCTGTTTTCCTTTGTTAGTTTTTGGAGGTGAATGCATGTTCTCTCTTTTTTTATTGTTTCTCCTTGCCCCGCAGCAGGATGTCTACCAGGTGGGAGTGGAAATTGATCCCTCTCTGAGCGGCATTCCCCTTTGCACAGATGAGGTGCAAGGTGGGAGTTTGGTCCAAGTTAGAGGCCCTCCAAGCTCTCCCCCCGCCCCCTTGCAAGTTCTAGAGGATGCATCCTTTGCTCTACAACCAGACGTTGACCTGGTGGAGGTAGAGGATGACCCTTCCCCGAGTGGCAGCCCTCTTCACACTGGTGAGGTGCAAGTTGAGGGCTTGGCCCCCTCGCAGGATCCTCCCACAAAGGCCTCTCTTCCGATCGAGGAGGAAAGAATTTCACTTCCAGATCATCGAATGGTCGCTTTGCCTCGGGTGCCCGTTGACCCCCCTTCTTCTTCCGAGCCAGGAGCATCGCAGGGTTCGGGATCTGGCCACACCAGGGCCCGGAAAGCGTTTTTCAAATCGTGCCTCCAGAAATTCCACCCATTCTTTGCCCACGTGAGTTTCCTTCCGCACGACCACTTTTCTCCTCATTCTCTTTTCTTTTTTTCTTCTTTTTTCTTTGCTTTGCTCCTTTTTTTTTATGGATTAACGTCAGTCTTTTAGGCTGCCAAGAAGTTTGCTGACTTGGTCTCCCGAGAACAAGAGGCTATGAAGGAGGACCTCAAGACCCAGAGAGCGCTGAACAAGCTGCTGAATCTCCGTAGTGAGAAGGTACTAAGTAAGAAGCAGTCCCTGGAGGTAGAGAACGAGTCCCTGCGGGAGAGCAATGCATTCCATCTCGAGAAGATCCGTGAGTAGAGGAAGCTAAACAAGGACATGGCCAAGCTGATGGAGATGATGAATCTGGAGCTCGACCTCAAGTGCAAGGAGCTCTAGCGGAAGGGTATTGAAATGGACAGGCTCCAAGTCAGACTAGTCTCCATTGTTGCTGACTTGGAATCTGCGCAGAAGGAGTTGGAAGTTCTTCGTGCTCAGTCGGGCCTCCTTTCGATCGAAGGGGAGAATGCCCATGCGGAAATTCAAAGGCTGAGAAGCGAGTTGGAGTCTGTGCTGGTAGCATTCGAGAGGAACGTCGACGCGGCTAACTCCCTGGAGGATGAGCAGAGACATGTGGCCGAGCTGGAACGTGAGCTGGAGTTTGCCCAAGTGGCCCTTAGCCAGAGCGAGGGGACAGTTGGGATGCTGGAGGCCAATGTTTGCTTGTTCCACCGCTATATGGGACTGCTTAAATCTGTGGATGTGACTAAGGCCCTGGCCTGCGTCTCCGTCTCCCGTATGGAAAAGTCTCTGAATGTCGCTCAAGACCGTGCTGTCCAGCTGGAGTCACAGCTGAGGAGGGCCCCTGCCCTCTACAATCAGGCCTGGATCAACGGGTACCGGGACGGCCTTGAGCGCCTCCGAGGGCTGCTTCTTCAGAACTCCGGAACTGACCTCCGCACTTTGAACCTGTAGGAAGTCATGCCGGACGTGAAGGCTTATGAGAAGATGCTGACTTGGGGCATGAAAGAGATGCCTCTGGCCTTCAGAAGTCCTCCTCCTTAGACATTTTTTTTCTTCTCTTTTTTTTTTTTTTTTTTGCTGTATCCCGATACTTGCTCATTGTACATACCTCCAATTTTTATGTACGTTCTTTTTGTGAACTTTACTGCATAGACCCTTCCGGAATAATAACTTTGACTCTTGCATTCTGTTTCGTATCCTCCCTTTGGTTTTTGTAGTGTACCTTATAGTTTCTAGTCGTTAAGTTCCCCCGGGCTGAGGAGTGCGTTGGGCTCCCTCGCTAGGGTAAGTACCCAGCAAGGTAATCACTGAGCAGCTCGCCTCAGCAGAGGCCTTAAGCGGGGCTTTGTCTACTGAGTACAAAGTGAAGTACCCTGGGAGCCTTTTATTTTAGCTGGACAACGCACTGCAGGGGTCTCATGGCATGGTGTCCTGCTTAAGTCCTCGGTAGAAAGTTCTTAAACTTCGAACCCCGCCCGCAACTCTGTCCGGGCAGCAACTGCATCCCTCCTAGCGTCTACCAAGCCGTTTGTCGCACTCTGTACACACGTGGGCGGCTGAACCTACTGTCGTCTTGATGACTGTCCTGGGGTTGCTCTTCACCGACACCCTTCTTTCTTTGTCTGGTCCAAGTGTTGCCCAGCTTCAGTCAACTACTCCAGGTGCTTTTATTACACTCGTGACTCAAGTTTCGTGCTTGGCTTCCTCATCTGTCACCCTCTTTATACTGCTTACACGTCGACCAAGATTCTCCACATTTATTTCTCCTCAACGACCGCTCCTAGGGATTTGAGTCTTATAGGGGACGCGTGGGAGAACCTTGGGATTCCCGCAGACACGTGGGAGCTGGGGAAGGCCATTAGGTGTCATGGGCCCTGGGTTTACCCTGAACCGTTTCCGGCTATAAAGAGGGGACGTACTCATCTCCTACTAGGGCATAGCCGACCCTGTTTTCTCTCCTTTATTGACTTTGTTGATCCACTACTGCTTCCCCTTTTGCCCCTTTTTTGCAATTTAAGGGAGGCGGACATTTTTGGTTATGGTGTTCGGCTGCTGAAAATAGGGCGAACTCCATACGTCTCTTGCTCCTGCCCTCTTGCTTATCACGCCTCACTTGTTTGGCTGCAGAAACAGACGTCGGTGGGAAGGGGGCTTTGCCTTGGTCGTTGCCTGCCCTTCGATATGTTGTTACCCACACTGCTGCCATCCCCCAGTTTCAACCTTGAATCCCAGTTCATCACCGGGAGACCTCTAGCCATATGCCGCTCAGCTCCTCGTCCACAGAAGAGGGAACATACTTTGCTGAATCTACAGGGTGTCCATCTTCTTAGGGCTACCATGTTTGTTTTTTTTGTAGCCACTTCGTACTTGACTCTCTCTTTTCTTTTCTTTTTTTTTTAGCGATGTGAGGATTCCGCTTGTGACTCTTGTTCAGGATGTATGTACAGAAAGAACCTTGTCTAGCTCCTTCTCTGGGGGCTCCTTACATCTTGTTTTGCCTTCGCTTTTTCCTTGGTGATTGTTGTCAAAAGGATGAAGCCCATGGCTCGATCCTAGTGCTTCTCTCCCCGACGCACCTCTTCCTGCTTTTTAGCACAAAGCTCGGCAAGTCATTCAGACTGCGCTTTGTGCGTCGTGGGTCAACACTTGTAGGTTAGCAGGACCCGGGTGCTCCCTCACCAACGCGGTTCTTCCTTTCTTTTTGCACGAAGCTCGACAAGTCATTCAGACTGCGCTCTGTGCTTCGTGGGTCAGCACTTGTAGGTTAGCAGGACCCGAGGGGCCCTGCTCCCTCACAGATGCGGTTCTTCCTTGCTTTTTGCACAAAACTCGGCAAGTCATTCAGACTGCGCTTTGTGCTTTGTGGGTCGGCACTTGTAGGTTAGCAAGACCCGAGGGGGCCCTGCTCCCTCACCGACGCTGTTCTTCCTTGCTTTTTACGCGAAACTTGGCAAGTCATTCAGACTGCGCTTTGTGCATCGTGGGTCAGCACTTGTAGGTTAGCAAGACCTGAAGGGCCCTGCTCCCTCACCGACGTAGTTCTTCCTTGCTTTTTGCACGAAACTCGGCAAGTCATTCAAACTGAGCTTTGTGCTTCGTGGGTCGATCCCGAGATCGGGCTTAAGTGCCTTGAATCGTTTCAGGGGGGGACACAGCAACGCTACATTTCATAGTTAGTTCATTAAACCTTTAATTAGTAGCAGTTTTACATACATTTGAGCTTAGCTCGTGTCATTTTCATACAAAATACTTCCTCAAATGCTCCGCGTTCCATGGGTGTGGTAGCTCGTTCCTTTGATGGTCCTTCAGCCGGTATGAGCCCGGTCTTCTGGTCGCCGCCACCAAGTATGGTCCTTCCCACTTAGGACCCAGCTTCCCCCCATCTTTAGTTGTAACTCCCGTCTGCTTTAAGACCATGTCCCCTACTTTAAAGTTACGAGGTCGGACTCGTTTGTGAAATACGACTCGACTTTTCTTTTGTTGGTTGCCGCTCGGCTCACGGCATCCTCCCTTCTTTCTTCCAGGAAATCCAAACTCTCCCTCAGTGGCTCGTTATTCCAGTCCGAATCATATTGCTGCACCCTGTATATGGGTATGGCTACTTCTGCCGGTATTACGGCCTCCGCTCCATAGACCAGAGAGAAAGGCATTTCTCCGGTTGGGGTCCTTACCGACGTTCGGTAGGCCCACAACGTGCTCGGGAGCTCTTCAGCCCATTCCCTCTTTTGTGCACCCAGTTTCTTCTTTAAGATGTTGAACATCGTCTTATTGGTTGCTTCTACCTGACCATTGGCCTGCGGGTGTCCCGGAGAGGAGTATTTGACCTTGATCTTGAGCTTCGTGCACCATTCTCGATAGTGTAAACAGTCAAATTGTCGCCCGTTGTCGGAGATGAGGCTTTGGAGGATACCGAAACGACAGATTATGGACTTCCAGAGGAAATTCGTTATTGCACGGGCCGTGATCGTTGCTAGAGCATTCGCCTCTACCCACTTGGTAAAGTAATCCACTACCACCACGATAAATTTCACCTCTCCCTTGCCCATCAGGAGGGGTCCTACAAGGTCCAAACCCCATTGGGCGAAGGGCCACGGGACTGTGACTAAAGTAAGCTCTGCAGGGGACAACGAGGTATAAGGGCATTTTCCTGGCACTTAGGGCACTTCCGGCGAATTTGTCAGCATCTTTGTGGGCATTAGGCCAGTAGTATCCCGCTCGAACCGTTCTCATCGCCAATGCCCTTCCGTTCGTGTGACTGCCGCACATCCCTTCATGGATCTCAACCAATACGTACTGAGCCTGCTCGCGGGAGATGCACCTTAATAGAGGCTCAGCATAGCCTCTTTTATACAGAATTCCCTCTACCAGCGTGAATCGGGCTGCTCGGTTTCTAACCTTTCGGGCCTCCTCCCGATCATTTGGCAAGATTCCCTCTTGAAGGAACCTCAAAATGTTTGTGGCCCATTCAAGGGGTGACTGGGCCTCGATAGTCGACACCCTAATTCCCACTGCAGCTATGTCAATGGTCCGGGCAACCACATGGTCTGGGAGCGGGAATTCTTCTTGCCCCAAAGCTGCCTTAGCTAACCGATCTGCTTCTCAGTTCTCCCCTCTAGGGATCTGATGGATAGTAGAATACTGAAAATGGTCCCGTTCCTCGCCAACTCGTTGCAGATATCTTTTCAGGCTTTCTCCCTTTGTGAGGAACTGTCCTGTCACCTGCCCCACCATTATCTCTGAGTCAGCTTTCACTTCAAGTTCTATGGCTCCAAGGGATCTGGTAATCGTCAGTCTTGACAGGAGCGCTTCATATTCTGCTTCATTGTTGGTGACCATGAATCCAAGCTTGAGAGCGTAATCAAATCTCTCACCTGAATCCGTTACTATGTGTACTTCTGCTTCGCCGCCATTTTGACAAGACAAGCCGTCGACATAGACCAGCCATGACTTGCCACGCGGGGTAACAACCACTTCTTCGGGGAAATTTGAGTATTCGGCTACAAAATCCGCCAGTACTTGTCCTTTCACCAAAGTTCGGGGGAGGTATTCGATTTCAAATTCACTTAACTCGATCGCCTAGCCAGTCATTCGGCCTGAAACATCGGGTTTCTGTAATATCTTCCTCAGGGGAACATCAGTCTGGACCTTCATTCGGTGAGCTTGAAAGTAGGGCCTCAATCGTCTGGCGGCGATCACTAACGCAAAAGTAAGCATTTCCTTTCAGGGATACCTAGCCTCCGCGCCACGGAAAGCTCTGGTAATGTAATAGACCGGGCATTGAACTCCAGCCTCGGTTCGGGTCAACACAGAGGATATCGCATTGGGCATCACAGCCAGGTACACCATCAGGCTCTCTCCTGGGGTGGTTTGGCTGAGCAGCGGCGGGTGAGCCAGGTACTTTTTTAGTTCGTTGAAGGCTTTGTTGCAGTCCTCATCCCATTCTCGCGCTTTTCAAAGGACATTAAAGAAAAGGAGACATCGGCCAGTCGATCTGGCGATGAAACGGCCCAGGGCAGCTACCCTCGACGGAGGCATGTTCATGACGGCCTTGATCTTTTCGGGATTAGCTTCGATCCCTTGGTCTGAAACCATGAAGCCCAGGAACTTCCCCAACTCCACCCCAAAGGTGCATTTATGCGGGTTGAGTTTCATCTTGTACTTTCTCAGCACCGCGAAGGCTTCGCGGAGGTCGTCGTGATGCTGCTCGGCCTTCTTGCTCTTGACCAAAAGATCGTCTACGTAGACTTCCATATTCCTCCCGATCCGGTTCTTGAACATCCTGTTGACCAGGAATTGGTATGTTGCCCCCGCGTTCTTCAGACCGAAAGGCATAGCCATGTAGCAATAAAGTCCTCCATCAGTGATAAATGTTGTTTTCTCTTCGTCATCAGGGTCCATCCTTATCTGGTTGTAACCAGAGTATGCATCCATGAAGCTGAGTAGCAAGTGCCTTGCCGTTGAATGTACTATCAAGTCAATCCTTGGAAGAGAAAAACTGTCCTTCGGGCAAGCTTTGTTCAGGTCAGTGAAATCAACACACATCCTCCATTTCTCACTTGCTTTCTTGACGAATACATCATTAGAGAGCCATTCGGGATAGTAAACCTCCCGATTGTAACCCACGGCAAGGAGGCGTTCTACTTCCTCAGCTATGGCTGTGTACTTCTCCACACTGAAACTGCGGCGCTTCTGCTTGACTCTCTTTGCGTCAGGATTTACGCACAGTCGGTGCTCCATCACTGACCCATCAATTCTCGGCATTTCTTCTTGGCACCAAGCAAAGACATTGCGATGTTCCAGTAACAGCTGTCTCATAGACTGGCTCAACTCTTCGGGCATTCTGGACCCCATTCATACAGTCCGCTCCGGGACTCCAGAATCCATTGGTACCAAGACCAAGGGATTGTTAGGCTCTGCTTGTCATAGAGTTTCTTCATCCCTCACTTCGTGGTCTAGCTCGGTCGCTGTCGAGGGTGGAGGTTGTGTTGCCTCTTTCGGACTTGTCCGTATCCGGGTCTCTTGGGGTTCCCCCTCTTAATGCTGTCCTGCCTAAGCGGGTGGCTCTGATTCGGCGGCTGCTCGGGGATCGATTCCAGAGTCTGTATGATTACTGCTTTTAACTTCATCTCCTTGGTGTAGCAGTCTCTTGCAGTCTGTTGTTCACCTTGCATCTCCCTTACCCCTTTCTCGGTCGAAAATTTCACTTTCAAATGGTACATGGAGGTGACAACCCTCATTTGGTTCAACGACGATCTCCCAAGTATTACATTGTATGAGGAAGGGGCCTTGACCACCAGGAAGTCTACCATGAGGGACGTAGTTTTGGGGGTTGTGCCTACTAGTACCAACAGGGCAATCGCACCGGCTGGTTGGATGGCGTCCCCTGTGAAGCCCCTAAGGGGAGTCGGGGCTGGCTGTAATCGGTCGGCGGAAATTCCTATCCTGCTGAAGGCTTCCCAAAAGAGGATGTCTGCGGAACTGCCATTGTCGATCAATATCCTTCTGGTTCGGTAGTTGGCTATCTACGCTGTTATTACCAGCGCATCGTCATGAGGTCTAAATAGCCCTTCCCCGTCTTCTTCAATGAATGTTATCAAATGTCCCCTGGAAGGGTCTCTGGGGTGTGTTCGTTGGGTGGAGAACACTTCTCCGTACCTAACCTTCCTTGCGTGGGCCTTCCGAGCTGAGGAAGTCACTCCCCCAGCATATCCCCCAGCTATGGTGTTGATCTCCCCTATGGAGGGTTATTCCCTCCTCAACCTCTCCTGATGTAGGCCCCCTTTACGAGGGTTTGTAGTTCCTCTCCTTCCGAGACTCGCACTATCCCTCCGGGCATAGTCCTGACTTTCATAAACTGGGTTGCGGCTCCTGGGGACTGGATCTCATCTTCTTCGTACGGGACTTTGATCCCAATCTCCCCGTACGGTGCTCCGGTCTCGGTTTCTCCAGGGTAGAGGGTGGTATTCTCGTTGTGAATCACTTCTTTTATCACCGTTCCGTCCTGTCCGGATCCCTGGGTCGTCAAGTCTTCCCCATTTAGTATAACAGTCTTGAATGTTGTGTCCATTGCTCCGGTGAAAAGAATAATATTTGGGTAGCACAGGGCCTAACCCCTGTCTCTCCTGTCAACTCGGGTTTTCCCCCACTTCTACCACCAAGCTGGAGTGTAGGCATGGGCCATGCTTTCCCTTACTTTTAACTTCGTGAGTTCACTTCTGGGGGGCTCCTCGGTTGAGTTCTCGATGTCGTTCAGTCGCTTTCTTGTCTGCTCTCTCCAAGTCCAACTTCCTCAGTGCTGTCAGTGCTTGGAGTGTGTCCTCCCCGTTTATGTAACCATCTGCCCGGTCCATGAACTCCCACAAAGTTGACGGTGTCTTGCTATCAATTTCTGCCATGAATGGACTGCGAGGCCAGATCCCACCTAATAATGCTGCCAACGTGATCTTCTCATCTTGGTCGTCCGTTATCATCTGTTCCTTGTTAAAGTGAGAGAGGTATGACTTAAGGCTCTCGTCATCCCTCTGCTTGAAGGTTAGCAAATAGGCTGCCGGCCTTCCCCCTAGTCTGGTTGGCCATAAACTGTGTTAAGAACCGACGTGCTAGTTCGTTGAAGCTATCCACGGTTCCGGGTTGCAAGGAGACAAACCACATTCGCGCCGCCCCCTTCAAGGTGAGAGGGAACGCCCTGCACTCTACCACACTTGGGAAACCTTGAAGAGTCATGTGGGCTTTGAAGGTCTCCAGATGCTCCAACGGGTCTTTAGCTCCGTCATAAGCTTCCATCTGAGGGACCTTGAACCTTGGCGGTATCGGTACTGCCAGGATTTCGGT
Source organism: Juglans microcarpa x Juglans regia (assembly GCF_004785595.1). Taxonomy (NCBI): domain Eukaryota; kingdom Viridiplantae; phylum Streptophyta; class Magnoliopsida; order Fagales; family Juglandaceae; genus Juglans; species Juglans microcarpa x Juglans regia. The sequence continues at coordinate 10,179,729 of NC_054596.1, read as the reverse complement.
GTTGTATGGCAATTCAGCATTAGTGAGCAGTTGGTCCACCGTGGTGGGTTGGCCTATCTGTTTTGCCACCTCCATTTGGATCTGTAGGTTTATCTTACGTCGTTCTTCCTCTGCGGTGATTGGGTTAGGTTGAGGGCGGTCCCCTGAATGATGGCTTTGTTGAACTACTTCTATTTCTTCCACATTTCTTTGTAATGCCACATTCTCCTGTCGGAAAGTCTCCACATCCGCTACGAGTTTCCGTATAACCTCGTTCTACTGGTCAAACCTCGCTTCAACCGCTTCAGACTGCATTCTTTCACATTGTGAATGCTGGGAGTGGGTGGTTGCCGGCATACAAAAGACAGGCTAGTTATGGGATAACCAAGATCCCACAAACGGCACCACTGTTGATGTCATGTTTTGCTGGCCTGGGCAACTCCTCACTCCCGATATACAAGCTCAATCATGCACAGTCAAAAATAGAGAGGGGACCTCGAGGTCCGTTAATCCTCTGAAACTTGAATCAGTACTTGGAGAGGTAAGGCTCGAGAGAGAAGCTAAAATTATGAACAAAGAGAGAGAGAGAGAGTATTTTTTCATTACCCCTTTCGTTGTTGGGTTGCCCCTTATTTATAGTTACCGTTTAGGATTCCCTATGGCTGGGTTTCGTGTCGTGCGGGGCAATTTGCCCCGCAGGCTACATTACCAAGCAGATTACGCGTTATTTTCTTATCGAGCAGCTTACACTTTATTTCCTTATCGAGCAGCGATAACGCCCAGCTTTCACTGCGCACTGTTCTGGTCTAGGGCTGCATTTAATGCCGCACACCCTGTGCTCTGGGAGATATTTAATGCGACATGGCTTCTGCTCTGGGCCGCATTAAATGCGACGTGGCCCTTGTTCTGGGCCGCATTAAATACGATGTGGCCTCCGTTCTGTGCTGCATTAAATGCGATGTGGCCTCTGTTCGGCGTTCCATCCTTTTGGTGATGTCAGTCCAACCCAACCCGGACCCCCTGCCTTGGTATTGTTTTGGCCTCGTTTGGACTTTGGCGACCGGGTTGGGCCCAATGGCCAACCCAACTCCTGCAACAAGCCCTTTCTGCTTTCTAAGGCTTAAGGTAATGATTTTCTTCCCATCACAGTGATATTACTCCTAATTCCGGACCCCTCATATATATAATTGAAGGAAACGATACTGAAATATTACTTTTAAGGCATAGTAGTACTTGATAACACGAACGGTTTTCCTCACGAAATCAAACAAGATCGAATTTACTTAAAAATTGACAATTATATATGGTAATTAAAGAAACAAGTAATTAATTTATTTCTGCAATGAATAGAACCTTAATGACTACTAGTTGTGATTAAATAAACGAAAAACAAATGAAAACAAGGAGAATAATAATTAGAAGAAATCGAGTTTTCAATCTTGTACGTGTTATTCTAAATATATATATATATATATATATATATATATATATATATATAGCCATGCACTTAGGTAAAAAGTGTTATTTCTAGTTACGATGCGAGCCGTATACTTGTCCATAAATAAGCATATTATATATAACTAAATATACATTTACGCACATCCTTTATTATATATAGCATTATATATATATATAGTATGCTGATTCAAACAAAAAAATTATATATATATAGTATGTGAAGTGCAAATATAAATTCATATATAAATATTTCATCCGTTTGGATAGTGAAATAGAATAAGATAAATTGAGATGATTTATAAATAGTAATAAAATTATTAATTAAAATTATATTAGAGATATATCTAAACAGATCATTCTTTCGATTGATTTCTCATTTGGATCTGATCTTTCTTATTGGGATTCCTTTCAACGTTTATTTAAAAGCTTTCACAAAGGGCATCTTTCCAACACATGATAAGACTAATATTTAAGTACTAAAGTATATTTTTAAGGGAATAATAATCTTAACATTTTTCTATATATATATACATGATCGATAATTTCAAAAAACCTAACATTAGATAATTCTCCGTAAGTCAAGTGTCAATTAATACTGTGTGGTTGCCGCAAATTGAGCAAGAAGAGATGGGTTTAAAGTATACAGCAAAGAGTAGAGTAGAGTCGGTCAAAATAAACGTGCGCAATTGTGACATGCGCTTGAATTCATTCCCAGTATCGTGAATGCTTTTATATTGCAAATTTTCTTGACTAGTTTGTTTAATTTTCGACTGACCTCTATCGCCTTTTGTCCTCATCTTTTTCTTTGCCCTTTTATATACATATATATATATATATATATATATTAATATGTATATGTATACCTGTCCGGTTCAATCTGATATTTAAAAAAAAAATTAAAATTGAATTGATTTTGACTAATTTTAAAAAAAATAAAACTGATATCAGACCAGATCGAACCCAATATCATACCAAACCGATCGATTATGTTTGGTGCGGTCCAATTTACTGGTTTACCGGTTGACCCTTTTTTTTATTTTTTTTATTCCCAGTAATTAGAGATTTCAAAGGACAGATGTGATTCTTGGAAGGAAAATACTGGGCATCTGCTGGGTTTACTGTTGATTTTTTTACTTAATAATTAAGTTTTTTTTAATAATATTTTGAATTCTCAAAAAAAAATAAAAATATTAAAAAAATACATTAAAAAATAAAAACAAAATAAAATCTAAAGTCAATCCCAACGGAGCTCCAGCGGTGGGAGCAGAGCCGCCCTTCTTGGAATTAGGTCAGCAAATGCGGTGAGGACCATTATTTACAAATTTACATGTGGAAAGTGATAGCATTTCTAGCTTTTTGCGGCTAATGGAAGGCACACTGTCTTCCACTCCCGACCACTTTTGGCAATTTTTATAATATAAATAAATTTATAAATTTATATAATTTGATATGATATAATAATTTAATTTTATAATAATAATAATAATAATAATTTTATAATTTAAGTATTACATTAAATTACGTTAATTTATGATGAATTTATTTTTATTAAATATTTTTATGTGTTGGGATATTACTCGGAGAAAGATAGATACCTCTCTCCTCTCTTGGACGGCCGACATTGGAATTGGGCGGGGACAATGATTGAGTGAGAGAGGCAAATAATTAAGAGAAAGGTCGTGTTGAGGCAATTTATGGCCGCTGCAGGCTGGTTCTATAGAAATTATTATCCCAGGAAAAATATATTTGCAAACCAAGTGTGTCTCACAATAATAATAAAATATATTCGTGTTTTAGCTTTTCTTTAATTATAATAAATTTCATAAAAAACAATGTGTTGAGACCCAGGCTTGTAAGTCGACAAATATGCAATGTCCTCTAACCTTTGTCTATGTATTTTGTGCTGAGCAAGCGTGGCCAATTATCATCCAAGAATAAGTACCAGCACCTAGCCAGCTCTGTAGAGCATCATCATTATCTTCGCGCACGATTCTTTTCCTTCATTTTCTTCCCCAATACACCGGCCTGATTAATTTGGTCGCTCTAAAGGTTACATATTTTTCTACTAGTTTACAAGGGGAGGAGAAGCACCGATCTCTAGTAAGTCCACAATCTCTTTGGTGAAAGTTTCTTCAATTCTCACATTTTAATACCAGCTGAAACTTTATATGATGGATACAAGACATGGTAATGAAGATTATACAGCAGCTCTCTATGAAGCCTCACTTGATGGGTCTGTAAGCACCTTGGACACTTTGATGCAAAGGGATAGGCTCATTCTTCACAAAATCTCACTCACATCCTTCACCGAAACCCCCTTACACATAGCAGCTTTACTTGGCCACCTCCAATTTACTAATGCTCTTCTAAGAAGAAAACCCCAACTGGTGGAAAAGGTGGACTCATCAGGCCGAACTGCCCTTCACTTGGCTTGTGCAGAGGGCCACACCCAGGTTGTGAAAGCATTGCTGCAAGCCAATATGGATATGTGCTTAGTTTCTGATCAAGAGAAGAGAATTCCTCTCCACTTAGCCGCAATGAGAGGACACGTAGAGGTTCTAAAAGAATTGCTTATTGCACATCCACGGTCAATCTCTCTGGTGAATCTGTATGGAGACAATGTTTTACATTTGTGTGTTCGGTATAATTGTTTGGATTCTCTGAAATTGTTGGTGGAGTCCGTAAATGATGAAGATTTCGTCAACTCCAAAGACAATGATGGTAACTCCATATTGCATTTAGCTGTGATGCTCGGGCAAACGAAGGTACGTTAACAATCTCTAGATCAGTTACTTCTTTTTTGTTGACCGTTAATCCATATCGACTTTCTTTCGGAGTATTTGGATATAGAAATACCTTAATCTATTTCATCTTTTCATTACAATTTTTTTAAAAAAAATTTTAAATTTTAAAATTAAAAAAAAATATTATAATAATATTATTCAATCCATCTAAAATCATCTTATTTTATTTCAACTCATTATCTCAAAAGACCTCAAAATCTCTTTTCGTTTGTTTTAGCAAATGGCCGGTGATTTTTCCTAATGATGCATCTTGTCATGATTTGAAATACGGGCAAGAGAGAAGTTTCAGGTGGATGTGACTACAAGACTTGATTGTTCTGTATGATCGATGTCGGCTTGACTGATCAGTCGAACCTCTTAAACCCCTTGTGCAAATTTGCCTTCACTTTTTCTTACTCTTTGATTTTCTACATGACATCGGAGCATAGCCAGATTCCTTGGGTTAGCCAATCCTTGTCTCTTGTTCTTATCATTTGGTTAAGATTTTTTTAAAAAAATTATTTCAGTCTAGTTGATCAATGTGTAAACCAGTCTCGAGATCACGATCCTTGGTTTTGGGATTTAATTTTCTGCCATATAGACGCATGGTCTTCCTTTGTACTATCCATGCAATTGTAAGGATATTAGTGGCAGCTTGGGTTGGGATCCTCCCAATTGATTTTAGACACGAGCCTACTCTTTCACGTATACGGTTTGGCTGTACGTTTTATTTTGCTTGGACAACACCAGCCAGGCTCTAATTTCACAGGCGGCAACATGTACTCGATCGCAGGGCCGGCTCAATATGTTTTGGAGCTTAAGGTTAAAATTTTGAGTGAGACTTTTTTTTTAAAGGTAAAATTCAATAAATTTATTTTTATTTTTATATTATATTTTTATTTAAAAATAATTCCTATCATTTTGTAAAGTAAAAGTATTGATTAAAATTTTATACTACATTTTCAATTAATAACTGACTTAATCTTTATTAAGAAAATTTTGATTTAGAGAGAATTTTATTAAATCTAGTTTTACAAGTACTTTAGACTCTTAGACATAATTATAATCTTTATTATCAATAAAGTTCTACAAACAACTTACACATTTTTTAAAAAGTAGGCTTTTGCCTCTTCAAATGATTATACAAAAACTTTTTATAAACACTGAAAAATTAAAATTTGCTATTTATAATTTTCACATTAATTATATATTAAACTAATACTAAAAAAAGAGAAGTATATTCTTAGAAGGAGAATAGGTAAAATAATTATTATATGTGATACTTTTAAAAATTAATAATGATACAATATCTATTTGATCTTATTTGTATTCTCATTCTCATTTGAGTTAATTAAAATTTTTTATTGGGTATATATTTTTTAAAAAAAAATTTACTTTATATATATATTTTTTAGGGGCCTTCTTCCATTAGGGGCCTTAGGCAATTGCCTAAGGGCCTAATGGAAGAGCTGGCCCTGCTCGATAGATAGACACCGTTGATAACAGAGGCAATGCAATACGGAAATATCACATTCGGTTTCCTCCTTTTTGTTAGTTATTTTTCGTCTTTTTCTTTGCACTATATCGTTGTCAATATGGTACCAGAGTAATGATCTCAAACTCTGAATCCGACTCCCTCTCCACTCCCAAAAACAATCCCCATAGTCCCAGAGAAATGTCTTCAAACACTCAATCTCACGCACTCTCCAACCCAAAAAACAATCCCCACCACCCCGCCAGTCCCTTCTTCATCCAACCTGGAGAAAGAGCCTCTTGTCCCTTGGTTCTTGATCTATTAACCACCGAGAACTATGTCACATGGGCTAGAACTATGTGCCAGGCCTTGAACATAAAAAATAAACTAGGTTTCATTGATGGCAAGATTACTAAGCCATTGAATAGATCTGATCCACTTTATTCTGCTTGGGAACACTGCAATGATGTGATAATTGCCTGGATATTACACTCTGTTAGCTCAGAACATCGATCAAGCATAGCTCATGCAGAAACCGTGGCCAATGTTTGGAAAGACCTGCAGGAGAGATTCTCCATCCAAAATGCACCTCACATCTTTCAACTCACAAAGTCAATCTCCTCATCAACACAAAACACTGATTCCGTCAGCCAATATTACAACAAACATAAAAGCTACTGGGATGAGCTCGAGATCTACGAACCTATGCCAACATGCATCTGTGGAGCAATCAATACTCTACTCAAATCTACCCACCGAGGCAAGGTGATGCAATTTCTTATGGGTCTTGATAATTCTTTTGACTCGATCCATGCTCAAATTTTACTTTATGATCCGCTCCCAACACTCAATCGAGTTCTCTCCTTGGTTCAACAAGAAGAACGACGTCGACTACTCACCCCTGCACCAGCACCGCTGGCCATGTTCACAAAAGGACTAGATTCTCGCAATCAGTCCAACTCCCGTAGGGAACGCTTGTTTTGCTCTCACTGCAACATCCATGGACATTCCCTGGAACGTTGCTTCAAAGCAAATCCTGATTTGCCAGTGTGTTCACATTGTCGTAATCCTTATCATATGAAAGAAAAGTGCTACAAGTTGAATGGATTCCCTCCCAGACACAAGAATCACCCAAAGTTCAAGTCATCTGCTAATCAATCTTCACTTGTGCAAGATAATCCACCCTGGTCCATCCATTACTCAAGAGCAGTATGGTCAACTCCTTGCCTTACTCAACTCTTCCCAAAATGATGCAACCATCCCGGCTGCCAACAATGTTCATACCAATTCCTCATCCATGTCTGGTATTTCCTTTTCTAATGTTACATGCACACACGACCATTTCCCACACACCACCAACATTTGGATTATTGACATTGGAGCTACAGATCACATGATCTGTAGCGTCAAATCCTTCACTCACAATGTTACTCCAATTTGTCAAACCATCAAGCTCCAAATGGCGCTTCAAGTCTTGCCACACATAGCGGTGATGTGCAATTGTCCACTGGTTTAATTTTTCATAATGCATTATGTGTCCCTGATTTCTCCTTTAATCTCATATCTGCAAAATCACAAGCAAACCATTCAAAGTGTTGTCTACTTTTTTTGTCCATCTCTTGTTATATTCAAGACCTTTCATCTTGGATGACGATTAGAGTAGGGACGATGCGTGATGGACTCTATCATCTTCAACTCACAAGACCAAACCCAAACAGTCTATACGGATTTCCCCATTCTCAGTTACCTACAGTTTCAGCTAATAATGTTGCTCAATTTGATCTGTTTACTCTTTGGCACTATAGGCTTGGGCACAACGCAATGACTAGACATATTTTACATGATGTTAATCCGGATTTTAAGACTTCCAATGCTCTTGATGTTCCTTGTCCAATTTGTCCTCTTGCTAAAAAACATAAATTACCATTTCCCAAAAATGAGTCCAAAACAAACAAACTATTAGAAATAGTTTCTGTTGACATTTGGGGACCGAACCCCATCCACTCCTACAATGGTTACAAATATTTTCTCACCCTAGTGGACCAATACACAAGATGCACATGGGTTTATCTCCCCAAAACAAAATCTAAAGCTCGAGACTCACTACAAAATTTCTTTCCGATAGTTGAAACTCAATTTGACACTTAAATCAAAATTCTTCTATCCGACAATGGTGCGGAATTTAACATGCCTACCTTCTACAATTCCAAAGGTGTCCTTCATCAACTCACATGTGTTGCTACACATCAATAAAATGTCCTTGCTAAACGTAAACGCCAACACATACTAAATGTAGCCCGCGCACTCAAATTTCTGTCCGGATTACCCATGAAATATTGGTCTAATTTTGTTACAACTGCAGTGTACTTAATCAATAGACTTCCCACCCCAATTCTTGATCACAAAACTCCTTTTGAAATTTTGTATCATACCAAACCATCTTACTCCACTCGCAAGACCTTCGGTGGTCTATGTTTTGCCTCCACTCTCCCTCACAATCGAACCAAATTCTATTCACGAGCTCGCAAATGTTTGTTCATTGGCTATCCTTATGGAGTAAAGGGGTAAAAACTACTCGACTTAACCACCAATCAAATATTCATCTCACGAGATGTAAATTTTCATGAGAGCATATTTCCATTTAAGCACTCACACGACATTACCGTTACAACCACCCCATTACATCGGCCCATCTCTATTGAAAATTACACATACACATTTCCTTATCAAACCTTTACCCATAACCCACCTTCCCATCCCAATGACACCATCAACACAACCAACCTTCCCAGCCCATTCAACAATCCAATGGACAATCCATCTTCCCAGCCCGTTCAAACAACATCCACAAATCCACATCCAAGTATAGCTATTCAGCCCACAAGCAAATCAACCCGCACCCGGAAGGCCCCTCAATATCTCATTGACTACCATTGTCACCAAGCACGTACCTCTGTTCCTCACGCCACAACATCCAAGACTAGGGTTCCTGCTTCTTCTTCAACTTCAGGTAAGCACATCTCTTTCCCTCTCTCTTCTGTATTGTCTTACACCTCTTTATCCCCTAAATTTCATGCTTTTACCACCTCCATTTCTCTTCATGCTGAACCCACCTCTTACATATAAGCTGTCAAACAACTGATATGGCGCATGGCAATGGATCAAGAACTTACTGCTCTTGAACTTAATGAAACTTGGACTATAATGTATTTACCTCCTGGCAAACGACCAATTGATTGCAAGTGGATCTACAAATACAAGTTCCATGTTGACGGCACAGTCGAAAGAGCTAAGGCCCGGTTGGTAGCAAAAGGATTTATCCAATGTGAAGGCATTGACTTTCACGATACCTTCTCGCCAGTAGCCAAGCATGTTTCCATCCGATGTTTACTCTCCATTGCTGCCATCAAAGGCTGGGATCTACAGCAACTGGACATTAACAATGTCTTTCTCTATGGAGAGCTCGATGAAGAGCTTCATATGCGACCTCCTCCTGGTCATGCCGCAGCTAAAACAAATCAGGTATGTCGTCTCCACAAAAGTTTGTATGGGTTGCGACAAGCCTCGCGCCAATGGAACACCAAGCTCACCTCTTCTCTTGTTGAGTTCGGTTTCAGCCAATCTAAGGCTGATTACAGCCTTTTCACCAAGAGCACTCCTATTGCATTCATTGCTTTGCTTATCTACGTTGATGATATAATTTTGATGAGTTCTGATACTGCTTCTAGTTCCTCTGTCCAACAGTTCTTGGCAACAAAATTTTAGATCAAACATCTGGGCTCCCTTAATTACTTCCTTGGAATGGAGATTGCCCGAACACAGAATGGGATCCAACTTTGTTAGCGTAAGTATGCGCTAGATATACTTGCAGAAACTGGTCTACTAGCTTGCAAACCTTATCCTTTGCCAATAGAGCCAAACATCAAACTACAGAAGGACGAAGGTGAACTCTTTAATGACCCAGTTCTTTATCGAAAATTGGTTGGCAAGCTAATTTACCTGACCAATACACGACGAGATTAAGTTACAGTGTAAACTTGATGTGTCAGTTTATGGATACCCCACAAGTTCCACATTATGATGATGTTATCAAAATTCTCAAATATGTGAAAGGTACCCCAGGGCAAGGTATTTTCTTTCCTTCAACATCCAAAATGGAACTTATAGCTTTCTCAGATGCCAATTAGGCTAACTGCCCGGACACTAAGAGATCCACCACTAGCTTCTACATGTTTCTTGGCAACTTGTTGGTCTCGTGGAAGTCCAAGAAGCAAATCACAATTTCACGTTCATCCGTAGAGTTCGAATATAGAGCCATGGCAGCTGTTGTATGTGAGCTCACCTGGGTGCGATACCTGCTCAATGATCTTAAAATTCAGATTCCAACACCTGCCTGATTGTACTATGATAACTTAGCCGCCATGCACATTGCCGCCAACCCAGTGTTTCACAAAATATCTGAAGGCCAACTGACCACCACTCACGTTTCATCATCTGACCAGTTAGCTGACCTACTTACTAAACCTCTTCATTCACCAATATTCAATCGACTACTTACCAAGATGGGAGTAATTAACATTTACTCTCCATCTAGCGAGGGGGTATTAAAGTTCAAGGAAGCAATTCATCAACACCCGATATGCACCCAGAATAATACATTAGGTTTCATACCACCTAAAAATAGATGATATGTCGTTTGTTGTGCCTCTTGTGTATACCGAGATCATCCAAAACATGAGTAATAAGCCCACTAAAAAGCATTTTGTATCTTTGATTTTTTTTTTTTTTTTTTTTTTTTGTTTGCCTGTTAATGTAGTAATTGGATGAAACAATGGTTGTTGTATTTATCATGCAGACCATAGAATACTTACTTTCGATACCAGAATTAAAAAGAAAGGCCAATGCCAAAAATAGGATTGGCAACATGACAGCTTTGGATGTCTCAGAGACTTGTCATAGAGATTTCAAATATCTTAAAATCCAAGACATTCTGAAGGCAGCAGGTGTTAAAAGATCCAAAGATCTAAATTCTCCTCTACTACCACCATCACATGATGAGGAAGCACAATCAGCTCAACCCATTATTGAAGAACAGTCGGCTCTATCAAGGTTTAGGAAATGGTGGAGATACTTTTATTTGTGTCGATGGGTTAAACATTTGCAGAGTCGGGGCAATTGGATCGATGAGACACGTGGCACATTGATGTTGGTGGCCACTGTGATTGCGACCGTGACTTTCCAAGCTGGGCTCAACCCCCCAGGTGGTGTTTGGCAAGATTCAAACAATGGTACTGTTACAGCAGGCACATCAATATTTCTATCTCAAGGTTCCAGTACTAGTTACCAATTATTCTTGTATTTCAACACCACTTCTTTTGTTGCAGCTCTAAGCGTTGTACTTGTGGTAATTAGTGGATTTCCTCTGAGAAACAAGTTTTTTATATGGTTTTTGACCTTAACCATGTTTATTGCAATCTGGGCCATGACAGTCACCTATTTCAATGCAGTGTATTTGGTGAACCCGAGCTATATTTTTGAAGGAGAGCATTTACCGATCATTTATTCTGTAGTGCTTGTGCTTGCTGGTGCAATTCACATAATCCGCCTATTATTTTGGATAGGGAAGTTGTTGTTGAAATTCATGCGCTGGTTAATTACCAAGCGTCCAGCAAACGATGGCATCAACGTCTGAAAGAAAATTTGTAATAGAAGTTGAAATGATTTTAGATCTACTGGATGCATATCTTTGTTCTATACATATGAACCAGTTTGCTGCAAAGAATGGTTGCATTTACTGTTTATTAAATTATGTTGGCTCTACTGATCTAATGAGTATTGGGTCAGATATTGTATAGTACTATTGTATGGATTTCGGTATGTATCATCTGTTTTCTGTTGGGAATCGGATGAAATAACACCCTGGAAACCCAATATGTCGACACTTTTTTAAAAGCAAAAGTTGTTTAATTATTTGAGATTTATTATATACGCCATATATTAATAACATGCAAAAATATGTTATATATATTAGATATATATATATATATATGTATATGTATATGTATATGTATTTATGATAATATATATAAACAAGCTTAATTTCAGTATAGAGCTAATTAAGCTCTACTGGCATAACTTGCCCAAACTAAGGTTAATTAATTAATTACAACCTTGATCTTATTCCTAACTTGCTCAAACTAAGGTCAACTACATATTTGATTTATTTTGATTAATTTGATTTAAGTGCATACGATAAGATTAGTGCACTGAAGACTTGAATTATTATAAGCTAGCTAGCTATTTATGACTCGAAGCTATTATTTGAATCTTTGATAGAATTGGATATTTTATTATTATATGATAAAACTACAAAATGCATGTTGACCACGATAGATGATTTTTCTTAATCATGGAAGTAAGACTTGTAAGCAATATATATCGATGCATATATTGTAAGAAAGCCAGCCTGACTATGCATATATCGATGCATTTCTTCGACTAAATGCAACAAAAATGCAATAGACTAAATTTGCATCTTGGATCAAGAACAACAACAATGAATATTATCAAGTTAGTCTTTTCAATTGATCCCCAATATTTGTCATACTTACTCTTCATGCTCATAGCCATACATCTCAACACTGGATCATTAATTTGACTCTTTTTTTTTCTCCAATCGCAAAAATGGCTTTTCAAATGTTTCTGCAACTTCTAACATGAGATAAGTAGAGTTCCATTTGGTGGGAACATCAAGGCACACCAATTTTGAACAACTGATTTTCTCTTTCTCTATACACTTTTTGAATTTTTCCATTCTTGCTAGAGATGATCTAACATACTTAACCGCATTAAGCATCCTTGTGATTGAATCATCACAATCTTTGAGCTCATCATTCACAATAAGGTTCATAATATGGGCACAACACCTTATGTGAATATATTTCCCCTCCAACAAATCTTTTAAGGTAATCAATGACAACATCGTTTGAGGAAGTATTGTCAACTGTGGCAGTAAAGTTCTTGTCAATACCCTAATCCTGTAGACATAATTCTACATGCTTTCCAATAATGTCTCATTTGTGATTAGGAATCAAACAAAAGTTTATAATTTTTTTATGTAATTTTCATTCACAGTCAATAAAGTGTACAGTAAGACACATATAGTTTAAGTTCTAAATGGACATCCAAGTGTCAGTAGTTAAACTAACTCGCCCAACTGCCTTAAATACTTTCCTCAACTGCTCCTTCCCTTTTTTAAATGGTTTAATACAATCTCTCATTGTAGTGGTTCAAGATGACACTTGGAATCTTGGTTCTAATGATTTACATACCTTTCTAAATCATTGTGCTTCCACCAACCTAAACGGAACCTCATCACACATTATCATCTATGCAATTGTTATTCGTACCTCTTCTAGATCAAACTTATATGTAGTTGCCATGTCACTCATATTGTTATCTCCCTCATGACTCGTTGTTTGTTGATTCATGGGTTTGATTCTATTAGGGTCTTTCCTACAAACACCAATATGATGCAGTATACTTGATGTACCATATTTTTTGGGATGAAAAATGTAAGTCTTGTTGCAGTAATTACACCCTGCTTTTGGAAAGAGAGACCCATGCCGCTGTCTGTGTGTGAGAGAGAGAGATAGAGGCTTAAGGGTTTTTTTTCTAGAGAAAGATTAGAGACAATCGGGGATGCAGGGCTATGGTTTCGCCCGTTGAATAGCATCGGACCAACCTGCATCTAATTTCAACTCGACTTTATTGGGTGGGTGGGGGTTGGTAATTTCAACCCGACTTTATTAGGCAGACCGGGCCAGTATGTTTTTTTGCAGAAACCTGCTGACAATAACTTGGGCCGTCACCACTAACATCTACTACATCTCTCTGCCCAGTATCACAAATAAAATAGCTGCAATATCAAGATAAACGGATATTGAGAGCCACAGTATACGAGCCATTTGGAAGCTAAACCAGAACAAATTAGTTTATAGACAAACATGACACCCATGCGGAGTAAAACAATACAAATTACCTAACTGCATGTACAAGTTCCAATTGACAAAAGAAACAACGAGCCATCAACTAGACAAAGTGTCATTCCTCTCCTTTCAAAGTAGTAAGAGAATTTTTACAAGCTACCAACATCTCACTACAAGAAATTTGACTTTTTGCATCACCTCAAATTGACGTAAAAAAGCTAGATAGCAATGCAAATGATTTTTACCATCCATTCCTCATTGATGCAAGGGAGACGGTACTGCTAACTCTCAAAAGTACTTTTGCGTCAAAGTTAAATACTGTCACAATAGATGGACTATTTGGGACGGTATTTGTCCATCTTTGTGATGGTATTTGTCACTGCAAAATATGGATAGGAGCGTTGCAAATGACGTGGGATATAGTAGCAAAAGTAACTATTTGCAATGAGGTGATGGTGCTGCAAAAAACAACGCCCCAAAATAATGAATCATTCCCTGCATATGTATGTTGTCGCAAAAGATATTTGCGGAGACCTGTGTTTTTGGTAATAGTCGCCCGGGCCTTGTCACTGCGACCCCCTTTGTAAGGAGGCACCCCTTCTCCCGAAGTTACGGGGCTATTTTGCCGAGTTCCTTATGTAGGTTGTCGCAATGATGAGAGAAATCAAAGCCAAAGTATACCAACTGTAGTTAATTTTTGCCTAAAGATTTTTTTCTTGCAATTTTTTCGCATCGAAAAAAATTTAATCTTTGGTCGCAAATTCTTTTTTTTTCATTGTGTGCATTTTGCTTGAATCTTATGCATTTGTTAATTAAAAGATACTTGATCATTTTGGGTATGGCTTGTAGATTGTAAATTCTGTGTAAAGTCTCATCTTCTAATTAATACTATTTATGGAAATTGATATTTTCAGCATCTAAACCTTAAATTTAAAATTAACAAATTTTCATGTGCTTTTGTTTATATGAATTTCTTTACACAAGTACTATCATACAAACATGCATACCTTTTATATAAGAACAAACATGATTAATCATTCATAAATCAATCATTAAATTATAATACTTTGACTTCATCTCGTAGGAGGAAGATAGGCTTCTCCCTTCTTTAGGACGGTGGAGATTGGAATTGGGTTGGGACAATAATTGAGTCAGAGAGGCAAATATATTCTCGTTCTTTCATTACGAAGATAGAGCCTATATATCACATGATGGGATTAAACCCCAATTACAAGTTGAATCTTTCATTTTCTATAGTTGTCTTCGTGCTTAGCACCCCCTCTTCTCCACACCATTGCCATTACCGTCACTGCTTTGCTTTTTTACCATAACATTGGTCATATCCCTCGTCCCTTTCTATCTCTTGTTATCTCTCTGTCTCTCTGAATCAGTAAAAAAAGCACATATGGATATCCAGTAAAGGGCTGAAAAACCTTTGGTATTGATAGATCATGATTTTAAAGGAGATCCTCTATCTTTGAAAAAGAGCTAAAAGTCTTTACCAATGCTCAACATCGCATTCTTCAATAGAAGAAACCCAACCAAAAACCACCTCTGAAGCACCATACTTGTCAAGCTATGCAAATAAGAGTTGATGTGATAACCCGTATTTACGTGTATTTTGACTAAGTAAATTATTGCATTTATTAAGATTATGAGCTTTTTTGTTTTAAATTTTAGATGATTTGCGCTATATTATTTTAAGATTTTTTTAATTGTTAATTCAATGTATTTTCTTGTTATTAATAATTGTTCATTATTTAAATTGCTCTTTATTTTAAATTAGTTTATTGTTGGATTTAATTATTTTATTTTCATTTAAGCACTACGTTTAAATTATTTTAATTGACTTGCTGTTTTGAAATCTTCTTCGTTTGATCATTTTTGTACTCCAAGACGTGAGAATTTGACCTATTAGGGTTTGTCCAAGGGGGCCCGTGGAGGTGGGGGTGGTGTCTCAGGGGGTTGCTATTGCATTAGTTTTGCCAAGTCAAATGCTTTGACTTTCATTCGTTTTAATAGTGACGGCCCCGTGGATAATTAGTTCCCATCACTTGCATGTATCGACCTCCCTAACTTCTCACCTGACAATTCCAAACAGACCAAACCATAACATATACATTCATGATTCAAACAAGAAAATAATAGAGAAAAGGTTATAAACACGAAAGTGCAGTACTACATAAATTTAATTTGACTATAATTTTGGGTTATGACCGAGGCTATTTCGCCATGCATGTTGCCACAAATTTCACAAAACATATACCGTACAACTCGTCAATGAGCGGGGGAATTCTTGATTGATATTGATCAGGGAGTGATGTGGTTGATTAAAGTGTTTGTCTCCTTATACGCATGCTAGTTGTTCATTGGTCGAATGGTCATCAGGACCCAATCTAATTATGTATATTCATGAGGCCTAAGGCTTCGAAGTTATTTGAATCCAGCTACTCAATTACCAACACAATATTTGAGGATTAAGCTCTTTTAGTTTTTGTCCAAACTGAAAGGACTTCACGGGAGAAGGAAATGGAGAATAGAATGGATCATATAAATTAATTTATTTCCGTCGGTATAAATATTTTGGGCAATACTAAATGAGAAATAAATATTATAGAACCAATTTCATGTAGTATCTAGCTATATCTTTCAAGTTCTGGATGTACAGAATGTACTAGTGGGATGAGTCTTCTCTCTCAACCATTTGCTGAAGGGCAATTGGAAGGTGGAGTTTGTTAGTCTATTTTTTCCCGCGTTAGTGGGAGGAAAAGGGCGAAGTCATTACTCACTACAGTGAGTTGTAGAGGAGGAATGGAGGAGATAGAGGAGGTTTGGAGTCGACTGAGGCTTAACGAAGAAGAAAATACTCCTATTGACGTAAATGGAAGGGAGGAAGAGTCAAGAGAAGGGGAGAAAGAAGTTTGGTGGGGAAAATATGTTCGACAAGAAGGATCGAAAGATAAATAGTGAAGGTGACGATGGAGAAGATATGGAGGGTAGGGAAACCTCTAGAATTTGAGGAGATTGGCTTCAATTGTTTTGCTATAACTCTAGCAAGTGCGAGAGACAAATTGAGAGTATCGGAGGGGTGCCCCTGGCTATTTGACAATTTCTTGTTTGTGTTCAAATGCACAATCTCCCGTTAGGATATATGAATAAATGGATGGGGAAGCGGATTGGGACTTCAATTGGAAGGGTTAGTGAAATTGATGTAAATGATGATGGAATGGCATGGGGTCGTTATTTGAGAGTGAAGATTGAGTGCAATCTGAGGGCTCCTTTGGCCTGAGGAAGAACTGTCAATATTTCAAGGGGTAAGATCTGGGTGTGCTTTTCAATATGAAAAGTTACCAAAGATGTGCTTCAGCTGTGGATGCATTGTTCATGGAAAAGATGGCTACACAGGAAGGGGGGATGTAGAAGCAACACAATATGGAACCTGGCTGAGAGCAAGGGTGGTGAATAGAAAACATGGCTGGGAGCAAGGGTAGTGAATAGAAAACAAAATGAGAGAAAGAGGAACAATAACCAAGAAAAAAGAAGTACTGGGGAAGTAGGGGACGAGAGGTTGGATGGTATGAAGGGGGAGGGACTGAGAAAGAGGGAGGAGTCTATTATTTTGTCTAAGGAAGTTAAGGGTGGGATTACTAAGGCAGAGGAGGAGGTGGAGATTTTGAAAAGGGGAGGATCATATGTCAGTGGGTGGATAGGTCCAAAAAGGCTGGAGGAGGATGTGGGCTTAGCTCCTGTTTTGAACTCCAACTCTTCTCGGGTTGATCAATTGCCAGAGGTAGATCCAACCTCAAATGTCAAAGGTTGAACTATGGAGCGAAGAAGGAGTTGGAAAAGGAGAGCAAGGGGAAAGGATCAGGCTAGTTTGGTATGTTTCTCGAACCTTAACTCTAAACGTTCTTTGATTAATGAAGATGCTGAAACGGTGATGGTAGTGGGAGGAAAGAAGGCAAGAATGGATGAGGGTGCAGTCTGTTGTGGATCTCTGTGAGGTGGTGGCTATGATGCAGCTCAAGATCTTCACCTTATGATGAAGAATAAGCAGCTCAATGTGGTTTTACTGATGGAAACCAAGGTGAATGGAGGAAGGTTGGAGAGGTTGAAGGGAATGTTACATATGGATGGTTGTGTAACTGTGGATCCACTGGGAAGAGAGGGTGGATTAGCATTGTTCTGGAAGCATGAGGATGACGTGGAGTTTGTGAACTTTTCACAATGGCGCATTAGTGTATTGATAAGCAAGGAAGGGGAAAGGGGTGAGTGGATCTTTACAGGTTTTTATAGGCACCCTGATGTGAGTAAAAGGAAGCTCTTGTGGGATTTGATGAACAAATTAAGGCCCTCAGATCAGGCTGCATGGTGTGTTGTTGGAGATTTTAATGAAGTTCTTACACAAGCAGAGAAATGTGGGGGAAACAGAGAAGTGAAAGTCAAATGACCCATTTTTGTGAGGCCTTAGAGAGTAACAATCTGTCAAGGTGATTTCTTTACCTGGAGCAACAGACACACTGACATCAGTTTTACAAAAGAGAGTCTGGACAAGTGTGTGGCAAACAATCAATGGAGGGATATGTTTAAGGAGATTAAGGTGGAAGGACTTGCAGGGAGAAGTTATTATCACTTACATATCCTGTTATCTATGATGGGAAATTAAGAAAGGCAAGGTAGAAGGAAATTTCCCTTTAGGTTTGAGGCAAGCTGGATCAAAGAAGAGGGATGTGAGCAGCTGGTCAGACAAGGTTGGAACAAAGAGGGAAAAATTGCAGATCCTATAAAGAGAGTTAAAGTTCTGTTGGAGGCTTGTAAGGGGGATCTGGTGGGATGGTTCAGGAAAAAAAAAAGACAAAGAAAGAGTAAAAGATATAGAGTTGCTCACGAAAAGAATTCAAAAGGTGCAAAATCAAGAAGGGTCACAGAATGTAGAGGAAGTTAGATCCCTACAGAAAAATGTGGGGTCATTATTAGTGCAATAGGACTTGAAGTGGAAGCAATGAGCAAAAAAGAGCTGGTATTGCATGGGAGATAAGAACACAAAGTTCTTCCATGCATGTTCTAACCAGAGAAGAAAACATAACAAGATTTTGGCTGTGATGGATTCCAAGTTAAATTTGACATTGGATCAAGGAGGGATTGTTGAAGCTTTTAGAGCCCATTTTATATATATATATATATATATATATATATATACACTACTGCTGCCCCTTCTATTAGCATCATTGATTCTTGTTTAAATGCAGTAAAGGGTCGAGTTACTGAAGAAATGAACAATTACTTGTAGCAGTCTTTTACAAGGGAGGAAGTGTTAGAAGCTTTAAAAATGATGGGCCCTCTTAAGTCCCCAAGACCTGATGGATATGGGGCATGTTTTTATCAGTCTTATTGGGGTATTGTAGGGGATGATGTGTGTGAGGCTGCTTTGAATTTTTTAAATAGGGGAAGGATAGATAGTGGACTGAATCATACCTTTGTTGCCCTAATCCCAAAGGTTAAAGAGTCAAAATCAGTTAATGACTTTAGACCTCTTAGTCTCTGCAATGTGATGTATAAAGTCATTGCAAAGTCGCTTGCCAACAGATTGAAGAGAGGGCTAAGTGATGTCATCTCAAGAAACCAAAGTGCCTTTGTTCCTAAAAGGCTTATCACTGATAAGATTGTAACACCTCCTATTTTAGTGTATTTTTATTGAATGATTATTTTAATAATTCAAAAATTTATTCTCTTGTTTTAAAATTATCGGATATTTTAAATGGCTTATTTTTATGATCTTTAAATTGTGAAAATTAAATTTGATATGTTTTCTTAATATTTATTATTGTGATGCATTTAAATTGTTCTTTATTTTAAATTAATTGATTGTTAAATTTAATTATTTTATCTTAATTTTATCATTACGTTTAAATTATTTTAATTGACTAGCTGTTTTAAAATCTTTTTCATTGAATCATTTTTGTGACCCAAGATGTGAGGATTAGATCTCATTTATTTCCCTCTATTTTTTTCTTTTTCCTTTTTCTTTTTCTTTTCCTTCTCTTTTTCTTTCTTCTTCTTTTCTTTTTCTTCTCTCCTCTCTCCCTCTCCCGCGCGCGCTGCACCTCTCCCCTCCGCCCGATTTCTTCTCTTCCCCAACCCACTACCGCCGCGCCGCCGTGGCCGGCACCACCGCTCCCGTTCGCTTCCCCTCCCTCCGGCGACCACCTCCCTCCAGTTGCAGCCTCCCTCGCGCCGTCGTTAGCCACCTCAAGCTCCTCAAAGTCGCGGCACTCTTTGAGTCCTAGCGCCACCGTCGCACCACTTCTGGCCATCACCTCTTCACCACTTCATCCTCGACCTCCTAGCAACCCAATGTACCCATCCTTAGCTCTGATCCGCCACCGGTGAAGCACATTCAACTCCATCTCCGTTTCGGACTTTTTGGCCTTAAAACCACCATTTGCGCTGCCACCCACGGCCAACCACCACCACCATTAGCTTCACCGACCTCTCTAAGCCCTACCCTACTAATTTCGGGTCTTAGTTTGTCCCAATTCAAAAGTGGGTATTTGAGACCCACGGCCACAGTGTATTTTACACTGTTACGTTGTTGTGTCGCCACCTTTTGCACCATCGTGATCCTTCAGAAATTATTATATAGCACTGTAAGTATTTTTTCAAAGAACTATCGTGATTTAAATATATTTTTGCACTAACTCATATTATTGTGATCTGGTTGGACATGCCGGACTGAGTCCGAGGAGTTCGGGGGTCGAATTGATTGTGGATGGAGTTGTGTATTTGGTTGGTATTGTGAAATGTTGGTTGTTGGTATGGTGTTCATGTACATGGCATATTGCACGCATAATCATGTTTGTAAAAGAAAGGATTTTCGTGTACATGCATTCATGTTCATGTGTTTCATGAAAACTAGATTTTCATGTGTTAAAGGATTTTGGGTGCATGTGTATCACGACCCCAAGCCGAGATGGGGCATTATCTCGGTGGAGCTCCTCTGGTCACTTGGGAGTGGAATATACTGAGTGATGTCCCCTGGATTGTCGCTAGGTGACGATGGGATCGGACGAGATGGTCTCGTGCCGACTCTGTGGCCCCTCTGCTGGCGGGGGCTAGATGATGCTTGGCCACAAACTCGCAGGGCGCGGAACTGGGCATCGCTCGTTGTGTAGTGGGTGCTTGGCCATGAACGCACTGGGCGCGGAACTGAGCATCGCTACAAAGCCAAGACGTGCGGATGATCCCTAGGGAAGATCATGGTGCATTGGTTAATGGAATAATGGGCTGTTTTCTGGGAAAATAGCTTGTGTTGATTAAAAGGATTTTATGTGATTCACTTTCTGGGAAAATGATGTTTTATTGACTTGGGTCATTTTCTAGGAAAATGATGGAGTATTACTTTTGGGCCAAAATGAGATTTTGGTGTGTGTTGAAAATATCTATTTTCGAGAAAAATAGTATTTTTGGATCTAATGCATATTTCATCATATGCATGCATGTTGGTTGCATTAATGTATTTTTATCTCGTAGTCGTTTGGTCTATACTTACCTGCGGTACCATTTTGTGGTAACGTAGATTTCAATGCAGATGAGGCTAAGGGTGAGCCTGAGGATTCGGCTTCGCCCGATGAGTGATCTGGGATCACTCGTTTTGGTTTGAAACTTATAAAATATTCATTTCGGATGACTGTATAATATTTAAACCTTTTTACTGATTGTTTAAATTGTATTAACAATTCTGGTACTTAGTTGTATTAATTATCCGCTTCGTTATTTTTGTACACTGTTGAATGTACACACACTTGGCATTAACGTTGGGATGTGTGACCCTGTTGTCATCATCCTGGCATCTCGATTCCCATGTCTCCTTACATGGGGGTCGTGGGCGCCACAAATATTGTAACTGCATATGAAGTCTTGCATTCTATGCAAACAAGGCAAAAGGATAAGGTGGGTAGTATGGCCCTAAAGCTAGACATTTCTAAGGCATATGACAAAGTAGAGTGGTCTTTTCTTAAGGAGATTATGAGGAAGCTGGGTTTCTGTGAGAGATGGGTGGCAGTGATAATGGATTGTGTGTCCACTATATCCCATGCAATTTTGACAAATGGTAGCCCAGGTGATTTGATCAAGCCTACAAGGGGTCTGAGGTAGGGAGATTCACTCTCTCCCTACCTCTTTCTATTTTGTGCTAAAGGGTTGAGTGCTATGCTTAATTAGGCAAAGGAACATAAGGAGTTAAACGGTGTGGTTGTAGCTAGGGGTGGTACAAGAGTGACTCACCTTTTGTTTGCAGACGATCGCATTATTTTTGGTAAAGCAAGCTGGTTTGAATGGAGGAAAATAATGAGCATCTTGGAGTTATATGAGAAGGCCTTGGGTCAAAGTCTGAACAAGCAGAAGACCACTGTGGTTTTTAGTCCCAATGCAAAGTTAGCTGTGAGGGAAGGTGTGTTAAAGGAGCTTGGGGCAAAACTGATTACAAAGTGTGAGAAGTATTTAGGTTTGCCAATTATGGTTGGCAGGTCATGATACAAATCTTTTAGAGGCATAAAGGATAGAGTGTGGCAAAAGGTGAATAACTGGAAGAATAAGTTTTTGTCTCCTGCTGGTAAAGAGGTACTATTGAAAGCGGTCATTCAAGCAGTCCTTAATTACTATATGAATGTTTTCAGGTTACCAAGAAAGCTATGTAAGGAAGTTGCAGTTGTTATGGCTAAATTCTAGTGGAGTTTTAAGGAGAATGACAAAAAAATCTAGTGGAGAAGTTGGTCAAAAATAGGGGTGTCAAAGGCTGAGGGGGGTTTGGGGTTTAGAGAGCTAGAGAGTTTAATACTGCTCTGCTAGTTAAATAATGTTGGAGGTTGTTCACAAATCCTCAATCATTGGCAGCTTTGCTTCTTAAAGATAAGTATTTCAAACATTCTGATTTACTGCATGCAAAGTCAGGCCATAGACCATCTTTGATTTGGAAGAGTTTATGGAGCTCATTGGAACTCCTCAATGCAGGCTTGGTATGGAGAGTTGGCACTGGACAGAATATAAAGGTGTGGGGTGATAAATGGATTCCAACCCTTTTAATTAATTGTATTCAATCTCCTGTTGTTGTTCTTAGCAAAGATGCGAGAGTAAGTGAACTTATTGACTCTAGCAGAGGGGAATGGAAGGAGTACTGATAAGAGAGGTTCTTGATGAGGATGAAGTCATGGTTGTTTGCAGCCTGCCTTTGAGTAAATTTGGTATGCCTGACAAGCAGATTTGGGGATCTACAAAAGATGGGTTATTCAGTGTGAAAAGTGCCTATTATTTAGAGGTGGGAAGGAAGAGGAGGGAAAGAGAGGAGCAATCAAATGGGGCCAGATTCGATTGGAAGCTGATATGGAATTTAAATGTGCCAGTAGTAGTAAAAGTTTTTCTTTGGAAAGCTTTAAATGATTGTCTAACAACTAGAAAGAATTTGTTCAAGAGGAAAGTGGTGGACAACTCATGCTACCATGTGTGTGAATCAGAGATGGAGTCTGTAACGCATGCTGTATGGAGCTGTAGAGGGGCTATGGATGTCTGGGCTGAACAGATTAGTCCCCTGCAAAAATGGTCGAGTGAGGAGGTGCCGCTTACTGAGTTATGGGATATGTGGAGTTACTAAAAGGGGAGCTGGAGTTGGTGGCAGTTGTGATGAGTGGGGTATGGCTGAGAAGGAATACTTTCATCTTTGAATAAAAGTTTGCTAGTCCTGGTGTAATTCTTGAGCAAGCTGCAACAACACTAGAAGAGTTCCAGATGGCATAAGAATCTATGAAGGGAAGGGATGTGGTTTCTGCAGCAGGAAGAAGAGGTAGCAAATGGAAGGCCCCAAGTGGTGATCAGGTGAAAGTAAATTGGGATGCTAGCTTAAATCAGAAGGAAGGTAAAATGGGGACTGGTATTGCTGCAAGGGATGACAAGGGGATGTTATGGTATCGCTATGCAGCTGGAAGAGAGGTTACTACAGTCTAGTTGTTGCTGAGATTCAAGCTTTGTGGAGAGCAACGAGACTATGTGCAGATCTACATATGTAGAAAGTTATTTTTGAGGGAGATGCCGTAATTGTTGTGAAGGCAGTAAATAGTGAAAAGGAAAGTTGGGAATGGTTTGGTCAAATGGTTGAAGATGTGAAGGGAGTGCTGAAGAACAGACCAAGTTGGACAGTACAACATTCGTTTAGGGAATGTAATCAAGTTGCACATAAGCTTGCAAAAATGTCTCTTTCAATAGTTGAGGAAAAGATCTGGATGGAGAGTGTTACATCAGAAGTTCAAAGCATTGTTTTACCGGAAAGTTTGTATACATGAGTTAACTCATAAGTAATACAAAGGAGGTTTATTTTTCAACAAAAAAAAAAAAAAAAAGTTCTGGACGTACAATATAAAGTATAATAGAAAATATATGATTTGGAGTCTTTAATTTTCATTTCCAAGATATGTTTGGCGTGTGGTGTGTTCCATCTGTATTGAAGAGTACGAAGAGCAATTTTAAAAAAAAAAAAGGTTCTCTTTCCCTCTCGCTCTAATTTCTATCATTCACACACAGTCACAGACATACAATATGCATACTCAAAACAAATAACGTACACCAAGGTGAAGCCACAGTACTCTATATATATATATATATATATATATATATAGATATATAGATATATACATGTCAAAGTACAATACAGATTTTAAATAAAGATGAGCTAATCTTACCTGTGAAAAACAAGCTCCAAGCTGCAAGAAGTAGGGTGGTAATTAGTACAAGAAAACCAAGAAGGTTGCGTCTCTTCACCCCAAACCTCATATTCATGGCTTGTGGAAGAGACGTCCTTGAATACCACTATATATATAAATGCGCGCCGGGGGCCATATTGTACGTTTGTTAATGTTGCGCAGTTTCAAACCTTCAAACCCTGGATCCATATCATGTAGTCCTTTTCCTTTACTGGGTCAAATTAAGTTAGGTCGTGAACTTGGAAAACTTATCTCGGTGGAAAAGTCATGAGTACTACGTTATATATCATTGCAATTATCTTGAATTAGTAATCTTACGTCGCTAGTTGTGTTGTAATTAAGTGCAAGGTGAAAATCTGGTGACGGGACCGATCGCGAAGGGGTATTAGGTATTAATTTATGCTTATTTATATCTATTTGAGTAACAATGGATTATTATAACATCCATGCATGCAACCACGCATGCAACAGCAACGGCATTATATAACATCCATATTGCATATTTGTTAATGTTGCGCAGTTTCAAACTTTCAAACCCTGGATATTATTCCATATATATTATAGTTCTTAATTTCATTTACTGGGTCAAATTAATAAGCTAGCTCGATAGGTCGTGAACTTGGAAAATTGATTCCGCGCGGTGGAATGGTCCTGAGTATTACTTTATCAATGTAATCTTGAATTAGTCTTCCGTAGATAGTTGTGCTGAAATTAAGTGCAAGGGGAAAATCTAGTGACGAGACCGATCGCGATGGGATGACAGTCCTGACCATCGCGATGCATGCACGCAGGGATGAATACGAGGTATTTTATGCTTATTTATTTCTAGGAAAATGATATGAGAACAACTATACTAAAATTTGTTTCGACTAACTATAAAAAAATTATTATTTATTTCTATTTGAATAACCCAACGTATTAATATATATATCCATGCATTAATTAACCATGCGGCATGCATCAGCAAAACAATAATAAAAAAAAGCACTAAAAAAATAAAAAATAAAAACATAATATATCTTGTTGAAGAAGTAAAATATGTTAAAAGATATATAACTCTTCAAATGGCCCAATATTCGGTTTAAGGGAACTAATTAATCTCATATTCGGTTATCTCTCCCGATAATGTAATAACCCAGCTCGTAGCTAAATGGCCCAGCCCAAACCAAAAGTCCAGCCTTTTTTTTTTTTTTTCCCCCTTCCTCCCCCCCTCCCCCTCCCAAAAAAAAAAAAAATCTCTCTCACGACACTTTTGTACGCACAAACCCCCTCCCTCATTGTCTCGTCTCTCTCTAAACCCCTCCAAACTGTCACACGGCAGTCTGAGGAGAAGAAGCATACGGGGAGGTTAAAGTGAAGATCGAGGAGTTAGGCAAGAAGGGAGTTCAGTTCAAAAGCAATAGGGTTAAGTAGTCGTATGGGCCTTGGGCCAGGAAGTAACAAATATGGTCTTTGTAATGTAGTTTGCAGATTAAGCCGTAAGTTGTTATGGGTCAGTTTCATGGGCCTGGGAGCCCATAACAAGTAGTATCTTTCATTTAGTCTTTAGTAACAGTCAGTTGTTTTTGTATATTTTCCTTTCTATTGGTGTCTAATTTTGTAACACCCCACTTCCCAAAAAGGCATTTTAGAATTTTCAAAAAGCCAGTGTGCTACTACTAAACTTGAACTTAAAAACTTTTTTTTGTTACAATGCGCCAGATGTGAAAGTTTCCATAAATAAAACAACTTAAATAAATACTGAAAATCTAAAATAGAGTCTGCGGAAGCTCTTATTTAAAAAAAATATACGAAAGTCTCATGTGCTTATCAAAATAATTTATTTAAACTTTAAACCATAGAAATAATAATAGCATAATTTGTTTAGGCCTCTGCCTCGCCTTTCAGGTTCAAGTCTTGTCCTGCAATCTCATCCTCATAAATGTCATCACCTGGGTAGTTTAAAAACATAAAAAAAACAACTAAAATGAGTCGAATACTCAATATGCAACGCATCATACAGTAAACATAATAAACATAAGGTTTCTTGAAAAACGTACATATTCATAAATACATGCATAAATAACATGAACATGAATAATAACTTATATTTCACTTATCATAGACCATTACCCACTGTTGACTCCCGTGAGTTAGAATTAGCGAATCTAAATAGATTCTGATTCCCCCCGTGGCCGCGGGCTGTGGAATCCATACATAAGGAAGACATACTGGGTTCACTACCAGCATCCACGACCTGGCAATGCAATATGCCCATAACATAAGTACCATCTTCATATCATAACATAGGCCGTTACATATTTTATCATAATCATACTTGCATACTTGTCATTTCATAGATTTCAAAAGAAATCACATACATACTTGTCATATCGTATCATAGATTTCAAATGAAATCGCATTCTTTCATAAATATCTTATACATGTTCCCTCACATAAATTCATGACTTTTCATAGATAATTTTATGCATAACTCTCACATAAAATCATGATTTTTCATAAATAATTTTATGCATAACTCCCACATAAAATTATGCATTTCATAAATAATTTTATGAAATAACTCTCATATAAAATCATGCATTTCATAAATAATTTTATAAAATAACTTTCACATAAAATCATGCATTTAGGTACGTAAAAAGGGGCTTCTAATGAAGGGCATACATGCATAATTTCTTTTATAAAAAGACAAGCAGTTTACCGTACATACGTGTAAGGATATGATCATGCTACTTACCTTGCAGCGCTTATCCATTATTTTCAGCACGTAATCGGTCGCCTATAAAATAAACACGTAATTTGCATAAATTTCTAATTAAACATGTGATTTTATTTAAAACCTAAAATACTAAAATAGTCTATATTTCCTAAACCTAGATTCTTTTTAGCACTAAAATATTCTCATCTTTTAATCCTAAATAGGCATGGGTATTTTTGGAAAATCAACATACTGGGCATGGGCATTTTGGAAAAACAATACAAGGGGCACTTTTGTAATTTAACTAATCCACCTAAATTAATTTTACGGGTTGCATGCATTCGGGATGGGTTTTACTCGTGAACGGGTTGCATGCATTCGAGATGGGTTTACGTGTGAAGTAAAGGGCAGGGGCTTTCCGTGATCAACAACTAGCGGCGGCTCGAGGCTAGGCGCAATGGCGACTCCGGCGAGTGGGCCACTATGCAACTGAGAGAGAGAGACGGAGAGTGAGAGAGATGAGAGAATGTTTATGGAAGAACTACATGCTGTGAGTGATAGAGGGAGAATGGAGAGTGAGAATCACGGCGTGAGGGAGATGGACTTACGTGTGGTGGTCCGGGGCGTAGAGTAACTGAGCTACGACCGTGTGGTGTGGACGTTTCCGGCGAGGAGCGACGATTGAAAAGGTGGGAACTTGGCTCTGCGATGGGCTCCGAAAATACTCTGTTTTGAGAGCTAAAAACAAGGAAGGATGGCAACGGCTTGTTGGATTTTCCAAGGTCAGGTCGTGTAGTGGTTCTGCTAGCTTGGCAACGAGGTGGACTAGGGCAAATCTAGGTGGTCCTTCGTGGTGTTGTGGCTAAGGGAAGAGACGTGAGCTAGGGGTGTTGGAGGGTGAACATTAGGTGGTGAACTAGGGTAGCCGTGCTGCGGGACTAAACATGGGGTTGTGGCTGTGGTTTTCGGTGGTCGTCACAGAGGATGTATTGGGTGCAACTGGCCAGTGTGTGGACGTGGGAAAAGTATGGAGGCTGCACGACTGTTGGGCGGTAGTGGAGTTTTCTTTGAGGGCTAAAGTATTTTTATAAACATAGGTGGATGAGAAACAAAAGAGGAAAAAAAAACTCTAGAGGTGATAAACGTGTATGCAGAGGAAGCGGTACGATGGAGCCATGTATGCAGTGATAGACAGACAGCAACTAAACCGTGCATGAAGAGAAATCTACCAAGGTGAGGAGTCTAGGTGATGGAGGGCTGTTGTGGCAACCATAGTTTGATAACAATCAACAAGAAAGTTCTCGTATGTATATAAAAAAACATGGTGGAAAACCCTAGAGAAAACAAAGGGGAGAGACATGCATGTGCATGTGAGTGGATTGTTTGAAATTCATAGAAGAAAAAAACCGGTAGGGAGGAGTTTTATTATGAAAATGACTCATGAGCTTAGAGAGAAAATAATAATAATAATAATAATAATAATAATAATAATAATAATAATGATGATGATGATGATGATGGAGCCTTAAAAAAAATAATCTATCCAATAAATTCTCTAATGGGCTTTAACTCATTTATTGAGGTTAACAAAATTATCCGTAATTTATTTCTAAAAAAATAAAAATATAAGATTGGGACGTTACAGTTTTACTGTAGCCTACTATACGTTTGTTATGCCTGATTTAAGATTCCTCATTTCTCTCTCTCTATTATTCTCTCTTCTCTTTCTCTCTCTTATTTCTGGAGGAGCCTACCCTCGAAGCAAGGCAATCATTTCCCTGTATTCACTTGCATTATCAACTTTTACAGGTAGTGTTACAAGTGGTATCTAGAGACAGGTTCCCAAGTGACCTGTAAGCAAAAGAAATAGAAAAATGGCAGAAGGTACCCGCCTTAATCAATCACAAGAAGCTCTTTTCACAAATTCACAATTAAAAACTTGGAGACTGAAATGTTGTCACTCAAAAGGCAATCAGACACTGTTATGCAACAGTCAGCCTCCCTGACAGTGGAGTTGTAGCAGAAGAACAATGGCTGGACTCAAAGAGAATCATCCTCAAATGGTCAGGACTCAGGACCAGTAGATGGTATATGTTGAACAAGGTGGTGAGCCTCATCGACGTTCGGTAAGGCTTAATTTTCCAGCTTTTAATGGTGATGATCCGAATGGATGGATATATAAAACAAACCATTTTTTCTCATACTATAATACCCTACCCCAACATAAATTGAGGCTAGCCCCTTTTCACATGGAAGGCCAAGCCCTTCTTTGGTTCTAGGACCTTGAGGAGTCGGGTTGTTTGAAGGATTGGGAGAGTTTCACAAAGATTTTATTGGTTAGGTTTGGGTCATCTTCATACGACCACCCCATGGAAGCCTTAACAAGACTGAAACAAACTGGATCTATAGAAGAATATAAGTCTAATTTTGAGTCACTATCAAATAGACTTAAGGGACTATCGGAAGGGTATATACTAAGCTATTTTCCTAATGGGCTCAAGGATGAGATAAGTTTAACTGTGAGAATGTTCCATCCTAACAACTTGTTAACAGCATACAATCTTGGAAAAATTCAAGAGGAAAATGTGGGCATTAACAGAAAATCTCATAAACGTGACATTGGAATTCTAAAATTACCCCTTGCAGCAACAAACAACAATGTTAGATTCTAGTCTAAGGTGATTGTTCATGTGTAGAAAATCAAACCACAACAAATGAAAAAGAGGCGTGAGAAGGGCCTCTGTTATTACTATGATTCCAAGTGCAACCAAGGACACAAGTGCCAATAGCCAAAATTATTTTTGATAGAGGAGGTAGAGGAGGAGCCAATTGAGGTTCCCTTACAAGTGGAAGAAAATGAAGATGATGAAATATTTTATTTGACCACCAATCTAGCCTAACCTGAAATTTCCTTTAATGCACTTATTGGATCACTAAGTCCCAAAACCATGAGAATCAATGGGTGGTTGGGAAGTCAAGAGATAGTGGTGCTGGTTGACACTGGCAACATTCACAATTACTTGGAACCCCCTCAGTAGCAAAAATTGGGGGTTTGAATGTGAATCATGGAGAGAATGTGAGTGTTAGCGTGGCCAATGGAGAACTTGTAGATTGTGAAGGGAAATGTGATGCTGTGAAGATTAAAGTGTAGGGTCATACTTACACCACATATACTTATTTACTAGTGCTAGTGGGCTGTGATATGGTGTTAAGGGTACAATGCCTGCGTGGATTAAGACCCATTTTGTGGAACTTCAAAGAATTGCCAATGCAAATCCAGCACAAAGGGCAAAAAGTTTGTTTACAAGGCTTATGTCCTTCCAAGTTAATTGAAGAGGAAAATTTAAATAAGAATCATAAGCTGGAAAAAATAGCAGTATTATTACAACTAGTTGAAACCAAAGAAGAAAGGTTGTTTGGGAGTATTCATGTTGCTGTACAAATGTTACTTGATCAATATAAGGAAGTCTTTGGTGAACCAAAAGGGTTATCCCCACCTAGAATGCAAGACCATGCTATTCCCCTTTACCCAAACACCAAGCCTATTTTCAGTGAGGTCTTACCGATACTCTTACTTCCAAAAAGATGAAATTGAAAAAATTGTAAAAGAATTGCTAAGTTCAGGGGTAATAAGACCCAGTACCAGCCCCTATTCATCCACGATGTTACTTTTTAGAAAGGCGGATGGGACATGGAGAACATGTGTGGATTACCAAGCCTTGAACAATGTGACAATTAAGGATAAACTTCTCATTCTAGTTGTGGAAGAGTTGCTGAATGAACTCAATGGGTCAAAGTTCTTTTCTAAGCTAGACCTATGATCGGGTTATCACCAAATCCAGGTTAAGGCAAAAGATATCTATAAGACAGTGTTTAGGACTCATGAGGGACACTATGAGTTCCTTGTCATGCCTTTTGGGTTAACAAATGCACTTTCTACTTTTCAAAACATAATGAATGAAATTTTTAAATCTTATTTGAGAAAGTTTATGTTGGCATTTTTTGATGATATTCTAGTATACAACAGCTCACTCTAAGAGCACATTGAGCATATAAGGGTGACTCTTGAGGTGTTGAGGCAGCATGGTTTATTGTCCAAAATGTCAAAGTGTAGATTTGCCACTCTAGAAGTAGCTTACTTGGGACATGTGATTTCAACTAGTAGAGTTAAAGCTGACCCAGACAAGTTGCAGGTAGTGAAGGAATGGTCATTTCCTAGTTCATTGAAGTATCTAAGAGGGTTCCTTGGGCTCACGGGGTATTACCGAAGGTTTATTAAGGGTTACGGGAATCTTGTAGCTCCACTGACTCAATTACTAAAAAAGGATCAGTTTGTGTTGAGTGAGGAAGCTAAAGAGGCATTCCAAAGTTTAAAGAAGGCATTGACCCAACCCCCAGTGTTAATTCTTCCTGACTTTTCTCTACCCTTTATAATAGAGTGTGACACTTCAGGAAGTGCTATAGGATTAGTTCTTATGCAGAAAAACAGACCAATAGCATTTTACTGTAAAAGCTTTGAAAGGAAGGGTGTAAGTTTTATCAATTTATGAAAATGAGTTATATGCACTTGTGATGGCAGTGCAAAAGTGGAGGCCATATCTAATGGGACAACCTTTTGTTATGAAAACTGATCATCAAAATCTTAAATATTTATTGAGAAGAAGATAGGCACTCCCATGCAACATAAGTGGGTATCTGAATTGTTGAGTAATGATTTATTAGTTGAATACAAAAAAGGGAAGGACAATAGAGTAGCTGATGCGTTATCCAAGAGGTCAAAGTGGGAGTCTACTATGGAGGAAGTTACTCTAACTGCTATCTCTTTACCAACTCTGGAGTGATTAGAAGATATTAAACAAGGGTATTGTGCAGACCCGAAGGTGCAGGAATTATTGTTGAGGTTTAAGAAGGGAGAAGATCAAGCTTTCAGACAAAGGCTTCTACATCTACTGCACACTAGTCCTATTGGGGGGCATTCTGGCTATGATAAAACTCTGCATAGGGTCAGGAGGGACTTTAATTGGCAGGGTATGAAGTCAGATGTCCAAACAATTGATTAGAAACTGTGACACTTTCCAGAGTGTAAAGGCATATCAGTTCGAACCTAGTCGGTTGTTGTAGCCACTACCCACCCCCTCACAGCCATGGTCACAAATTACTATGGACTTTATTGAGGGCTTATCTTCTTCACAAGTGCTAAACTGTGTTTGGGTTGTAGCGGATAGGTTCACAAAGTATGCACATTTCACACCCCTAGCCCATCCCTTCACTGCAAAAATAGTAGCACAATTGTTCATTCAAAACATTTTGAAGTTACATGGAATGCCCCAATCAATCATTTCTGATAGGGATAGCACAGCCTTTTCTGGCAAGAATTATTTAAGATTCAGGGGGTCAGCTAACCTTTAGTACTGCCTATCATCCTCAGTAGGATGGTAGTCGGAAGCAGTAAATAAGACATTGGAGAATTATCTAAAGTGTTTTACAGGGGATCGACCTAAGGATTGGGCCCATTGGATCCTTTTAGCTGAGTACTGCTACAACACATGTCAACACTCCTCAACTCGTGTAACCCCATTTGAAGCTCTTTATGGTTATTCCCCACCTAGACTGTTGAACTACACCCCTGGGCTAGCTAAAATCAAAACGGTGGAGCAAAATCTAAGAACTAGAGATCAGATGTTGTAGTTATTGAAACAAAATTTATAGAGATCACAAGATTGTATGAAAAAATATGGGAATCTAAAAAGGAAAGAACAGATTTTTCAGGTGGGAGATTTGGTGTACTTACGCCTCTAGCCATATCGACAGACCTCTATTGCTCTTCGTCGTGGCCTCAAGCTTGCACTGTGGTTCTACAGGTCGTTTCAAGTGACCCACCGAGTCGGGGAGGTGGCTTACAGGCTCCAGCTACCAGAAACCACAGCCATCCATCCCGTTTTTCAAGCTTCATAGGTGAAGAATAAGCTTGGAAGGCAGATCGTGGACCTACCAACCATCCCTCCCGTAGAAACCGGTAGAGTACTCAAGCCTGAGCTGGAAAAGTTGCTGGATCAAGGGTTTACAAGGTGAAAAATTGCCCCCAAACCGAGATATTAGTCTAGTGGCAGGGTATGTCGAAGGACGATGCAACTTGGGAACCATATGAAGCCATCAAGCTTTCCTTTCCACACCTTGTGGGCAAGGTGCTCTAAAGGGGGTAGCTTTGTCACACGGCGGTCTAAGGAGAAGAAGCATATGGGGAGGTTGAAGTGAAGATTGAGAAGTTAGGCAAGAAGGGAGTTCAGTTCAGAAGCAGCAGGGTCAAATGGTCGTATGGGCCTTGGGCCAGGAAGTAATAAATATGGCATTTGTAATGTAGTTTGCAAATTTCAGCCTTAAGTTGTTATGGTCAGTTTCGTGGGTCGGCAAGCCCATCATAAGTAGTGTCTTTCATTTAGTCTTTACTGACAGTCAGTTGTTTTTGTATCTTTTCCTTTCCATTAGTGTTTATTTTACTGTAGCCCACTACAGGTTTGTTATGCCAGATTTTTCAAATTTCCTCATTTCTCTATCTATTATTGTCTTTTCTCTTTCTCTCTCTAATTTGTGGAGTAGCCTACCCTCGAAGCAAGTCAACCCTTTCCTTGTATTCACCTGCATTATCATCCTTTACAGAATTGTAGTGTTACACAAACTCACTCTCTCACGCCTCTCTTGCTCTTTCCGATTCTTTCTCTCAACCCCCATCCGTACATATCCTCTCTTTCTCAAACCCTCTGTATATATACATATGTACTATTTTTATTTTTACTCTCTTTCTCTCGCTCTCTAAACCGTACAAATATATATGTTCTCTATCGAAACCATACATATATACATATATTTTCTCTTTCAATTTTCCCCTCCCCGTATATATCTCTCTCAAATTTCCCTCCCCACCCGTACATATATTTTCTCTTTTTACGGAGAAGTCGATGAATCGTTGGAACTCGTGCCTTTCGATCCAACCCAGCTGGGCAACCATGTAAGGATCGGGACTACGATGGCAAAGGAGGAAATGGCTCGCCTAATACAGCTCATCTTGGAGCACAAAGATATCTTTGCGTGAAATCATCAAGATATGCTAGGAATCAACAAGGAGGTAATAGAGCATTGGCTGAACGTTAACCCAGGCATAGGACCTATTAAACAGAAGAAGAGGAATTTCAGCACAAAGAAGTATAAAGCAATGGCAAAAGAAATGGATCAATTGCTGGCAGCCGGATTTATTAGGGAAACTCAATACCTAGAATGGTTGTCAAACGTTGTTCTAGTGAAGAAATCTATCGGCAAGTGACAAATGTGTTTCAGCTTCACGGACCTCAACAAAGCATTCCCAAAAGATAGCTTCCCTCTTCCCAAGATAGATCTGATAGTTGACGACACGGCTAGTTATAAGATGTTGAGCTTCATGGACGCCTATTCCGGATACAACCAAATCAAAATGAGCTGTGCTGACCAGGATAAAACGACCTTCAAAACCGAACAGGCATGTACTGTTACACGGTTATGCCATTCGGATTGAAGGATGCGGGAGCAACTTACCAAAGGCTCGTCAACAAAATGGTCAAGGATCAGATAGGCCAAAACATTAGTGTATGTGGACGATCTCCTGGTAAAAAGCATGGAGTTTGGGCAGCATGTGGAAGCTTTAAGGGAAGCTTTGAGCATACTATGCCAATACAAAATGAAGATCAACCCGACTAATTGTGGGTTCAGGATTCAATTGGAAAAATTATTGGGCTTCATGGTGTCTGAGAGATGCATCGAAGCAAATCCCGAGAAACTCAAGGTGATCATTGAGATGAAATCGCCCACGACACGAGGTCCAGAAATTGGTGGGCAGGATAGTGGCCCTCAACAGATTCGTGTCCCGCTCAACGAATAAATGCATCCCTTTCTTCCAGGTATTAAAAAAGGCTCGAGAAAAGGACGCACAGTGTGAGGAAGCGTTTGTACAACTGAAAGAATACCTAACCTACCCACCACTGCTTAGTCAAACCAAGCAAGGGGAACCCTTGTCACTATATCTGGCCGCCACCCCAGATGCAATTTCTGTCGTTTTAGTCAGAGATGAGGGTAAGGAGCAAAGACTGGTCTATTATGTCAGTAAGGCCTTAAGAGAGGCCGAGAAGAGATACCAGAATAGAGTTGACGTCGGCACTGCGACTACACCCTTATTTTCAAGCCCATCCCATAAAGGTTATCACATCCTCACCTTTGCAGAAGGTGCCCAGAGGCCAAACACTTCAAGGCGACTAGTGAAATGGTTGATCGGATTGAGCGAGTATGACATCAGTTATTTTATTGCGGAACTGACAAAGTTTCCCAAGGAGACACCGAAGATGCTCGAGAAAAAACCGTGGCTAGTATATGTCAATGGTTCATCTTGTCAAGCAGGAGGAGGCGCAAGCTTGCATATAGTAGCAGACAATGGCATGGAGTCATATCACGCCATCCAGTTGAGTTTCAAGGTGACAAACAACAAAGCAGAATATGAGGTGGCACTCATGGGATTGGCCATAGCTGAGGTATCAGGAGGAACGTTGATAATAATGAAGGCAGATTCTCAAGTGGTAGTTGGCAAAATCACGAGAGAATATTCAGAAAAAGGACCAAAGCTAATAAAGTACCTCCGTCATGTCCAAGAGAAATCCCGTCAGTTCCAGTATTTTCGAATTGAATGAATTCCTAAAGGGGACAATTGGAAGGTGGATAGGTCGGCACGGGCAGCATCAGCAGGACAAGAGTAGACAATGCCATGGGAAGTAACTCTCAGGACAATAGATGTGGCAGCAATAGAGGAGGAAATTTTTGGGATCAACGGGAGCTTGCCAAGATGGGCAGATGATATTATCAAGTACTTGAAAGATAGGGAGCTACCCACTTCTCAGGATGAGACAAAAAAAAGTAAGAAACAGGGTAGCTCAATCCACCTTGATAGACGGGACATTATACAAGCGGGGTTTCTCGAGCCTATTGCTAAGATGCATATCGAATGAGGAGGCTGAGTATGTGATGACGGAGATACATGAAGACATTTGTGGGAACCATTCAGGGGGAAGATCATTGGCTGCAAAAGTCATGAGAGCAGGCTACTATTGGCCCAACGCCCTACGGGACTCAAAGGAGTTTGTGAAAAAATGCACTCAATGCCAACTACAGTCACCAGTCTCGAGCATGCCGCCAGAAGAGTTGAGGTCAATGATGGAACCATGGCCATTTGCCAAGTGGGGGATAGATCTCGTTAGTCCTATGCCCCCAGGTAAAGGAGGAATGAAATTCGTCATTGTCGCCGTCAACTATTCACAACGTGGGCAAAAGCTAAGGCAATGGTGACGATGACGATGACTGCTCAAAATGTGACAAAGTTCATATGGAAAACAATTGTGTGCAGATTCGGAATACCACAAAGCATCGTCTCCGACAATGGCAAACAGTTTGATTCAGAGCATTACCATAGACGGTGTTCAGAACTCAGGATCAAAGTCAAATACTTGTCTCCCAGACACCCTTAGGCAAACGGTCAAGTCAAGGCAACCAACAAGACCATAGTCGGGATACTGAAGAAAAAGATAGGTGAAAAGAAGGGGTCGTGGGCAAACGAACTTTCGGAGATCTTATGGGCATACATGACAACACCCAAGACGACAACAAGAGAAACTCCCTTCACTTTGGTAAACTCAATTATTTGTATTATGTTATTACTTTCATTATTTCCTATATTTCGCTAGTGTTAAGCGGTCGAGCAGCTCCCCCGCCATACTCCACTTACCAAGGTTACGCGATCAAGAACTCTCCCGCTACACCTTCTCGCCAAAGCTACACGATTGAAGAACCCTCCCATTACGCCAGTCGCCAAAGTCAAGCGGTCGAGAAACTCTCCTGCCATACTCCATTCACCAAGGTTACGCGATCAAGAACTTTGCCGCTACACCTTCTCGCCAAGGCTACATGGTCAAGGAACTCTCCCGTTACACCAGTCGCCAAAATCAAGCGGTCGAACAACTCTCCTACCTCACTCCACTCGCCAAGGTTATGCAGTTGAGAACCCTCCCGTTACACCTTCTTGCCGAGGCTACAGGCTCGAGGAACCCTCCTGTTACGCCAATCGCCAAGATCAAGCGGTCGAGCAACTCTCCAGCCTCACTCCACTCGCCAAGGTTATGCGGTCAAGAATCCTCCCGCTACACCTTCTCATCGAGGCTACACGCTCGAGGAACCCTCATGTTACACCAATAGCCAAGATCAAGCGGTCGAGCAACTCTCCTGCCTCACTCCACTTGCCATGGTTACGCGATCGAGAACCCTCCCGCTACACCTTTTCGTCAAGGTTACGCAGTCGAGAACTCTCTCGCTACACCTTCTTGCCAGAGTCAAGTGGTCGAGCAGCACTCCTGCCATAACCCACTCACCCAAGTTATACGAACAAGCAGATTACCACACAACTGGCCAAGCCACGCAATTGAATGTTAAATGAGTTAAGTTCGTCTTCACTATTATTCTCTTCATCCTTTATCTAACTTGACCCAAATTGTAATAAGTTATGTTAGATAATTGAATCTTAGATAAGTTATGTTAGCCATCCATATATACACAATTCCATAAATACGCAACTACTAAAATGAAGGGATAAAGTCTTTAACTATAAAACATTCATTCATATTGCTTGATAATACAAAAAAGAGTGCCAAAATATACAATCACTAAGGGGCATTCTGCCCAAAATGTAAACAAGATATACAATCAAAACGCTAGAAACAAGACGTCAAGGAGCAGACGGAGAAGGAAAAAAGGCGTCCGACATCACATCTTGCCCAATAAAGTCAAAGTAATGATAGGCGGCAAAACTGACACGTATATCTCTCCACTTCAATTTGTAGAGGTCGGTCTCAGGATTTGCAAGCAAAAGCGCCCGTGGCTATTTGAAACCAAGCCCAAAACCACGATCCCAAATTGTGCGGGCAGAGTTGATCTGAGGGATAAAGTGATCAATTTGCTTCTGCAAATGCCCGAGCTCCTGGTTCAACTCACAGACTTTCTTTTCAGAAGCAAGCAGGGTTTTCTTTTTGGTCTCCCAACTCTGATTTAGAATCAAGAGACTGCGGTCATGTTCTCTATGGGCATTCTTGGTTGCAGCCAAATCTTGCTCTGCTTTAACTTTCTCGCCCTGAGCAACACTCAGCCAGAGGTTGGTTTCTCGCCACTCCTCCTCAGAAGCAGCTAGGCGAGGGAGGCAGTCAATTTTTTACTTCCACAGATCTTCCACTTCCTTCTCCATCTTGCTAAGGCGGACGGTAAGGTTGTTTTGTTCAGCCTCCATCTCGGCGACGCTAGCCTTATACAACTCATTTTCGCCTAATGCGCTTGCCAGTTGGGATTGGAAGGAGGTGACTTGTTCCCGATAAGAGGCTTCAACCCGGGAAAGCTCCCCGGCTAACTTCTCTTTCTTCTCCCGAGCAAAAACAATAGTCCCATGGGCCTTACCAATGTATGAACGCAATGAGTCATTTTCCTCTTCAAGATCCATACAATCTTCCACAAGCATCTCAGTCAACTTATCGACTGACTGCAAAAGACCAATCAGGAAAAGGAAAATCATTGTCCAACAAAAAACAACAACGATCCAGGAAAAATTAAAACAAAGGAAAATAAAACTCACTGGCGAAAGAATGTCGTGTAAGTTGAGAATGGTGGAACGAAATGCTTCATCACAGCGTGATCTGAAGGCTAGAGAAGAGTCCTTTGACCGAGAAGAGGAAGCCCCACCCCGAGTAGCAGGAATCTGGCAAGAAACCCCAGCCACGCCTTTCAGAGTCAACGGCTCTCGAGCAGGAGGAGGCGACGGGTCAGTGTTTGCCTGAGCTAAAGTCCTGGTTGTTTGGTAGGCGGGGGAAATGGCAACACTTTCCTAGAATGGAGTCCTGTCGAAACATCCAGCCTGACAATCGCCAACGAAAAAGGTTGGAGAAGTTTCCCCACCCCCTCAGGGAAGTGCTAAGGGGGGGATGGCAGCATCCTCCAGCAATGGAGCCCCAACGGGGTGTACAGCCTGACAAGCACTAATTGAAAAAGTGGGAGAAGGTTCCTCGCCCCCTAGGGGAAGTGTTGAAAGCTGAAAGAGGGGGGGGGGGGGGGGGAAGGGAAAGAATCGACACCCTACTCCCACTAGCGAAGGAAAAAGTTTGGGAAAACAAAAGGCAATTCGGGAGCATCACTACCCGAAGCCATCGAGGCAACAGAAGATAGCTCGCCAGCATCCCCTAACTGAATCGAATCCCCATATTTAGCCAGGAAGGAAGGAAGGTCACCAACAGGAGGTGCGGTGAGGAAGTATGGATCCACAGCAGAGATAAAATCCTCCCTCTCTTATAGAGGGACACCCTCGGGGTAATTGCTCGCCCAGTAGGAGTTTCTGACCTAAAGGCCTCCTTGGCTTCAAGAATAAAGTCCAAATCAACATTCGCTTGGGCCATAATAGCATCTAGTGAATTAGATTGAGTTAATCGAGGATTCATCGACCCCTCTCCTATGTTTGGCGAAAATGGAGGTGGAGCGCCCTTGAAGGAACTGGACATGTCTGTCGGCTTAGCCGCAATGTGAGCTTTCTTTTTCTTTCCTCCCTCCTCTGGAGGTGGCCCCCTTTTCAAATTTCCCGCCAGCAAGGGAGCACCAAGTATCTCACTGCCAAGCACATGGACCCGGCTAGGAACCATCAAGAATCTATCAATATTTGTAGGCATCAAAAGGGCGTCAGACCAGGTAGAGTTAAGATTTGCCATCGCCCAAGACTGAACCAAACGAATGCGAGCTTATTCTTGGGGATACAGTAGGACCTCAAGGTTATGTTTGTCTGGAACGGGAGACAAATCCACTTGAATGGGGAACTCCATGTGTAAAACCTCATTCACCAGAAATTTCCACCCTTTCCCGAGATAAAGAAAAACTTTTTGAATCAATCCTTAGTATGGGAATATTTACACTCAAGCTAAACCAATTTGCTACGAGATCTAAAACTACGTAAGTTCCCATCTAAACTTCTAAACCCATGAAGAGAAAGGAGTTCTTGAGTGGTGAGATTAGGATAATCATCATCATTGGTCTCAAAGACTCACTGCCACAAAACGCAGTAGGCCATCAAAATATGCCATGCATTAGGCACTAGTTGGGCTGGGACAAGACCAAAGACATCAAGGACAGGCCGCACAAAAGGCAGGCGAAGCCCCATTGAAATCATAGCCAAGTAGAGGGTGACAGAAAAAGCCATATCTCTAATATCCACTGCTCTCTTCCGCTGGCCAGGCAATGACAACCCCACTGAGCTGGGGATATTGAAATGATCCTTCGCACCATCTAGTTGGCGACGAGAGAGAGAGGAAACCCAGTGGTGACCCTCGAAAATAGAACGAGACAAGCCCCCTTTAGTGTTAGGGTTAGCAGCGGCACCATCACCAGGGGCAGAAGGTTTGCGAGGCCTCGAAGGACCGCCGCCTCAAGAAGAGCCTGCAACTTAGGCTTTGTTGTAAGCCATGGAAACACGAATGCAAGAGAGCCCAACAGAAGGAGAAGAAGAAGAAAAATGGAAAAGGAAACCAAGAAACTTGCGCAAGAAGACAATAAGAAAAGAAAAACGAGCAATGCCTTGCAATAAATACTGGCGGCAGTTGATAAGAGGGAAGGCATATATATTTCTGACAGGCATCGTGGGGGAATCACGCTGCAGAACCCCAAACGTCGCTCTAGAGACTCTCTGCGGGTGGCAAGGACTCGCAGGGTAGCCAAAGGGGCATTGGGCCCAAATCACGAAGCCCAACGTCTCACGAATAGCAATAATCACAAGGCCCAACGTTTAGTGGATTTAAAAACCTCATCGTATGACACAGTAAGGGTTTATGGATTAATCAAAAGGGAACAAAATAATTCAACCGAGGGAGCCTAAAGATGCCTAACATAAAAGTCCCATCGCATAATATGCAATGAGATTTCGTGAGATAACTGGAAGAGCTTTAATATCACCATAAAGGTTCGCAGGGTGTCCCCTAGGCCTGGACCACCACAGCCCAGCAAGACACTTGAGGCGGCCTAAACAACCCCTGACCCAATAGGGTTCAGGTTGAATTAACAAAGAGAATACCCACCAATTATCCTAGCATTGTTAAAATGTTTATCTATCAAAACAGATGGATAACTTAAGGAACGAGGATTCAAGTTTCAAATAACAGATGAGGCAGTTAACCCGAAGGATCCTAAGAAGGCAAACTCTCTATTGAAAGAGGTCAGGTACACCAACGAGGCTCTAAAATATCTTTGGCTTTGATATTACACATATAATTACTGACTAAGGCATCGGAGGGTCCCATTTACCCCCCAAGTCTTCATACACTTTAGTTGTAGGAGGTCGAGAATGAGCAACGGTGAAACACGTGCTCAACAATAGTAATTAAAGAAACAAGTAAATAATTTATTTCTGCAATGAATAGAACCTTAATGACTACTAGTTGTGATTATATAAACGAAAAGCAAATGAAAACAAAGAGAATAATAATTAGAAGAAATCGAATTTTCAATCTTGCACGTGTTGTTCTAAATATATATAGCCATGCACTTAGGTAAAAAGTAGGGGTGGGCAGCGGGGTCCCGTACCCCGCTACCCCGCTCCCGTCTAATAAGTCCTACATTGCTTAAATATGACTATTGTATTGCCATGGTCTCCTATATAAATGTTGGTCTAGGAGGACAAAACAATCCAAAATATAACTCTAATGAGTTTAAGTTCTTTTTATATTTATAAATTTAAATTATATTATAATTGGCTCCAAAAAAATATTTTTGGACCCAAAGATAATTTTTTAAACCCAATGTGTTGGTTTAGGCAGGGGCGGGGCGGATTGGGTTTTTTCCCCACCCCTGGCACCGAGGTGGGGGAAAGAACTCCTCCCCCACATGGTGCGGGGCAGGGTGCGGGGAAACGTCCCCGCCCCACACCATGTGGGTAGCAACCCTAGTAAAAAGTGTTATTGCTAGTTACGATGCGAGCCGTATACTTGTCCAAAACTAAGCAAATTATATATACCTAAATATACATTTACGCACATGCTTCATATATAGCATTATATATATAGTATGCGAAGTGCAAATATTAATTAACATATAAATGTTTCATCTTAGATCCCGTTTGAATAATGAAAGTATTTCATCTCATCTCATCTCATCTTAATCTATCTCATCATTAAAACTTTCTCAAATTTTTACACAAAATATAATAAACAATTCAATTTTTTATATCTCAAAATAATAATAATATTAAAAAATAATATTCTAATAATATTTTATTTAACTTTTAACTTTCATCTAAAACTATATTATCTCATCTCACTATCCAATCAGGACCTTAATCTTTCGATTCATATCTCTTTCTCATTGGGATCTGATCTTTCTTATTGGGATTTCTTTCAACGTTTATTCAAAAGCTTTCACAAAGGCCATCTTTCCAACACATGATAAGACTAAGAAAAATATTAAATATATTTAAGAAAAATTTACTTCATCACATGTCAGTTATTAATATGTTAAAAATTATAAAATTTAAATTTTAAATTTTAAATTTTAAAAGAAAACTAACAAAATGAGTCATATAAATAAAAATATATAAAAAATTATAAGTACATGTAACGTTACTTTAAGACTAATATTTAAGTACTAATTAAGTATGTGTATGTATATATATATATATATACATGATCGATAATTTCAAAAAACCTAACACTAGATAATTCTCCGCAAGTCAAGTGTCAATTAATGCTGTGTGGTTGCCGCAAATTGAGCAAGAAGAGATGGGTTTAAAGGAGACAGCAAAGAGTAGAGTCGGTCAACATAAACGTGCGCAATTGTGACATGCGCTTGAATTCATTCCCAGTATCGTGAATGCTTTTATATTGCAAATTTTCTTGCCCAGTTTGTTTAATTTTTGACTGACCTCTATTGCCTTTTGTCCTCATCTTTTTCTTCGCCCTTTTCCCATTCATATATATATTCTTTCTCAAGCTATCAATTATCGTTTGAATAATCTGGAAACTCTTGTTGAGTTTTACACCTCTTCTCTAGAAACTCTAGGTGAGATAATTCCAGGTCATGGGTAGGCCCGCCCCATCGAGAATATAACCTAATTAAGAAACTTGAAAGACAAATAATGTTTTGGAGTATCATGCCGACGTCATGTCGGCGGGAGATATATAACT
The DNA here is from genome assembly GCF_004785595.1 of Juglans microcarpa x Juglans regia. Classification (NCBI taxonomy): domain Eukaryota; kingdom Viridiplantae; phylum Streptophyta; class Magnoliopsida; order Fagales; family Juglandaceae; genus Juglans; species Juglans microcarpa x Juglans regia. The sequence continues at coordinate 10,136,339 of NC_054596.1, read as the reverse complement.
TCGATTCTTGGCTTAGAGAACAACACTAACCTTTTAAAAAGACATTCCCTTCCATATGTAGTGGAATATGAAGTCAAGTTTTCAGATGCAGAGACAGATCCATGCCAAAACTTAATTGCCTTTAAGTGAAGTACTGTGGTTACCAGCAATGCTCCAGACATGGAAGCAGCTCAACACTCTACAAAATGTGGAGATAAACCAACATGAAAACCCTATGATTCAGAAGATCAATTTAGGTCTTCCGTTTAGATTCGGAAAATATTTCATTTCATCTCATCTCCTCTCATTATTATAATTTTTTCAAATTCTCACACAAAATATAATGAACAATTCAACTTTTACAAATCTCAATTCAACTTTTTCAAATCTCAAAACAATAATAATATTAAAAAATAATATTCTAAAGTATTTTTTTAACTTTTATCTTTCATTTAAAATCATCTCATCTCATCTCATTTCTAAATACAAACCAGCCTTTATAATTTGATACCAAAACTCTGGCTAACGTGGAACTTTCGTAGTACATGCATTCAATAGTCTATGATTTTGTTTTGCATTGTTTTGGCCTGGATGCTCTCCAAACCTCTCCGACATCCATTTCATTAGCAATTGATGGTCTTTTAATAATGTTATTTTTTAAAGAAAAAATATGAGCCATATCTCTTTGCTGATGGCTTTCCGTTTTCTTTTCTTGTTTCTTTGTGTATATTTGGCAACCATCGATCTTACCAAATAAAAAAGGAATAAGGAGGAGTCAAATAGATGAAGACAGTGAATGGTGGGTGGTAGACCAACCACTTGGGTTTGGAAGGTATTCCATTCAGTAACATTATTGCTTGGTGGAGTATCGGCATTGGCAATCAGTCTTTTCCAAATTAAAAAAGAAAAGCGAGATGACAATATTGACATGATATACAAGACTACTGGACAAAGAAAATATGGATGTGTCCTTTATTTAAGTAAGGTGGAAAGTGGAAAAGTCCACATCCAACAAATTAAAAAATAACGAAGAAATGAGAAATAAAAAAACAATGAATCTGCTTAGGATTTTTTTTTTAAATATTTTTGGATTCTATGGTCTTTGTCCCTATATGTGAGACATAAGATATGATCAGGAGTTTAAAATTTTTGGACTCTTATCTTTTTTTTCTTTACTTTTTTTTTTTTTTTATAAACATATCTTTTGGGATATTGAGATGTATGCTTAATTATAGGAATTATATATAGGCAATATCTATGTAGGATTGCATTAAGGATCAAATAAATGACAAACAACGACGTCCAGCAGGGAAAAAAAGAGATGGATAATATTTTCTAATAAGTTTTTGAAACGAGTTAGAAAGTCCCCAATCTTTATCCGACCTAAAGTATAAAGTTAAATCATGTAGAGCAAAAATAAGCTTTTTAATTTCCTTGTTCAGAAACTTTCATAAAATAACATCTAAAATCAAATATTACCTTTATTTTTAATATTTTATTTTATGCATGATATATGGGTAGGGAAGAAATAAAGAAAGATATATAGGAACCATCTCACATAATTCAATATCTAAAACACTTATCCTGCTAGGTACAATTAATTTTATAACCTATAGCTTAAGTAAGAAAGTAGTAGTTGTGACACTACTATAAATTTTATATATGCATATATTACAAAATCTGAAATATTTTGTTTGCTAATTACTAGCGGGGTTATGAGTTGCAATGTTTTGAATACCGTACCGGATAGCGTACCGGTCAAGGCACTGGAACGAAATATTTCGGTACCGGTACCGTTTCGGAATAGCGTTTCGGGATAACGTTTCGGGATAGTCGATCTATAAATAAATTATATATATAAATATATATAAAAATTATATTCTAAAATAATAGTCTATATATAAATAAATTATATACAAATACATATATATATAAATTATAAATAGTCTAGTCTGAATTGAGGGTTAAAAAATAAGTTTGTAGTTTGAAAAAACGAAAAAACGAAAAAAAAAAAAAAAAACACAGGCCGAAATATCGGCCGGTACCGGCCGAAATATAGGCTGGTACAGGCCGAAATTGAGGCCGGTATGACCGGTACCGGCCGGTACGGCCGGTATTTTGGCCGGTACGGAACAGATATAGTACCTGTACCGGCCGGACGGCCGAAACGAAAAATTTCGGCCGTACCGGCCGGTACGGTACGAAATTTAAAACTTTGATGAGTTGTCGTGTCACCAGTAAGTTGTATGATATATACATCCAAGGTTGCTAGATACAGAAAGTTGAGATATTACAAATTGACGTGACACAATATCAATATGCCACTTCTGTCTTTTTTTCTCCTCTTCCCCCTCCTCCCCCATGCCCCTCCCCTCCTCCCCCTTCCCCTCTCCCTTTCTCAAACCTTCTAGCTCAGCGCTGCTGCAACCCCTCATTAATATCGCCGTTGTAGCTCCACATCAATGTCACTGCCGCATCCTCCTTTTCCCTTGCCAAAGTCACCCCTTACCGGCAGGTGCACGATCTCTCTCTCTCTTTATCTAGGATGAGGGGGTGGGGGAGTGAAAAGGAAAAAAATTTAACTTGCATGGCACGTTGATAGTGTGCACGTCAATTTGTGGGATCTTATTGTGTCTATAGTGTTTTCCAATTCCATAACTTCTGATATTGTTTTATTGTTGTGCAGATCAATACTCTTACATGACTTTACTTGATGCTATTTAATTGGCTTATATTTGCACATCTCCGATCTAGCATAAGTAGATTTTGTTGGACAGTTCATAATAAAAAATAAAAGCAATTTTTTTTTCCAAATAATAAGTTGTCTGTACATAAATTCAGAATAAGAATGAATCAGGGCTTGTTTGGAAACATAATTGTTTTCCAGTATTCTCAGATATTTTTTTATATTTTATTTCCAAAAATCACTCAAATACAAAATACTTTTCAATTCTAAATTTTTAAATTTTTCGTCTAATTATTACCTAATCATTTCAAATTTTTCAAACTCCCAAATAAAATGCAAAAACATATAAAACTTTTCCAAATTTTAAAACAAAAATTATATTCAAATATTTGTTTAACTTTATAATATTTGTATTCAAAATTTTCTCTTTCCCTTTTAAAAAATTAATAAAATATCTTAATTCAAATTATTTCACTATTATTTATAAACTATTTCATTACTATTTATAAATATTTGAAAATATTCTTAATGTCAAACCAACCTTTAAATTTGCTAATTAAGGCCTAGCCGTATAAAAAACTTAATTCGGAACTCAAGTGATCATGAGAGATATCCTTTCTCAAATAAATATTGTATTGGGTAGTACTATATATCAATTACTATTCACCATACACCCCGCATCTGATATGGATTTTCTTTTCTTTTGTTTTTTTCCCTCAAAACACACATTTTGAAGACCTACCCAGCTATTTCTTTCGGATTTCAAGCCATTAGAATTTGAAGCCCACATCGCCCCTCCTTTGCCCAACACTCTGCATTGCAGTCGCCCTTCCCTCTATCCAGCACCGCGGCATGTTGCTCCTCCCTCTACCCAATTCCTCTCTCTCTCTCTCTCTCTCTCTCTCTCTCTCTTCGTTTTTTTTTCTTGTGCATTTGTTTTTATTATGCATTTGCACTTGTGTGCTGTGGATTGGTGTATCGGAGATTTGTTTGGTCTGTTCAATTTTATCTTCTTTATCTCATTTTTGTCGACAACCAAATTGACCATTAATGGGCGGAAATCGCACTTTCGTGCTTTAGGGGGGACTGAGGTGCAGAATCGGTTCACTTGTCAGTGAATCCGGTTTGCCACGTAGGGTGTGGGGTGTGGAGATTGGTAAACTGGCTGATGAGCAAATTAATTCTAGAGGAATGCTATACATGATCATCGCCCACTATCCACAACTCACACTTGACAGCTTCTTTTTCTTTTCATAGAGTGTGGGGTATTTTTCATAAGATGTGAGGTACGAGATAGTGAATAGTAGCTAATAAGAAGAATTTTTCTTAATTCTATTGTATTACGTGCACAATGCAGCATAACTCAATCACATCAACTAATTATAAATGTTGAAAAGAAACATACAAGATAAACTAAATTTTATTGGGTCGTAATAATATAATGCAACGAGATATGCTCTAAAGAGTAAATATATCGATCGAAGTCGATCATCATTCCGAAAATAAATTGACTGGGCAGGAGATCATAAAATATTGCAATCCAAATGGCGACCGAGCAAGCTAGTCAACCTATCTACGTACTAAGATGTCGTTTGGATAGTAAGTTGAGATGGAAGTTAAAAGTTAAATAAAATATTATTTTAATATTATTTTTTTAATATTATTATTATTTTGATATTTGAAAATGTTAAATTATTTATTATATTTTGTGTGAAAATTTGATAAAATTATAATGATGAGATAAGATGAATTAAAATTACTTCTCAATCCAAATACAACTTAACTTTTATAGGTCAGAGCTTGGGTGCAAGAAGTGGTTGAGCCTAAAGACTACTCCTACAAAAGTAATTTAAACAGTATATAGACTTATTAATTTATGGTTATCGAGAATTTTGTAAATAGTAATAAAATGATTTTGTGACTAATAGTGAAATAGTTTGACTTAAGTATTTATTAAGTTTTGGAAAATGAGAGAAATAAATTGAACAAAAACTATTATAAAGTTAAAATATTGTTAGAATATAATTTTTTTAATGTTATTTTTGTTTTAGGATTTGAAGAAATTAAATTTTTTTTTTTTTTGTTTGAAAGTTTGAGAAAGTTGTAATGATTAATTTGAAAAGTTAAAATGATTAGTTTGAAAGTATTTAATTTTTAATAATATTTGGGAAGGAAATGAGATAGGATAAGATAGAAATGGTTTCCAAACATCCCTTAATTGCTACAATCAAGAATCCGACAGATTGCAACTAGCTAGATTCGCTTATTTTCGGTGGAACAGCGCTCGCATTCTTTCTACACAAACCTAATCTTCACTACCATTCCAAACGCATCCCAAGAGCCTGGTTTGGATACAAGAGTGATCTCAACTCAACTCATCTTATTATTATAATTTTTCTAAATTCTCACGCAAAATATAATTAGCAATTCAACTTTTTCAAATCTCAAAATAGTAATAATATTAAAAAATAATATTCTAACAATTTTTTTTCAACTTTTAACTTTTATCTCAATTCATCTCATTTCAACTCACTATCCAAATGGCACCTTAATTTATCATTGAGAAGTCATTTAAAGGCCTTTGAAGTACTATAGTTGGGATTCTTTCTCCCTCGACTGTTATTATAAGTACCTGCCTATTGCCATTCCATCAACGAAACAATCAAATATCAACAAATCTTATTTGTAAGCTGGTGTCTATAATGCAAATATAGCATGATTGAATTTATGTGAGAAATTCAAAATTTTGAATCTTATAAATTAAATTTTGTCACGTTAATAATTATATAATTTGCAAGTAAGGATCATGCAACTACAAAAGTATTATTGGGTATAAATTAATGGACTTCGATTGACTAATGGTGAACATGCAACTTGTAATTATGGGATATTGATCAGGATGATGTTTGGCCTTGCCACTGACCTCCTCAAAGATGCATGTTTCACGATATATCGAGGAAACAAATTAATATTTTAATTAGGGTTTTTTAGAATTATTATATAATTCAATTTTACATGATAAAAAAAAATAATCAACGTGAGACCGACAATAATAATACTCATCTGCTAGCTAATTCGTTCTCTCATCTATTTGATCAATTCTATTGTACGTATAACTTTACTAGCCCAAAACTCATGCGCATGCACTAGAAAAAAAATAAACATTTGTAATAGATTATTTGAGATAATAATGACTATTTATAATGAAAATAAATTTATTTTGACAAGAAATAGTAATTTTTACAGAAAATAACTAACTACAAATAAGTGTAACGACGTTGGACATTTCCTTTCAATACCACCACTGAAGTTGATTTATATATCTACCAAAAACTAGAAATCACATGAGCGAGAGGATATATCATAACCCATAAACTAGCAAGGAAAGTACTTCCTTCCACCCCCCAACCCAAGAAACGGAGGGGGAGCAGGAGGGGGAAGGAGAGTGACCCAAAACGTTCTAGCTAGCTAGGCAGTCTCCCCTCTAATTTTTAATTGTTTTTTTAATGGGCAGACTCCTCTAATAAAAGTCACCAAAGTCCACCTACCACCACACGAAGCACAACGATGTCGTGGCCACCAGCCTGATGAAGTCATTGTGATATATATAGCTTGTGACTTTGGTAGTTTCCAGGAACCCCAACCCCTCCGAAACAAATCCTTCAAAACCCCAGTTTGCCTCTAAAACATACATACTTCCAGAAACACCCCCTCACCCTCCCATCATCCCTAATATCGTGATTATGAGTCATGCCAAACATTTCTCCGCCACAGCCCCACGTGCTAACGTCACGTGCCGTACCTTGGAATCTATCCTGATGATCTCTTCCTTTTCTCCAAATCCACGGCCAGGATCTCTTTCAAAGTCATGCTTTGACCACGTTGAAGCCACCATATATAGGATAACCCTATGCTCTTTTCTTTCCTTCTTACCAAAAGCTGCTCTCTCATTTCTCCTCCACATATTTAATTTTTTGGCCATGAGTGAAACCATGTCTGGCCCCAGTGACTGGCTCCAATTCTATCATCAAAACCTTCCTAATCAAGTGACATCTCCGGGCCACCCCGTGTCTGGTGCTCTGCTCGATAATCGAGTTTCTGATGCCACTGTTGTCTCCACCACCGTCACTTCACCTACAACGCTGAGTTCACTCGGCTCCGGGAGTTCTATCCCAGATACCGGTGGCCACTTGAGCCCCGAGGGCCGTGTCTCGAAGCCCATACGCAGGCGGTCTAGGGCTTCTCGACGAACCCCTACTACGTTACTCAACACAGACACTACGAATTTTCGAGCCATGGTGCAACAATTCACCGGCGGTCCTAGTGCGCCCTTTGCCTCGGGAGCGCACGCGGGTGCACCGAACTTTGGTTTTGGGTTAGGAACGCATCAAGCTGGCCATGTCAATAATCCTACTGCAATGATGATGCCTCCAGGTCGTGGATATCATCTACAGCCTCAAACACAGCTGTACCATCCCCAAAGCCAGCAATACATGTTTTCATTAGGGAGCAATAACGCACAAGCCGGTGATCCTTTTCTTCAAAGGCTAGGCAGCTCAAGATCCAGAAACATCGGGGTCTCCGATGGCTTTGTGATGGAGGGTGTTTCATCTTCCTCCCAGGTTCCTTCTGCTAGGCCCTCGGGTTCCTCCGATGAGAATAGGACCAACAGTTATATGTTTTGATAAAGAACACGGAAAGAAGGAAGTTAGGTACTGACTTGTTTAGGGAGAAATTGTTGACCTTTGTAAATAGATATCCTTTTTCACTTGATAGCAATGTCGGCTTCACTTGGCTTTGGATCCGGAGGGCTTTTTCTTTTCTTTTTTTTTCCCTTCTGTGGTTGCTATACAATGGGCGATTCGGGAATTTGCTGAAGTACCGCAGGCAAGTCAGGCTGCCTAAATTTGAGGGAAATTCATGCATGGTTTGTTTATTTGGGTTTGTGTTTGGATTTGTTTTTTTTTCTCTCTTTTTTTTTTTTTTTCTTTTTTATTCTCACTTGAGCTTGTGATGAATATTCAATCCCGTTCGAGTGCCTAAGGTTTTTTTTCTTTTTTTTTTTTTTTTTTTTTTTTTTTATGTGGAATTTAGCTAAACCTCTTTCTTTTACACCTAGCTCTAGCTACCAATATTGTACGATATATTATTTAAATTGAACTTGGAAGTTATGAGTATTATTTCTGCGGTCTCATATTTTTGTATGATTTACTTAATTTGTTTTGTGATATCTCGAAATTTGTAAATATAACTTTTGCATTATCTGATTTAAGTTTGAATCCGTTTAAAAATAATTTCGAATTTATTCTTTTGTTCGTACGAAGGAGATCAAAAAAATATTCAAGTGATTAAAATGTGTATTTGTAAATTTCCATATTGGGTGTACGTAATTAATGGACTTATGCAATTTGACTATAAGAAAACTGTTTATTTATGATTAATTATTTCTTACGAAAATTATTATTTCTTATTAAAATCAGTATATTTGTCGTAAATAGTCATTATCGTCACAAATAATCAGTTTTTTTGTAGTGTAATTAATTTAACTAAGTGTGAGAATAGGAATCATGCATACCAAAAGAATACGATAGAAAATTCGATTATCTTGAATTATATATAAATAGTAGTAGTAAATCATGGTTCATGAAGTGTTGAGCCACATAAACGTACGATCTGCTAATTAGTAATTCCGTTCGATGAAATAGGATCTTAATTTGTATAAAACGATGATCTTTATCAATTTTGTATGTATCATTTTAGGTCAAACTGCTAGCCAACATCCGTCTCGGGATAGATAACTTGTCTTGATTTAGCTGTACAAATACCCGGCCTAGACTGAGATCATGTCTGCCCAGTTTTTCCTTGTTTGGCCAAATTAATAATCCATCTAGACTACTGAGATTTCCTCCAAGCACTCGAACAAGCTTAAGAAGTTTATCCCAGCCGCCAACCTAGCTAACTTTTTAACACAAGGCCATAAGATTATTACAGAATACGTAATTAATCCAACATTTTTGCAAAAAATAAATAAATAATTAAATAATTATACATATATTAATTATCTCTGAAATTAATATTCGAAAATGTTGCGAATGTTCCATATATATATATATATATATATATATAATGAAATGGATGGAAGACATGCTTTAATTATTAATAAGCGTCTTGAAACCGATGGCCGGCGTGGCCGCTAGGGTCGGCGCTTCTCTTAAATTTCATTGACAAGGATGGATTTCAATTTGAGTGAGAAGTGGGTTGGGAAGAGGAGGTGAATGCGAGCTCATCATGGGGCCCGGCCCGCAACAAAAGGAAAAGTTGGAGGAAGTCAAACGCACCAAATAATCCTTAGTAATTTGAACTTAAAATATGGGTGCATTTTGATTCCCTAAGATTACATCAATCTTTAATTGGTTGGGATCAGAGCATTATTATTAGCTGCCTCCTTAATTTTCAACCTTATTACAGTACTACTCACATATATATAAATCGTACATAATATATATATATATATAGTCAAAACACGTGGATATGTAATTTTTACAATAATGTCGATCCGTCCCATGGTGATCAAGATAAGTTTAGGCTTTCAAATATAAAGATCATTTTGGGGTGGTCGGTAATTCAACAAGAAATTAATTCCTATCAAAAATAAAATAAAAAACAAGAAATTAATTAAATGTTACTTTTTGAATAATTACATGATGAATAATATCAGGAAGCTTGCATTATACTCAATTAATCCTCCCTGCTTATATATATATATATATATAATAGTTATCCGCTTTATTGAGTGCAAACTCTTCACGTCTCTTAATTATTCCCGTCAATCTTTTCATGATGCGTAAATTTCACATTTTGCTGGCTGTTATGATTGTTGTCATCACTCATGACCGTTCTCGTCAGCACTGACATAATTTTTTTTTTATATGAATTATATATAATATAATATAATATAATAAATATGTAAGGAATCGAGTTATTCTATTTTTAAGTACATATATAAAGCATATTATATATTTACATCACTTAAATGATAAATATTTTATTTATAAAAATTAAATTTTAAAAATATATTAAAATTAAATAAAATTATATTATTTAAATACTTTAACCGAGTTATTCTATTTTTAAGTACATATATAAAGCATATTATATATTTACATCACTTAAATGATAAATATTTTATTTATAAAAATTAAATTTTAAAAATATATTAATATTAAATAAAATTATATTATTTAAATACTTTAACTTGCTTTATACAGTAACTTAAGACATAAATTACTCACTCGGATTAGATCAAGATTTAATAATTAAAATTAGCCATAACTTAAGAACCAACGCAAATTATTATTATTATCATTATTATTGATCATTGATGCCGCTTCCCGGACACGTAGTTTTTTTCTTTTTTCTATTTTTCGTTGATATTCCGGACACGTAGTTAAAAGGAAATAAAACATTTAGGAGGTGGATTTTTTTCACATATATCATGTTGACAGATCAAAAAGTCTTGCAATTAAAAAGTCTCTCCAACTGATCCTCTCTAAAGATAACAATAAATGAATAAATAAATAAAAGGAAAAAAAAAAAAAAAAAGTCTCTCCAATAATAATGTAGGCTTGCTCACAAATTGCTTTAGAGTTAGCTTAGATTCAAAAATGAGATGAGATAGTTTTAGATAAAAGTTAAAAAATATATTATTAGAATATTATTTTTTAATATTATTATTATTTTGAGATTTGAAAAAGTTAAATTATTTATTATATTTTGTATGACAATTTGAAAAAATTGTATTAATGAGATGAGATGAAATAAAATACTTTCTAAATCCAAACAAGACCTTAATTGCATGTAAATCAAACAACTAATTAGACATATGTCGTATACTATATATCTTCGTTATCTTACTATATATTATTATTATTATTATTATTATTCATTTATTTATTGTGTTGGTATGAAGTTGTTTATATATAAATTCTTAGATCAGCTAATTTAAAATAGAAAATTGATGTAGTATGAAAAAATCATGAGAATGTAATTAGTAAAACATTTTTAAAAATTTAATTAAAAAATTTGCAAATTAATTTATTAAAAATTATCTATATATGGACATCTCAATATATATCTGTTCGACCTGACGTAACATTTTGATCTTCTAAGGTTGGAAAGGGTCTGTGCTACTAGAAGAACACTTTGGTCTTATATAATTCGACAATCAATCCAAAGAAAAATCGACTTGAAAGTGAAAGTACCCGTGCATGCGTTGAAATTAAAGTTCGGATATTGATAATCAATTCCACCAAATTTCTATTTTTTTTTTTCTTGAGATTCAAAATTAGGAGTGTAACCAGTCCAATTCGATCCAGTTTTAGACATTTAAAAATTAATATCAGACCGATTCATCACTAAAATCGAAACTTCCTATTTTTTCGATTTCAATCCGCTCCGGTCTAGTCTGATTTTTTCGGTTTTACGAAGAAAATCATACTCCAACGAGACTTTAGCAAGTAATTGACCTGTATCCATCTATATTAATATTATATTAATTTAATGTTATAAAATTAACATTTATATGTTATATCAAAATTCAAATACTATATTAAAAATTATAAGATTAATTTATGGTATATCATAGTCAAATGTTATATTAAGATTTATAAAACTAATTTTATATTCCATCAAATATTATATTAATTTTATGTTATAAGGTTAATAGAGATGAATAATAAGATTTTAAAATTTCATGTTATATTAATTAACAATTTAGTAAATAATATAAAAATATAATATAAAAAATTAAAAATAATATATATATGTGTGTGTGTATCCGTCTGGTCTGGTCTGAGCCGATGTTCTAACAATCAAAATTGGAACTGAATCAATTTTCAACCGGTTTTGCTAACTAGAAATTAGTTCCGAATTGGACTGGTTCACTAATTTTTCAATTTTTTTACAGCTCTATTCAAAATTCTTAAAATTGTAGATCAAATGGACAAATATGAGAAATTTATGCGCTATCTAATAATTAAATATAGTCATCTCGTTAAAATACTTAGGTTGTATTTGGATAATGAGGTATTTTAAGTTATTCTGTGAATAATAGTGAAAAAATAATAAAAATGTAATGATAGAATATTGAATAATGGTAAGAAATAAGTGAAAAGTAATAATAAAATAATAAATAATAGTGAGGTATTCTCATAATACCTGAGAATACATTGACAACCAAACTAGGCCTTATTTTTTTTTTTTTTTTGTTTTTTTTTTTTTTTTTTTTGGTCTATGATCTAATCAATAGTGTTAACGTCGTGTTTCGCACACTTTTGGGCAGGCTCCGACAACTCGAGTCTTCAAAGTTGGGTCGGTGTTGTGTGAAGCCCCCGACAGTGGTCCAGTGCGGCTGTACGATGTCGGTTCGTACATCCATGACGATAAACAATATTTAAATGTAGAAAATAAAGAGAGATGAACACACAAATTTACGTGGTTTGGCACTAGGCCTACGTCCATGGGAGTCCACGGGAGTTTGAAGAAGAGAGATTCCACTAAAATAAACTTGTATACAGTCTCTCATAACCTCTCATTTCTCAATATATAATGGAAGTTGTAAAGCTATTTGCTAGAGAATAAGTTCTCTCTAGAGCTCTCTAGTTGAAGAAGAAGTCTCAAAGTCGGAAGAAGTCGAAGTCCCCGTCCTTTTTATCTGACTCTCTTCATGTGTGCCCCTCAATAGTGGGAGGGATATCTACTTTGCGTGTCTGACACTCTCTTTCTTTCCTATTTCTCCTGACACCCCCTCTCTCCTGACACCCTTACTCCTTACACCCTTGCTTTATGTCAAATTATCTATTTTCCTATTCAGACATTACTTTTTCATGCCTCCATGCCTATAGTCCATTCTTGTCCCTCATTCTTCTCTAATATTTTTGTTTTACAGTGAGTCCCCCCAATTAGTTGGGCCTAGGAAATTTCATGGGCTGGAGGAAAAATCTCCTCACAATAATATGAGATTGTACATAAGAGTAAGGAAAATGCTACTAGTCGGTCGGGTGTAATTCTTCCTTTTACACCAATGAATATGGAGGTGCCACGTATAAAGTGTAGTAAAATAGAGAATACGTTCAATGCAGCTGATTGTGTGAAAAATGTAGAATCATTTTCCTTCTCCCTCTCTCTGTTCCTCCCCCCACCCCCGTCAGTTTGCCCCCCTCCCGTCTCTCTCTATCTCTCTCTCTCTAAAATATGCTTTCTCTCTCCCATGAAGAACAATTTCATTAGAAACCCCTCTATCTCCCTCCCTCTCCTCCCATTGTTGCTCCACTCAATCATAATTAGATCGTCAGAGCCCTCAAGGTCGTCGAGAGAGATGTTGTGGCCTCTACTATTGAGTTACTCAAATTTGAACCCCACAAATTTTTAACAAAAGAGCCTGTCATTGCAGCAAAAGAAACAGCCTAAAAGGCTGTGTGCATGCCTTTGTGGGATATTCGAAAGCCTATAGATGTGAACCCCACCCACACATTATTTGAATGCTGAGAGAGATATAGAATAAGGTTATCCTCTTCTAAACATGACTAAACCTGTAGAATGTCAAGAATAATAGTCATGGACATCACAATGCTTAACCTGAATTCAAAGGCATATTCAGAAACTTGAGCATGATTTAAAAATGGACCTACATCTTCATCCCTGACATTTCTTTGAGGTAAAAACACTCCTAAAAAAGCATCTGCATGCATATGAGTACAATGAATTACACATTAATAGCCACAGCAAGTTTAAAGTGAAACAAAAATTATAAATTAAATCAATAACAACCTAGATTTTTCTGTGCATATTTTAGCTTAAAATGACAAAAATAATTTTATCAAAGGAAAAGAGGAGAAAGAAGAGGAGAAAGGAGAAGGGAGATGGCGTGAGTAAGGTCAGAGTCAAAAGGAAAGATGGGAGACGAGAAAGAACAGGAGAGAGCAGAAACGAGAGGGCACGGGGAGGGAGAGACAAAAAGGAGATATGATACAATTAACTAGTCTACACTATAAAATACATTAATCTCCTGTATAGTGAGATTCTATTGGCTAGTGTAAAGAGGGGAAGGGCACCCGACCGGTTTGAGTTTTTCCCCAAGAGTAACTCTAATTATGAGGGAGCGGAGTCACCCATAAGAGTAACTCTAAAGTCTCTAATAGCTAGGGGTGGGGGTGGGGGTGCCCTTGCCTTTGGGTGTAAGGGTAGCATTTAGATATCCCTTAATTGTGACAAAACGTGGCCACTCACTCACTCTTACTGGTCAGGCCCCTTTCATTATACGTTCCAAAACTTTATTTCGCTTGCATGCAGGCGCACGCAATATGTTCACAATTGCAGACGATGTTTTTCTCTTTTTCTTTTGAGCTAGTTAATAACTAGCATATTACAAACAGGTCTGAGGGATGGCTTCAACAAAATTTTAAAAACCACTTCAAACTATTTAATTAATATATGTATATTGCATAATAGCAATGATATTTTAAGAATGAAGTTAAGATGTGTTGAGGTGGTTTTTAAATAATAGAATAAAAGTTGAATTATTTATTATATTTTATATAAAAATTTTAAAAAAATTTTAATTATCAAATAAAATAAATTAAAAAGAGTTAAAAGATAGGTTTTGAATTCAATCAAACGAGGGATGACTTCAAAAAGTCGAATAATATGTCAAGAAAGTGTCACCACTCGGGTGATTGTCAAAAGGGGATCTTGTCAGTGGAGGTGGTAGATCTAGGCAGCGGGAGGCTCCCAAACTTGTGCGTGGATTGTCGACGACAATAATAGATCTAATCTCTAAAAGTAAAACTCCTCAAAAAACCAAATAAAAAGGCAATAAAAATAAAGAGAATTCTTCACATTTTGGTCTGTTTAGTGTTACAGTTTAGATAAAATAAAATGGGATATTTTATTAAAAGTTGAATAAAATATTATTATAATATAAATTTTTAATATTATTTTTATTTTAAAATTTAAAAAAATTAAATTATTTATTATATTTTATATAAAAATCTAAAAAAATTATAATAATTATATAAAATAAGATAAAAATGAAATTATTTAATTTTATATAATCAAATTAGTACTGCTCAAACTTTTGAGGGTAAAAGAGATAAAAGATGTGCTAAAACAGAGGAAACATCTCGGATGTCACTTACTAGGGTGGCGCGTGGGACTCATTCTTGCCCCATGTATAAGCACTTGAGCCGGCAAAGATTATCAGATGTGATTGGTTCCAGTACTAAACCGAGAAGGAGATTACGGTGGGTAGGGCACATGAGTATCAAAGGTTGGTGTGTTGGACTTTTTGGCGTGGAGCTTGGTACTGCTTTTGATGACTTGACTTTAATAAGAATTTGTTATACATTTTTTTTTTTTTTTTTTTTTTTTTTTATAAATTTTCGATGAAGTTTGGACTTTGAATTATGGGGCGCAAGTTTGGGTAATAGGCCCAAGTCACCCACTAATTAGGGTGTGGAGGTGAAGGTTAAAAAATAAATCGAGAGGAGAGGAAGATAAAACTCAAGAGATTCATTTAGACATTTATAATCGTAAGTGTTTATCTCTCCTTAGATTTCTAGTAAAAACTCTAAAAAAATCTAAATCTACAGATACGTGCGATCCATTTCAAATACATCTTGTCATGTCTAAACACCGGTACTATATATATATATATATATATATATATATATATATATATATTATATGAAAATTTTTTTTCATTAGTTATTATTTACTACCTCACACTCATACCTTGAGAAAAACACCTCACACTTTATAAAAAAAAATTATAAGTGTGAAATATGAAAGTTAATAGTGATTGATGCATAACATTCCTTATATACATACATATATATATAGATTCTACATGATTTCACATGCATGCAGTAAATTCTTTACCATGTGGGTGGTCGGCATGGTTTGGATTAGGAATTGACAGTTTGTACTCTGTAGTCTATTAGAAAAATCTAATGTAAGCTTTGCTCATAATGGACTGTAATTTTAAGGGGTGTGATTACTGAATGGTGTATGCCTTAGAACGACACTCTCTCCATGGTGATGGTTCCCATGGGGATGATGGTTAAGGAAGTGTCAAGAGACACAACTTTTTACTTTAGTCAAAAGGTTGTGTGTAACTTGTGAAGTGTTAATTTGTCAAAAAGTTGTGTCACTTCTTAAGATTGTGTCGTTTGCCAACAATTGAGTTACCAATGGTTGTTCTCTTTGCCAACCGATGCATGATGGCTTATAAATAGGAGTCATTGGTGCACAAATTCATTTACTCAATTCTCTTTGTCCATCAACAACTTGTTGGATAAATACCCTTACGGGAGTGTCACCAAATTTTCAAATTTCGTTTTTATTTATTCTTCATAATTCTGCAATGGTATCAAGAGTCAGGTCATGTTAGAGGAAAATTTTTCGACTATTGTGAAGATGATAAATAGACAAGTGCTTGGTTTGGCAACCATATTTGCATATTATAATCATCTTCAAAGGCTTAAAAATCCAAGAGAGAAACTTTTTCAAATCACAATGGGAGGATTAGAGTACATTGGGAATATTTAAAATCTTGTAAATTGTTATTATTTTGAAGAAAATTATTGGAATATTTTTACACAAAAAAATAGTGCATTTTTCAATTTTTCATCACCCACTGTCACTATTTCGAAGGGTCACCGAAGTTCATCACCACTGTCAGACTTCGTGGACCTCGGGACTTCGTGAATCATCAATGTCGATCACCATGACACCGGACGAAAGTGAAGACAGAAGCTTCACAGTCTCAGAAAACGTCTAGCACGAGGAAGGAGAAGACCTTGGACGTTTGTCCAATGGTCATCAAATTCAAATTCCATCTAGGCTGAATGAGAAAAATGACAGTGCTGTTTTCGGCAGTGAACAGGCACAACGCCTACCTCCAAACAGTGTTGTTCCATCTTCTCCAAGCTGAGCCGCATATTGAGTCGAGCCGCATATCAAGCCGAAGATCAAGTCGCTAATTGCGCCGTTGATCGAGCCACCGACTTTTGGTCGGCTTCTGGACCCAGTTTGAACCCGTTGAACCGATTTACTCAATTTTCTGAACTGGTTATGGGCAGTTTTGGTTTTTTGGGCTGTTCGAGATCATTTCAAGCTCGATTTAATCTGTTCAAAAGCCATTGTACTCCAAATTTTGTGCCTAAACATTACAAAGCACTTGTTGGTCGAAATTATCATCAGGAATTCTTTGAAAGATGTGAAATATCAAGGAAAGGTCGTGGATATTCTCGATCAGGACGTCACTTTCATTATTCTTTTTATTTGAAATATAATAGGAGAATTTCAAGATTACCAGCTTGGATTAAATCCAAGGGTTATTATTATTATTAAATTTGTAATAAGTTTAGTTTTTCATGGTTGAACTATTGTATTTAAATAGTACGCATTTATTATTTCTACATTATTCTTATTGTTAATTTTTAAGGTTTATGATTTATGGTGCCGAAAAATAGTATCAATCCCTCAGGAATTGAAAAACTAAACTTTCGAACCTGGAAATGACATATAACTTTTCTTTTAACACATAAAAAAATCTTATATATATTAACAACACCAAAATCATCAGTGATTGTAGAAAATGACGCAAATGAAAGTGGGAGCAGCGTTTCAACTGAAAATAAATGGGAAGAACACAATGCATGGGCAAAAGTTTTAATTTTGCATTGTATGAATGATTACATTATTCCTCTATTTGAAAACTATGAAGCTGCTAAAGAAATTATGGATGCAGTTGAAATAAAGTATGGTTTAAGGTTAGATAATTATCTACAGTTATTATTGGATAAGTATAACGGGACTTGTATGAAAGAGAATGGTTATATTGCTGATTATTTACTTCAAATGGAGTTAATTGCAAAAGAATTACATGATGTTGGACATCATTTCACTGATAAAATGTAAGTTACAATCATACTAAATAATCTTTCTTCATCTTGGGATCACATTGTTACTTGTTTAACACATAGTGAAAATGAAATAACAATGACATCGTTTCTAGTACTTTTAGTACTTGAATGAGAAAGTATGAAGATAATGAATAAAGATAGTGAACCATCTAATTTATTGATAGCTCAGGACAAACGTTCTACATAGAACAAGATGAAGCCAAAACCATTTAAGAAAAAAATGGCCGAAAAAGAAATAAAGTAAACCATTTACTGGAAAATGTTTTAATTGTGAAAAAAATGAGCATTACAAATCACAATGTCCTAATAAAGAAAAAAGACAAGAAAATAAAGAAATTGTGATGACAGTCTCAGAAGTAATGCTAGTGGAACCAGCGTCAGATTCAGGGTGGATTGACTCTGCAGCAACAAACATATATGCAGGAACAAAGATATGTTTGTCAAACTTCAAAATAAACAAATATGACAGCACAGAGTGTATATGGACAATAACACATATTGCGATATCTTGGAGCAAGCTACATGTAAATTTAAAGTGAATGGTTCTGTTATTTTACTTAGTGATGTATTATATGTACCTATTATTCATAGGAATTTAGTATCAGTACATGTACTAGATCAAAAAGGCTACACAGTTGAATTTAAGTTTGGAACCGTTGTAATAAATAAGGGTAATTTGTCAGTGAAATGTGTGAAAGATTACGATACGTATGTACTGAATGTTGATATTAATAAAGTACCTATTTCTGATTATTTGAATGTGTCTACAGATTGTGCATATTTATGCCATTTAAGATTACACCATATAAATAAAAATAAGATGAACAAAATGTGTAAAAGTGGGTTAATACCACAAATAAACTCAAATAATTTTGATATGTGAACCATATATCAAATGAAAAATGAGTAGTAAATCTTTTTCAAAAGTTGGAAATTCACAAATTTACTAGAAATTATACATTCTGGTATTGTGGACATTTTAAAACTAAAACTCATAGAGGAATGAAGTATTTTATTACTTTCACTGATAACTATTTCAAGATATGGGCATATCTACTTACTCAAACGTAAATATGAGGCAATTAAGAAATTTAAAAAATTTAAATAGAAGTAGAAACCTAGTTGGGTAGGCCCATTAAAAATTTGAATAGTGATAGAGGATGAAAATTTAAAGTTTTAGATAATTTCTGCAAATTGAATGGTATAAGATACATTTATACTATGTCATATAAATCTCAACAGAATGGCATTGTAGAAAGGAGAAATAGAACTCTATTGGATATAGTGTGATCGATGATGATATATGCTGATCTACCAACACATTTTTGAGGTGAAGCATTATCGACTGCTATATATATATATTAAATAGAGTTGAAATCAAAGCAAAACATTTTACACCTTACGAGTTATAGACGTACGGGACATAAACCAAATTTAAGCAAACTCAAAGTGTGGGGTTGTAAGGCACAAGCGCTTATCCCAATGCCACGAAGGAATAAATTAAAAAGTAAAACTAAAAAATGCAGGTTTATTGGATATGTAGAAAATGAAAGTGGCTACAGATTTTATCATTTTAAAAGATGATTGATAGAAAGTAGGGATGTCGTTTTCTTGAAAAATATGAACCTTATTACTCCTGTTGATCAGATAGATTTATTAAATGATTTAGAGAATCAATAGATCTCCATAGAGTCTGACAATAAAAATTATGATATTATTCAAACACAAAATAATAAAAATAAAATAAAATCAAATGAAAATCAATCTTCAAGGCATTGATGTTGGAGACAGTGAGAGTAAAAGAACCAGATGACCATCAATATTATTTTAGAATCATTATGCACTAAATACCAGTTTAGAAAATTTAGAAAATGATCTTGAAAATTTCCGAAGCAATCAATAGTATTGATTTAGATAAATGGTTTGAGGCCATAAAAGATGATATAGAATCGATAAACAAAAATAACGTTTGGGAGTTAACGGATCTTCCAAAAGATAGAAAAGCTATTGGTTGTAAATGAGTTCTCAAAAGAAAATTTAAAGTTGATGGTAGTTTAGAAATGTATAAAGTAAGGTTAGTGGCCAAGGGATATACTCAACAACTAGGTATAGACTTTGTGGATACATATTCGCCTGTAGCGAAGTTCCCATCCATAAGAATCATCATGTCTATTGTTGCCAAGATGAATTTGGAATTGCATAAGTTAGATGTAAAAATAATTTTTCTCAATGGTGAATTAAAAGATGATATCTTTATGATTCAATTAGAAAGATTCCAAATTAAAGGACATGAAGAGAAAGTCTACAGGTTGAGGAAGTCACTGTATGGACTTAAGCAAACTTCAAGACAATTAAACTTGAAATTTCATTAAGCCATTTTGAAAATGGGATATGAAATGAGTCCATTAGATCATTATGTATACATATAGAATAATAATAATAAATTAACATTATTATTATTGTATGTTAATGATATATTAGTGGCAAGTAATTTTCTAGATAAAATGAATGAAACAAAAGAATTCTTGAACTCAAAATTTGAAATGAAAGACATGGGTAAAGCCGTCTATTTCTTGATATAAGAATTTCTAGATATAGAAATTCAAATCTATTGTATTTAGATCAAGAAAAAAATTTAGAAAAAGTGCTTAAAAGATTTGGTATAGAAAATTGTAAATTTTTAAGTATGCCTGTTTGGAAATATCATACTTTAAATAAAAGTATGTGCTCAAAAGATAAGGAGGAAATAAGCAAAATGCTTAAAATTCCCTATGCTCAAGCTGTGGGTAGCCTCATGTATGCAATGATAAGTACCGGATCAGATATTAGTCATGCAGTAGGATTGGTAAGCAGATATCAATCTAATCTAGGTAAGGAACATTAGCAAGTTGTGAAACGTATATTAAGATATTTACAAGGTATCAAAAATTTGAAATTGTGCTTTGGGAATATTGATTGTTAGTCAGCTATTGTGATGCTGATTTTGGAAGTGATGTAGATGATAGAAAATCTACAACTGGATATATATATTTCTATTTGGTGAAACATCAATTTCTTAGTTAGGTAAGAAACATGGTTATGTTGCTAAGTCTATTATGGAAGCAGAATATATTGCTTGTAATACTACAATGAGTAATGCAGTGTGGATAAACGTTTTGTTGAAAGTTTGAATTTGGGTACATTCACAGAACCAATCAATGTGTATTATGATAATCAATCTTTCATCTTCTTGATAAAAAGTGGAACATAAAGTTTCAAAGGAAAATAGATTAATGTGTATTATCACTATATTTTAGATATAGTGGAAAGAAGTGAGGTCAAGGTTAATTTTATTTTCTCGACCAAGATGGTAGCAGATCCAATGACCAAAGGTTTATCTCTGGAGAAATTCAGAGAACATGTAACTAGAATGAGATTAAGAGAAACCTATGTGAAGCAATCTCATAGTCGACATGCATAACTTAGGAAATTCTGGTTTCGTCTAGAAAATTGGGGTTATGGTGATACCCAAATGAAACTTTTGGTCATTTGTAAAGTCATTGATAAGGTGATCAAGAAAAACCTCAATAATAGCCTTAGGGTGAGTAATTGATAAAATTTCAGTGGAAGTTAATTAACCAAGTAAAATGTTGATCATGATAAAGTAGCTAATAAGGTAATTAAGGAAAGACTCAGAAAAGGAAGTACCTAACGAAAATTCAGTGTCATTCACTAAATTTTTAGTAAAATGTGATTTGATTACCCAAGTAAACGGTTAATCATTTGTAAAATTGTTGATAAGGTGATTAGGGAAAACCTTAAGAATAGCCTCTAGATGAAGTACTTAATGGAAATTCAGTGCATGTCGATACATGTGTTATGCATTCGGCTAAAATCGTCAATTATGATAGGGATATTGATTATTAATCCAGTCACAGAGAATTGATACCGTTCACTAATTTTTTTTTTTTTTTAGTGAAATGAAGTTATCCCTAATATGTGATCAGTGGGAGCACATATGGTAAATGGTTCGGTCAAATAAGGTAATGATAAAAACGTGTGCACGTAGAGGCTTATCATGCTCTGACGCCGATCTGCAAGAGTATGCAGATAAGGGTTAAGTAATGGAAAGCTCATATTGGTAATAAGGTAAAATACTAAACTGGATCGTCACTGTTTTGTGTGATCAGGTGGAAGATGTAATTCTAAGAGGTGTGATCACCAAACGGTGTATCTCTTGGAATGACACCCTCTTCATGGTGATGGTTTCTATGGGGATGATGGTTAAGGAAGTGTCAAGAGACACATCCTTTTAATTTAGTCAAAAGGTTGTGTGTGACTTGTGAAGTGTTAATTTGTCAAAATGTTGTGTCATTTCTAAAGGTTGTGTCATTTTTCAATTATTGAGTTACTAAAAGTTATACTATTTGCTAATTGGTGCATGATGACCTATAAATAAGGGTTATTGATGCACAAATTCATTCACTCAATTCTCTTTTTTTATCAGTAATTTGTGGGACAAGTACTCTCACGTGAGTGTCACCATATTGTCAAATTTCGTTTCTTTTTGTTCTTCGTAATTCTGCATGGACCTGATCCAAATTATGTCCAGTACTACAACCTTCGATTTTTCGCAGCATGCATCCTCAATTCAAGCAGAACTGCGGATGTCAAGTTTGGTAGGTTTATTATTTTCTAAAGCACGCATGAACAGGGACAGGGTGATTTGCAAGACATGTTATCAATTCTTTCACTTCAAGTGCATGTCTATAAATTTATATCCTCCATTTAAAAAAAGTGTATCATCCCGCCTGACCATCCGCGCCTCTCCTCCAAGCAGAAAATGAGTCTCCATTGCAATTTTCTGACTTTTCTAATTGTCATTTTTGCTGTTATGGCATCCACGCATTTAATAAGTCCAAAGCCATCATTCCTCAAAAGTTTCGTTCATTTTAGTCTCGACTTCTTCTCGTCTCCTTTTACAATATCAGTGCTCATCCCCTACAGTTTAGGACGGCATCATCATCATCATCACCAACACAAAAAACACCGTAATGAGAGCAAAGTAGAATCTATTTGCGATGATTTTCCACCTGACTTTCCCCCTCCGGAGACCAACACAAGCTTGTATATTTGTGTTGATCGAAATGGGTGTTGTAATTTTACGTCGGTGCAAGCAGCTGTTGATGCAGCTCCGAATTCAACCCTGAAAAGGACCATAATATGGATCAACAATGGCGTTTACTTGTAAGTGCATGGGTATTGTTTGTTTCCTCTTCTAATTTCTTTAAGTCACTATTTTTTTTTTCTTCTTGGCATTCCCCCCCAAGTTTTGAACTTGCATGACAATTCATTGGCTATCATCAGTGAGAAAGTCAATGTTCCAAGAACCAAACCGAACATAACGTTTCAAGGACAAGGCTATACATCAACTGCAATTGCATTCAATGACACAGCCAATTCTTCACATGGCACATTTTTTAGCGGCTCCGTTCAAGTTTTCTCCACTAACTTCATTGCCAAGAACATAAGTTTCATGGTGAGATACAAAAAGCATACAAATATATATGTGTGTGTGTGTGTGTGTAATGGTTAGACAATAAGATTTCGAGAGACGTGATTATGTTCTTACCCGTGCATGCATGCTTGCCACAATCTTTGCCATGCTAGAATGTAGCTCCTATTCCTAGCCCTGGTGATGTTGGAGCCCAAGCAGTAGCAATCAGAGTAGCTGGAGATCAAGCTGCGTTCTGGGGTTGTGGATTCTTCGGAGCCCAAGATACCCTTCATGATGATAGGGGCCGGCATTACTTCAAGGATTGTTATATCCAAGGTTCCATTGATTTCATCTTCGGCGATGGAAGGTCACTGTATGAGGTAATGTGGTCTTTCCCAAGGTATACTTTACCACCTGGCTCCCCACATGAATAAGTATAGCTGTATCCATTTCAGTTCTCTTCAGGGTGAAGTAAAGTTAGCACCCTCCACGCTACATATATTATGCGCTTTTTGTTTTGGTGACATGTTCATTCATCTCATCTGGAGATCGCTTATAAAATTCACAAATCAAACGTGTGGTAATTAAATTGTGCTTGCTTAAGACAATCATCCAAAACCAAAAAGAGATTTATTTTCCTCGATTTAAGTAGTCCTGTTTTCCCATGCAAATGTTATGAGAGAGAGAGAGAAAGGCTAAACAATAAGTAATCCTCGTATTGTTGGCTACTACAGAATTGCCAGCTGGTTTCGATGGCAAAACCAGTACCCCCAGGATTCAGATACGTAAATGGAGCTGTCACAGCTCATGGCAGAGCTATCCCGGACGATAACACTGGCTTTGTGTTCGTCAACTGCAGCGTGGGAGGGTCTGGAAGAGTATGGCTAGGCCGGGCATGGAGGCCATTTTCTCGTGTCATCTTTGCCTACACAACAATGTCTGAAATCATTGCTCCAGAGGGCTGGAACGATTTCAACGACCCTGCGAGAGATCAGTACGTACAGATTGCATCATATGGGCTATTAATTTTGTAAATTATGGGGTTTTTCTAGATATTAATTCTAATGATCAAATCTAATTCATGTTATCTCTGGTTTTGATTGCAAAAATGTAGGACTATATTCTACGGAGAATACGATTGCTCAGGTCCTGGAGCTAATAGGAGCATGAGGGCTCCTTATGTTCAGATACTTAATGACACACTGGCCTCTCCTTTCCTTAACATGTCATATATCGAAGGGGATCAGTGGCTACAACCTTATAATTTATAGGTTTATAATTTATTTGTAATATGATAATCAATCTATCTAAATTAAGTTAGACTACTAAAGGCAAAAGTGGCAATAATAATGTTATATTTGAAATATCTTAATTAATTACAAGAAAATTATAGAATGATTTAATTTATTCATAAAAATTGTACATTTGAAAAGGGGTCTTGATTGTCTTGTTGATCAGCTCCTTTTTCTATAAGAAATATGGATTATATTTTATTAACACCAGGCAGGCATGCAGCTCCTACGTACTCGCGTGTTCGATCTTCGTCATACTAGAGATGTATATATAATTGCGTTTTTTATTGGATTCTATGGCTTTTCTTAATATTCTCTTTCTAATGAGATAATTATTAATATTTAATATGTTACCAATCTAATCCTTTTTTTAAATTTTTTTAGAACAATTGGATATATATTGATTTTGTTAAATTTTAATATCATAAAAACATTGATTCAATAGCGATATTCATTAATTTACGAAACTATAACATGATCTCCAGCTTTTTCAATTATTACATGCTAGAGTCTGATGGTCTTATGGCATATGACCATATTATTTAAATGAAAAATATGGATTCGAATCCTCTCACTCTCTTGTATAAAAATAAAATAAAAAAAATAAAAAAAGAAATTATTACATACCAAATGATTGCTTTAGAAACTCTAGAAGTTGTTTGAGGTACCGGACTCGTGGCTTCAAATCTAAATGCAATCTTAAAATGTCTTAAACGTTGTCTATTTTGGAAGCATTCGAAACATGCTCATGTTGGGAACGTACATGCGGAGCCCAAAAGATTTTCATTCATTTTGATACGCATGTGCACGATGAAAACCAATTCCGAAGTCTAGCTCAACAGTCTATTTGGGTGGAAGAAGGCCTTTTACGGAATTAAGAGCACTATTATTAAAATAGCCAAAACTAAACTCAAGTTTTAGTTAATATGACATAAATTTACGTTTGTCCATTCTATTTACATTCAATCCCCGTATTGATTATCTATTTACTTTTTATATAATAATAAAATAATATTAATTTAATATATTTTTTTATTAATTCTTAAATTTATTTATTTTTATCATATTTTACTATTCTACTGATTATGTGTTAATTAGTAAATTAGTAATCATATTCTAATTAAATTATTAGTTAAAAAATCATATTTTCAATGGTCATTTAATACTAATAATCACAAACGTGAAACGTCTAATTAAATTCATCTAAAATTTTATATAAATGTCTTAATTACAAATCAAATTTATATATTTTCCATCCAACTATATATTTTTTGCCAAACTTTCTTGTCTCCATCAATCAAATCTACTACATTTTCTCAAAAAAAAAAATATCAAACATTATTCAGCATATCTTTTACTAAAAAATTTCCAAATCAAGTATATCTTATATAAAACAACAATACAAAAAAGAAGACAAGTATATCTTGGGAAAAACTGTCCAAATCAATGTACATTTACAATAACAGCCCAAAGAAGGGTACCATCAATGTACAGTTTGTCTCGTTTGTTTTCACAGATGAGATGAAATCAAAGTTAAAAGAAAAAAATATTGTTAGAATATTTTTTTGAATATTATTTTTGTTTTGAGATTTGAAAATGTTGAATTGTTTATTTTATTTTGTGTGAGGATTTAAAAAAATTATAATAATTAAATGAAATGAGTTGAGAGAAATTGTGAAAACAAACGAGATTGAAATCCTCAAACCTTTTTGTGGTTCGAATGCAATGCCATGAGCTAGGTGAAACTTGAAAGTCTGAGACTTCAATAATTGAAGTGCAAACAAAGCCTAAAATCCAATCGTAACAATATATCTTTTTGTGGTTTGGTCAACTTTTGTGGCCTAACATATCTGCAGGGAAAAGATAATATCCAATCCCATTGAAGTTCAAAAAGAAAAGGAACATTCATTCAGTTTTCTAGTCCCAGAAGGCAAGGCCGTTTAGAGTGCTCTTTCATTTTCAAGAAATCAATTCCAGAAACAAATACTTAACAAAACTTGGAAGTGATAAAAGTCTATTAATAAATAATAGACATGAAAAATTAACATACGTCAAGATTTTATTCAACACGGCAAAACAAGAAGGACAGACAAATTAAAGCAACACATCCTGAACAACATATGAACCAACCCTCATCATTGTGCGTAGTCGCAGATCATAAGTTATGAGCAACACGTACAATGTCCTCCCTTTCCGGTTCATCCAACTCCCCCTTAATGTAATTTATGATGTTCTCCAACTTCCCCTTAATGTAATTTTGATTTCAAAACAGCCAGCATATATGCAAAGAAACTAATCCACAAAATCAAAAGGAAAAAAAAAAAAAAAAAAAAAAAAAAAAAAAAAGAACACTCAACACGCAAGCAAACTCATCCACAAGATGAATAAAAGCAAACTCATCCAAACTCATCCAGACATTAATTATGGCGCAAGATATGCTTGAACATGTTCCTTGGTCGGCCAGAAAAAAGGAACCCCAAATCCGATTGCATTAAACTAATTCGTAAGCCTTGCATTTTGTAATACTAAGCAAGGGACATAAATGATACAACAGACCCTAGAAACCCCCAATAGACCTCAAACAAATATTCACAAATGGTAAGCTCCAAAATCCTTGAACACAAACCTCTCTCCATGTCATAAATGATGGATTAATCATAAAAAAGATGGTGAGAGTTAGAGCACACAAATTGAGAGAGAGAGAGAGATAAGATGTGGGGAGAGAAATGCTTTAAATATTTGAGGATGATGAAATATCAGAACTCTGTATCGACTTCACATACCTAGTCACTAGGAGAGGAAGAGAACAAATGAGATCGCGCGCACAGAGAGAGAGAGAGAGAGGGAGGGTGGTGCGGTGACGTCATGAAACCCAGACGAAGCCGTTGCTATGGTGCAATAGTGGTGATGTTCAATCGAATCAGTCCATTTCATGAGGGTAGAGCAGAGAAGCAAAAATGAAGAGGAAAAACAACTCGGGAGAAAAACAACAGACTTCGATAGAAAGAAGAAAAATCGAGATAAGAGAGACGGAATAATAGTAAATAATTGCTTTGGTCAAGCTATAGGTGCACATCCAAATATAAAGTTATAACCGAAGCCTTGGATTTACTCATGTGGCTGAAAGTTACTCTTAAATGGATTTTCCTAATCCAATGTAACATATTTTTATGTCCTACTAACCATTTTAGTGACTTTATTTAGATTTGATTATTCTAATGAGAGTGCTTTAAAAGCCGAAATTTTTGATAATTTAGAGAAATTGTTATATATAACAATTACATAGTTTCAAATGTTTAATATTTTTATTTTATTAACAAATTAATTATTAAGTAATTTAGAACCGTAGATACTAGATATTTTCATACTGTCATAGTGCACGTGTCATTGAAAATTATTATTTATATAAATAATATTAATAATGTGACATTTGCTATATGATGAAAGCACCCACCATATTGTATGTTTTAAAAATATCTAAAAATATTCGTATTACAAAAAGACTTGTAAACAGAATCCTAAATAAAAACGGTAAAACCAAATATTTAGAGGGAAAAAGGAGGATAGAAGAAAGGCGCTTATTCTATGACCCCTGTTTGAATAGTAAAAGTGTTTCATCTCATCTCATTATTACAATTTTTTTGAAGTTTTCATATAAAATCTAATAAACAATTTAACTTTTTCAAAATTTAAAACAATAATAATATTAGAAAATAATATTCTAACAATATTTTATTAAACTTTTAACTTTCACCTAAAATTATTTTATCTCATCTCACTATCCAAAATGCACAAGGCCTAGTTTGCTTTCAAGAGTAAAACTTAAAACTTTGAAAACATTTCGTCTCATTGTTATAACTTTTTTAAATTCTCACATAAAATAAAATAAACAATTCAATATTTTTAAATCTTAAAATAAAAATAATATTAAAAAAATATTCTAATAATATTTTATTCAATATTTTAATTTTAATTTCAATTCATTTCATCTCATTTCATATTTAAAAACAAATTAGGCATAAATATAACAAATAACTTCTTTTAGTTACTTAAAAAAATACTTCTTTTAGGCCTTAAAAGTCAAAACTTTTGACTTCTCGATAGAAGAACTCATATAACTTTTTTAAGGATTATAAAAGTCAGATTTTTAGGTTAAAAAGAAAAACGTACGCAATATTTATTTTCCTTTTTTGGGGGGGGGGGGGGGGGGAGGAGTTAAATGGGGGTTTTCGTTTTCCCCCAACTTCCCAGGGGGATCACAAGTTCTATAGAATTTTGTCTTTAATGAGAAGATTGTATAGAACTTTCGTTTCCCCCCCGTTTGGATAGAATTTTAGATTATTGACAAATGTTTTAGCTATAAATTTTTTTTTTATAAAAATAAATTTATAAATTGACGTAAATTGATATAATATGGTAAGATTGTAAATTTATTTATTTTAATAAATTAAATCAATCTAATGTATCATATAAAATATACATGTCAGTTTATAAATTTAATTTTATAAAATCTTTGCGTAGGTATAATACTTTTCTTTAACCATATCCACAATAATATTTTTGGCCATAAATAAATACTCTTCATGTTCGTTTACTCCCCTCCCTTTTCCTTAGGTGCGAGGTAAAAAAATTCAATTTTAGATTAAGGCTTTAGATATAACAACTATTTTATCTCATCTCATTTTATATAATCTCATAATTATAATTTTTTCAAATAAATAATTAAATTTTTTCAAATTTAATAATAATAATAATATTAAAAAATAATATTCTAATAATATTTTATTCAACTTTCAACTTTTATTTAAAACCATCTTATCTCATTTTATTATCCAAATGGGGCCTAAGAGATCGTAAAAACTATATTTAAATTTACAGAAGCGCTTCAGACTGGTCTGGCTATTAATCCCACAAAACAATCATCTATTCAACTCAAGACACGTAAAAAAAATACTAAAAAAGAAATACGCTAGACCACAGAGAATCAAGCTAGTCCCTTTCTCATTTGCACTGTCCAAAACCATTCGCTACTTTGTTGGTCTCTGTGCACCTCCCTCAGTCCGATGTCGACATCGACGCAAGCATCTCAGTCCGCGTCGACGTCGATGTCGACGCGTAACGCGACAACTTGTTTGCACCGCCCCTCTCTTGCACTAGCACGGCTGAACGCATAACGACCACTCGTTTGCACCGCCCCTCTCTTACACTTGCGAAACATTCTTGCACTTGCGAAACATCTCTGTTCTCATTTGCACTGCCACAATCTCAGCCAAAATGATGAGAATGTATGTTGGAACCAACAACAGGCTCAATAGCTAGTATCAGTGGCTATACCGAGCCTTTCATCAAACATCTTGTGTGCCTTATTATTCTTCCATCATTCTAGTAGCCATTACACTCACTATATTTCTCTTTACAAGCAATTCACACAACATAATCATTACATTTTATGGTAAATGTTTGTAAAACTTACTACTGTTATTAACCCTCATGCAACTAGTTTTTGTTTGCATAACCAGAAAGCTTATTTCGAACATTTATCAAAGAGGATGAGGCTTCGGTGAGGTTTCGAGGGAGAGGATACTGACATTCGTAGGAAGAGGGAGAGGATGAGGCTTTCGCGCTGGAGAAGGTGACCAGTGTGTGCCTAGGTGGAAGAGGGAGAAGGAGGAAGAGGGGGGATGAGAGTTTCGGTGAGGCTTCGAGGGAGATGAAATGTTAGATACAAATTGAAAAATGAAATGAAGGCTTCGGTGTAGACAGGTACACAATATGTAAAATGGAAGAGTTACGTGGTAGGTTGTAATTGAAGGACTGTTATTGGTTATTCAACAGTCCGACCGTTTATAAGGTTCTCTTTTAAATTTATATAAAATCGTGATTGAGAGGAATAGATTGGATCCATCATATTAAATGAACAATTATTTAAAATACTTCTATCTCACTAACCTTACAAATTCGAATCGTAAATTATAAAATATTGTCACAATTTTTTTTAATAAAATTTTGTATTATAAAATAAATTTAATATTCTATATCATGTTAATTTATTTTATAGTTCTCTTCAAATATATTTTAATCTCCTCTCATATCCCAAACATACCAGTGTCGTGTCGGTACATCTTTCAGACTTTCTCATATATTTAAGATATTCAAGTGTCGGCAATATGAAATTATTATTATTTTTTTCTCTAAATTAATAAACGAGTCAAATTTAAATGGATGTTGCTTGTTACTGGGGTTCGGCTATTTCAGTAATATATATTTTTCTGTGCAGGAAAAAACCAAAAAAATATATAAAATATAGTGAAAAATAGGAAGCGAAATTACCGTATGTTGTGAGACTGAGGACCGCAGAAACGCTAATACAGGGGGAGTGGGATCCGCGCAAAAGCATAATCAAATGAAATGAAAGAGGGTTATCGCTGCTGCTGATTCGAATCATTCGAATGGAGGAGCCTAAGCCCGAGGATGTTAAGGATGCTATCGTTTCGTATTCGAATGGAAGGTCCGATGACACGGCGCCGGACCGTCCTCCTCGAGTCTATGCTGATGGGATCTACGATCTCTTCCACTTCGGCCACGCTCGCTCCCTTGAGCAAGCCAAGAAACTGTCTCTCTCCTCATCTCATTCATTTTTTTTTCCATCTGCGGAATAAAAGTTGCATCCTTTGTTATGATCCATGACTAATTCTGTGTTGCTTCTTTTCATGGTTTTCATCTGTCGTGATTGTGAAATTTGTTAAAGATTTAATAGAATTATGTTATTTCAAGGAATTTGCAAGTTTTACTTATTTGGGATTCCCTATTATTATTATTTTTTTTTATGGGATTCTCTATTATTATTTCCCCCTTCTTTTATGTGTTTGACTTGTATTTTCTGCTATGCTTACTGAAATTACATGTCATTGAAACGGCTTTTGCTCTGGTGTTTGATAGCTTATCTGGGCGATATAGGTTTATATTGAATTGTTGAATTTCAAAACTTTAGCGTAGTTTGTTGTAGATCTTCTTTTTCCTTGTTAGGTTTGACCAGTCTTTGTTGTTTTCTTCCAATTTGATTTTTAGCTAATATTAACATGTTTAATTTGTAATTTCTTTTTCGTTCCCAACCTTTTATCAGTAACAAAAAAAAAAAAAAAAAAAAAAAAAAATCTTTTTTGAATTCTCAGCCTTTACTTTTGTGCTCTTGGTTCTGCGTGATCTTATAATATACATGACTTGTTGTATCATTTTCTTTTCAAGCCATCAAAAGATTAATGCGCCATGCTCATGCGAGTTTTTAATATTTGACGAAATTTGTAAATTCAGGTTCCCAAACACCTATCTGCTTGTCGGGTGTTGCAATGATGAAATCACCCACACGTATAAGGGAAAAACGGTTATGACGGCGGATGAACGCTATGAATCTCTTCGCCATTGCAAGTATGGTTTTTCTCAATTACTTGAGTTCTTTGATAAAGTTGAAATATCCCTTGAAAGTTTGGCACAAAGATGTATATGTACTA
The DNA here is from genome assembly GCF_004785595.1 of Juglans microcarpa x Juglans regia. NCBI lineage: Eukaryota > Viridiplantae > Streptophyta > Magnoliopsida > Fagales > Juglandaceae > Juglans > Juglans microcarpa x Juglans regia. Next base: position 10,104,414 of record NC_054596.1, on the reverse strand, counting down.
GAAATTTTGTTTTTGAGAAATTATGGCTTGTAGATGCTACGTTTTGGTATAATTTATGATGTTTTCAGTGTATCATTGAATGCCTGTGCTTTGAAGAGGAGGAGAGAATTGTGTATTCTTGTGTCATTGAGAGAATCAATCACATATTGGGTTTTCTTCTTATTCTATGTAGGTGGGTGGATGAAGTCATTCCCAATGCACCTTGGGTGATTACACAAGAATTTCTTGACAAGCACAACATTGACTTTGTGGCCCATGATGCTCTTCCGTAAGTATCTCACCTATAAGCTCAAAATTTATGATTCAATTTTTTGGACCAAGGAGTTCTAGAGGAATGATTACTTGTTTCAGTTTCTTTTGTTCAATAATCAATATTGGCAAATATGGTAATTTTATAGCATGTATAAGTGAATGGAATTGCTGATTGACTTCACACTACTTTTCTTTATATTACATTGTTCCCATGGAATCTATTTCTTTTGGAATGCTAATTTTTGTGATTAAAAAATTCAGATATTTAGTGTAATCTTTTCCACTCTTCTGTAAATATTTTGCAGTTATGCAGATGCTAGTGGAGCCGGGAAGGATGTCTATGAGTTTGTTAGTCTGAGAGCTGTTTCTCTTCTATTGAAATTGCTAATATTTTTCTATAACCTGTAATTATTTTAAGTGAGGCTCTGTTGTAGGTTAAAGCTGCGGGGAAGTTCAAGGAAACAAAACGAACCGATGGGATTTCTACTTCGGATATTATAATGAGGATTGTAAAAGATTATAACCAGTATGTGATGCGCAACTTGGATCGTGGATATTCAAGAAAAGAGCTTGGCGTTAGCTATGTGAAGGCATGATTTTGATAGTTAGATTTTCTTTACTTTTTGTTTGAGTTTCTGAGGAGATGATCCCCCATTTTATGAATTTTGTTTTGGAATTGACTTTCATTATAGCTGTTCCTGGTGAACTTATTCTGGTATTGTTCCCATCCACAGGAAAAGCGGCTGAGGGTGAACATGAGATTGAAGAAACTACAAGAGAAAGTGAAGGAACAACAAGAGAAAGTGGGAGAGAAGGTATGTGAATGCTTGAGTCTGTAACAATATAGTGCTATTTATCTGTATAAGATGTTATGGAAGAGTAAGACGGACTTGATTTTTGCATTAAATTTTAAAATTGGTTGTACAAGCACCAGGATGATGTGATGACATTTTGGTGACTTGTATTTTATTTCATAGATTTCCTTGAAATATATCTTTACCTCCAATAACATTATTTACGTTATACCCCTGTGAGACTCCATTTTATTTGTAATCGAGTATGGAGCTTTGTTTTCTTAATAATTTTGTTCTGAGAAGTCTCGAGCTGTTTTACTTTATTCAATTGTTCTGATAAGTGATGATCTGTTTTACTTGGATTCATGAACCCAACTACTTATCAAGATGAGAATTCTGAGTAAGAGTATGGTTACATCCTACCCAATTTTTGTATCACTTTCGAGCTATCATATTAATTCTTTAGTTGTTGATTCATGCTCTCTCTCTCTCTCTCTCCACCCCCCTTCTGTGGGAATATCTCATTTCCTTCCAAGGTTTTTGAGCTGAATAAGTCTTTTCACATGCCTTGCCCTGGTGGTGTTTGCAATCACCGTGTAGTGGATGACGGCTCAAGTCCTTTGGTTTTGCAGACATGCACACACAAACCTATTCATTCTCAAAAAGTGTGATCGGTGGTTCTCATTTGTATTTTGCACTTGATCGCTGCTGTCTTAAGCTTCTGGAAAATCGTTTTTGTGCGAGGGGCAATCATTTGGAGCTTTGTGCTTTTACGAAGGGGAATGTGTGTTTATTATTGTTAACTACCCACATTTTCTTACATTCAGTTGTGTGATTCGCTTCTATATTGAGCCCACATCAAATTTGAATAAGTCAATACCACCAAAGGGATTGACTTTGTGGTAAAACAAACTTTTATAGAGTTTAGTGGATGGGGGAGGTCATTGTTTGAGTTTCCATGGCCATAATGCATGGGGTATGAGACTCATGACCATTGTTTTACCTACTGGCTTCCTACCATCATGCCCTTGCTAGGTTTGGGTTTAGGTTATTGCTCGGTCTGTAATGAACTGTGGATCCCCGTTTTTCTAGCTCCTTGTGGACTTATCTTGGCCCCTCCTGACAGAGACTCCAGCAAAGTAAGGGTGGTACTGTGGTCTTTCTTAGGTAGAGTATTCCACTCTTTGGTCTCTCTCTTGGCCTTTTTTCCTAAGAAAGAGTGCGGAAAATATATATATATATATATATATATATATGCATCTTGGTGATACTGTTTTGGCTGTTACTGACTCAGGCAGTTTTCCATAGTTTTTTGCTTGATATGAGAAGAAGTTGAAAATGATTCTGATCCTATGTGCAGCAATGTCTCTTCTACATTATTGTTTACACCGATTTTGTTCATCCAAAATTTTCACCATTTTTCTCCTCAATTGCTGTGCTTTGTTCTTGCTGACTTTTACACGTGGTCGATGATTTTGGGTAGCGCTGATCAAGTATTTGCTGTTGCAACATTTTTGCTCTTCTTTTCCCCCCAAGGATTGAATAGAATTTTGATGGATGTATTTTTTTGCATCGTTATTTTAGATTCAAACCGTTAAAATGCATCGCAATGAGTGGGTGGAGAATGCTGATCGGTGGGTTGCTGGATTTCTTGAGATGTTTGAAGAAGGTTGCCATAAAATGGTAAGCCAATTAATACATAACCAGTTTGATATATCTAGATAATTATTTTTGTGTATGAGAGCATGTGCTTTATCTACTTGTTTGTCATTTTCACATCGTCACACAACAATTTGGTTGTTTGTTAGGGCACTGCCATCAGGGATCGAATTCAAGAGCGGCTAATGGGTCCGCAGTCTAGAGAATCCACATATTTCTTAGAAAATGGTAATGAGAATGTTGAAGATGATGATGATGATGATGAAGAATATTATGACGAGGATGATGATGATGATGACGACTATGATGAGGAGGATTATTATTATTATGATGACCAAGGAAGTATAGATGAGAAAGAAAAGCACTAGAGAGTTTAAAGTTGCAGAGAACAGTATTATTTGCTCTTCCATGGTTGCACGTAGTTTCTTTTTTCTAGCCACTTGATCCCTGTAAAATGCCATACAGTAGTAGTAACGGATGACGAATTATGAAACATGGTTCGCTCTGGTTGTGAAAGCAAATTTGTGTTAAAAGTTGGAAACTTCTGCTTTCTTGTAATTTTGTCTTCCATTTTAGTGTGTTTGAAATTTCTCACAGCTTGTATACTGATACGCCTGAAGTGCTGTTTCCGGCTGGCAAGAATGACATTCTTGAATGTTGTTTGGGGGCTGCTATATATATATATATATAATGTTTTCTTTCCTGCAACTCTACAAAATGGTTCTAATGGGATAAACTCTTCAACTTCTCTCTCTTTTCTCTAAATCGCGAGAAACTGGAAAGGTGACAACTAAACGTGTATGTTTTCCCCAGGCTGGTATTTTTTGTTTCTCGGAGCTTGCAATATTGGCTCTTCAACAAGAGGCCCCTGCATTCTCTCTTCTTTCACCAGCGCAGCACCCTCTTCCTTCGTTTCTTGTACTCGGTATTCGGTGCCTGAGTCTGGTCACATTCTTGGATAAGAACAAAGGTCCTTCGTTCATTTGTAAAATTGGGTGCCTTCACTCTAAGGCTTCGTTTGGATGCACAGAGCAGCTCAGTTCATTTCACTTTTAGGCTGCTTTTCTCATCCAAACACATATGGGTCGTCTAGTGAGAGCAGGTCAAGTTTGAATTCATTGGTTGAGCTCCACAACTATCAAACTCACTCACCTAAACCCATGAGCCGAATTTCATCCGTAAACTCATTTTTGAAAAAAATAACAACCTCAAAGAGTACGGAATTATGAATAGTGAATACTATTATGAAAATTCAAAAACAAAAAAAAAAAAAATCCGATGGTATCCAAACTTATTTCCATTTTGCATATTCTCGTTGGGGTGCTAGCTATAGTGCCAAATCTTTTTTTTTTTTTTTTTTTGCTACATTTGGCGCTAGATGAGGAAATCATTTCCGTTTTTACTATAAGGTGAACAATATAAAATAATGGTGGGACCCATTCTTTTATAACTTTCCATAAATATATCTAAACTCATATTAACATCCAAAGACATTTTAAACTCATCGTAAGTGGATCCCACCAAACTCATTCAACAATCTCAACTTATTATGATTCATAAAAAACTCAATTCATCTCAACTCATCTCAATATCCAAATGCAACCTAAAGTACTAGCGGCCATTATAACTCAAAAAATACTCTGTCCATGAATAGAATTACAAAAATGGAAATTGTGAGCTCAAGACCATTCCAATGCTCAACACAATTTAATATATGTTTTAGATTTATGACAATAATGTTTCATAGAATAGTATTCATCTATTAATATTTTTTGTAATGAAATATTTAAAATTTATTTTTTTCATAGAAACTATCAAGTTATCTTTTAGAAGATCATATTTCATTCTAGTATATAAGGTAGTTTATTAAATTTGATATAAAATTTAGATATTTTCGTGTCACATTAAGCATATAATACTATAATTAAGACCTTAAATAAATCTTTTTTCTTGTTCAATAAAGTCTAGAGAATAAAACCTCTAAACTATGTTTCGTAGATTATTAACCTTAAATGATTTTTCTCGTATTATCATTTTGGATTCTGTATCAAGAAGCCTAATATTGTATAACTAAGAACTTTAGGAGCCATATTAATAAATTTATTACTTCTCCTAGATTTTGTTTTAATTTAATTTTGGTAAGGCCATAATATCATTGAAAATAGATAATATATAGAAATTATACAAAATTTTGGGACTATAGGAAAGAAAAATTGGAGAGATACATTTTTAGGAATATTGAAATTTTAAAAAATTTTGGGGATTAATTTTTTTTTTTTTTTGTAAGGGGTCTGCATTTTCAATATATAAAATTATAAATAAAATCTAGGAGACATTTAAAAACAATTTTGGGAGGGGGACATGGCCTCCCCTAAGCTTAACGTAGGTCCTCCATTCCATTAGACTAACTGAAACAAAAGAAAAGTGCTATTATACCTATAAAGATAATTATATATAGTAAGCAAAAAAATAAATAAATAAATAAATAAAAAAGGAGAGAGAGAGAAGATTTCAACATACTATATCAAATTAGAGAAATGATAATTGTAGTCGTGAGTGCACAAGCGCCATGTAATCACTTTAAAAAAAGTGAAAATACGGGATCTATATAAAAAAAAATTAATTTTTTAATAGTAGACCCCACTCTTTTTCAAAGCAACTGCACGATGCTTGAGTACTCCTTGACTGTATGTAGTATTACTCATCAAATTATGTCAAAGATAACATTTTGAGCAGCAAATGGTTTATCTATATTGGGACCTTCTGTTGAGATGTCTCAATCCTTCCATCCTGCGAACAAAAAGACTATCATTATTTAAAAGACATAAAAGAACTCGATGGGTGTGGCCACGACCATGCATGGCCATGGAGGTCGAAGCGATCCTCCACCTTCATGGAGGACCTTGAAGTTTGAAGTCGTCCTCGACCATGGCGGTGAACTTTCGTGAGATAACTGAACCGTAAATGTAATTAGAAGTCCTGCCGATGGATAGAGAACTGATCGATCTGGCTTTTGTATCTGGAGAAGGACATCATCGCGTTCGTGATCAAGGCCTTTGTCGCCGGTGTAATATTGTTGACCGGGTGCATCCACACTTACCAAAGAATATCCCACCGGAAACAAGGCCTTGTTCATGAAAATAATCGTACGTTATACTCGGAGATACCGATATTCGTATAAAAAAAGAAAAAAAAAACACCCTTAAGTTTGTATTACGAGGAGGCTAAACTCAATCAAGTGTGTAGTGCAATATATTGATCTATACGAGACAATGATGCAAAGGGAATGCTGGTACACTCTCAAACATTTTTATCTATAAAAGACAATGACATGAGAGACTGCATGACCCAACAGCTCTTGTAACTGCCACAGGTGGTTTATATAAATATATATATATATATGTAAGAAATGATATTTACACTCGTGGAGTGTGCAAATACAGTCCAATTCTTTTGAAAAAAATGAGTAAATACGGAATTCATAAAAAAAAATTAATTTTTTAATAATGTACCTCATTTTTTTTTAAAAGGATTATGCGGCATTTGCACACTCCAGAATTGTATGTGACTTAACTCTATATATATTAGATGACCCAATGTAAGATAATTCAAAGGCAGAGTATTTGAGAATAATCTCTATTTTTCCATTAATCAATCTTGTGTGTATACACGGCTATATATAGTACAATAGATACAACTGATTCCTATTTTAAAGGATACAATTCAAGAACTTGTTACAGCTATACAACTGAATTCTGCAGGATCATAAGGATCATATCATCCTCATTATTAGGCTTCTGATTTGCTGATAGGATTTCATCATGATTTGCTGCTATGATTTCTGTAATTTTTGTTGCTGCATATCTCAGGTTCTTTAACTTCTTGGTCTTCAGCCTTGATTTCAATAACAACAACTTGATTCTCTACACGCCTCCTCAATCTGAAGGGTAGGTCACAGACATTCAGATTGTTTTGGACTTGTTTGAATTTGAGTGGTGGCAATGGCTTGGTAAGTGCATCTGCTAACAGATCTCTGCTTGAAATGAATTGAACCACTAGTTGTTTGTTGCAAACTTGATCTCGAACAAAGTGGAAATCTATTTCGATGTGTTTTGTTCTTGCATGAAATATAGGACTGGAGGTGAGGTAGGTGGCTCCAATATTATCACACCATAGAGTTGGAGTTTGTTTCGGAGGTAGACCAAGTTCAGATAATATTGATTTGACCCAAGCAAGTTCGGCTGCTGCATTTGCTATCGCTTTGTATTCTACCTCTGTACTACTTCTAGTGACTGTAGGTCGTTGCTTACAACTCCAAGAAATCAAGTTGGAGCCCATGAAATGCAGTAAGCACCAACTGATTGCCGATCATCTCTATTAGCTGTCCAGTCCGAATCCGAATATGTTTGCAGTTTGAAATCAGCAGTTTTTGTGATGAACAAACCTGTTGAAACCGAATGTTTGAGGTAGTGCAATATGGGCTTGACTGCAAACCAATGGGAATCAAGAGGTTTATGCATAAATTTGTTGACTTTGTGTACAGCAAATGCCAAATCAGGTCGTGTAAATGCAAGATATTGCATGCTGCCGACTATACTTTGGTAGAGGCTGATATCCTCAAAAGGATTTCCAACTGTAGAATTAAGATGACAGTTGGAAGCCATGGGACTGCTGCAGGGTTTGGATTTGTCCATGTTGCTTCACTTAAGTAAATTGACAATATACTTTCGTTGAGTCAAATAAATGCCCTCCGAGCATCAAAGTGCCTCCACGCCAAGGAAGTAATTTAGAGAACCCAAATATTTGACAGCAAATGTGTCTTGTAAATATTGAATTACCTAGTGTATTGCAGCTGAACTTGAACCCGTTATCAAGATATCATCAACGTATATGAGAATGTATACAACAGTTGCTGTTGCTTTAAACACAAATAGTGACGTATCGGCCTTACTCTCATGGAAACCAAAGGACTTGAGCTTGTTTGAAAGTTTAGAGAACCAAGCTCTTGGAGCTTGTCGTAAACTATATAGTGATTTGTGTAACTTACACTCAAGATTTGGATATTGAGGATGAACATATCCTTGTGGCTGAGACATGAACACATTTTCTTACAAATCACCATGCAAAAATGCATTTTGTACATCCAGTTGCTTTATAGGCCAATTATAAGAAATTGCAATAGAAATCACTAACCGAATAGTTGCATGCTTGATGACTAGACTAAATATCTCTGAGAAATTGATTCCTTCTTGTTGGTGGAATCCTTTAGCGACTAATCGAGCTTTATAACGCTCAATAGTCCCATCTGCCTTCTTTTTTATTTTGTATATCCATCGACATCCCACAATATTGGCATGAGTTGAAGGTGATACCAAGGACCAAGTGCCATTTTGCAACAAAGCAGAAAATTATGTATTCATTGCTTCTCGCCAATGAGTTGATTTCGATGCCTCAGTGTAAAAGGTTGGTTTCGTAGCTTTAGGAACACTTGCTGCTATTAATGCTCTCGGTAAGGGATACTGAATACAACCATCACTTGGGTGCCGAGGTCTATGAATATTATTCTTTGATCTTGTGATCATGTAACACCCCGTAAATTAGTGCATTTTTAATGAAGCATTTTTATTTATTTATTCAAAATTAATTCTCTTATTTTATAATTATCGGATATTTTAAATGGGTTATTTTATGATCTTTAAATTGTGGGAATTAAATTGTTATGTTTTCTTAATATTTATTTATTGTTATACATTTAAATTGTTCTTCTTTAAAATTAACTGATTGTGGAATTTAATTATTTTATTTTCATTGTATCATTACGTTTAAATTATTTTAATTGATTTGCTGTTTTAAAATCATTTCCGTTGGATCATTTTCGTGACTCAAGATGTGAGGATTGGACCTCATTTCTTTCCCTTCATTTTTTTCTTTTTCCCCTTTTTCTTTTCTTTCTTTTCTTTTTCCTCGGTTTTCCCCCCAGCCCGCGCGGTACACACACACACACTCTCTCTCTCTCTCTCTCTTGCCGTGCACCCGTTCTTCACCCAGACCGCCGCCGTGCGCGACACCGCCCGGCCGACCAGCTCCCCCTCCCTCCGGCGACCTCACCCCCTAAATCCCAGCCCCTACCTCGCCGCTGGTAGCCCGCACGCACCCCACGAAGCCGCGGCATTCTTTACCCTGTTGCGCTGCCGTCACGCCACCTCCGGCCACCATTTCTTTACTACTTCATCCCCGACTTTCTAGCAACCCAATGGACCCAACCCCAGCCCCGATCCGTCACCGGTGAAGCCCCACCAAGCCCATTTCTGATTTGTGCATCTTTGGCCTAAAACCACCCCTTGCGCCGCCACCCACGGCAAACCACCACCACCATTGGCTTCACCGACCTCTTTAGGCTCTACCCTATCAATTTTGGGTCTTAGTTTGTCCCCGTTGAAGAGTGGGTATTTGAGACCCACGGCCACAGTGTATTTTACACTGTGTTGTTGCTGAGTCGTTACCTTTTACAACTCCGTGATCCTCCAGAAATCATATTATAGCGCTGTAAGTATTTTCTCAAAGAATTTTCGTGATTTAAATGTATTTTTGCACTAACTCATTTTAAACTGTGAACTGGTTGGTTATGCCGGACTGAGTCCGAGGAGTTTGGGGGTCCGATGGATTTGTGATTGGAGTTGTTTGGTTGGTTTGGTTTAACTGGTTTGGTTGTTGATGAGTTGGTTTGATTGGATTTGTTGGGATTGGTTCTGGATGGATATTAGATCAGTGTTAGTGCATGTTCATATCATTATTTCATGTATGTTCATATTTGTAACTGAAAACTGGGTTTTCGCAAGATTGCATACATGTTCATGTGTTTATTGAAAATTGGATTCTCATGTGAGTAAAAGGAAAAGAGACCGTAGGGATGGTGGTAAGCAGGGATGGTGGTAGAGTCCCGCCTGCGATTCCCGCCTACGGTGCACGCGATAGGGATGGTGGTTGTGTCCCGCCTGCGATTCCCGCCTACGGTGCACGCGGTAGGGATGGTGGTAAGCAGGGACGGTGGTAGAGTCCCGCCTGTGATTTCCTCCTACAGTGCTCTGTTAAGTATTCATTGTGTGTGAAGGAACTGTAGGGATGGTGGTAAGCTGGGATGGTGGTAGAGTCCCGCCTGCGATTCCCGCCTACGGTGCACGCGATAGGGATGGTGGTAAGCAGGGATGGTGGTTGTGTCTCGCCTGTGATTCCCGCTTACGGTGCATGCGGTAGGGATGGTGGTAAGCAGGGACGGTGGTAGAGTCCCGCCTGCGATTCCCGCCTACAGTGTCCAATAAATGGGTTGTTTGTGTGAATCATTTTCTGGGAAAATGACAAACTATATTTTTGGGCCAAAATGGGATTTTTGGCGTGTGTTGGAAATAATCATTTTTCTGGGAAAAAAATGGTATTTTTATGACTAAATGTATTTTGTCATATTGTTGGTTGCATTAATGTATTTTTATCCCGAAAGTTGTTTGGTTTATACTTACCTGTGGTACCATTTTATGGTATCGCAGATTTTGATGCAGATGATGATGACGAGCCTTAGCTTGGCTCCGTTGGTGAAGTGATCTGGGATTGCTCCTGTTTAGCGAGTTATGTTTTATCAATTTATATATTGCCTTTGTAATATATTTGGGATTACTGTATAACTCTTTAAAGATAAATTGTGTTGAATATTTGTATTTAAAATTCTGGTACTTAGTTGACTATTATAATATCCGCTGCGAATTTTTATTGTGCACATTGGCATGTTGCACACACTTGAGCACATTTCATTAGGATGCGTGACCGTATTGTCATCATCCCGACGTCACGATTCCCGTTCTTTTGTACGTGGGAGTCGGGGCGTCACAGATCATAGAATGACGGTTTGAAGGAGCCGGCTGTGTATCAACATATTGTGGTGGAAATTCAACATTGGAATTTGTAAGGAGAAACTCTATAGATGCGGCTTGATCTGTGCTTGCAGAAATAGATAACAAAGGTGCAGATTGTGTGCATGTGGAAATCAGGTTAGGCTGCAAATTTGTTAAACTTGTGGATCGTGGAATATTGATTTGAAGGGGAAGAGAAACTGAATCGGATGGCTGGTTATTATGGACATTAGAATTGGATTCTTTCGAGTAAGAAAAATGTTTCATCAAATATAATGTGTCTAGATACGTACACCTTACCAGAAGAGAGATCGAGACACTTGTACCCTTGATGACAAAGACTATAACCAATGAAAATGCATGTTTTTTTATCTGAAATTGAGTTTATTGTTATTGTAAGATCTTAAGTTCGGCTAGCATGCACAGCCGAAAACACGCATAAAGGAATAGTTAGGCACTCGATTATAATTCATTTCAAAATGTTACTTTTGTTTTAAAACAGGTGTTGGAGGCCTGTTTATTACATAGCACAACTATGTGAAAATCATCTTCCTAGTATACCAGAGGTAAATTTGAATGAGCTAACATGCTTAAACCAACTTCGACAATATGTCGATGTTTACGCTCAATTGAACCGTTTTGCTAATGAGTGTGGGGGCAAGCTAGGCGATGGTTAAGGCCAATTCTTTTAAAATATGTGTGTAGGAGCCTATATTCCCCACCCCAGTCAGACTGAATTGCTTTGATTTTTCTTTCAAAATGGTTTTCCACATAAGCTTGGAAGTGGAGAAAAATTTGTTCAACATTGGATTTGAGTTTATTAAGAAATAACCAAAGAAACTTGGAATAATCGTCAAAAAAGCTTACATAATATTTAGCACCAGTGGTAGAGACTATTGAAGCGGGTCCCCACACATCAGTGAAAATTAAATCCAAAGCTTTTGAGGAAACAAAAGTAGAGGATTTAAAAGGTAAATTATGGTTTTTTGCCATTTGACGTTTAGGGCACACATTGTGTAATTTATTTTTCTCTACTAGAAGGCAATGGTTGAGAGGACTTTGTGAAGAACAAAATTTGAGGCGTGGCCAAGTCTACGATGCCACTCATGGAAAGAGACACAAACACTAGAAAGGGCGTGAGGTAGACTTGTTTTGGTCAAGAACCGATAGAGGTCATCACTGAGATGTCCTTACTAAGGGACCGTCCCCGAGTAATCCTTCACAGGAAAGAAGTGAGCATGAAATTCAAAATAAACCATATTGTCAGCACAATTTCTGCACAGATATTAAATTCTTTTGAATTTCAAGAACAAGAAGAACTTGGTTAAGGACAAAGGTAGATGTATTAGTGGAAAGTTGAGAAGATCTAGTTTTAGAAATTTGCAAACCTTGTCCATTTCCCACTTGTACATTATCTAAACCATTGTAGTCCTCATTCTTTAGATTCAGATTAGCAATATCATTTGTGAGATGATGAGTTGCACCTGTATCCACATGCCAGTCAGTCTCCCAATTGCTATTATAGCCATTGTTCATTGCTACCATGGCCTACTTGGGTGGTGTTTTTGGAGAGTCATAATAAGAAGGATCAAATTTATGATAACATTTACGAGTGGAGTGTCCAGGTTTACCACAAACCTGGCAAATAATAGGAGACTGATCAGTTCAAGTGGCAGAATTATAGCCACAACGAGTGCCACGCCCCGTCCTCTAGAGTCATCGCATCCATTTCGCAAAAAGGATTGAGATTGTCGTTGAGCAATATTTGCAGAAGGTTGCTGGACTGCAGGGTTGAGTTGATGCCGTGAAAGGTGAGCTTCAGTGGTCTTCAAGAGGGAATAAATTTCTTCAAGTGTCACACTGTCAGTGTGAGCTAAAATGGAGGCCACGAAGTTGTCGTATTCATGGCTTAAACCTGTAAGAATGTAGGTTATAATATCATCCCAAGTCATAGGTTGTCCTGCAACTGCTAATTCATCTGTGAGCCTTTTGATGAAGTGGAAATATTCAGTGGCAAATTGGCTGCCTTTAGTTGTAGTGGCTAATTGTGTGCGGATTTGCACCATGCGCGCACGAGTTCTTGAAGAAAAAGTTGCATCTAATTAGAGCACTCTCAATGGATTAGCTAAAGTTAAATTACATTTTTTATGAATGTAAGATGAATTTAGATTTTGGCTATTCCATTCACATAAGTCTCCATATTGGAATAACAATTTTTTTATTATATGCAAATAAAATAATATAAGATGAATTTGGCTTGGCTATTCACATCAAATCTCCGAAATGGATTATCCATTTATTCATTATATAGTAATGAGTAATTAATAATTTCAAAAATATTTTAATTTTTTTAATTATGAATTTATTTTATTTTATCATATTTTACTATTCATAATATTATATATTAATTAGTCATCATATTCTAATTATATTTTTTTCAATTGTCATTTAAAAGGGAGAGATAAATAATTGATATAAAATGTATTTTATGTATGAATAGTTACTTTCAAATTTGAAAATTATTTTGAAAGTAACTGTAGGTAAATTCCAATTCCAAAGTTAATCCATTGTAATGTCATTTTATGTTCTAATAGCTAAATCCTCAATGGATTCAGCTTTTAGCTAATCCATTGAGGATGCTCTTATCATACCAGACAGCATTGAAAGTTGTATAATTAACAACTTGAGCAAGTACTCCTTCGGAGAGGGAAGACATTAGTGTGTTAAGAATGAGGTTGTCTTAACGAACCCATTGAGAGTAGGCAGGATTTAACCTTTCAGAGACACCTCTAGTTTCAGGGTGAGGAACAGAAATGGTTTTGAGTGGTTTGGAAGTGATACTATCGATGTACCCAAAAAGAGCTTGACCTCTGAAATAAGGCACCAACTGTGCTTTCTAGAGGAGGTAATTGTCTTGGTTAAGCTTAATAGTGACAACATTAGGCATGGAGATGATAGAAGAATGGGTGGGATTTTGTGGTTCAGAATTGGGAGTGGAGGAGGGATTTGAGGAAGACATTTTTAGACATTGGTCTTTTGTGGCTCTATTGATACCATGTAAGATAATTCAAAGGCAAAGTAGTTGAGAATAATCTCTATTTTTCCATTAATCAATCTCGTGTGTATATATGACTATATATAGTACTACAGATATAACTGATTCCTATTTTAAAGGATACAATTCAAGAACTTGTTACAGCTATACAATTGAATTCTACAGGATCATATTTTCCTCATTATTAGGCTTTTGATTTGCTGCTAGGATTTCATCATGATTTGCTACTATGATTTCTGTTGCTGCATATCTTGAGTTTTTTAACTTCCTGGTCTTCAAACTTGATTTCAGTAATAGCAACTTGATTCTCTACACCCAACAACTCCATTATCCTTAAAAGAACAATGGTGGGCACTCCACTGATGATATCAACAAAGTAATAATAAGACTGCAAATATTTAGGAAAGTTACAATTTTTAGTACGTAGTTGGACTCACTACAAGATATATGGATTTTTGCCTCAAATTATTTTCCTACGACTAGCCATAATGGGGGTTAGCTTCTATTGACACAAAAAAAGCCCGCCGCAATAAAGAAGTTCAATTGCCACAACATTTCGTGTGTCGAGTGCTATATGGTGGTAAAAATCACTTATTACAACGAAGTTAAGTTGCTGCAAAAACTATTACCTACAAAACGTTATTTGGAACGTCGTTTTTAACCTTGTGGCTACGAAAAAGCTCCTAGTCCCGAACATTCTAAGGCCTCGGGAGTAAACGCTTCACATTCCTACATCCTTCTTAGCAGAGTAAAATCCCTAGATCTGAGTCATCGACGGTGACTTACCATACTCGTCTTCCTTCTAGGTCGAGTACTGCTGCCAGTTACCACCACTTCCCGCCCCATTCACCCTCATAGCCAGGTTATACACATTTTTGCCCTATATCGCTCACCAAAGGTATATCTCTCCCAATTTGATGCTGCTTATTGATGATATTGTATTCTAAAATCTCTCTCTCCCTCTCTCCCTCTCTCCCTCCCCCCTTGGTAAATCTGTGGCCTATTGCAACCTCTTTTGTGTGTGTATCTTTGTGTTGGTGAGTTTCGTTGTTTGCATCATATTAATTGCGTGTTGATGCAAAAACATATACATGCTTCCATACTTGCGTCCAATGAGATTTTTATTATGCTTTTTATTCTCGTGTAACTCCTGCTATAAGACGCATCACCTTAGGATTTAGCATTTCATCAGCACAGAGATTGTTATTTTTATTATAATATCATCAAATTGTTACCTTTGTTGTCATTCTGTTAGGGAGGCTATCTGGTTGGCCTTGTACATGTGTCTTCTACATTATTTTGATTTTATTGAACTTCGAGATCTGGGCAAATGCGTCCTCTGTACAGTGAGTCTCTAATCATAATGTCTAAGTATAAAAATGTCTAAGCATTCACAAAATCCGCATTATATTTTGTGTACTATCATTTACTTTTTGGTATGTGTGTCGATCTGTAAAGAGGATTATATTAGATAAGTAGTGGATCACAGAATTGGTTGTTTAAAATCTTAGAATTGGTCAAGGGGATCTTAAAATAGGTTTAGCTACTCTGCCATGAAACTACCTTCCATATTTGCAAGGCTATTTATAACTGTGTTACGTGCATTCACCTGATGGATATTGAAGCCTTATTACATTTTTCATCACCCCATTAGATGGACTCTCTTACGTTGTATGTAACATCAATGATATTGAATAACAGTGAGAGTTGCTTAATAATCTGGACACAGAATTGAATTGCCCATACAAAAATGTTTAAAATCCACTTGCTCAGCACCAGTAAAATATTATGAACATTTTTCTTTTATAATATATAAATATGTTAATAATTATTACAACTAGTTTTCTATCTAGCTTATGCTATTTTATATAGAAGACTTTTATCTTTAATTGTTTTTGATTGTTTTTGTTTACTTTAAATGATAAGCTAGGTAGCTCTTGTCGGATAAAATAACAAAGCAGATTTTATCATTTTCCCTAGTGTGCGTTAACTCACTATGTACCATTATGTAAAAAATCAGATAGTTACTATATGCATATTGTTGCACTTTTTGCGTTACAGCATAGATGCTCACCCTAAGGCATATGTGCTTATATAAACATTTTCATTCTCATGATTTCTAGTATGCCAATTCTACTCATTATTTTGTCATGTATTAATACAAAGGTTTCCTTTTATTGTGTTAGCTGATTTATAATTATGTTTTGTATCTGCTTTGTAACCTAGTACACTACTGTGGGTACAGTCCATTCTTTGTTTATAGTTTGTACTTGTCCATACATTTTGTACTTGTCCCTAAATGTTTGGTACATGACCCGAGGAGGATTTCATGCATAAGTTATTCATAGACAAGATGATATTGTGTTGTCCATGTAAGTGGGTTGCTACCCATGTTTAGTACTAGTGCTTGTATCTGGTAGCTATTTATGTTGTTGTGACTGTGTATACTAGTCCATGTATGCTGGTATGCATCTGAATGTGTGGGCTTTCTCTTATGTTATCCCATTGCTGAATGAGTTGGTTAAAATGCATTTGAATGTGCTAGTTATCTGTGCATTTGAATGCGTTTGCTATCCTTGCAGCTAGTTGTGTAGGCTGTCCCTGCATCTGAATATGTTTGTATTCTAGTGATGAGGTACCTTACATTAGAATGTGTTGGAGATTGTGCATTTATGTTGGTTATCCCTGTATGCTATCCCTTCATGTCGAATGTGTTACTTATCTTACACATTCCTGAATTTGATTATATTGCAAGTCCGGCCAAACGTACTCCCCGCATATGAATGTGCTGGCTATCCCTTGACATTCCTCTATTGGGTATCATTGCATCCTAGTAAATGATGTGATGGCTATCCATGTATGCTTATCCCTGCATGAAACACAATTAGTTGTCAAGTGGGCAACTACTATGTTAGAATATGTTAAACCTACTTGGCTCACCTCTTTGTGGTAATGCTTGTTCAAGTGAGCTCTATCAGCCCCTACAAATATATGGATGAAGAGCCTATTTTGTCTTATGTTGGGGCTGCTCCATGCATCTGCTTTCTGGTTTCAGTCTACATAATGAAGCTATATGCTTTAATTTCGAGCCAAATTGTATCTACCTATCCTTACTGCAGTTGTATGTGTTGTCAACTGAAGAAGAGTGCTAGCCTATATCTATACTACTGACCCTTTCATCATTCCCACACAGCAAATCTGGATGGGTACTGTAGAAATACCATGCAATGTAATGGATCTTGATGTAATACCATCCATATGCCCTACTATGAACACTGGGACATATTGAAATGTTTAAAATATTTCAAGTAATTATGTTATAAGGCGCTGTGGATGCCCTTTGCAATATGTTTTATGACTTGATGAATTTGAATTTGCATATATATTATTGTACTAGTGTAAATTCACGGTGTTATGAATTTATGGTGTAAATTCTGTGTCAAGTAAACATTCATATGGACCAGATTTGTCAAATAAATGTCCCAACTGAAAACTAATAATTACAATACCAGATCATGGGAAGAAATGCTTATTCCCCACAAGAACATGTTTGTAGGAAAATTTTATTCATTACAACTTAATCTAAAGTTTATTTCCACAGGATACCCTTGTGGTAAATACTAATCCCTACAGGTTCCCCTCGTCGGCTTGCTAGTGTAGTAAATCCTTTTAGTCAAGTTTTTAGCTACATGATCGTATCGTGGGTATTAAGTTTTTAATACGACATGATTTAGTGGAGAATTGATTAATTTAGTTTCTAGGAAACTACTATTTGCAGCCTGCTATCCCATAGGAATAAATTATTACGGGCGGATGTATTGGTAGGAAAAGATTAGTCGAATAGATTTGCAGGCAAGAGAATCTGGTAGCAAACAATATTTTCCAACAATTAGTATTGGTGGGCAAAGCTAATATCGACAACAAGATCTTGTGGCAACTAAACTAATGCCGATGAGATTATTCACATTTTCAATTTTTTTTTTGCCGCGAACATAGTAGGCTTCTGCCTCGGGAACATAAGTGGGCATAGTGATGTTGTTGCGATGGGATTTATTTGTTGTGGTAAATACTACTTTTTGCGGCGACTTTTATGCCACGAAGATCCCACACAAAAGTAGCTCATGAAAGGCATGGTTTTAGCCACCATAAGCATTCTTGGGTAAATGTACTATATCTTGTAGTGATCCACTACAAGAAATCATGCATTTTTCATTGATTTTAAGATTGTTGCAAAAAAAAAAAAAAAAATTGCGCTGCAGTTAGTCCTTATTTGCGACGATTTTTGTTTCGCCTCTAAAATCCAACTCAATGTATTCGAAATGCTGATGCTGAAATTATTGTTCACTTATTTGTGGTTACTTTTAGACATTTTGAAGTGATTTATTGTCGTCGCAAATGAAATTTATGATTGTAGCGGTATTTTATTGCGACGAATAGGAAAATTGCCACAATAGATACTTCTGCAGCGAATTAATACTTATTAGCGGTGAATAAAAAGCGTTGGAAATGACCTTTTACAAAATTTATAAAAAATTTTAGATAACTATTTTCAGGGAATCTTTAGTCGTCGAAAATGAGCAATTCTAATAATTTTTAAAATAGTCGAAAATGAGCAGTTCGGTTTTTGCGGTGAGTTATTGTTACAGCAAATAAAATTTATGACTATAGTGGTATTTTATTTGTGACGAATAGGAAAATTGCCACAATAGCTACTTTTGCAGCGAATTAATGCTTACAATTCTGCTACGCACAGTCGCTAGCTACAATCGTCGCACAATTGGTTGACGTGGACTGATGACGTGACAGCTACTATTAATTAAAAAAAATGAAAAATAGAGCAGTGCACATCGGATTCCATTCCCGCTTCTCATCCTCTTCCTCTGGGCTGGAATGCGATCTGTGCTTCTCATCTTCGGCCAGAAAATTTCTTCGGCGATTTGTGCTGGCGACTGTACTTTGTCTGGTTTTCTTCGACGAGATTTGTGCTTCTCATCTTTGGCCAGCTACAGTATTTGGCGATTTGTGCTTCTCATATTATTCTTGCTCTAGTGCTTCTCATCTTTGGCGATTTGAGTGCATTTTGAAACTTCTCTTGCATTGCTGCTTCTCATCGTAAGTTAGTGTTTCTCTTACGTTGGTGCTTTGGTTTTCTTTGGCGATTTGTGGTCTTCAATTCGGAAACTTGAACTGGTGTGGTTTTTGGCAACTCGAGGTCGTCTGTTTTTAAGTGGCCGGGTCTGAGCTCGAGCTTCAAGTGGTTGAGTTCGTGTGGGTGATTTCTTTATTTTCGTGGGTTGCTTCTCAGTAATTTTATTATGGTAAGGACTATTTTTTTTTTTACTTGTTCATGATTTCTTGGGAGTTGTTGTTTTAGGAACAATGTGGAGAAAATCTGTTGGTAGGAACTTCAACGTGGCGCATTGGTTGAGTTTATTAAGGAGGAAAAAATGTGTTTGGGCTTGTCAACTTCTTCATAATACATGTGTAGATCTTGACAACTTGGTTAATACACTTTGAAGAACTTTGACAATTTATATAAAAACATATAAGGAAATGAGAATCCCTAATTAACGAGGGCTAGGAAAGCAAATCATATAGAACTTTGAACTTGTTGGCCAGTTTCAAGAATTTGTCAACACAGGGGAAGCCCCGATCACACTAGCAAATGTAGAGATATTAGGCCAAAAGCTCAACAGTTGCATTTTCATATAAACCTCAAGCGACCTGCTAGCATATTCAATCGAGTTGCTGTAATTAGAAATCAAAAGATGGAAGAGAATAAATGGTATTTCTAGGACCAACTGTTATATTTCCTATAAAAGTAATAGGAAAGAAAAAAGTTTATAAATGAAATATATTTAAAAACAATGCTGTTAATGTAAAAATGAGTTTTGCAGCCACTAGAAAACATTTTGAAATTTTCACTGAAAACGTATTCAATTTAAGTTTTGCACTTTTTACTTTCTGACATTTTCACTAAAAACATTCTATGTACAAATCTTTACAGATGCAGTTTGGGTTGAATGGATCACAATTGGTGCAGAATGGATTGGATGGATCACAACCCGAGAAGCATGGATTGGATAGATCAGAACTGGATTAATTGATATGAGTGAATGAGCATTTATGTATAAATGTAAAATTAGTGAATGTTATTACAAGCGTTGTTAAAAGCATTGGTTACAACATTGTTGGATAGACAAAAGAGTTGTTACAAGCGTCCTGTGGTTTTGGATGGTCAAAAGCATTGTTACAACATTTATTTATGCTGAGTATGGTCTTGTATGGTCAAAACAGATATGTACAACATTTATTTATGTTGGGTATGGTTTTGTGTTGAAATCCCTGCCTATTGTTGACTGCAGAGACAAGCAAGCAGTCATTGTTGACTGCTTGCTCAACCTCCAACGCCCAGCTCTCAACTGTCCATTGAATGCAATAATAAATGCATTCATACGTGAAGTAATGCATCTATAAATTGAGGCTTCTGGCGAGAGTCTCAAATACACCCAAGAACAGAAAAGAGAGAGAGCCTTGAGAGCTCTGAAAAAAAAAAAAAAAAAAAAGGAAGAGTTGAGTTGAGTGGAGTGTGATCCTCCTCCTCTGTAATATTTTCTTGTGTACCACTATTGAATAGTGAAGCTTTTTTCTGTGGATGTAGACAGTTGCCGAACCACGTTAAATTCTTGGTGTCACTGAGTGCGTAGAGTGTACTCTTTTATTACCGCTTTTATCCCTTCCGCTGTGTTGATTTCCCCAACAAGTGGTATTAGAGCGATTGTTGGGAAGAGTTTTTTTTATAGAAAACTCGTTTTTAGTGTGTAGCTCAGTTTTCAAATTTGAGCATCCCACTGTGTTTGTCTCATCGAGACAAGAAAAGCGGTGAAAACCAGAGGCCGGACGGACGCCGCACGCTCCCCACGCGCCGTCCGAAGATCGGAGAGTGAGTTCACTCTCGACACGCGCAGCACGCGCCAAGGAGAGGCACGAGCGCGTGATACCCACTCTCTCCACGCGCCGCACGCGCTACAGAGACGCACTTGCGCGTGAAGTTCACGCGCCTGACGTTCTTATTGGCTCCAGAAAGCGCGTGAGTTACACGCTCCTACGCGTTCCACGCGCTCCAGTGACGTTATGGCGCGTGAAGAACACGCGCCTACGCGCTGTTAGTCGCGCCACGTGCTGCACGCGCGACAGTGTTCCTGTTTTAGTTCTTTTGCTCATTCCTTGTGCTATCTGAGTCCGATTTTGACGAAACAAGACTCGTTTCCAACAAAATCAAGCGTTCCGGACACAACGGTGCTGTCCGTTTTGCGATATTCCACTTCAAAGATCCTGTACTTGCATTTTGTATTTAGAATCAGTCTAAATCCATGGAGGATTCAGCATCAGGCGCCATGATAAAGCTGACTGCCTCAAACTACAGTCTTTGGAGGCCTCGGATGGAGGATCTATTGAACTGTAAAGATCTGTCTGACCCTTTGGAAGATGAAGGAAAGAAGCCAGATGAAGTTACAGATCAAGTGTGGAGAAAGATGCACAAGAAGACTATCGGTCAGATCAGACAATGGATTGACCATAGTGTTTTTCACCACGTGGCCCAGGAGACAGATGCATATAGCCTCTAGAAAAAGTTAGAGGATATGTATCAAGCTAAGACTGCTCGAAACAAGGCCCTCTTGATGAGACGGCTTGTTAACTTGAAGTTGAAGAGCGACACCTCTGTTGCCGAGCACACTAGTGAGTTTCAAAACCTAGTTAACCAGCTCGGATCTGTCAACCTGAATCTTGGCGATGAAGAACAAGCCCTGCTACTTCTCAGTTCGTTACCAGATAGTTGGGAGACGCTGGTGGTCTCCCTCAGTAACTCTACTCCAGATGGCAAACTTACCATGACGATGGTTAAGGATGCCTTGTTTAATGAGGAGGCCAGACGAAAAGAGACAAGCATGAATCAAACTCATGTCCTTGTCACCGAGAGTAGAGAAAGGCCTCGAGGTGATGATAGAGGGAGAAGTGGAGACAGAAACAGAGGGAAGTCTCAACCACGTGGAAGGTCCAGCAGTAGCAGGAACCAGCAGACGGGTAACATGAAATGTTACCATTGTGGCAAAGAAGGCCACATAAGGAAAAACTGCCGCAAGTTTTTAAGGGAGCAAGGTCAAAGCAGTAAGCTGAAGAAAGAAGATGGTGAAACCCTTGTCACTCTTTCGGGAGATGTGGCAATACTCTCCACCAGTGACGAGACGTGTCTGCACGTTGCAAGCCATGATGTTGAGTGGGTGGTAGACACAGCAGCATCATACCATGCCACTTCCCATAGTGAATTTTTCACTACGTACAAAGCAGGAGACTTTGGTACGGTAAGGATGGGAAACGCCAGTTCCTCGAAGATTGTGGGAGTTGGCGAAGTGTAGATAAAAACCAACGTTGGTTGTACCATGGTGTTGAAAGATGTTCGACACATTCCTGACCTTCGGCTCAACCTGATTTCGGGAACAACCCTTGATCGACAGGGCTATGACAGTTACTTCAGCAATGGCACTTGGAAGCTGTCACAAGGTGCCATGGTTGTTGCCCGAGGACATATTTGCGGTACGTTGTACAAGACTCATGTGAAGATTGATACTGATAGCCTCAATGCAGCAGAAGAAGAGGCATCACCGAATCTGTGGCACAAGAGACTCGGACACATGGGTGAGAAAGGGTTGGATACGCTTGCGAAGAAGGCACTCATCAAGGTTGCCAAATGAATAGCGTTAAACCCTTGTGAGTACTGTTTGTTTGGCAAACAACGCAGAGTCTCGTTCAATTCCTCTACGAAGAGAAGATCAGAGTTGTTGAGTCTGGTACACTCTGATGTATGTGGTCCCATGGAAGAAGAGTCATTGGGAGGTAACAGATATTTCATGACATTCATTGATGATGCTTCACGAAAGGTCTGGATATATGTTTTGAAGTCAAAAGATCAGGTCTTCGAGCACTTCAAGAATTTCCACACCCTAGTGGAAAGAGAGACAGGAAAGAAGTTGAAGTGCCTGCGAACGGACAATCGAGGAGAATATGTTTCCAAAAGGTTCGCTGCATACTGCGCTGATCGCGGTATTCGACATGAGAAGACGGTCCCATATACCCCTCAACACAATGGTGTAGCCGAAAGAATGAATCGGACCATCATTGAAAGAACAAGATGCATGCTCAGTATGGCTAAGTTACCAAAGCCATTCTGGGGTGAAGCTGTTCGTGCTGCCTGTTACCTGATCAACAGATCACCTTCCGCACCACTGGAATTTGAAGTTCCTGAGAAGGTTTGGTCTGGAAAAGATGTCTCTTACTCTCACCTGAGAGTGTTTGGGTGCAAAGCCTTTGCACACGTATCCAAGGAGCTGAGACAGAAGCTCGATGTCAAGTCAACTCCATGTATCTTTGTTGGATATGGAGATGAAGAATTCGGATACAAATTATGGGATCCAGTGACAAAGAGAATTGTCAGAAGTAGGGACGTTGTGTTCCATGAAAACCAGCATATAGGAACTGAAGCTTCCTCGATGTCAGTAGAGCTTAGTTCCTATACACATCCTGCACCATTACAGTTCGCCACAGATAATGAGGATATGCAGGATCGAGATCCAGAAGCAGAAGAAGAAGCTCAGGGTGTCGAGCAGGGGGAGCAAGAACCCTCTCCACCAGCAGCTGGTGTACCACCACAAGGGTTAGATGGTGATGAACCTCCTTTGGTTGATGAAGCTCAACCAAGAAGATCGGCAAGAGGCTGCCTATTGATTCCGTCGATGAGATATCCGGAATCAGACTATATTTTGCTTACTGATTAGGGGGAGCCGGAGAGCTTCCAGGAAGTTCAAACTCATGCTGATAGAAGCCTATGGGTGCAGGCAATGCAAGAAGAGATGAGTTCTTTGCAGAAAAATCAGACCTATGAGTTGGTGAAACTTCCTGAAGGAAAGAAAGCCCTAAAGAGCAAATAGGTGTTCAAGTTGAAGAAAGATGGCCAAGGAAAGCTGATAAAGCACAAGGCCAGATTGGTTGTCAAAGGATTCCAACAAAAGAAGGGAATCGACTTTGACGAGATATTTTCCCCAGTGGTGAAAATGATGTCAATTCGAGTGATACTCGGATTGGTAGCTAGCTTGAATTTGGAACTCGAACAGATGGATGTGAAGACAGCCTTTCTCCATGGAGATTTGGAGGAGGAAATCTATATGGAGCAACCAGAAGGGTTTGAAGCTCCAAGGAAAGATCACTTAGTCTACAAGCTAAAGAAGAGTATCTATGGCCTCAAGCAAGCGCCGAGGCAATGGTACAAGAAGTTCGACTCATTCATGATGAGTCATGGTTACAAGAGACTTGTTGCAGATCAGTGTGTCTATGTTCGAAGGTTCCAGGATGCCAAGTTTGTCATACTCCTTCTTTATGTTGATGATATGTTAATCGTTGGTGAGGATAGGTCCAAGATTAACAAACTAAAGAAGGAACTATCCAAGTCCTTTGACATGAAGGACTTAGGCCCAGCACAGCAACTTTTGGGCATGAAGATTGTTCGTGATAGGAATGTCAAAAGGGTGTGGCTATCACAACAAAAATATGTTGAACGGGTCATCAGACGTTTCAACATGGGAGATGTTAAGCCAGTCAATACTCCACTTGCTAACCACTTCAAGTTGAGCAAGAGCTCGTGTCCTTCTTCAAAGAAAGAGATTGAAGAAATGAAAGTAATTCCTTACTCTTCAGCAGTAGGAAGCCTGATGTATGCAATGGTTTGTACCAGACCAGATATTGCTCATGCTGTAGGCATGGTGAGCAGATTCCTTTCAAATCCAGGAAAGGATCATTGGGAAGCAGTCAAGTGGATTCTCAGGTACCTAAAAGGTACATAAAAAATGTGCTTGTGTTTTGGGGGAGCTAAACCAGTTTTGGAAGGCTATACAGATTCAGATATGGCAGGAGATCTAGATAGCAGGAAATCTACTTCAGGATTTCTCTTCACTTTTGCAGGAGGAGCTGTCTCTTGGCAGTCTAAATTGCAGAAGTGTGTTGCTTTATCTACAACTGAGGCAGAGTACATTGCCGCAGCGGAAGCTGGAAAAGAGATGTTGTGGATGAAGCGTTTCCTCCAAGAACTAGGGGTTAGTCAAGAATACTACACGGTACATTGTGATAGTCAAAGTGCTCTAGATTTGAGCAAGAATTCAATGTACCACTCCCGCACCAAGCATATTGATATCCGCTATCATTGGATACGCGAAGCGATGGAACAACAGCTATTGAAGCTTGTGAAGATCCATACGAAAGAGAATCCAGCGGACATGCTGACGAAGGTGGTTACAAGTGAGAAACTTGAGCTATGCAAAAACATAGCTGGGATGGAGAGCATCTAAGTAAATGGGCATGGAGGGGGAGAATTGTTGAAATCCCTGCCCATTGTTGACTGCAGAGACAAGCAAGCAGTCATTGTTGACTGCTTGCTCAACCTCCAACGCCCAGCTCTCAACTGTCCATTGAATGCAACAATAAATGCATTCATACGTGAAGTAATGCATCTATAAATTGAGGCTTCTGGCGAGAGTTTCAAATACACCCAAGAACAGAAAAGAGAGAGCCTTGAGAGCTCTGAAAAAAAAAAAAAAAAAGGAAGAGTTGAGTTGAGTGGAGTGTGATCCTCCTCCTCTGTAATATTTTCTTGTGTACCACTATTGAATAGTGAAGCTCTTTTCTGTGGATGTAGACAGTTGCCGAACCACGTTAAATTCTTGGTGTCACTGAGTGCGTAGAGTGTACTCTTTTATTACCGCTTTTATCCCTTCCGCTGTGTTGATTTCCCCAACATTTTGTAGGGTCAGCCTCAATATCTGCATACTGCGTATGGAGAATAATATGCAACTTTTTTGGGTCATATTCATTAGAGTGTTTAGATGCCATCTTTTTTAAGACAATTATACAGGAAATGAATTAAACAATAAGTTGTTGTACAGTTTGAATGCCCAAAACCACAACCTCCATTGATTATACAAAACTGTTATTTTACAACAATGACTTGTTTGTCATGCCCCAAGCATAAGAGGCAAAATGCCACAAAAAAGTCCCCAACTATTACATCGCACTCACTAAACACCAAAATGACTTCTAACACAATTACATATTCAAGCTAACCAACAACAAACAACCACTACCAAGTCACTAAGCAACAACAAACAACAACTACAAAAGCCCAAGACACCTGGAGAAGCGTGCGTGAATGTCTTATTCCAGCTTCTTGCTCAAGAAGCATCAACTCTTTCTTTAGAAACTCCTCATCTTGCACCATCTTGCTAACAGAAATTCACTGCAGGCAGAAATTTGCTGCTGAAGACACTTTGCACTCATTTTAAGGCATCCTCTATCCCAAATGCACTCCACTGTTCTGAGTACTCTTCTATTTATTCTCCATTTGGTGTTACCAAACATATCCAGAGCCTGAACATTAAGAACTGAATAAGTACTCTTCAAAATGGTTGAAAAAGTACAAACAATTGAATCCATACTATGACCAAGCACAAGGAAAGAATAAGTGTTGCATTTAGAAACTAACACAAGGTGTTGGACACAACACTCAGAAAAACCATGCAGAGTAAGGCAATGACGAAAATGGTTAGAAACAAATTTGTTAAGCTAAAAGGGAACGCAGATAATTCAACACTTCTCACATGTAAAAGTACCACACTTGTTCAATGTTCGCATCTACAAACATGACCTTTGCATTTCCAAGGCAGAGTTTAATGTGAAGCTTCAACAATCAAAGGGAAGAAACAAAAATATGGATCTGATATAAGAACAGAAAAAGAAAATATTAACCAAACAAACTAACCACCATTTCTGTACCTCAAAAACTTTTTGCATTTGTTTTGCAGGAACATCCTTAATTGCGTCCTGCTGCTTCCTAGACCCATGAGTACACATGATATAAGAAGGTAGGAACAAGTGCCCAACCTTGTCATATCTGAGGGAGTTTCAAAAGATTTTTAAAATAAGAATCTGAAAAAAAAAAAAAAATATTAATGTAGTCGGCTACGACCACTTTTCCTTTACATTCCAAGTCAGTTATTATATTCTAAGAATAAAAACTCGACTTTTTGAATTATAGATGTTTGGAAAAGATGAGAACTAAGCAAAGCATGCTCACCTTGCAGCCACCCAAACCATACCCAACAACAGGCCTCTCTAGAGAAAATCTTTTTTTTTTTTTTTTATAAGTAAGCCTCTCTAGAGAAAATCCCAACTTAATACCACTTATTCTATCTATATCATACCCTTTCCATTTTTTTGGAGGCGTCAATATGGGCACATAAGGAATCAACATAGGCTTAACCTACATAAAAAGTTACACCAAAAAATAATTAAGTAGCAGGAGTTAAAAGTATCGAGATATCTATAATTCACATTGCATAGTTGCAATCTATATAGACTTATCAATCCAATAGTTCATAATATGCAACCCAAATGGGTAAGATTACTATTAGACATTGCATTTTTGTTTACCATGTAGAACCAAAGAACTCACAATACATTTAATTGACTTTATAATAACATTAATTTAGAGTGCACCAAACAGGTAGTATCAACACAATATTGTGACTCAGTTTTATCAAGCCCCATAAGAACTAGAGGATCGCATTCGATAACTCCATAATTCTTCACAAATTTTTGCCTACAAGGACCAAGGAATGATTCAGAACTACAATTGGGTACACATGCATACATAAATATACATGGATATTGACAAAGAGTCATCAATCCAGGCAAAAACATAGTTGAGAAATGGCCAAACGATTGACTGTATAAGGTGATCAAATTGAGAGGCATTTGCTCCAGTCCTACAAGGCAATTCACTAATAAATGCTCACCGTGAGTTTTTTATTACAGCTTTATATTTGTGCCTGAAAGCAGGTCGAATGTCAGGAGGTTCATCTGCTGACTGGTTAAGAGGAGGTTGTACATAAGCCGATTCAGTTAATAGTTCAATTAATAGACACCCCAGCTGCAAAATTGCACTTGATTAATATTAGTTTCAGAATCTGCAAAATAATCAAAACTAAATAGAAAAAACTTGGTAAGTTAGCCAAGAGCAGCAAACGTTAGCCTGTGTATCTCGACTCCAGGGCTTAATTTCTTATTTCTTCAACAGCTTTTGCACCTGCTTCAGTCTTCTCTTTCTAACTAAACTATTTACATGTTTCATAAGTATTTCCTTCTCCTTTCGCAGACCCTCTTCAGTACCAAATACAATGTTCTTGCTCCGGTACTTCATAGTTTCCTCCAAGAAACTATGAATTCCAACATGAAAGAAGCTGAAGGCGAAGGGAGACATGGCTTTTGTGGGAGACGAAACTGAGGCTGCGGCGGAATCTTCTTCGGCTAAGGATAGACATGCTGAGGGGAGGGACGTGCTGTTGAGGGCCTAGAGGGGGAGGGAGTCCCTCCGAGGGGCGCCCCGTCAAGGAAGGGAGGTTGTGCTTCGTGTGGAAGAAACACAGAGGGGGAGGGAAACAAAGGAGGGAAACTGAGGAGATGAAAAATTGAGGAACGAGAAGCAAGCAGTTTTAATTTGTCAATGAAACGGTGCGTTTTGTTTTTTATACGTCAGCATCGTTTATACACTGACTGTATGAGTCGACTGTATCCAGCGTTTTTCTAATGCTTATTAGGGACAAATAAAAAGCGCTAAAAATACCCTTTTACAAAATTTATAGTTGCTGGAAATGAACAGTTCCAACAATTTTTTAAAGATGTTGAAAATGAGCAGTTCAGCTTTTGCGGCGACGTATAGAGTTTTTACGGCGAGTTAAGATCGCCGCAGAGCTAATAAAATTCAATCCCTTTTTCTTTTCCCTCCAGCGCCCTCCTCCCCGTCTCCCCAATCCCTCTTCTCCCTCAACCCACGCCGCCGTGCACAGCCCGTCGCCAACGACGCCACCACACCACCGCCACCTCACCTCGACGACCACCCCCTCCTTCTCCCCGAGCCCTCACGCCGGAAATTTCCTTTTCCCCGAATCTCTCTCTCTCTCTCTCTCTCTCTCTCTCTCTCTCTCTGTGTCAGATTTCTCTATATCGCCGCCGCTAGGGGCGCCGTTCACCACCACTCACACTTCGAAGCCTTCGCCAGATCTCCGTCGGAGCCCCCTCTCCTCCACACATAGCCCAGTAGCCCGAGGCCTTCCCTCTCTCTGTTTCTCTCTCTGCTACATCTCTCAGGAACCACTCCATGGCGCCGAGCACCTCCTGGTCTCTCTCTCATCTCTACGCCTCGTCGCAGTTTGAATTACTTAGCAGTTTGTTAAGGGGCTGTACGCTGTTATGCTCTCGCAGGTGAGACTCTTAGAAGTCTTTAGGAAGTCTTGGAGTAATAAATATCTTAGATCAAAACCTGCTGCATAGCACTAAATCCATCTTTTCGAACGATTTGATGGCAAACTCAAGTTCTACGTTTATAAACTTGCTAATCTTATAAACCTAGAGTTCCCCTAGCCTCCAGGAATTCCTGCTGCCTTTCATAATTTATTTCAGCGCTAAAAGCTATTGAAATCATTCCAAACGTAATTTTTTTTTTTTTCCAATAGGTTTTAACTGATAGTCTAAATAAGCAATCCTATCTTTAAAGCCCGAGGCTATCACTACTTATTTTAGATGACTTTTATCCCAAATTGAATTGTTTTCCTCCATTAATGACTTGCATTTAAACATGTTTAGACATGCATTGCTCCTTTTTTTGTGATAACTCCATTAATGTCACGAAATAATGTAGAATGGGTTGAATTCAGATGACCATCATTCAAATCTTGAAATATTGGATTCAAACATATGGCAGCTATGCTAACGAGTATTGACTATGAGGTTGTGTGTATTCACCTTGCCTCTTTTACCATCACTTTTTTTTTTACACAATTGCAGCAGTTACTGCAGGTTTTGACTTTTCATATTGAAGCAGTTACCCCGGATGCTATTTTATTCTCTAATTGCTGCTTAGTAGCGGTGTTTATGTTGCAACAGACGTTATGCTGGGCAATTTCACTGATCTAGCTATATGCGTGGTTATGCTAAAGTGTTACATGTTTCCTTCATGGCTCTCTGTTGGCCAGGTTGTAGTGCAGAAAGAAAGTTGAAGATCCTCGTTTCACCTGCCACCTGCTAAAGATTTTTTTTTGCTTAAATAAAGAATCTCCTTAGGAGGTGGCCAACAAATTAAGATGAGAAGTTGGAAAATATATGATACCTTGTGAACTAGTTATTAGTAGAATACCAATTGCAATATGTTCTCTTCGTATGGTGAAGTATGCATCTTATGAAGTGTATATGTTCTCTTTATCGAGATTGAATGCTCCTATTGGTTTTCTTGCTAGGTTTATATGCTCTCTCTTTATGTGCTTAATTTTCATACAGAATAGATCTAGGCAGAGTTTTTTGTTGATCATTCTGTGGCTTGTCCTTTATACTTGGGATTGACATACTTAATAAAAAAAAAATACTTGGGATTGACACTATGATCCATGTTCTACAATTCCAACATGGACATCACATATTACAGGTATTTGGCTCTTCTTGCAAAGTATCCTGTGTCAACAAAAGCTCTGACATCTGCGCTTTTAACTTTAATTGGAGATTTGATCTGCCAGGTACTTACATCAAAGTAAAATCTAGCTAGATACCTATTACTTTTTAGTGGGTTTATCTGTATTTCGCTTAACTGTACATGTATCCTAAAAAAAAAAAGTAAAGGAGATCACTTTATGTGTTTCATGTCTTTTGAATTGCATCAGCTGATTGAAAGCTTGATCACTTGTATACAAAAATATCTCCATGCTCCTTCAACTCCGTCACTATTTTAGATTGAATTACCTTTCTATTAACTTCTCCCCTATCCCTGTAAAAGGGTAAGCAATTATAACAAAAAAAAAAATCCTGCTCCTTTTTATCTGTAATGATTAAATAATAATTTGGTTCTCTTCAACCATTTACGTTGGGGTGTGCAATGTACATGTTGCATTCTAGTGTAGTGCCATCAAAATATTTTGTTTTTGTTCTAAATTGAATTAAGGTGCCCATGTATGAGGTTGCATATTGGTGTTCTGCTTGAATTTTTCAAAGCTTATCCTGCTTCCAGATTAGTTATTAGGCCTAAATGGGGGTTGGGTGTGTGGGTATAGATGAACTACAATCAAATTTTAACTTATTTTTTAACTTGCTGGAAGGCTTATGCAGGATCACAAACACTGCAGAGTATCATTTTATTGAACCTTGTTGAATTTAAATAGTGGTAGGAAGAAAACTTAACATAGGTGGAATTTAAAAATCATGTGGACTAGGATGGTTAGTCTTAAGTATAACTAGAAGTTTAAATGAGTAGAGTTAGAGCAAATACTACATCCTTGTCTAATTAATTTGTATTCGAACATGAATCACCAATCGCATTGCAAAAAGGTGGCATCCACATGAACAAATGTGGGACAGTCTAGACAAACAGTTTAGCATAGGATTTATTTTAGAATACCAGAGTCTCAAGTCTCTCATTTTTTCACTGTCCTCTGTTCTGCTGCTTCCAAGAATTATAGGAACTTCTTATTTTTTAATAAGTGAAAATTATAGGAACTCTAACAAAGACAAACATGTCACATACAAACTCTCAGTTTTCTTGGCAACCAAACAGGGGTTAATAATGATGCTGTATTGGTGGACTGATGCTTTATTTTCTCTTTAATTGATAATCAATTCATATATTGTGTGTAATCGTAATGAATTCATATATTATGTGTAATCCTTTGAAAATTCTTGTAGTTGCTGCAATTTTACCGTGAAGTGCATGGTTTGCATATTTTCCTTTATTTTTGCTGCTGCTATTTGTGGTTCTTTGGTTCTTTCTTAACACCTTACCGTTGGTTCTTTCTTAACACCATATTTTTGGTTCTTTCTTAACACCATATCTTTGTTTCAAATATCTTTGGTTCTTTCTTAACACCATACACTAGCAATGCTGTCATGGCATTTTTGTGGGGCAAATAGGTGCATGAACTCATTATCTGAAAAATACTAAAATGTTATACTAGAAGTTAAGAACCCTTTCTTTCAAGTTTGGGATTCAAAGCAATAAAGGAATGAAAATAATGCTGGGTGGAACTTGGTTGAACCCAATCTATACTGATCAGGTATGATTCAAATGAAAATTGGAATAAAATGGAGGTTTGGTTGCAACAGGATAGTCAAGGTGACTTATAAAAAAAATAAAGGGATAGTCAAGGTGGTTATACCTTGCCAACATTAGCAATTGCAATGGTCTTGGTGAAAGCCAAGCTCTGATTTAACCAATATTGTGAAGTTTTTCTCATGCTATTATTTATAATAATCTGTGATTTGTTGTCTTTAGGCTAAAGTTTGATGATGAGTGAGTGACAGAAGAAGATGGAAAGAGGGCATTAAAGGAGCAGCATGGGTGAGGAAGAGGTAATATCTATCTGCCTGTTGGTTCTATGTAATTTCTTAGTAAGTTAATTTTTATTTATAGTTAATTGATGCCTTCTTGTTATGCAATGAGAAGGACATTGCAAAACACCTCAGGGTAAGATGTTTAATATTTCATTAGTCTGATTTTCTCACACTGCACTCTGATTTGAAAGATAATCTGCTTGAAGGACCACTTCCTGAAAGCCTCAAAAATTTAAGCCACTTGAGAAGACTGTAAGACTTAGAACACTCTTTTTTTGTTAATTCAAAAAACTGAAATAAAAGCCCATATTTGCCATTTTCATATGTCAAGCTTGAATTGTTTCTGTCTGCATAGTTATGGTCCATCTACTTTTATAATCATGCTTCTTCGAGGAAAAGTATTTTCTAAGTTTCATTATCTTGCAGCCTTCTTTCTGGAAACAATTTTACAGATGCAATACCGAAAACATTTGGCAATTTAAATAATTTAGAAGAGTTGTAAGTTATGTGATTCTATAAACTTTATTTGGAGATGCAGCTTTTAGAATTCAGAAATTCTTAAAACTTGAGCTAATGCTTGCAATAGGATAGATGGGAGCAGAATATAAGGGAAAATATCCGATTTTGTTGGGAATTGGATCAATCTTACAAGTCTGTGAGTCTTGTACTTTCATTCCTTTTATCTGCCATCTTTCCTTTCTTGGAGTCATAAAAGTTTAGTTTTTTTCTGTCCTATCTGAGGATTGTTATGGATGTAGGTTCTTAACCAACAACTCATTAAGTGGGGAAGTACCTCAGTGGGTATTGGACAGCAAAAAGAACTTGAGTCTACTTTATAAGCTGAGTACCTCTTAATTTCATTTGGCTGTAAAATTTTCTATACACCGGTGGATTTCTTGCTGCTGTTACTTTTTTTTTTTTAATTTTTTTTTTTCTGGGTTGTTTGATTGTGACTCATAAGAGCTTAAATTGTGACATTTTATTCGATTTTCATTCTTTCTATGTTGAAGAGGTATTGCATGTGTTGTTGGATCATAATGACCTTTTTGGGTGTGAGTTGGGAAGTTCAAGTAATTTATGTATTTTGTTTTTGCGCGTTTTTTTTTCTTTTTGTGAAAAGCTTTTTCCGGCGAGTAAAATTTGCCGGAAATATTTTTTGTCCAATAAACTTATTTGCGGTGATCACATATTGCCGCAAAACTCTATTGCGGTGAAAATTACCCCTCTGGGAATACATTATGGTGACAATAAATAATAATCGCTGGAAAAAAACTAGTCAATTATGGCGATTTATTGAGTATTTGGGATGAAATTTTTCATTGCTTTTGACTTTTATCAATGATTTAGTGGTAAACGGATCAAACTATTGTTGACGAGTTTTTATGCATTTGTGACTACTAAAAATCGCTGGGAAAACTTATTTTTCTCGACGAATTTTGCCTTTCATTGGTTCAAATTATAATTGAATAAACAATTGCGACTGGCGTAGTAGAAATCGCTGAGAAATATTAAATGCGGCAATTTTATGGATTATTTGCAACGAGTATTGGCGCCGGAAAAAACAGTTTTCTTGTAGTGTCTTAGTACAGTATGATCAAGTTTGCAATTGGTCAGTTTAGTATGATCATCAGCATGACAACATGAGTCGATGAGGTTGTACTCCCATTGAAATTAAGAAAAAAGCTACTTTGTCTCCCTCATTTGACCACTCAAGTTGATTGTTGGTCAATTTTTTTTTTTTTACTTAGTGATTAATGAAGTGATTTTAAGTGTATTGGTGTATTTTTTTATTTTTTAAAAATATTTAAATGTATGAAAAAAAAACCGCCCAGTGGTAAAAGTGGGGTGGCATAGTAGCCCCACTCTTAAATTAAACATACTAAATATTTATCACTCATTCTGATGGCCATTTAAATCACTGTTATTAATACTGTACTGGCCACTGGGTCGGTACATGTACTATATATATTTCGTACCGGTCCAAATACCGGCCTTACCGGTCAGTACCGGCCGTACTGGCCAATATTTCAGCCTGTACCGGTTGATATTTCTTTCTTAATTTTTTTTTTTCATTTTTTCACACTACAAGCTCATTTTTTGATCTCCAATTCAGACTAGGCTATTTATAATTTATATATATATATGTATTTATATATAATTTATTCATATATAGACTATTATTTTGAAATATAATTTATATACATATATTTATATATATAATTTATTCATATATCGACTATTCTGAAACGGTACATGAAACGGTATCGATATCGGTATCAAAATATTTCGTTCCAGTACCTTAACCGGTACGGCATTCAGTACGGTATTCAAAACATTGATTTAAATTACTTGGGATACTTATGCTATGAGCTGACAAGTGTAGACAAAATATTTATAACTACGTTACTTCGTGCGAGAAGTACTAAATATTAACTATGGAGGGTCCGTTTATTTCATTGTAAAACGATTTTTGAAAATGAATCTTTTCAAGAGTTTTTAATTTGTTTAATTTGGTGGTTTTTTTTCCTCCGGCGGGGAATTTGGAGCCTAGATTTGCACCAATTAAGGCCTTGTTTGTTTTCAAAAAACATCTCATCTCATCTTACCTCATCATTATAACTTTATCAAATTCTCACAAAAAATAAAATAAAAAATTTAACTTTTTCAAATTTCAAAATAAAAATAATATTAAAAAATATATTCTAACATTATTTTATTCAATTTTTTAACTTTAATCTCATCTCATCTCATCTCAGAAAACAAACTGGCCCTAAGTAGCTACTCAACACCATCTATGTGCCATATATATGCACCCTTAAGGCTTAAAGGCTACTTCGCCCATGCTCCACCCCGGCCCCCACAGTACTGGTCAGGGCGGGTGCTCACGTAGCGCCACTGAGCTCCTCCAGTATTGCCTTTTGTGTACCGCTCCTCCATGAGCTCAATGCATTTGCGTCACTCGAATTGTGCAATAAAAATCAATAGATCATGGCGTTAAAAATCAATCCACGTAGCGGTGACAGATTCACATGATTTTTGTCATTATCTTGCTCGTAAAAAAATAAAAGTTTTTGTTAGAACACATAGATTCACAAGCTCTAATCACTCTCTTTTTTGTTTTCTTATGCTTTATCTTTTTATGCATGTCTTTTCTTTACGTCTCCTAGTTATGATCCTTTCAACATTTCTTTCTAGATGACAAACACATTAAGCTTTTTTCTTTTTTTTTTTTTTTTTTTTTTTTTTTTTTTTTTAAATGGAGAAACTCTCATCTATTTTTAATTAAAATATCAAATTAGGTCAATCATATTTTTATATTATATTCTACAGTATGAAAATATAGATTTTTTAATGCTAATTAATTTGCTCCCCAAAAGATTATAATATGCATTAAAAAATAAAAATTAAATTAAATAAATAATTTCAAGTGACTAGCTAGCTAGCTATCAAATAATACTAGAAAATATTTAATTCTCATATAAAATAATTTGTTGAAAATAATCTCCGTAAGATATTTCTTTTAGATCGAAATAAGTGGACCATTAATTTCGTATATATAGAAACAAGATAACCTACAAAACCCAAGAGAAAACAGGGATGACACCCATCCTTTGTTTTCATCGTGTGGGTCGGAACACAAGAAGATAAGGTTCATTTGATCATCTTGCCCCAACTTGACCCGTCTACTTCAAATTCAACTGGCTGCAACTGACCCGAGCATTGCGAAAATAACACATAATAGTGTCATTTTTGGATCAATCAACAAATCCAAAGACTTGTGAAGTCTGACGTTCTACCAAAACTTTTGACCTTTCCAAAGAAAAATTTAATTCATTGTGATTTCAACGAGGATTTTCTCCTTAGAAACACTATTTAAAAGCTTATAAATTCCAAAGACTTGAAAATAATTAATCATGACCTCTTTATGTCTGCAGCAATAGAAATGAAAATATTGATAATTAAAAATCATAGTCGTTCTTTTTATAAAAAATAAAAAATCACAATTTCTAGAAAAAAAAAACTCCATCGAAATAATAAAAACACGTGATGGTGTCTTTTTTGGATCAATCGACCCACTCACTTTAATTGTCAAGTGTGAATAGAATTTGATTTCCTTCTCAGTGGTCTCAATGTCGACATTCTGACAACAAATCCAAAATTGGTTTTGGATTCCAACCAATTGTCAGATTTCTGATAATGTGAATAGTTTTGCTCCAGACTTCTCAAGTCTGACGTTCTACCCAAAACTTTTTGACCTTTTCAACGAGGATTTTTTTTTTTTTTTTTTTTTAGGCAAGTCAAGTATTATATTGATAAACTTAACAATTATAAAGATATAAGATTATATGAGATGAAAGTTCTCAACAATTATCTAAAAAATAACAAAAAAAATATCGAAAATAAAAATAAAAAGGCGAGCCAAAAACTTGATAACCCAATCTCACGTAGGGACGTCACTTTAAAGCGATTTTAATATAGTCTGATAAACATACTATAAACTTAAGATTAAAAGTTACAGTTAAGAGGAATGTGCTGCATTTTGTTGATTCAATTTAACTGTAAGAGACTATCACGATCATATCGTCACTCGTGCGGGACACACACCACATTGAGAACAAAACAAGCACGTGGATATGAAAGATCGAAAGATATTAGTATTGGTGGTGCTGCGTGTGACGGTATGAATCTCCTTCGGATGCGGCCATGCGTGAGGTCACGTTAAAAATTCCAATGACTATTTAAAAGCTTATAAATTCCAAAGACTTGGCAATAATTAATCATGACCTCATTATTTTTGCAGCAATGGCAATGAAAATATTGATAATAAAAATCATAGTCGTTCTTTTTATTTTTTTATTTATTTTTTTAATTCTTTTCAATTCATTTCATTTTATCTTATCTAATTATTATTATTTTAAAAAATTTCATACAAAATAAATAAATAAATAATTCAAAATTTTTAAATCTTAAAATAAAAATAATATTAAAATATATATATATATTCTAATAATATTTTATTTAAATTTTAATTTTAATATCAATTCATTACATTTTACTTCATTTGAAAAACAAACGAGACCAAATTCTCTGCTTCAACAAAAGCGCAGCTGATATGTGCCCAATTTCACCATCAATAAATGTGAGAGAGCTAGAATTCTTGAAGTGGCATGATGAAGTTTTTTCATATTTTCTACATGTTTGTGGAATAACAGGTAGGATGAGGTTAATTTATGTTATTATTCTCACTAACATAAAATCACAATTTCTCAAAACAAAAAAAAAAAAAAGAAAAAAAAAAAGAAAAAGAAGCTGATGCGGCTTTCCTTGTCCAATACGCTCGCAGTTTCACATGCTAACATACAGCGGAATGGTCATAATTTCTCTAGGCTTGGTTGGACAGTAAAAATATCTTGAAAGTATTGAGAATATTTATAAATAGTAAAAAAAAATAATAATAAAATTTTAAATAATAATAAAATTTTAAATAGTAATAAAAAATAGATAAAAAATAAAAAATAAAAAATAATAAATAATAAATAATAATAAAATAAAAAATAATAATAAAAATATCTCAAACACTATCACTACCCAAACAAATCATGGCCTCACAATGACTTTCACTCCATTATCAAAGTCTCCGAATATCGAACTCTTTTCAGATTTTCTCACACCCCTACTTGTGTTAGGTTGACGCCTGCGACTCTTGGGCGTGCTGTGCAAAAAATATTATTACTCACTTATTTAATTAATAAGTAAAAAAAAATAAAAAAATAAATATATAAATAGTTAAAATGAGAAAATAAGATGAAACGATATAATAATATTATTTTTAATCTATCTCAATATATTTCATTTCATTATTATAATTTTCATAAATTTTTATATAAAATATCATAAATAATTTAACTTTTTTAAATTTTAAAATAATAATAATATTAAGAATAATATTTTAATAATATTTTATTTAATTTTTAACTTTCATCTTAATTAATTTCATTTCAATTTAAAAATTCACCTCAACTCATCATTATAATTTTTTCAAATCTTAATATAAAATATAATAAATAATTTAACTTTTTTAAATTTTAAAATAATAATAAAATTAAAAAATAATATTTTAATAATATTTTAATATTTTAATTTAACTCAATTCAATTCACATCTAAACGCAACGTCAATGTTCAAACCTGAAGCTCTCTTCTCCTCACACCTGTTATATTTATATCCCTAACTCGGTCTCTTTCCCCTCGAATCTCGATTTTCACAAAATGGCGGCAATATTTCTGCAACTATTTACCTCCCGAAAGCTCCTCTTCACACTCTTATGCGTGCTCTTCTTACTCCCTTCTCTAGTTTTCGGAGAGTGCACCTGCGATCCTGAGGATGAAGAGCGTGACAAGGACCAAGCTCTCAGATATAAACTTGTTGCTATTGCTTCCATTCTCGTTGCTGGTGCAATTGGCGTCTCCATTCCCATTCTCGGAAAGTTTATACCGGCTTTGCGTCCCGAGATGGACATGTTCTTCGTAATCAAGGCCTTTGCAGCTGGTGTGATATT
Source organism: Juglans microcarpa x Juglans regia (assembly GCF_004785595.1). Lineage (NCBI taxonomy): Eukaryota > Viridiplantae > Streptophyta > Magnoliopsida > Fagales > Juglandaceae > Juglans > Juglans microcarpa x Juglans regia. The sequence continues at coordinate 10,065,723 of NC_054596.1, read as the reverse complement.
AGCCACCGGGTTCATCCACGTACTTCCCGATGCTTTTGAGACTTTGACGTCGCCGTGTCTTAGTGAGAATCCGTGGGGAAAATTTCCGTTCACGGGGTTCGTGGCCATGGTGTCCGCGATCGGAACCTTGATGGTTGATGCCTTTGCAACCTCGTATTACTCCCATCGCAGCAACGTCCAACATGGGATTGGAGACGAGGAGAAGGTCGGCAGACATGATGAGGGACATGAGGGTCACATGGACGCTCATACTCATGCAACTCATGGTCATACTCATGGTTCGGTTGCTTTGTTTCAGAATTCCGAGTCGTCGTCGGAGCTTCTTCGGCACCGAGTGATATCGCAGGTAATCTTGAATTTTGGGCATTTGTAGGTTTTAGTTCGTACAAGAACGTTGAAGATTTCAACAAAACAAGTTTTGTATAAGAGAGAAAAAAAAGAATTCTACTTTTCTTTCTTGATTAATTTCCATTCTACAACTAAGTAATAGTAAATTATGGATTTTCGTTATGGATTTTATTTTCTTATTTTTTGGTATGATCAAGAATTTGGAGTTTGCTTATTGTTTTGACTAAACTAATTTAGGTATTGGAGTTGGGAATTGTAGTTCATTCAGTCATAATAGGTATTTCCTTGGGTGCTTCTGAAAGTCCCAAGACAATAAAGCCACTTGTAGCTGCTTTAACCTTCCATCAATTTTTTGAGGGCATGGGACTTGGTGGATGCATCTCTCAGGTAAAATCGCCATTTGTACAATCTATCTATCTCTTCTGTTTTTTTTTTTTTTTTGTCAATTATATAAAATTAAATGTATAATTTCCTACTAAAATGAGTCTGTTTTCATCACAAATAATCATTCTCGTCGTAAATAATCTGTCACAAATGCTCATTTTTCTTTTTGCCTGTATATATTCCTTGATTTTTTGTTGACTCTTCATCCAAATTTGGCCCGGATGACATCCAATAAGTTTGGTTTGTCAAAGTTCTTGACTAATATTTTGGAAGGTAGTATAATTTTCCAAGCATGTCTGACTTTAATATACTCGTCTGTTGATTGTGTTCTGTTTTATCTATAACCATGAAGAAAATTTCGTAAATCAATGTTTCGGATTCTGTTTTGAATCTATTTAATAAATTGTTGTAGAATAAAAGGAGAATACGTTACAGTAAAATAGTGAAACCAGAAGGATCGAGTGACAGTCCAACTCCATGAGTTGTTTGTCTTCTATAATTGCCTTTATGTAGTAGTTGTTTCATGATCTGCGTATTGAACTGTTTTAATGACTGCCGTTAAATGGAATCCTGAAACAAAACTTACTGCAGTTGGTGGGTAAATCCCTGTTTAACATCCCTTTTTTCCTTCTGCATTTTTAGGCAAAATTCAAGAGCCAAGCTATTGCAATTATGGCGGCATTCTACTCTCTTACTACCCCAGTTGGGATTGCAATCGGAATAGGAATATCTAATGTCTATGATGAGAACAGCCCGACTGCCCTGATTGTTGAAGGTATTTTTAATGCAGCATCGGCTGGGATCTTAATCTACATGGCTCTTGTAGATCTTCTTGCAGCTGATTTTATGAGTTCAAGGATGCAAAGCAAATTGAGCCTTCAAATCATTGTAAACATATCTCTTCTTCTTGGGGCTGGTTGTATGTCTCTCTTGGCCAAATGGGCTTGAATATTTTGTCAAGTGTTCTCTCTCATTCAGCCCCTTTTTCCAGCTTTGCATCCCCCCGCATAACCACATGGGCATATAGTTCTATTGGAAAGTTCTGTCAATGAGATTATACTGATTGCTCCATCAATTTCTCCTCAATGTAAGTTACAAAATTTAACAGAGACAACGGGGATGAAAAGCAGACAACCATCCTTAACTCGTGCAAAGTTACTTGTTTATATAATAGAGTTCAATAAATTTGGTTGCATCTTTCATACATACATCACAAACGAATGACAAAATTCCCCCCGAGAACTATACACATCACAAAGAACTAGTCGGGAAGTACTTGGGCAAGTTGTAAACTTTTGACAACATATTCAGAATGCTGAATGAATTTCCAGCAATTGAAAGGGTCTTGCATTGGAATATATTGAAAGGGGCCGAGGGATAGAGACCTAAGGAGGAAGTGGTTACCATTCAAGGAAGTGGTAAGCCATAGGATCCATTGAATGGAGTGATTAGTTGATTATCGTTTACCCCAACAGCACCGAATTGACTATGACAAGACGTTAGTGCTTTGGCAAAGACGACCACCACGCAAGTGCTCGTCTCCCAAGCAACAAGCTTGACCTGCGTCGTCTGAGATGTATAGATGTAAAAATGTTTTTCTTCTTAGCGTCTCTCTACGGCGTTTCCTTGCCTCCCTACTGCATTCATGCCTCATGACTGAAACCCACAATCAAAACCAATAATTCATTCCCACATAATGAGTTGTTACAGATACTCTAATATGTACCAATTCAACATCCTGGCATTGCAAATTGTAAAGCAATTGTCTGGACCCAATTTGAACTCAACACACTACATTTTTTCAAAGAAAAAATCTTTACCATTATCCTTCGGAACACCTCTTGTTTTAACAATCCAAGGAAAGGCCAAATTACATATGGACTTATATTTCAAAAGGACTGGTCAATGATACAATTGGCTTCCCCTGGAATCATTATAAAGGGCAATAACTTCTTTCTCTCAAGTAATGTGAGATTCCATTTACAGCCTTCCATACTCAATCTGAGGTGTTACACTTGCAGTCTGAGACTCAGCAAAGAAAAAAGCCTAGGATTGTCCCAAAATGACATCAAAAGGACGTCTCGAGCTCGTAGCAGCATTACCTGAATGAGATCACAAGAGAACAAACTTTAGAAATTTCCTGTTTTGTGTGCAGAACAAATTAAAAGGATCAGATTGAGGAAATTACAAAACCACCAAGGCAAATTCATCACAACATACAAGAAGATGACGTTGACTACTTCATCATCAAGGATGTAATCCCCCACCACAAAAAGTAAGATAAATTAAAGACAACAAAGGAAGGGGAAACCAGATTTGGGTAGATATGCATATCAGACATTTTGTTAAAGGTGGTCATGGGTGCTAAATCCCACAATGGCTACTTACTATGCGAATCTGAACTATATAAATGATCTAGGACAATTTCAAATTGACTAGTTAGCGTATATGTGGCTAGTGCTTTTCCTGTATCACTGCATAATGGCATCAGATCCACTAGTAAGGCCAACTATGTGATACTGGAGCACCGTGTTAAATGGTCTTGACTAGGATGTCAGAAATTTAAAAGGGGGAGTTTGTACACCACATTCTCTCATTGGGAATAGGGATAGCCCACATTATCTAACTGATAAGAGAAATTAGGCTTTCATTAGTGATTCTACAGAAGTTTTACATTGACTGGTCTTTTGGAGTTATATTTAAAATAAACTAAGTACATAGCATATCAGAGAAGTGATGTCTTGAAATGCAAAGGATACCGAGAAAAAATGCATTGATATCGCCATGTGCCTAGAAGCATTCCTGCTACTTTACCAAAGGACAATGCCAAGCTACCACGGCAGACGCAGACAGGGGTCTGAGAATATCACGGCTGTTGGAATAATAACCAATATTGACCTTTTATTGTATTATAAAAAGTTAGAAAATGATTGCTTACTTATCAAAAAACGAGTTAAAGCTCTATGAAAAGTATCCTCTCAGCTAAATGTCCATATAATGCAAAGAGGAACTGGCCCCAGATCCAAATCTTAAGCTTTTCTTGGGGACGAAATATCCTATCCAAAATACAAACACTTCCGTCACAGTCTGAGAGACGACCAAAAGCATTCCAACTAAATTGAAGAATTGAAGACTAAACCACAATGCTCCAGCCACATCACAATGTAAAAGATCACTCACCACCTCACCTTGATTCTTAAACATGAACAATCCCCAATGAGTTTCCCTTTTTCTCAAGTTCTTACCTATCAAGTTCTTTGCACCAACTACTTGCGGAGGACCTGTGCACCCCCAAAATTAGTCAGGACACTGTTCCTAGACACTCGGTGCCAATAAAAAAAAAAAAAGGTTCTTTGCACCTCTGGACACCGAACGTTCTTCCATTGAAAACAAACCACTAGCGGCTCTCTAAGAGCCTCATAGAAAGAATAAACCTACAACATTCCATTCTTAGAGAGCCTCCAACACATACTATCTTCACCAATACCTAAGGGAAGATTACTACATGATAACCTCAAGCATGTCAACTGTCTCAAGCATCCCACATCCTACAAAGATATCAGAAATGTAATATTCCAACGTCAAGCTTCTTCATTAGATATTCCAAACTGTAATGCGACTGAACGGTCCTTGTCCATCTATCGATAACAAGTCCAAAAATCAACCTTCAATGTAGCATCACCACACCAAATATCATACAAAACCAACTTAGACCTTGTACTCTTCCAAATACTCATACTACACGATCTTATCATATCTGCTAAAGGCCACTCACCCCATGTCTCCCCATGCTTCACCGAAATAGCCTGCCTTAAAAAATGTTCACATTTCATCCATATTGCCACAACCGTTTACCTAAATATTGACCTTTGCAAGACAGAAGTGAGTTATGCATAGTATATGTTACATGTTTATGTTAGTATAAGTATTAAGTCTGCATGCTTTCAAGAAACCCTATGTTTATTATGTTTACTGTATGATGAACTACTTATTGAGTATTTGACTCATTTTGGTTGTTTACTTTTTATGTTTTTAAAATGTCCATGTAAAAAAGATAGTGTTGATGAGCTGATGGCTAGGCATAGATCATGTGTCAAGGGATTTTCAGACTTACTTTTCTTTTTTATAAGTAAGAAATAATTTATTAAAAGCGAATGAAATAGGCAAAGCCCACGTACACAAGAAGTATACAAAAGAAAACACTTAAATACATTCTAAGAAACCCCTAGGGATTGGCTCAAGTGGTAAAGGCCTTGGGCTTGGGGGTATCCATATTCCACCCCCAAGGTTTAGGTTGCGTTTGGTTGCAAGACTCAGCTAAACTCAGCTGAGCTCAGTCTAATTTTAAGCTGAGTCTAACATCCAAACACTTAACTCTCAAATTACTAAACTCATCTCAACTCAAAACCTTCTTACACGTGGGACCCACAACCTTTTTCAACTTAACACATCTTTATATGTGAAACCCACAAAATTTTTCAACTTCCCATAAAAAGTACTAAACTCATCTTAATATCTAAACACACTTTAAACTCAGTTTAGATGGGCCCCACATAACTCCCTCCACTACTCAACTCACTACTATTCATAAAGAGTTGAACTCAGTTCACTACTATTCATAAAGAACTGAGCTCAACTCAATATCCAAACGTAGCCTTAAGGTTCAAATCCACTTGGGTGCAAATAATCTCTAGGAGCCATTGGACTGAGGGATTTTTCCCTTGAATTACCTGTGATGTACTTGCGGTAAACTCCATGTCGAGAGCCTGTGCACCCCTGGGATTAGTCGGGACGTTGTTCCCGCACACCCGGTGCCAATCAAAAAAAAGAAAGACAAATCTTCTGTTGTCCCTGATTTTCATACTTAGTTAATAAGTGTCTTTTCTTTTAATTAAAAGATCAATTTTAAATTTTCTTGCTGAGACTATTTTTTATATTTTTTTGGAATTTCTTTTCTATAAATTAGGCATTTTTATTATGTTGGGTATCTTTACCGGGAACAGTTACGGAAGTACGTAACACTCCTAACTTACAGGAATGGGGTGTTACAGTGACTTACCTTGGTAAATTCCTTTTAGTTGAAATTGAAGTAGTTTATCCAGCAAACAGAGTTTAGTCCTCCCTGCCATCAACAAGTACAACCTCTATCAACAAGGAATGAGCAGTAACCCTAGGACAATCTGCTTCAGATAATATGCTAACATGGCTCAGCAAACCAGCAGAGTTCCAACTCCATCACAGTTGGACAGACTAAATGTACCATGAAGTTCAAATCATCACCAGCACAAGCCAAATGACTCAACAGCCACTAACCAATTCAATTACCTAGCTAGCTGCCTCCAGTTCAGTAAACCACATAGCAGTCAAGTTTCCATTTATATCCCAGTAATGCCAATGAATTCTGAGATCTCATCTGTATTGGAAGCAAGACAAGGCCTATACCCAGCATCTTTCATCTCCGTAGCCAAAATCTTTAAAATACTATATACCGCACCACATTGAGGGTGCTTTCTATCCCTCGACACGAAACTGTTCACAAAACCAGCAGTCCAAATCCAACTACATCCTGTCTCCTTCCTCAAACCTTTTTCCCTCATTTGTTTCCTCAATTTATCGACATCTCCCCAGTTTCCTTCCTCTGCATACATATTTGAAAGCAAAACATGGTAGCCTGTCATGCCATTTTCCCTCTCCATTTCAAGCAGCTTGTCAGCAACAAGTCTTCCCAGTTCAAAGTGTTTATAAATTCTGCATGCCCCAAGAAGTGATCCCCAAATTTCCATCACGTTGCCCTCTTCGCCCAATCCTTTGACAAACTCATAAGCTTCAACAACCCTTCCAGCCCTCCCTAACATATCTGCAACACAACAATAGTGCTCTGTTGACGGCTGAATATTATATTCTTTTTCCATAGACTCGTATATTTTAAGTCCTTCGGCAACCAAACCAGCATAACTACAAGCAGACATGACAGCTACAACGGTAATAGCATCAGGTTCAATACCAGATCCCTGCATTGAATGAAACAAAGAGAGAGCACTGTTGGCCATCCCATGCTGACCAAAGCCCAATATCATTGTGGTGCATGTCACAGAATTCTTCTCAGGTATCCTAACAAACACATTTTCAGCATAGCTGACTGAACCAGATTTGGAGTACATATCAACCAAAGCAGTTCCCACAAAGACATTTTGGTCTAGATGGTGGCGAGTGCAGAATCCATGGAGCTGCTTCCCCAAATCTATCCTTCCCATAGGATTACAAGCTGGGAGAACTGATGCTATTGTTACAGCATTGGGTATTATATCCTGCTCGAGCATCTGCCTAAAGACAACAAAAGCTTCTTCAATCAGACCATTTTGTGTGTACCCAGCAATCATAGCATTCCATGTGGCCTGGTCTTTATCATGTGTAAAGTTTTTCTCAAACAGTAGTTGTGCAGTCCTAACTGAACCAGATTTCGCATACATATCTACCAGATAACTCTCCATTCCCTCAAATTGTATTCCATGCCTAGTAAGATAAGCATGGGCCTGCTTCCCGATATCCTTGTTTCTAAGATTTGATGCTGCTGAAAGAAGAGCTGTTACTGTTATGGAATCAATCGCAAGCCCTTGCTTCTGCATCTCATAGACAAGCATCAACCCTTCCTCGTCGAATCCATTCTGCACAAAAGCAGAAACCATAGTGTTCCATGAAACAACATCCCTTTCTACCATATTATGAAAAATTTTGAATGAAGTCTCAACGGAGTTGCACCTTGAATACATGACAATAATTGCATTCAGTATGATAACAGGTAACGCTGATAGATTTTTAAGTATAAAAGCATGTAACTGTTGAGCCAATCTCAAGAGCTGCAGCTGCGAAACTGCGGTCAAAGCTGAAAGAAAAGTTACATCGTCGAGAACAGCATGTTCTGATTCAATGGCCTGAATGAAGAGATTGATTCCTTCAATAGGACAGTTATTCTGAACATACCCACCAATCATAGTGTTCCAAACTTCCGTATTCCTCTCCACACAACAATCAAATATCACTTTGGCCATATCAAGGCAGCCAAGCTCGGAATACATGAATATAGCTGAACTCACAACGAACAAGTCACTGACATATTCACTTCCCAACTTAAGGATCATTCCATAAAGAGTATTTGCATTCTCAAAGTCTCCTAACTTTGAAAGAGCCGGAAAAACATTAACAAAACTCACTGCACTCGGTTGTATTCCCATTTTTGTCATCGCCCTAAACAGCTTAACTGCTTCTATATATCGCTCTGTCTTTACATACCACGACATCATAGTATTCCATGCAATCACATTTCTTTTACGCATTGTATCAAACACTTTACGTACTAAATCATACCTGGAATATTCAGACCCAATGCAATAAGAGATTTCGTCGTCGGCTGTGCTCAAACACGTGGAGTACATGTTCAGAAGTGAATTAAACACTATCCTACTGGGATTCGATTGGCACCGAATAAAATGGCAATGAACGGCTTTACCAAACTTTAAACTGCGTGTTTCGGCACAGGCTTTGAGAGTGGAAGAGTAAGTGTAGGAATCGCATTTGGTGGCTAGAGATGAATTTTTCATCTGGGTGTAGAGAAAAAGAGCTTCATATGGCATGTTGTTACAGATAAAACCAATAATGATCGTGTTCCAGAGAACGGTGGTTGGTTTGGGAATTGTGTCTAGCAGTTGACGTGCAAGATGGGGTTGTCCTTCTTTGCAGAGTTTGCTGAGGCGGGAGCGAATGGTGGGGGTTTTTATGGGCTGTACAATTGGTTGTGAGGTTGTTAGGGAAAGGTGAGTGCTGGTGTTGGGGGCGTAAGTGGGAATTGAAAGGGTGGAGGAGAGCGGGAGAGGAAGACCAGACGTCATTGTGAGTTATTCTGCTGGCCTTTCCTCCCGGTTTCCCTAGTGAGGATATTGTCTGGCTGCAACGGTTGGTTTATAACAGGCTGCGGGTTTTGTTGTCCAGTCCGATCTTTTATTATTATATTATTAAATATATCTCTCACACTTTTTTTTATATTAAATTTATGCTTGAATGTGGGACCTGGTTTGTAAGTAGAAAAAGTACAGACAAGAAGTTCGCTCGATTGTCACTCGACTTGACGCTCAAGCGAAACTCAATCCGTGAGTTCGCTCTAGGTGTGCTCGACAGTGAGCTCGAGCAAAGTACTAACCCTAGTGTTCGCTTGAACAGCGCTCAACAGACTGCTTGAGCCAATGCTTTATTGGCTATTCACTCGAGACGCACTCGACACCCGCTCAAGCTCTTAACCAAGTTTTGTCATTTAGGATTTCTAGCATCATTTTCACTATTTGTGTGTGTGTGTGTAATGTTTGTTTATTTGGGAGTACGTTCAACAAATCAAAGTGAACAAAAGAGACAAAGGTGTGAGAGCATATTAAGGGAGTGAAAAAGTACTAAAAAGTGAGAGTTTAGATTGTGTGAGTAGAGTAACACTCTTTTAACTCATTGTATGTGATTGTAATCTCCTCTGGAATAAAATTCCCTGTAGGTTTATGGACATAGGCACGTTGTCCAACCACATTAATTTTGTTTCGCGCGAGTCTTTGTTTTTATTTTAAAATAGAGTACTACTACATTCACAAAGGGTTATATAAAAGCAATTCTACAAACTGATATGGTTTTATATGATCCATTAGATCTAATTTATCATAAAAATAACTTTAAAATCTGACGAATTACATTAAGTCACCTCAGTTTGTGAGATTGTTTTTGTGTAATCCTTTTATAGTTAAAGTATTTCTCTTTAAAATATTATTTGAATATAATTTTTAATATTTTTTTTTTGTTTTAAAATTTGAAAAAATTGTATTATTTTTATATTTTGTTTGGAAGTCTGGAAAAATTATAATGATTAGATAAAAAAATTAAAGAATTAAAATTGGAAAAATGTTTTATGTTTAAGTGATATTTAAAAAGAAAATTATAAAAAAAAAAAAAATCGATAAGATAAGTCTAAGTGCCCAAACATAGCCTAAAGAACTTAGGCAACTTCAGGAATTTGAACACCCATGTCACTTGTGAAAGAGGATAAATGTCATCAAATGATAAAGTTGATCACCATCTTAAATTTGTATTATTATTGTTAATAAAATTATTAGATTTTCAAGTCAATGCGTAGAATATACCATTCATATAATTTAAATGGTAAAATTTAATTGGTAAGATTTATCAATTTCAAATCAAATTATGTTAGTATTTGCATTAGTAACGACCGCTAGGTATTGCAACCATATTTTCAGGCTCATCCAATGAAAATACTAACAGAGCATACTCTCAGGAGAATATTACAAAAGCCAGACAGTGCAAGAAGATTTGTCACATGGTCAATAAAACTCAGTGAGTTTAATATCGACTATGTGCCCGGGAGTAAAGTAAAGGGGCAAGTCCTAGCGAATTTTATTTTGAATTCATTAGTTTCCTAACGGATACCGAAGTGGCACTTCCCAGCCAACCTTGGTTAGTATTCGTTGACGGATCTGCCTGCCAAATGGGAGGAGGTATAAGGATCTACATTATCGGAGAGGCGGAACAAGAGTACTATTATATGATCACGCTTACTTTCAAAACCACCAATAACGAAACCAAGTATAAGGCCCTAATAGCGAGACTCTAAATTGCAAAAACTCTAGGTGCCAGAGAGATTGAAGTCAAGTTAGACTCCCAAATAGTGGTAAATCAAGTAACTCGGGTGTATGCCACGAAAGGGAGAAGCTAAAGAAATATCTAAATCGAGTGCTAGAAATCTGCGACCAACTTGCTTATTTTAATCTTGAGTAGATACCAAGGGCAGATAACGCAATAGCAAACAGGCTAGTCAAAGCCACTACTGCAAGAGATGAAATGGACATACCTTAGGGGTACAAAGGAGGGTGATAAAGATCCCAGCAATCAGATGTAGGTAAACCACATAGGGCCCACAATGCCAAAGTGAGTCAAGGAAATATTAGAATACTTGGACCCCGGCGAGCTCTCGAAAGGGAAGGAGGCAGCAAAGAAAGTTAGAAGGAATGAAGCACGATTTGTCAAGATTGATGGAATCCTTAAGAGAGGGGCGGCAAAAATCCTTTACAAGAAGGGCTTTGTCGCCCCTCTGTTAAGGTGCATCTCGCTTGAAGAAGCACATTATGTCTTGGTAGAAATATATAAAGGCGTTTATGGCAACCATTCTGGTGGAAAGGCTTTGGCCAAATGCCCTAAGAGATGCCAAACAATTTGCAAAGAAGTGCATCAAATGCCAAGTTTATGCCCCCGTCCCACATTGTCCACCCGAGAAGCTATTCTCCATCACTGCCATGTGGCCGTTTTCTCAATGGGGAGTTGACCTGGTCAGCCCTTTCCCACTAAGGAAGGGAGGGGTAAAGCATATAGTCGTCGCTGTGGACAATTTCACAAAGTGGGTGAAGGCAAAGCCTCATACAACCATAACGACAAAAGCCATCACCAAATTTTTGTGGAAGAACATCGTTTGCAGGTTTGACATTCTCAATAGCATAATCTCCAACAACGAGAAACAGTTTGACTAGAACATTACAAGAATGGTCTAAGGAGTTGGCCATCCAAGTCAAATACTCATCACAAAGACACCCACAAGCCAACAGACAGGTAGAGTCAACAAATAAATCCCTACTCGGGATCTTAAAGAAGAAGTTCACGGACAAAAAATGAGAATGAGCGAAGGAGCCCCCTGGAGTACTATGGGCCTATAGGACAACTAAATCTTCTCAGCTAGTAGCCGATTGATTTCCTTCTTGGCAAAAACCCCAAACATTCGCTGGCACGCACCTTTGATTCCAAATGGGCATGATCACCCATGATACAAGTCACCAAGTCATCCATGCCCTACAAAACACAAAGACCCAGTAAGATATAAGCCATATGCGAAAAAGGGAACCACAACTAAACTAACAATGGCTCAAATTGGAGACAACAAATTTCTTAGGCGCTAAGAAATCTCTACCACTGCTCCATCCTGAGGAGGGGAGCACAAGTGAGAATACCCCTCAGCCCCTCCTGATGTGGTTTGTTGCCCCTTCGTATGGCTCTTCCCAAAAGATGCATCAAAGGCATAGGAGAGGTGGCTGGAACTTCAATCATCTCATGTACGAACGCACCCTGGTCTGTGGGGGTGACAAATTCAAAATCTCCCTTGGCTCCACCTCCATCTCTTGTCTCCCCCTCTTCCACTACATCTTCCCTAGACGGCCCACCCCTCCTTCCCTAAGGGTTGAAAAATCTACGTTACCACCAAAGGAGGAGGGGGAAGGGGAGAGAATGGAGACTCTTTCATGGTCGATAGGTGGGGTTTCAACCCAGAATGGTTCCAGGAAGGGAACTTAGAGTGGAGGCTTGGTCCCCTTGATCATTGAGGTTGCCTTTCGTGGACAAAGCATCCACGACATTACTCTAGGCACCACTAGTAGTAGGGGTCATAGCTTCAGATGCCGAAACCCCAGCTATGCCCAAAGAAAAGGCGTCGTATATGTCAGTCGCAAACTCCCCGCCATTTGGGGTTGAAGCGGAGATAGGAGAGAAGTGAATTCGAAAGGGGGTGTATGCATCGAGTATAACCCCTTAGGGGGAAAATCAAAGCCAAACGTTGTAGTCAAGTCGACAAAAGCTTGACCCTTGAGCACATCAAGGTCGTTGAGCCCAGATGCAGGCAACAACACATGTACAGGAGAAGAAGAGGGTGTCTCACTCCCATTAGTTGGGTTGGCACCAAAAACCATGGCTCCCTCTAGCCCCACATCATCGATAACATCAAAATCAACGACCACCTTTGCCCCCGTGTCTTTAGTTACACATTCGGCATCTCCAATACGGCGAATGCGTTTTTTAGGAGCCCCATAAGGGGGAAGCATGTCTCTTTTTTTAAGTATGTGTCATGGCCTTTAGTTTACACCTCCTAACATGGGAACAATTGGGCCACAAGGAATCAGTCGATATTGGCGGGAGTCAAAAGCTTCTCAGTCCATAGGGCGCCCTCATTGTCTTTGGCCCAGTTAAGGACTATGTTGACATGAGAACATTCTCGATTAGTTAGGTCTATTAAAATCTTTTTATCATCAGGGACTTTGCCCCAATTTGCCCAAATGGGGAAGTCCCAAATGTTCATTTCTAGTGCAGGAAATTTTCAGGCTCCACCAGAAAGAAAGAAAAATTTCCTTTGCCACTGTTTGGTATTTGAATGGCGGATTTCAAATGCCATCAGGAGTTGTGAGTGAACACGAAATTTACAAATGTTACCTGACAATCCCTTCACAGAATAGAATGATATGAATTCTCAAGTAGTCAGATCTAGGTACATCTCCCCTAGAGGTTCCAAAACCATGCGGAACACCACGCAAAAACACATAAGCACACGTCACGTATGTGAATGAAGTTGAGCAGGGGCTAATCAAAGGAAATCAAGCACATCATGAACGAGACAGATGTATGGAAGATGCAAGTTGTGCGCTAGGGCACAAACTGGGAGAGCAACCCTCCCTGAAAAGCCTTCCTCATTGATGGAAGGGTGAGGACCACAATATCAGGGATGTGATATGTGGTCTTCAACTTGGTCAAGTCTCGGTCGACAAGTGTAGAGTGCCATGTTAACCCTTCAAAGAAAGGTAGAATGTGACTGTCAGATGATTCCGTCATAGAATGGGAAGAAACCCTCGCTGGGGTCAGGGCAGAAGATTGGCTGGGAACACGAGAAGAGCCATGATGAGCCATTATTGTGTATACTGAAAGAAGTGAGGTCGAAATGATGGAAGATAGCGAGTCTTTTTCTTTTGAAACCTGAAGTTCAGGAAGGAAGGGAAACAAGAAGAGGAAATGATGCAAGAAGGTAAAAGAAACGAAAAGGCAATGATGAAAGGATTCTTGGGAAGATGAAAGGATGGCAGTGCAGTCTATTATCATTTTGAATAAAAGAAAAATAATGAATAAAAGTGCGGGAATAGTTACAGATGACGTAGGCCACATCTTTGACATGATGAGAAGTTGAATTTGCCCATGCCCACACCTTAGCTAATATAGACCCTTAACGGGGTAAAAGAGGGAACAATACCAGGGGTCTATCCCTCTGTCCCAAACTAGTGGGATAAAGTGACAGTGTAAATTAATAGTTTCTCACGTGCAGTCATGAAGGAAACTAGCGGGGTAATTGGAAGGGATATGTACGGCCTTGGAGGAACAAGCCCAAGTTTGCGGCCTCAAAGAATGGAGCTGATTTGCCAGCCCAGAAACCCATAAGCACGTGTTGAATAATATGGTTAATGGATAACGCTTACGATGGATTAGGAAAGATATTCCATCAATTTATTTGGGGGTTATCTAAGATAAACCCTAGAGCTAGCAGCTATCAATACCATCATACGCCTTTAAATAATACATTAAGGTAACATATGTATAATTCATTCTTATGCTTACATTAAGATAACTTCTCTCTAACTTTGACGTCAGAGTTCAACTGGGCATCTCATGCCATCCTTTCACTTGTTGTAGGTTATCAGAACAGCTGATGATGTGAAACACGTCTTTTACGGGATGAGTAGGAGGAGATGTTTTGAGCAATATCATTATGGGCCTATGCTCTCAATCAATTGGTTTTCAATTACGTGAAATTTGTAGCAAAGTCATTAAGAAAATAAGAAAAGTGAAACAGAACAAGTTTTAAATCCTAAGTTTTTTTATTTTACAAATTAATTTTTATTATGTCAAGTGAATAAAAGATGTGTCTTTTACGTCAATTTATACGTAGAAGAATTACAGATAGAATATTTACCTTTAGACACGAAAGGTTTGAAAGGATGCTATAATTGAAGTCCACGTGAAAAGCAAAAGACATGCCGACTTCAAGTGCGTTAATAAAGTTTGTATCCATGTGGAAAGCAAACTGTTTGGAGGAGTACTGGGATGTGCGTTGATTATTATTTCTCAAAAGTTGGTCAGAAAAACAATTTAGAGGGCTCGAGAATGCTCTCCACGCCGCTACCTCTTGTTGCTTTGCTTTATTTTTCTAAGCAAGACCATGTACTGGTGTAGGTGTTAAAGGTGTTTTTTTTTTTTTTTTTTTTTTTTTTTCCCCTTAAAACCAGATCTGTCATGAGAGATGAGAGATGACAACACATTCAAAACACAGCTATGCTTGCTTGATAAGCTCGAATATTTTTCGATCAATTGCGAACACCGAACACGTGCATGTGGGTCCAACAACTTCAATATTACTATTAGGTCATGCGTGACGTCCATAAGCGGAACCCCCCATAAAGGCAGCCTAAATAAAATAAGTTATCCCTATATTTAATTTTAACCAGTAAGAAAGAAAGAAATAAAGTCTAACCAATGCGCATAAAAAGGTGTAGATAAAAAAAATATGTATATATATATATATATATTATATTATATTCATTCCATTATTGCTCTATATATGTGTGTGAAGAGTATATAGAAGAAAGAAGAAAGGGCAGCCCGCCATAACAGCTTGTAATTTGGTACTGCAAGATGAAGAGAGTAGAGCTTGTGTTCGTCCCGAGTCCCGGAATGGGTCATCTCGTTTCCGCTATCCAGTTTTCGAAGCGATTGCTTGATCGAGATGACCGTTTCTCAGTCACGGTTCTCAGCATCAAGCGAGGAGATGTAACCACAACCGATGCGTACATAGCGTCGATTGCTGCTTCCGATTCCCGTGTAAAATTTATCCATCTTCCTCATGTAGACCCTCACCCACCACCCCAACAAAAGCCCGTTGAGAAAGAAAACACCCATCGCATACAGAGCCAAAATGATCTTGTCAAAGAAGCTATCCTCAACCATGTGTTGCCAACTACCACTCCACTTGCAGGATTGGTGGTTGATATGTTCAATTCCTCCATGATCGATGTGGCTCATGAGCTTGGTGTCCCGTCTTATATGTTTTTCACAAGTAATGCTGCCTTTCTTGGCTTCATGCTCTACCTTCCAACTCGACATGACCAGGTGGGCATCCCGTTTAGAGAATCGGATCCGGATTCAGTCATCGCGAGTTATGTTAACCCAGTTCCTTCTAGTGTTTTGCCGTCGTTTGCGTTTGAAAGTTCGATCGTCGTCAAAGGCCATGAGTACCTCCCCATGGTAAACCATGGTAGAAAGTTTAAAGAGGTCGATGGGATTATTGTCAACACGTTTTACGAGCTGGAAACCCATGCGGTTAACTCATTTTTGGATGATAAAACGCCTCCAGTTTACACGGTGGGGCCGGTGATTGACCTCGAGCATAAGAATCATTCGGGAGTTAATCAGGTCAAATACGAGGAGATCATGAAGTGGCTTGATGATCAACCTCCATCATCGGTGGTGTTCCTGTGCTTTGGAAGCTGGGGGACCTTCAGTGCACCCCAGCTGAAAGAGATGGCACTTGGGCTCGAGCGGAGTGGCCACCGGTTCCTGTGGTCAATACGGTTGAGAACCTCAAATGATAGGTTTGCCCCGCTTACGGATTCCCCGAATCTGGAGGAGATATTGCCCCCGGGGTTCCTGGAAAGAACGAGAGAAGTTGGGATGATATGTGGTTGGGCTCCACAAGTGGAGGTGCTGGCCCACAAAGCCATCGGAGGGTTTGTGACACATTGCGGATGGAACTCGATCTTGGAGAGTGTGTGGTATGGCGTACCGATGGCCGCATGGCCAATGTACGCGGAACAGCAATTAAATGCATTCCAGATCGTGAGGGATCTGGGGCTGGCAGTGGAATTGAAGTTGGATTACAGGCGTGATGGTGAGCTTGTGATGGCTGAGAAGATAGAGGAATCGGTGAAATGCTTGATGGAGCCTGATATCGAGGCGAGGAAGAGGGTGAAAGAGATGAGCGAGAAGAGCAGAAAGGCTGTGATGGAGGGTGGATCTTCGCATGCTTCACTTGGACGGTTGATCGAGGCTCTGTTGCTGTCGGCAAATAATATAGTGCCTAGGAAGTGAAAATAGATATGTGCGCGCGTGTGATTTGATGAAAAATGCATGAATCTTTTCGTGTTTCAAGGATTGAGTTTTGTTGCTTCTGTGCATCATAAAAAATGGTGCTGTTAAAGCGCTATTAAATACCCTAAGTTTAGCATGATAATGGATTAAACATTTTTCTTTCGAGTTTTAGTGGATGCAGCTAATGAAAGTCTACTGCTGATGTTGGAATTTCGCAAGATGATCTCTGAATTCTTAGATTAAAAAAATAAAAAAAATACAAGAGTATGTTGATTCGGTATAATCTGGAAAATGCCTCAAATCTTAGTAAGATTTTCTCGGTTCATCGGCCAGCAGGCCAACAACTTCTCTAGCATTTTTGTGTTTTTCGTTTTTTTTTTTTTTTTGGCAATTAAGATTATATATCGTTAAAGACAACAGCAAATGCCTCTTGTACCTATCATACACGTACGTGCAAATTTTAGAGATTTTTTTTTAGATTTTAATTTCAATACTTTTATTGATAAAAAAACCTCCACCGCCCGTGGTGGGTAATTTTCCGTTTTCGACAAATATCCCTTTAGATCATTGGCATCTGACTTCCTATACCTTCTTTTTCTCCTCCAAATTTTGAGATGCAATTTGTGGGAAACTTGCATTTCGTTCTCTCATCCATTCCCTATTTAAATAGGATTGATGTTTACGCTTGCTACAATTGTTTCTCATCTATAGGCACTGTACATCCCCTTTTTCATTTATAATTATTTTTCCATGTCCCTCTCTTCCCCTCTCGTGTCTTTCTGTGTATGCTTCTCTAGGGTTCTTATAAGGGTGACTTTTGTACAGGTTTTAAAAAATAAAAATTGTAAAATAAGTGACCAACCTATCCTGAAATACTGCTTGTTTGATTTGTGTTTTATGAAATTGATTTTTTTTGCTATTCAATCTAGTTTTGCCATTTCTGTGTGTTATGAATTTGACATGTTGCTTTGTTTCACTGTCAGTGAGCATTCCAACAACCTTCACTGCTTGTTTGATTTCTTTTTATGAAATATATGTATTTTGCTATTCAATCTAGCTTTGCCATTTCAATGTGCCTAGAATTTGACATAGCAGATGTTTTGTTTCATTGACAATGACCAACACATACAGATTCATTGCTTCATTTCCTTTCTGTTTTGTGAAATGTATGTAATTTCTTGAATCTAGCTTGCCATTTGGTTTTTATGAAGAATTTGACAAGCAACTCTAATGTGCTTGTTTCACTGTTAGTTACCTTGCCATTGACATTGTACTACTTGTTTGATTTCTGTTTTGTGTAATTGTTGTGTAATTTATTCAATCTAGGTTGCAATTTCACTTTGTGTAATTTAATATGCTAATGTAGTAGTTAAATTAATGAGCTTTCCATTTTTGAGGAACTGCTTGTGAAATTCATGTTTTGTGTACTTTCTTGGGTTTATTTACTTTCTTGGGTTTATTCAATCTAGCTTTACACGTATGATTCTTTCAAGCTTTTCACGTGCCAATGTGCTTGGATTTTCACATGAAAGTGTTTTTTGTTTCGATAAATGTTCTTTAATATATTCAACTAAGCTTGCCGTTATTTTCTATGTTTGGTAATTTTTTCTACTTTCAGAGTTAAAAATTGTAACTTTTGTGAATTATAAACTTTGGTAACTTTTTCTAGATTCAAAATTAACAATCGAAAGAGGAAACAATATTATCTAAAATTTTACTTATATCTGCTTCTTTGTTTTTTGTTTGGGCAAGCTGTTTAGCTATCCTATTGCTATGTTGGTTGGTTTCACCAGTTGTTGGCTTTCTGGTTATTATTGTTGATTCCCTATTTTCTTTTTCTCACTATTATTGCTTTGTTTTTTGCAGCTTTAATTCTTGACTTAATATAGGCTATCATTGGGGTTATATGTGTAATTAGGTTGTGATGATGGTTAAATCAAATATGATAAATGTGTAAAATCACAATTTCTATGAATGGGACAAGCTCGATATGGCAAGGTAACCCGAATGGTCATTTTTTTTTTTGTAAAACTTTTACAATGGCAACTGTTTTGCAATCATTCGATCTTGTGTTATGTGCTTACCTATGCCTGAATAAAAAAAACCATTCTGAGCCTCCTCTCAAAAGTTTTTTTCCACTATTTTGTAGTTTATGTGCTTTTCTATAATTTCAATTGTTCTGCTGTGATTTAGGCATGCTGTTCAATTCTGTTGGTTAGATTACTGTGCCATTTTTGCTATTCTGCTATTCAGTTATGTTGGCTGGATTAGTCTCATCTCTTTGTTGTTCATTTGTGTTTAAACCTGAAAGCTTGTTATTTTCATTATTGTCCTGTGACTTATTCATGTTGTTGTTTTAATCTAATGTTTTGATTATTTTATAAGCCCCACCCCCCCCCCCCCCCCCCCCCCCCGCGCTGGCGGTTGGGAAGTTCTTTACTTAGTTTGATTATTTATTTCTTTGGAATATCACAGTTGTGATATATCTATGGTATGATATTTCATGCTTAACACTTTAGAGATGTTGTTCAAAAAATGCGGATGTGAGATATATATAGGCATGTTGTTCAGTTTTGTGAAACTTGGTATTTAGTTTTGTGATTTAGGTAGTCTACTACACTATAGAAATGTTGTTCAGTTTTGTGAATTAAGTATTCTACTACACTATGGGCATGCTGTTCAGTTTTGTGAAAGTTGGATTACTTTAGTGTTATTGTTGTTCAGTTGCGATTGAGTTGTGATATTCATTTTTTTTCCTTTTATTAGTTTCTTGTTTCACCAGTTTTGATGTGAGATATCCATGCTGAACATCATTTCATCTTCTTCAAACCTAAAAGCTTCTTATATATATATATATATATATATATATTATAGGGAAAAGCTTCTTATAATTGGTTGTTCTTCAGTTGTATTTAAAAATTGTATCTTGTTATTTTTAAAATTATCTTGTGAATTTGAAAATTCCGTTTCAACCTAAAATCTTCATTATCTTTATAAGCCCCCAATTGTGAAGTTTTTTGCTTGGTTGGATTATTTACTTCTTTGACTTCTTGTGTTGTGATACCGTCTATGTTCTGATATTTCATCATGCTTAACAATATAGATCAAGATTGTTCAGCTGTTTGGACATGCTAGGAAATGTATTTTTTCTTTGGATGCTTTTTTTCTTTAGTTTGATTTTGGTTGTGCATTCCCCTCAACGGTGATGATAACAAAGTTGAGTGAGAACATAGGAAATTTGTAATATACTCCATGGCAGTGTAACCGGGACGGCCAATCATTACTGACAACCAATTGTGGCAACCATGGAGGATGTTGCCAATTCATACATGCTACCATTCCTTTTTTTGAGCTACTTTCTTGGGTTAATGGTTTGGATATGTTTGGAGGTTTGGTAAGAGAAACTTGAGTGTCAACAACGAAAATGGGCAAAAACTCCATGGCAGGATAACTCAAATAGCCAATGAATATTGACAATCGATTGTTGCAGCAATTGATGACATTGTTGGCCAATCAAGGTTTTGTGAATTGTAGTAAAAATCTTTGGAATTTAATTTGTACTAAATATAAGAACTATACTCACTATTTGTGTACAAACTTGAAGCAAAACAAAAGACAACATGACTCGATGCCTGAGTCATGTGGTAGCACGAGCAATATCTCACGCTCAGCAAACTATCATCAAAATGAATACCTACTATGTTATTATGATATTAAAGCATGTCGAATAATTGCTCATACAGAGTATAACGAGGGGCGCTGATTTTTCGGTTGATAAAACTATGAGGTACTTTTCATTTATTGGGGATCTTATTTGCTGATATGTGTTGGTACTATTGTGCTTACAAATTTCAGCACTAATTAATTTGGTAGGATGGGCAGCCTTGCAAGTTTTTCTATTGGTATGATCCAGAAATACAAGCATATGGCCAAAAGAAAACTAACCGATTAAAAATCGAAGTTTAAAATATATAAGCATCAATGAATATCCAAACCGATCGACTAGAAATTGTTTCAAAGGCGTAAGAGAAAACTGGAGAAAATCAGTTTCATTATACCAATTTCGATGTCGTGGTTATTTGTTTTGGCAATTTATTTTGAAAATTTCTAAGCAATCTTATTGCGACATGTAATAAACTTTTGAGGCTGATGTACGGGCAGTTTTAGTACTTGTCATTATAATATAATTTTATTGTTTGCACATGTAATTTGTGTTTTGGTGTTGGTGTATGGGCAATAATAATACTTGTATGTAGAATTGAGAAAATACTCAATCTAGTACACATTCTTATTTCATTAACTATTTTAGTTATTGAGAATAAATCCACAATTTATGAAGTGTGCAATTTATATTAACGTGTGAAAAAAATAAATTTATCTATTTGTTTCCTTCGGTAGTGCCTAAAGATTAAATCATTTGATTACCGTTAGATCTCGGCGAAAACTATAATATTGCTTTTTATTTATCCGTTACAAATAAATACCATTGGAAAAATGTGAATATTTATCATTTGTAAAACTGTAATAATTTCAAAACTATTCTCGTACCCTAGATAAAAAAATCAGCTTCGTGTTTAAAATTTACGTACAATGTGATATCGCTCAACATAAGAAAAAGACAAAATAGTTAGTAGTTATGATTGTACATAAAAGTAAGGGAAAAAAATAAAAAATGAATAGAGAAATATTATTTTAATAGAATAGAGAAAGTATACGGAATGAAACGTCAGAGTTTCTGAAAGATTAGTAAAATTTAAGATAAAATTTTAGGAATGGTATATTTTAAGTAAACTTTAAGAAAATTTATAGGGGATGAAATGTGAATGCGATGTAGTGAAAGTTACCTATTCATTTTGTGGTTGGTTCCAGTCAAGTAATTAAAAGATTAGTAAAATTTAAGATAAAATTTTAGGAATGATATATTTTAAGTAAACTTTAAGAAAATTTATAGGGATGGAATGTAAATGCGATGTAGTGAAAGTTACCTATTTATTTTGTGGTTGGTTCAAGTCAAGTAATTAAAAATCTTTAAAAAAACTATTTAAAGCAAGAATCATAAATTCTATTTGCCACAAATTTCCAACATCAGGTCGCTGTCCCTTGTCCAGATGGTGAAGCTGGAAAAGAAGCAAATGACACCAATTTAAGTAAAGAAGCAGAAGCTCTGAAAATTGAAAACAAGATTAGAGAGTGAACACAACAAGGCTTGAAACTAAAGTTGTCTGCTAATTTTCCCTTTTTTAATTTTATAAATGAAAAAAATTTTCTTGTCAGTCACTATTTATTATCACACATTCTATACTCTATAAAAAATATCTCAACTAGGGCTGTGCAAAATAACCATAAATCCGATGGCCCGACTCGACCCGCATTTTGTCGGGTTATTATATGATTGGGTCTCCAACTTGACTAATTAACAGGTTTGTATTTTTTTTCAACTCGTCCATATATAAAACTGTTCTCATCTTCAGTTCTCCTCAATCAATGGATTTGGAGATCTTGAAACTATAGAGCAAGCTGATTCCAGAAAGTATAGACATCTGGATTCCTGTTGTAATGTTACAATAACACCCAGATCTATGAGGGCCTGATGCCCATGAGTTCAATCCAGAAATATTTTCCCATGGAATTAGTGGTGCCTGCAAGATTCCACAGGCATTTATCCCATTTGGATTCGGGGCTCGTGTCTGTGTTGGCCAACACTTAGTCATGATAGAGCTGAAGTTTGGAGTAGATACTAACTGCATCTTTCATTAAGATATGGGGATTTTGGGGTTAGAAGAGAGCATGAGGGTGGAGTTGGAGGAACTCCGGTGTATGTGGGTGGCTTGTGCAGACCTGCAAAGGAGGAAAGATGAGGAACAATTCAAAGGAATACGTGTTTCCTCCATGGGTATGGCCATCGATGATGCAAACAAGTGGTCTGTGTCACCAGTGGCGTCTCTTATTTAGGTCTTGTTATTGTAAACAAGCTTTAGGTTGGTGGCTACTCGGTCATAATTATTGTTGAAAATCAAGGTAATTTGAACCAGGAACTGAGATATGAGACCTACATGTACTGAGATTTGCTCGTTGAATGAGGAATTGAGGACTGTGCTAGCGAACCAGGAGCCCACGAATTCGGTGTCGTGTGAGCCAATCTCCATGGGGTGCCTGGTGGGAAGAAGGAAGATGGTGTTGTGGTAATGGATTTAGGAGGCATCTGCTCGTTAAGGAAAAATAACCCATTTTCTATAGATCGTTTGGAAGGCTTCTCTCGGTTTTTTCTACTCGGTTTTGTGCCATATAATTCCTGTAATTCATGCTCTGTTTTTCTTTCGCCTTCTTCTTCGACCCTTTACCATCAATCATTAATTGAGAATAGCTTTTACTTTCCGCTTGACATTGGGACATCATCATCTGGTCCCTTGGATTCGTCTTCAAACGCTTCCATCAAGTCCCCTTCTTCCATCATTTGGCTCTTATTGTACAGTGCAAGACTTGGTCTGGTCATACGGGTTTGACCAAATTTTATTTTAATCAGATTGGGTCGAATTTGGTTGCCCCTTAACTAGTAACATTTTGAGTCGGGTCGGGTAGAAACAGTCGGGTTGCATACCTAATCTCAACACTATAAAAAAAAATTATAAATATAAAATATAAAAATAAATAATAACTTATGTATAACTTTTCTCTAAATAAATAGGCAAGATTTCTCCTATCAATTGTACTGACCTGCACGAGGATTGTGGGTCCAACCAAAATTGCACAGGAAGTGAACAAGCTGGCAAGAATTTAAAAACGATAGATATTGAAAACGTGTTCAGTTTTGTTACCTCATATTTATATTTTAGGGAAAGCTAGATCGGAGCAAATGGATCTCACATGTTCGTTTGACGAGGTTATAACAACGAACAGATTCATAGAAAACGTACAAAATAACGCTTAAAAACGGGAGCAACCAATAGATAACGAGCAAGGGAAGAATATATAGAAGGCGGCGTCTCGTCACAAAAACTATACCTTTAGTACAAGATGAAGAGAGCAGAGCTTGTGTTCATTCCTACCCCTGGAATGGGTCACCTCGCATCCACCCTTGCGTTCGCAAAGCATTTGCTTGATAGAGATGACCGTTTCTCCATCACGGTTCTCGTCATGAACCCAGCATTTGCCCCCACCAACCATAGCATCGTACAGTTGATCGCTGCCTCCGACACCCGTGTAAGATTTATTCATCTTCCTCAAGTAGATCCTCCCCCGAAAGAGCTTTTCTTTAGGTCTGTTGAGAAATTCATCACCGAGTACGTAGAGAACTACAAAAGTCATGTCAAAGAAGCTATCATCAACCATGTGTTATCCGCTTCGCTTCCACTTGCCGGTTTGGTGGTCGATTTGTTCTGCTCCTCCATGATTAATGTGGCTCACGAGCTTGGTGTCCCGTCTTATGTCTTCTTTACCACTAATGCTGCCTTTTCTGGCTTCATGCTCTACCTTCCAACCCGTCATGACCAGGTGGGCATTGAGTTTAGGGAAACCGATCCCGAGTCAGTCATTCCAAGTTATGTCAATCCAGTTCCTCCTGGTGCTTTGTCTTCATTTGCGCTCAACAAGGAAGGTGGGTACATCTGCAATGTAAACCTTGGTAGAAAGTACAAAGAGGCCGATGGTATTATTATCAACACGTTTTCTGAGCTGGAATCTCATGCGGTAAGCTCTTTTTTTAATGATGGAATACCTCCGGTTTACACAGTGGGACCGATGATTGACCTCAAGGGTAAGACGTCTTCAGAGGATAATCAGGCCAAGCATGAGATAATGAAGTGGCTTGATGATCAACCTCCATCATCAGTGGTTTTCTTATGCTTTGGAAGCCGGGGGAGTTTTGGAGAACCCCAGTTGAAAGAGACTGCACTTGGGCTCGAGAGGAGTGGCCACCGGTTTCTGTGGTCAGTACGTCTGCCATCTCGTGATGATGGGTTAGCCAAACCTACGGATGCCGAGAATCTCGAGGAGATCTTGCCACCCGGATTCCTGGAAAGAACCAGAGGTATTGGAATGATATGCGGATGGGCTCCACAAGTGGAGGTCCTTGCCCACAAAGCGATCGGAGGGTTTGTGTCCCATTGCGGGTGGAACTCGATCTTGGAGAGCCTATGGCATGGTGTACCTATTGCTACTTGGCCACTTTACGCGGAACAGCAAACCAATGCATTCCAGATGGTAAGGGATCTGGGGTTAGCAGTGGAGTTGAAAATAAATTACAGGCTTGGTAGTGGCGTGCTTGTCATGGCCGAGGAGATAGAGAACGCAGTGAAATGCTTGATGGAAGCTGATAGCGAGGTGAGGAAGAGGGTCAAAGAGATGAGTATAAAAAGCAGACAGGCTGTGATTGAAGGTGGATCTTCATATGCATCACTTGGTCGGTTGATTGAGGCTATCATAGCAAATGTTACAGTACCTGCGAGGAAGTAAGTGATTTGCTTTTATCTTTCGAAGTTTCCATGTTTGAGAGTTCTAACGTGTTGCTCGCCTAAACGAGAGAAATCAATAAAACGCTCAAACTACTTATTGTTCGTCCAATTTATCTATAAAAAAAATCCTAGTGATGCCCTGGTCTCGGTGATGGCATCACCATGTCCAACTCATGAAAATCAGCTCTACATGATATTCACTCCTGACTAGATGGATAAAGCCGTAGCTTACTTGTATCGGAACCGATCGTGATTGTGATTGAATTGGAAATATGTGTCAATTGTGTTGTGTTGAAAAAAGAATGTCCCAACTCCCAACGATTCCATTTAAGTGAACCAACACCAAACCCGCCTGTGTCTGCCCCACTTTTCTTCACTAATCCCGCCTACCAGTTTCACTATCTGGTCATCATCCGTCATTTCTTATTCTGGCATGGTGCACATGTCTTTGTCTCTTTTATTATTTTCCTATTCCAAAAATGAAAAAAAAAAAAAGAAAAAAGATTTTCCCGGAGTGGTAATGTTACCGTCCCCACATTATTGTATAATTTGGAATTTTTTTGTCTTTTAATTTTTTAATTTTCTTAAAGCTTTTTACATCTTTCATATATCATCATCTTCCACTTCTTTTTTTTCTATCTGATGACTGATAGATTACTCTGGTGCTCTTTTTCTTTCTCGGCAGAAATGGTCTCCGTTTCAGCTCCTGCATGTGTTTTATCATTCATGATTGAAGTAATTTGTAAAGCCAGACAAAACATAGAACTTGAAAAATAAAAGAAATATCTCACTTCATTTTCTTACGTTATCAGCTAGATATTTGACTTGTTCGTTCCATTTAGAAAGGGGAAAAAAAAGAAAGGACTTTTCGCACCTCTTTTTTTCGTTCTGTTCATGTACGTTGTTGGGAATGACAAGAGAAAAAATTAATTACACACAAACACAATATTTATGTAATTCTACAATGTATTTACATTTACAGAATTACGAAATATTTTATTCTCTTGAAAGTCGAATATACAGTATAGGCTGCCATGGCACAATAAGTGGCGGTATAAAAGTACAATATTATATGTAGGGGTGTTCATCTGGGTTCCAACACAGGAATCTAGGTATATCCAGACTAGAACCTAGGTTTCAAATTCAGGCCAGAACCCAGACCGGGTTGATCCGGATCGGACCCGTGCCAGAATTTGGGTATATCCGGATTTTTAAAACCTGGAAATCCGGGTTCCGGGTTGTATCCGGATTTTTTTTTTTTTTTAAGTAAAAGCCTTTATTTTATTAAATTTTTTTCTAAGAAGTCAAGTTCATGAAACGCATAATGTTTTGTTCTAAACATACTAAATGCATGTGAAACAAAAAAACAAATCCAATATTCATCTATGCATACATCACAATGCAATCCACTATATATTACACTAATGGTATTTTATAAATTACATTACCAAACACAAAATTACAAGAAATGAATTATAAAATCAGCAGCACGGTCTTCTCATCAGTGATTTAATCTCACACCAAATAATAGTCCATTATCAATTCCTACAGCCAAGAAATAAAAAAACTCATTAACTAGTTTTGCACATTATATTCAAATAGAATATTAAAAAAGAGTATAGAAAATGAGTATAAAATTGATGGTTTTATTTATAAAGATTGCAGCACCTCAAAATGGTTTTGAAATTAATGACGATACATCAAAATAATGTCAAGAAATGCACCCAAACAGTCCTAGCTAGCTAAAGGGCAGTCATAGAAAAGATGCACATCTGATTTAATATCACTCAAAATAGTCCATTATATGCTTGCAAATGCATGTGCTAGTGTTTGGCAATAATGTTTTTAAGTACAATTGATTGGGTGAATGTTTGGCAAGAATCAAACATTTTATATGAGTTGAACTCAATAGTTTTCAATGAATAAAAGTATGTAACCAGATTTAAAAAATAAAAAACTTCAACCAACAAATGCGTAATTCAAGCAAATGCATACAATAATAAAATTTATTCTTTATTTCAACATAGAACTTTCCAAGACTCTAGTTTTTCTTCTTCTATTTATTTAATTTTTCAATTTAGAAGGCAATCAATTATGATTATCCACCATTGCTCTTCAATTATGGCCATGAGATCTGACAATGTTTTAAAAGCTTCAATTGGGTTACTTTCTTCATCACTTGATTCATGCTAGTTTTTCAAGCAATAAGGGTTCAGTAACAAAAGAAATATTTCATTCCATCTACCTTGTAATCATTTTTTTTTTTTTACAAGTAAGTAAATGAATCGAATAATCGTGTTCCCTTCCCAAGGTTACTACATGAAAACCAGACCATTTCACTAGAAAGAATCGTGTTCCATCTACCAGCTTGTAGTCATCATGCTTCGTAAAGAACATTTTCCACAAAAATGAGCGGAAACCCATCCTTTGACTAATAAGTTGCACCAATTCTTTTATATATCAAGCCAAACAATACAGTAAGTACTAAATGATAAAAATCAGGTATATGGGTAAATCTGAAAGGATCTCCAACTATAGTGAAATAATTACAACTAACAAAATAATAACAACAAAGAATCAAAGCTAAACAAAAATCTAACAAATACCACCACACACCAATGTCCCAAACAATCCATGAAATATAAAAACTCAACAGAGAGAGAGAGAGAGAGAGAGAGAGGGTTGAGAGTAACTGGTAGATCTGGCCAACCAAAATACTATTCATGCACTACCACAACATAACATGTTATAGATCTAGGCGACGAAATAAAACTTAAAAAGAAAATAACAGATCTAGCCAAACGGCAGCTCTACTAGTCATTGCCGATGATGGCTAGGGTTTTGGCTTCCCCAACACACTCTAGATACGACAGAAACCTTCCCCAAAGAGAAGAGATCTAAACGCTCAAAACACAGATAGAGAGAGGAACATATTGAGAGTAGCGAAAGGCTTCTGTCTTCTGTGGACAGTGGCCTCTGATGCAATGGTTGTGGTTTTGACGCTTGGTCGAGAGAGAGAGAGAGAGAGAGAGAGAGAGAGAGAAGTCAGACATAGAAGAGAAGAGAGAAGGCTTCTACCCTTTATTACGGGCAAGAGATAGAAGAGAGAGAGGTAGGGTTTCGGTTTGGACTTTGGGCAAGAGAAGAGAGATCGAGAGCTAGGGTTTCCGTTTGACACTTTGGGCGAGAGAGAGAGATGGAGAGCAAGGGAGTCAGGGATGAGGGTTTGGAGCTGGACTTTGAGCGAGAGAGAGAGCACTTCGCATCGAAGAACAAGGGTTTTTTTTAATATATAACCCAAGTACAGGATGTTAAATCTGGAACCCAGGTTTCATAACCGGATCTGGCCCGGATTAATCCGGGTTTTGTAATACGGGCCGAAACCCGGAATAGGAATTCGGTTATCCAGGTTCCAGACCGGGCTGGAAAAAAATGGGCCCGGATGAACAATTTTAATTATATGTGGCGAAACCTTAATTACAATTATTAGTGCATAAACCCTAATTAAAGGTCAGGTTAGACTGGTTTAAGAGCTAAAATTAGGTCAGAAAATAGGCCCAAATTGCACGCCATGGCCCAAGGTTTGTAGAAAATCTATAAAAAAACACCCAATAAATTCTTCTCAAATTGAGTACCACAAAACATAACTAGCTCCGCACAAAAAAGCCCAAGGATGTATTGCTCTACTGGTCTTTTTTTGGTACGAACTATTTTGGTCTGCATTTATATAATAATGGCTTTAGCCAACAGAACCAAGGCATGATTGATTTCTTTTACAAATCACTCTTCCCAGACTTCACGCCATCATTATGCTCATGGCAATGGCTGTAGTGCATGTGTCTAAAACTTAAATTCCAATGTATTTATGCAAAAGAAGCTGGTTGCAACTTGGACCACCATTGTACATTTTTTTTTCCTCTCTAGCTTAATATTGATAAAACTGAAATGTTTCATGGATGATCATTCTCACTATCAATATACAAAATACTTCTAGATAGTTTATTTAAGGGTATATAATCAAAAACTTAGTTCCTTGTTACTTATTGCGCCACTGAGTGCGCATATCAATTTTGTGATCGATGAATTTTGATGACTCTCCAATATTCTTGAGGATGTAGATTGATTGATATCATCAATGATTGGGGTTATCTGCCAAACTGAAGAATAGTCTTCATTTTCAATTGCTGATATAACTTGCAGTGCATCACCCTCCAGAATAGAGAGGTTCTTTTGGAGTGATGTTTCCATTTGTACAGCTAGGAGGGCAAGAGATGCTTCAGCTATGATTGGAATTGTGGAAAGGATGTCCATATTTTCATGATTTGACTTTCTGAATTACGACAGACTGTCAGAGTTGATGTAGAAAAAGAATCTCTAACTCCTGCATCAAAGGAAACTCCAGTGGTTTCATGGTGGTGGTAGCCAAATTAGTCTTGGAAATACTTGTAATTTTTCCTCCCATGCGTGTTTATAGTTCTGGTAAGATTTTTCCAGTTGAGCATTTGCATTCCTTAAAGAGGGTTTTATGTGATTGTGTAGTATTTCAATTCGTTGCCACTAGATGAAATCCAACATTAGAACTACAAAAATCTAGAACTGGTGAACCTCTAAAGCGTTTAGTCCCAAGATTGGCTCTAGGTTGATAATCAATAATATCCAATTTGACATTGTGGTCGGCAGTGATGCGAGATTTGATGGCCAGCTGCTTTGACTCGATAGTATCCGAGCGTATGGGCATTGTATGAAGAGGTGGAGTGTTGTTTCTTCTTCTCCTTTACACATTAGACAGTTTCTGGGTTGAAAACTTGGAATGACACTTCCAATTCTTGCTCGGGTGGGGAGCATATTCCATATGATTTTCCAAAGTAGAAGTTTATGTCGGTCATGGATTTTCAGCTTTCAAAGTTTTTTCAATATTGGACTTGGGAAGTTCTGTAGAAATGCTCTATGGGGTTTTGCCACTATATGGTACATTGTCTTCGTGGAGAATTTCCTATTATTTTGGGAGAGGTGGATTTTTTAGATTCTTGTGATAATGTCTTGTTTCAAACAGAGTTTGCAGTTTTGGAATATTCCATGATCAGAGATTTTGATAATTAAATTAGAGACCTTCAAAAAGGGAAAGACTTCATTCATGTGTTGCTGAGGTCATGCTTTGAAATTGTCCAGTGTGGGGGATCTAAGGTTTTAACCATATATTGACTGATAATGGATTGAAGATTTGATAGCATTTACCTTTTGCGACAAGCTCTCTTTTCTTTAGAATTCTGTTCTATAGCCAAGAGTCTGATAATTTTGTTTGTGCATTCCAAAAATTTGTGGCATTTAGTATTTTGCTTATAGGAGCGAATGCTAAATGCCTAAATTGGCTCTACTCATTTCCCAATCTATTTTTGCTAGCAGAGCTATATTCATGTTTTCCATTCTTCGTAGGCCAACTCCTTCTGAAATTATGGGTTGACATATTGACTTCAATGTCAGATTTTATTTTTTGTCATTTGAGAAACCCCACCAGAACTTTTTGAAGCTTGTATTCAGAGACTTGCACACTAATTTCAACAACAGAAACGAGGACATTTGATATGAAGGTAGGTTGCTTTCCATAGTTCTAATTAGCATGGTTTATCCGGCTCGTGATAGCAATTTTAATTTCCAACTTTCTAGTTTCTTGTTGATTCTCCCCAATAATTCCTTTTAATTCTCTTTTTTACTCTATTGAAAGATGTTGGAAGTCCAAGATTTTTCATTCTGGCTCATGATGATTTGTATGGCATTATCCTTGTGATTCCTGCTTTGGTTGCAAGATTTGTATTCCTTGTGATACAAATTGAGGACTTGTTGTGATTTATTCTTTGGCCTGACTAATCTTGATATTGCTCTAGAAATTTAGAAATTTCTTCGAGCATTCCTTTCATTGACATTCCCAAAAATGATAATGTCTTTTGTAAATAATAAGTGTGAAATTGGAAAACAATTTCTATTTAGTTGAATCCCTTCAATATTACCTTGTGCTTCTGCTTTGGCTATTAATCTAGATAGCACTTTTGTACTCAGTTGGAAAAGGAAGGGTGAAATGGGATCATCTTGTCTGACTCCCCACTGTGCTTTGAAAAAGCCTCTCGGTGTTCCATTAATGAGGATTGGGAATGTTGTAGTTGAAACACACTCTTTAACCAAATTGATCCATTTGTTATTGTATCCCATTACTTTCATCACCGCGAACAAGAATTCCCACTCTATGCAATCGAATGCTTTTTTCATGTCGAGTTTGATTGCCAGAAGTCATCTTTTTTCTTTATTTTTTCTTTTGGTGGCGAAAAATCGCAGGGGCCATCATTGTGTTTTCTTTAATATTCCAACCAGGAATGAAGGCGGTTTGGAGTGGGGAGACAATGTGAGGCAAGTTGGATTTGAATATGTTTGCCAAAATCTTGGTGTTGATTTTGTAGATGACATTGGTAAGACTTATTGGACGATAATGATGGGGTGCGCTTGGGTTGTGGTTCTTTGGGATCAAAGCAATATTTGTATGGTTTATCTGTCTGAGGAGCTTTCCATTTTGGAAGAAGTTTTGCATAGTGGCAAAGATATTCTTTTTATAATCGTCCAATAGTGTCTATAGAATAGAGCAGTTATACCGTTTGGCCCTAGAGCTTTTTTAGTTGGGATTTGTTTTAGTGCAGCAAATATTTCCTCTTCATTTGGCATGGCACTAAGATAAGCATTATCTGAATCCGTGATTTGCTTTTCAAAGAGATTATCAAGAAGTCTAGGGAAGTTTGGTGTTGAGGCTGAGCATATGGACTAGAAATAATTAATTAAAGATGATTCAATAATAGTTTGGTTCATTGTCCAATTACTTGGGCCCAATTTGAGACAGTCGATGGCACTCATGCGTCTCTGAATGGTTGTTGAGAAATGATAGAATTTGGCGTTGGGTCCATCAATGTTAACCATAAAATTCTGGATTTTGTAAGTTGAAGAACTTCCTTATGTCTTTGTTGTTCCCGGAGACTATTTTAAAGTTGTTTTTCTCTTGCTTGGTTCTGGAAAGAGGGATTGTGACTCTGCCCTTCAATAAGTTTGGTTTCTATTTTTTGAATGTTGACTAGAATCTTCCCAAAATGAACTTTGTTCTAATGTTTGAGGGCTTCTTTCATGGCCTTGATATTTTTTGCAAAATATATAGCCCAGAGTTCCATTGAACAGTTTGCTCCATGCTTCCTGAATTATTACTTGATTGAGTGGTTGATCTAGAATTCTTCAAACTTGAATGAGTATGATCGTTGTTGATGAGTTGTATTTAGGAGCAACATGTGGTGATCCAATGTTGTGGAGGCCGGGTGTTGTAATGTGGCATCAGGTAATAAGAGCCTCCATTGCTATTTGCTGGTTAACTATTTTGCGATCCAGTCTTTTTTTTTTTTTTTTTTTTTATAAGTGCGATGCCTTGTGTATTATTTGTCCATTTGAATGACGGGCTGTGAAGCCTATTTTGATCATGCCATGAATATCCATCAGAGTTCTCAAATCACCGAGTATGACGGGACTGAGCGACCGCTAAATTTTTCAAACTGATTTAACAGGTCATTGAACTCCTATGTAGCACCATGGACACGAGAAAGCTCGAGATATTGATTCTAGGTGGTGCCAAAAACTTTCTTTCATATTCCACTGAACTAGTGCATATGCATGTGTTACTAGCCATGTATGATAAGGGAGATTAGAGTAGATCAAAATAGAGATAGCATTAGCATTAATATTTACATTTTGTACGTCTACACCTCGACGCCACATAAGCAAAAAGCCTCCTTTTTTTCTCAGAGACTAGAAAATTTACAAAGTGATGAAAACTAAGACTATTTACAATAGATAAGGTGTGTTCTATAGGCACTACGATTTCTGACAAAAAGATGATGTCTGAGTTATATTTTCTAATATTGGCCATTAGATTTCTGATTACCTTGGGTCGGGGGAGCCCCTTGCAATTCACACTAGTGTCTTCAAGTCTCGGGTGAAGGGCTAGTTGAAGCTTACCTCTTCAGCTTTTCTGAATTTTTGGGAAAACATAGATAGTTATGCTTTCTGATATGGAGTTAATTGTATTTTTCCCCTGGAAGCCCTACTGTATTTCAAGTAACATGGCCGCCAAGGTTGCTTCCTCTAAGGGATGCTTGTTTTGGTCGGTGATGATCTCGAAGTCCTCCTCTTCTGATACTTTCACCGCACTTGTGAGCTGGACTGTTTGTGACTTTTTCTTTGGATGTGGGATGTCCTCTGATCATGGTGAAGTACCTAGTCTCTTGATATCGCGCTGGAGGGTGGGTATTTTGGGCAAGTCCAAGGAAAGGTGATGGGGAGGAACTTCATTGCTTCCTAATTGGAATCATGGATTTCTTGGATTGATGAGCTTGGAGGCCTTGAGATGTTAGGCTGGAGTTGAGGAGCTTGATGGATCCGTGTATTTAAAAAGGAGCATTTAAAATTTTGAGAGATTTGGATTGTGAATTAAGATGAGATAAAATTGAGATAAAATTTGAAAGTTGAATAAAATATTTTTAAAATATTATTATTGTAAAATTTAAAAAAATTAAATTATTTATTATATTTTATATAAAAATTATAAAATTATAAAGATGAGGATAAATGAAAATGATAAGCAAACCTACCCTTGTGAAAGGATAGAGTTGCACTCACTTGGTATGGACGACAGCTGCTGGGCTTCAGGCTGTGATTTTTGCACTTAAATTGCAGAGAATTGAATGATTTGCTTCCATTGGGAACGCCAAGTTGATTTTCTTTTGTACAAGAGATTGATGGAAAATCCTGCTCTGCTGTGCCCATTTTGTCAGTGCCGAATTTGCCTGTACCGAGTGGAGTGAAGCGCCGAATGGATTGAAGTAAATTTGTCTGCACCGAGTGGAGGTTTTCGTGTTTGGAACTCAACTTAATTTGGTGCCACTTGGTTCTTGTCCAGCTTCACCATCTCGACAGTGGACAGCCTGATGTTGGGAATTTGTGGCAAATAGCGCGCATTTATGTTTCCGTAGAATTATAGGCTTGAATCTGCAGATTTAACTTGATTTTTGCGTGGTTGGCTTGAATTTCAGCTTGATAGGTATGAATATTTAAGTGTAGTAGGCATAAACTTTTGACGATTTGGTTTATTTTTATAATATTGAGGCTTGAAGGGATTGATTTGGTCTAGGTGATCTCTTTGGAATAGGAACTTAAGTCATAATTGAGGAAGGTAGTAGTTATAAATCTCTTAGGATAATAGAGGTCATAGATTCTGTAGAATTTATGAAATGAGTTTATAGAATAGACACATTTAATCAGTCACGCCAAAAATTATATTGGCCAAAACATATCCATTTGTTTCGTTATGCATGCACCGTGGTCTCCCTTATAGACTATCCGCACACCCTGGCTCTCATCGTCATACCATGGGTAACATTCGTGCATGTGACTTCATAATGAGCGATGCCCTGTTTCGCGTCCAGTGCGTACATGGTCAAGCATCCTCTAATCCCGCCAGCAAGAGGTCACGGAGTCGGTACGAGAGCGTTATCATCCCGTCCAATCCTGTTATCGCCCGACGATAATTCAAGGGACGTTACATCAGTTTATTATGTTCTTGAGTGACAAGAAGAGTTTCACTGAGATAATACCCTACTCGGCTCGGGGTCGTGATACGCATGCATCCCCAAAATATTACCAAGACTTGAAAACCTAGTTTTTCAGGTTATGCCACATGGCACAAAACAACACGTTTATATAAACAGGTCAGATAGCGATAACAAAGAGATTTTAAAACTACTACCTTCCTTCGTTGTGACTTCAGTTCCTACTCCAAAGAGATCATCTAGACAAAGTCATTCCCTTCAAGCCTCAATATTATAAAAATAAACCAAATCGTTAAGAGTTCAGGCCTACTACACTTACATATTCATACCTATCAAGCTGAAATTCAAGCCAACCATGCAAAAATACTCCGTAGATTGAAGGCTATAATTCTAAGATTAAAGCCAAAATTCGGTAGAATACTAGTCTTGCTTAAAACCTTTTTTTAGATTATTAATTACTTGACTTGAACCAATCGCAAATTTATTACAATTTTTTCAAATGTTCACGTAAAATAAAATAAACAATTCAAATTTTTTTAAATTTTAAAAGAAAAATAATTTAAAAAAAATATATTTTAATAATATTTTATTTAATTTTTAACTTTTTATTTCAACTCATCGCAAAAACAAATGAATAATGATAAGGTTATTACCCTATTACTACCCATCACTATCCAAAACAAATTAATCAGTAACCATCTCGATATTTGTAGGTGAAATGGATGTTCAACTAACAGATTTGACGTTAAGGACATTAAACTATCTCGATATCTGTGTTAGTGTCAATAACTTTTACTGCATCCTCCGTTGGTGAAGGGCTCTCTCTCAAATGGAAAATTTCCCCCACAAGTAGTGGAGGTTTGTGAAAGGGTTTGCAAATCACCACACTTTTTACGTTGGTGAGTATTTCTATATATAATATATTGTTCCCTTGTACAATCTAATTACACAACTATAGTATCTACAATAAAAGGAAATAATCAAAACAAATTTGTGTGTCATCTCCTACAATCAAGGAGGATCCCGTGGGTTAATGGAGAAGGATTTATAGGGATTCTCAATACCTCTGCAAGCTAAGCGTGGGATTAGAGTTGACTCAAAGCTTGGATCAGAAGAAGGTGAATAGCAGTTGAGAAGCAATTTTGGTAAAGATATTGGCGACCTGCAAACATGTTGAGTGCAAAGAGTGCCGGTAACAAGAAGTTCTCATAAGAAATGGTAGTCAAGGTCGATGTGTTCAGCGCACTTGTGAGAAACAGGATTTGAGCTTAAGAAAGTTACACTCTTGTTGTCACAAAATAATAGTGGCCGATGTGTGAGGATGACCTTGAGATCACGTAAGAGATGAGTAAGTCATAGAACCTTAGCAATGGTAAGAGCGAGAGCACGGTACTCAGATTTGCAACTAGAGCGGAAAACAATAGGCTGCTTTTTAGCACTCCAGGAGACAAGATTGTCCCCAAGATAAATGGAATAACCAGAGGCGAAGCGCAAAGTATTAGGACATACTGCCTAGTCGGCGTTAGTGAGACTAGTAGAGGATGATGCAGAAAAAGTTAAGCTAAAGTGAAGAGTGCCCTTGACATAACGCAGAATAAGCTTGACGGCTTGAAAATGTTCTTCAGTTGGAGCATGAAGAAATTGACTGATAGAATTGATAGACTAAGCAAGCTCAGAGCACGTGATGGTCAAATACTGCAAGGCACCAACCAAAGAGCAATAAAGTGTAGGATCTGAGAAGGGTGCACTGGCAGAGGAGAGGCATTGAGACACAACCATTGGTGTAGCAACAAGCTTATTGTCAAGTAACTGAGCACGAGCAAGGATGTCATGAGCATACTTGATTTGACTGAGAAATAGTCCATCTAGAAGAGTGGAAACCTCGAGGCTAAGAAAATAGCTCAAGGAGCCTAAGTCAGTGAGGGCGAATTCTGAGTGTAGCTGTTGAATGAAGCGGTTGAGAAGTGTTGAATTATTCCCTGCAATAATGATGTCATCAACATAGAGCAACAAATAAATGAGACCAACGTTTCTATTGAAGACAAAGAGGGACGTGGCAGCATGGCTGCTAGAGAAACCAAGTTGGGAGAGAAATGTACTGAAACGGTGAAACCAAGCTCGCGAAGCTTGTTTCAAACCATAAAGAGCATTTTTTAATTTGCACACATGAAGAGGAAGCCGATGATCAACATAGCCAGGAGGCTGTTCCATATAAACATCTTCACAAAGAACATCATTAAGAAAGGCATTCTTGACGTCAAGTTGACGTAAGGGCCATTGATTAGACATGGCTAGAGAGAGAACAACCCTGAAGGTGGCAGCTTTGACCATGGGACTAAAGGTGTCAGTGTAGTCAAGTCTGGGAAGTTGGGTGTAACCTTTGGCAACTAGGCGAGCCTTAAGCGATTAACGGAACCATCAATATGATATTTGGTCTTGAAAATCCATTTTGAGCCCACAATATTTGTATTGGATGGTTGAGAAACAAGAACCCCAATATCATTCTTGAGTAGTGCTGTAATTTTTACATCCATAACGACAAGCCATAAATGATCCTTACAGCAGAGAGAAAACCTTTGGGCTCGAAAGTACTGAGCAAAGCATGGAGAAGGGCATAAGGTTGCACAGAGATGAAAAGAACCAGATGCTTGGGCTTGAAGATCCCAACTCGAGCTTGAGTAACCATAGAGTGACGAGCCGGTGGAGTTGGAGTAGGTATGAAGGTGGATGTATTAGATTCGATGGGTAGAGCTCCAGAGCTTGAGGAATCATGAAGCTCACGTGCAGTAGGATCCAAAGCAGAGGATTGGCTAGAAACCTACTTGGACTAAAAAACAGGAGAATCATCACACATGGTGCATGGGTTAGTAAGGGTTCGTGTACTAGTGGTCACAGGCGATAGAGCCAGAGAGGTAGAAATGGAAGTGCATGGTTCTAGAAAATTAGAGAAGACCAACTCTAAAGAGGGACGTGCACATGAAGAGTCTAAAAATGGAAAGAAAGACTCATCAAATTGGGCATGCCGAGTAATGTAAATACGAGAACTAGCGGTGTCCAAGCAACAGAAGCCTTTATGAGATGGACTATAACCAATAAAAATGCAAGGCAAACTATGCTGAGCAAATTTATTAGAAACATAATCACGTAAACAAAGATATACCTGACAACTGAAGGATTGGAAATGCTCATAATTAGGAGACTTACCATGCAGAACCTCAAAAGGTGAAATGCCATCAAGGATCGGCATGGACTACCAGTTGATAATGTATGTGGCAGTGCTGAAAGCATCAACCCAAAAACGAGTGGAAACATGGGAATGAAAGAGAAGAGCAAGACCTGTTTCAGTCACATGACGATATTTGCATTCAGCACGTCCATTCTGGGATGGAGTATAAGGACATGACATTTGACGATGAATGCCATTGTCTAGAAGATGAGATTGAAATCGAGTACTGGTGAATTTAGCTCCTCCATCACTTTGAAATTTTTTATTTTGCCAAGAGTTGATTTTCCACAAATCGTTGAAATAGAGGAAAATATGAAAGAAATCAGACTTCAACTTCATGGGATAAAGCCATGTGAAACTTGAGTGGTCATCTATAAATAACACATAATAGATAAAACCCGCATTTGATTTAACAGAGGATAGACTCCAAATGTCACAATGAATTAGGCCAAGCATAGAATCATATCTACGATTGTTAGAAGAAAAAGGCAAGCGATGGCTTTTTGTTAACTAATACATAGAGCACATATGCAGAGTGGGGAGCAAAGAAGTAAGAGATAAATGACATTTTTTATTCAATAAAG
Source organism: Juglans microcarpa x Juglans regia (assembly GCF_004785595.1). Taxonomy (NCBI): domain Eukaryota; kingdom Viridiplantae; phylum Streptophyta; class Magnoliopsida; order Fagales; family Juglandaceae; genus Juglans; species Juglans microcarpa x Juglans regia. Next base: position 10,027,118 of record NC_054596.1, on the reverse strand, counting down.
ATATAACAGAATTATTGACATGTCCAAGTCTAACATGCCATAAATCAAATGAGGCACCTAGAGACTTTTTGGAAAGAATAGAAATAAAAGCCTGATTTTCACGTTTCAACACATAAAGACCACTTTCACGTTTACCCGTTGCCACTGTCTTTCCCGTTATTCAGTTTTGTACAATAAACTGATCATTAGTAAATATAACAGTGAATGAAAAACCAATTGTTCATTTACTGATGGATAAAAGGTTTTTGGTAAGGCGGGATCAACAAGCACATCTAACAGTTGAATATTTTGAGAGGGGTAAACACTATCAGTGTGGGTAATTGGAAGAGAGGCTCCATTGCCTACAAATACACGATCCTTACCAGAATTTGGTTATGATTTGTCCAATTTACCCAGGTGAGGGGTGATATGTGCTGAAGCACCTGTGTCCATGTACCAATCAGATTCAGCTTCAATTGAAACAGAGCAAGCAGTAATGAATGCTTCAGCAAGTTGAGCATCAGCCCGATCATAGCGGTTTTGACAACGATCAGTAGTGTGGCCCTCGTTTTTGCAGATTTGGCAACGGGGATTATAAGGACGACGGCCACGACCAGGTCCACTGTTTCGCTGGTGTCCTTCCCGGCCACAAAATTGTTTAAAGTGACCATCACTGCAGGAGTTAGAAGAAGAACCATGGGTAGCGGTGAACGCAGCAGGGGCAACGGGGGATTGCTCAAGAGGTTTCTGGAAAATTGCAAAGCTTTCAGCCTTAGAAACCAGATCGGTGAAAGGGGAAGGGGTGTGAGATACATCTAGGCGGTAGAAAAGGTGGAGAAGTCAGCACCTAACCCCCTTAGAAACCAATGAGATTTGTCAATATCATCAATCAAATGACCCATCACCGAAAGCTGGTCACATAAAGCCTTGAATGAGTGAGAATATTCGGAAACGCTGTGGGTTCCTTGTTTGATCAATTGCAACTCATCTTTGAGATGGAGTTCACGTGTTTTGGAACGGTGGCTGAAAGAATTTTCCAAGACAAGCTAGACGTCTCTGGCAATGGTGAGACCGATCACTTTTGCCATAGCTTCTTCGGTGATGGAGGAGAGAAGCAAGCTAAGCATGCGCGGATCTTGGAGCTTCCAATCCGTGTATTTCTGGGTTAGTGTAGAAGACTCTGTGGCAGAGATAAAGTTTTTAGGTGGAGCAACAAGGGACTCATCCACATAGCCAAGAAGTCCCTGGCATTCAAGAAGCGGAATAAGCTGATTTTGCTAGAGAAGGTAATTTGAGGAAGAGAGTTTAATGGTCACCATATGAATCATGACGTTGAAGGAAACGAGAGAGGTGGAGGAATCAGCAACCATGGGGATCGGTGGGAGATTGAACCCATGTCTTGTCTGAACTATGAAAGGGTTTACAAATCACCACACTTTTTACGTTGGTGAATATTTCTATTTATAATATATTGTTACTTTGTACAATCTAATTACAAAGCTATAATATTTAAAATAAAAGAAAATAATTAAAACAGATTTGTGTGTCATCTCCTGCAACCAAGGAGGATCCCGTGGGTCAATAGAAGAGGATTTTCAGGGATTCTCAATAGAAAGTTTTTTTTCTGCCCCCATTTTAATGAATAAGATTTTATCCATAGAAATGAGTACTTCCAGATCATCAGACAGCTAGACACTAGGTAAATTAAAGTAGCAGAAGCTTTGAAAGTTGAAAATAAGATCAGAGAGTAGACATAGCCAGGCTTGAAACTAAAGTTGTATGCTAATTTCCCCTTTATTTTATTTTATAATATGCGAAATTTCTCCTACGAGGCTATGAATTGTCCTGACCTGCACGAGCCGTCGAGGATTGTGGGAGAAACGTGTTCATTTTTGTTACCTTATATTTAAATTTTAGGGAAATCTAGATCGGAGCAAATGAATCTTCGACGTGTTCGTTTGACCACATGATAACAACGAACAGGGTCTAAGAAAACGCAAGTAATAACACTTAAAAACGGGAGCAACCTATACAAGAACGAGGCAAGGGCCGGCGTCTCGTCATAATCACTTTCCTTGGTACAAGATGAAGAGAGCAGAGCTTGTGTTCATTCCTACCCCGGGAATGGGTCAACTGGTATCCACCCTTGAGTTTGCAAAGCGTTTACTTGATCGAGATGACCGTCTCTCCATCACGGTTCTCGTCATTAACGCACCGTTCGCACCGGCCACCAACCATAGCCTCGTACAGTCGATCGCTGCCTCCGACACGCGTGTTAGATTTATTCACCTTCCTCACGTACATCCTCCCCCAAAAGAGCTTTTCTTCGTTTCTGTTGAGAAATTCGTCACCGATTTCGTAGAAAGCCACAAAGCTCATGTCAAAGACGCTATCATCAACCATTGTTATCCGCTTCACTTCCACTTGCCGGATTGGTGGTAGATATGTTTTGCTCCTCCATGATTGATGTGGCTCACGAGCTTGGTGTCCGCTCTTATGTCTTCTTCACTGGTAATGCTGCCTTTTTTTGGCTTCATGCTCTACCTTCCAACCCGGCATGACGTGGTGGGCGTGGAGTTTAGGAGTCAAACAGATCCCGAGTCAGTCATACCGAGTTATGTCAACACAGTTCCTCCTGGTGCTCTGCCTTCGTTGGCGTTCAGCAAGGAAGGTGGATACATCTCCATGGTAAACCATGGGAGAAAGTTCAAAGAGGCCGACGGTATTATTATCAACACGTTTTATGAGTTGGAATCCCACCCGTTGAGCTCATTTGTAGAGGATGAAATACCTCCGGTTTATACAGTGGGACCGATGATTGACCTCAAGGGTAAGACGCCTTCGGGAAATGATCAGGCCAAGCACCAAGAGATAATGAAGTGGCTTGATGATCAACCTCCATTATCAGTGGTTTTCTTATGTTTTAGAAGCTGGGGGAGTTTTGGTGAATCCCAGTTGAATGAGATTGCAATTGGGCTCGAGAAAAGTGGTCACCGGTTTCTGTGGTCAGTACGCTTGGCATCTCAAGATGATATACCTACTGATGCCCAGAATCTCGAGGAGATCTTGCCGCCAGGATTCCTAGAAAGAACAAAAGGCATTGGAATGATATGTGGTTGGGCTCCACAAGTGGAGGTCCTTGCCCACGTAGCGATCGGAGGGTTTGTGTCCCATTGCGGGTGGAACTCAATCTTGGAGAGCCTGTGGCATGGTATACCTATTGCTACCTGGCCAATTTACGCGGAGCAGCAAACCAATGCATTCCAGATGGTGAAGGATCTGGGGTTAGCAGTGGAGTTAAAATTGGATTATAGGGTTGGTAGTGGTGAGCTTGTGATGGCTGAGGAGATAGAGAAAGCAGTGAAAAGTTTGATGGAGGCTGATAGCATGATTTTTGAATCCTTTGTATAATCAAAGTTGCTCAAGGATGTAAGCCTTTAGCATGGATATTGTTTTGAGTAAATTTGGGTAATGGTTATCTGCTAAATTGCCTCTTTTTTAATCTCCCAGTTTTCTTAAATTGCCTTATTTTCGCAAGTTGGACAATACAATTATACAACGCATACCACTTGAGCCAATAAACTGGCCTACTATTGTTTCATCCTCAGGCCGTTCAGTAGCCATGCTTATCTATAAAAACAGTCCTAGTTCGCCCTGGTCAGAGTACCATATCCAACTCATGAAAATCAGCTCTGACTAGATGGATAAAGCCGTAGTTTACTTGTATCGGAACTGATCATGATTGGGATTGACCGTGATATGTGTCGATAGTGTTGTGTTGAAAGAGGAATGTCCCAACTCCAATGATTCCATTCAAGTGAACTAACACCAGACCCACCTGCACTTGTCTTCACTAATTCCCCCTACCAATCTTACTATCTGGTCATCATCGTCAAATCTTACACAGGTATGGCGCACATTTCTTTGTCTCTTTATTATTTTCCTATTCCAAAAATGAAAAAAAAAAAAAAAAAAACCCCAAAGAAAAGATTTTGCTGGAGTGGTATAATGTTACCGTCCGCACATTGTTGTAGAATTTGAGATGTTTTATGTCTTTGTTTTTTGGGTATGCTTAAAACTTTTTACATCTTTCAGATCTCATCATATACATATTGGCTTCATCAGTCTGATCGCTTCATTCACTTGACATCTAAACGCATATCCAGAAAGTCCGATCAAGTCCAAATAGAAACTAAGAAAATCACGCTAATTATAGCCGATACAGACCATCTGACAGATTTTTTTACCTAAGCATGCAAGACCATGTGGTGTTAAATTAAATAATCAAGCAACTGCCAGACCAGATCTGAAAACCGAGTCAAAGACTGATCAAACACAGCTAAGCTTGTTATTTTGTTAACCCTTAATTAACCTTGATTGATTCGACATGTTTTGATTGAATCAGCCATATTTTCCTTTGGTATGCACTTTTGACATGAATGTTGGGAGAATCTATATAGGAAGGACACATCCTTCTCTCGGCAAGCTGGCTGAGTTCTATTGTCAAAGTTAAAGGCCTAGGGTCAGGAGTTTCCCGTTCAGCGAGAAGAAGACCCAACCCAGCATGAGAAAGGACGAGACAAGCCTTGTTAGGGGCATGCCCCCAACCACACCATATCAAATGATTACATATGGGTTAAGATCTCATCTCTAATAAGGAGTGCTGCATTCAATGCGATGCAACACTGCCCCCAAACATAGAGCCTCGACGTCGATTGAGATATTCTAACAAGGGCTGCCATATTAAAGGCAGGAACATGCTTTCCAACAAAGGAAGAGACACCCCAAGCACAGAAGAACATAATTCCACAAAATGAGGGGAGTATAAAAGCTCCAATACAGGTACAATTTGGGAACACTCTTTCTCCAAGTTCCTATCTCTCTCACTCTCAAGTTTATACTAACTTAGGCATTAGAGGTGCTTCCTAGCATTCCGGGCCCCTCAAACTTTCTTACCTCAGGTGACTGGCGAAGCATGACAGGATGCAAAACATGTCTTTAACAGTTTGAGCTGTCTATAGGATATTCCCATAAGAAAAACTAATGTGCCTTTTGCATGCCTCCCGACATAGTCCCTTGCAACTCGGGAATAAGAAGCGACTTCTACCAACATGGAGGTAGGTTCACCGAGATGGAGGAGCGAATAAAAAAGATGGCATCAAAAATGGAAAGTCTCCAACGAGAGAACGAGAGCCTAAAGAATGGAAACACTGAATCTGGGGAAGGTGCTAGCATGAGCCAGAACGACTGGGTTGAAGGGGAGTCACATAGAGTAGGAGGGGCCGCTGTTGACGAAGAGGAAAAGAAAAAGATACACCTTGAGCAACACCGATCTCCTTTACAATGAAGAGTTCATGGCAGTCTCGCTCCTGCCAAAATTCAAAGTCTCGTAGATTGAGATGTATGATAGATCTAAAGACCTAGTCAAGCATCTTGAATCGTTTAGGACCCACATGACGCTCCACGACTATTCTAGAGAAATTGCATGGCGAGCTTTCCCTATAACACTGAAAGTAACAACAACGGATGGTTTGAAACTTTGCAGCCCAGCACCATCTATAGTTTTGAGGAGTTGGGCCTATAGTTCATTACCTAACTGATGGCCAGTAGTTCGGCCACCTGTCTATATACTATGAAGCAGCGAGAAGATGAGAGCTTGAAATCTTATCTCTCCTGGTTCAATAAGGAGCCTGATGATGGATGACCTGGATGAGAAGATAACATTGGTTGTTTGCACAGTGGGGACTGGACATTGTTGGTACGATGCAACCGGGAAAAGGCGGTGCAAAGTTTATCCTGATAGTATTGGACTGTGTCATGAAGTGGGTTGAGGCAAAGTCCTTTGCAACAATAATTGCCGCCAACGTAACCCGATTCCTGTGTAGGGTTATGGTGTGGCAATACGACATACCCTAGGTCATCATCTAAGACACTGGAAGAAAACTCAACTCAAACCAATACAAAAGTTGGTGCAACGAGCTGAGTATAAAGGCCAAATATTCATCCCTGGGACATCCCAAGCCAATAGACAAGTCGGGGTGACTAATAAAATCCTAGTAGGGATCTTGAAAAAGAGGTTGGCGGCCAAAAAAAGGGCATGGGCAAAGGAGCTACTTGGGGTCCTGTGGGCATATCGTACCATGGTTAAAACACCCATCGGTAAACTCCCTTTGTGTTGCTATATGGGAGCGAGGCGATCATCCCAGTGGAAGGAGGTATGCCAAACTTCTAAGTCTGGCATTTAAACGTAGGAAGAAATGAAGAACGTTTATGTGCAAATCTAGACTTAGTAGAAGAGGGGAGAGAAAAGGTTGGGATAAGAACAACTGCTCGTACGAGGAAAACAAAACAATACTTCAATCGAAGAGTCAAACCGCAATCCTTTAAGGAAGGGATCTAATGCTAAAGAAGAAAGAAAACTCAGACCAAGATGGGAAGTATCATACATGGTTATAGCCTGCTATCAACTCAGAACCTACTGGCTCAAGGATGCTGAAGGAAATGAGTTACCACGCCCTTGGAATGCAGAACATCTCAAGAAGTATTTTGTCTAAAAATTACCCTAAAAGGGAGGCATTCCCATCGATTCATGTAAGTTAGAGCTTTCAATGAAAATGTTCTACCATTCCCTTATTACTAACGTGTCATAGGAACTATCTAAGTCGATACTCTGCGCTTGCACCCTGGCAATCATAGAAGGAAATATCTCTCCCAAGTGTCCCGATCTCTCCTCACCACTCAATGCGGTCAAGTTCATCTCCCACCTGGCTATCTAAGTTGATGTTCTATGCTCGCACCCCATCGATCATAGGAGGGAACACATCTTTCAAGTGTCCTAGTCTCTCCTTGCCTTCTAGTGCAGAAGAGTCCATCTCCCCCCTAGCCATCTAAGCAGATGCTCCGTGCTCGCACCCTGGAACGATAGGAAGATGAGGAAGCTACTTCCCCATTCAGATCTACAACCAAGGGGTCATCTTGGTCATCTCGACGCAAATCTTTGAAGGCTGAGCTAAAAAATAGGGTCTCGCCTCTAGACTTCGTTAACAGAAGGGAATGAGAAAGGCAATCATTCTTGATTGCTCCCCCCATTACCTCGGCCATAGCAGTAGCAAAAGGTGTCCCTTCCACACCCTTGAAAAGGATGACAACAACGACCGAACTTGCTAGGACGGGGTCAAGGAAGGTCTCAAAGAAGGCCAACTCAAGTTCCTGCTCTGCCTGGTTAGACACTGTAGGCCGAGCTTGACTACTCGGCAGGATAGAAACTAGAATCTGTTGTTGCGTTGAAGTGGACCTCGGGCCAGAATTTGGGCAGTCGAGTCCTATCATTGCTTCGAATTTGCCTTTGCTTGCTCCATAACGACTTGAATGTTGTCTTGGGAGGATGGTCCGCTCTGTGTCGTCGCCCTCCTCATATATTCTACTTGTTGAGCTATTGCGACGATGCCCCAACGACATGATAGGCTGAACCTGTGGGGGTTGGCTAGAGCTTCCAAGATAAGAAGAAACCCCATTCCCACTGGGCTTGTACTAGAGTTTGATGACCATTGCGTGGCCTCGACGTGACCTCGCTTTCCCTTCTCCCCTGTGACCAGACTGCTGGGCCTCTTCTCACCCTGAAAATCGAAGGCGTCCCTTAGAAAATTGTGGCCTGATACCCTTGACCGAATCGGCATCACCACAAAACCATTTGATGTTCACCTTGGTCAATAGAGCCTTGCTCTAGACCACCTATTGATGCCTTTCTTACCCAAGTGTAAACCTTCCTGATGCAAGCTCACTCGAGGGTAGACAAGTTTATCATGAACTTTTTGTTGTTAGGGATGACTCCTTACACGATCCGGAAGGGGAAATCCTGGTGGACCACCTCCTTGGTGAGAAACTCCCAACCTCTTCCTGATACAAGGAAGAACTTCTTGAACCAATCCTTGACGCAGGAGAATCACTGTTCAAGACGGGCCACCCAAAATCTGGGTCAGGTCTTAAAATTGCACACGTTGCCCTCATGAACATGTATCTAATAAGTGTAGAAAAACTCCCTAGCAGTTTGATCAGGATATTCCTCACCCCCGGCAGCCAGCACCATGCACCGAATGACACAACAAGACATTAGTATCCTCCAAGCATTAGGATGAAGTTGTGTGGGGTCTAGCCCGACAAAATCTAGAACATTTCGAACTGGGCGGTAGAAAGGAAGTCACAACTTGTACAAAGACATCAAAGGGAACAAGGCCACTTTCTCACCCCTTCTAAGTCCATGGACCCTCAACAGGGTCTCGAAATCTCAAGAGTAATATAGTTTGATATCCCAAACGAGTCACGTATGGCGTTTAAGTTTAAGAGAAAAGTAGACGCATACCAGTGGCATCCATTGAAATATTGGGTGATGCCATGGACAAAGAAGACGCCCTAAACCTTGAAGGGACCTTTGGGATGTAATGGATGTCAATCTCGAGATGAGAAACAAGAAGAAATTTTGGGTGCTAGTTCCTAGGGTTTGAGAGGTGTTGAAGTATGAGTTAGTAAGAAGGGTGTGAAGGGAACACATGACCATCAAGAAGAGAATTGTAGGCAATACGAGCAGGGAAGGATCGGCTACCTAGGCTTGGCATATAAGTAGGCTTTCTGAACCAATAGGACGATTTTGATGGGAGAGGTGATAGGTGTTATCTGAAGTGAGGTGCCAGGCACGATTCAAACCGATGGCTTCATTCAAGAGGTACCCGATTGCACTCAATGGTGCTTGGAGTGAGGTGCACAGGTTAACATGCTGCTAGAGGTCATGATAGGAGTTGGCACTCCTTCCTTACTTAAGGTATCATGTATTGAGTTTAGATTGAGAGAATGGAGGAATGGTGGCAGACAAAAGGAAGATAAATTGAGTTTTGATGCCAAGTGTGTCATTCGGCCGAGAAGGGTGTTTTTGGTTTCTTTTATCTTCTTATATTCAACTCTTGACCAAGTAAAATATGTGGGGGTCAAATGGATGTCTGAATCTTGGAAATCTATTATTTTGGTTGGGGACAAAGCCTATGGTCTAAAGATGGCATGACTTTGCTTGGTTGAATGGTGTAAGGTGATGATGATACCTGATTAATGTCTTATGTACTATTCATCTTGTGAATGTATAAGGGAGTGTCGCCATTGTCCTTATTCTAGGTATGAATTTCTAGAATTAATTTTGGAGGTGGGGCTATGCTTGTTTCATAAATTTCATTTAAGTTGAGTTAATCTACAAATGACATGCATTGAAGGGTATTTGATTGCACTTGGTTAGTTGTTTGGGTGGAGTGCATGACTTTGAAATGTCCCCTATGGTTATGACATGTGTTGGTATTTAGTCTTAGTTTAGGTTAGCTAATGCTTAATCTAATTTAGTATTAGAAAATTTTCTCAAAGGGAATTGGTTTGAACCCAAGTAGCTGATATATAGCTTTCATGCTATTTTGTCTTAGTTTTTGTCCTATTTTGTCATACCAGATCAAAAGTTGTCCTCTTGAATCCATGGTGGAGAGTGAGACCTAGCAGCCAAGGAGTTTTGGATGCCACTTGGTTCGGTCAAGATGTAATTTAGATTCACTAGGTGTTGAAATCTTAAGGCAAGGGGTGATGTGCAAGTTTCCTAAGCTTCATCTCCAAGTTGGGCAACTTTGGCCCCAAGTTTTGTAGGTTGGACTTAGCTTTGTTTAGGGGTTTGGATTGGGCTTTTCCAATTGGGCCTTAGTCCATTTGGTTGTGCATAGTTTTTGGGCTTCATATTGGGCCTTGGTCCATTAGGTTTTAGGCCTAGTTGTTGGACTTCACAATGGGCCTTACTTTTGAGCCTTACCTTGCGCCCATTTTAGGCTTTCTCCTCACGAGTTTGATCATTTTAACTTTTTATGCTTAAGCCCATCTAGTCAAGATCCTTAAAATGTTATGAATTTTATTTCCAAGCCTATCAAGGTAGTAAATTCTTTCTTTGCCCTAACCCATTGGTTTCTTGACAAAAGAAAGATCTCTAAAGAAATCTTGACTAAAAGATGACGAAGGTCACTTAAGCAACTCATGGCTCTAGATATACTTACCAAGTCCCTTAACATGGTCAAAACTCCATTATCCTTATGGTCTCTTGGCATGATTTGGCATGGTGTTATACAAATCACAACTGTGGAAGTCAAATATCACAACAGTTATGGAAGATAAATTCCACAGCAACAACTAGGGGTGATAAACGATCCAGTCGGACCGAACAAACCGAAATGACTGACTATTTCTATCCAGACCGAGACTGAGACCAGTTGGTCTCGATCCACATTTTAGAGGATTGAAAAGTTTCGTTCCGGTCCACGGTCCAGGATTTTTCAGGACAGGACAAAATGAAAAATAAAAAAATATATTATATATTATTTATATAATAATTGTACAATTAACAATATAAAATTTTAAATATGTTATAAATACTTGTTAATATTCTATAAATTAACAATATTTTATATATATCTTCATCTAACTTATCACTATTAATAATATAAAATTTTAAATATGCTATTAACACTTGTTAATATTCTATGAATTAACTAATATATAATATCAATTAGTTAATTTTATAGTAATTATATAAATTAATAATATAATTTTTATCTAATTTATTATCATTGACCCTATAAAATATTTTTTTATTGAGTTTGTTATATAATCCATATAAATAAGTCACTTAATTTAATTTAGTATTTTTAATAAATTTTTTTATTAATTATTTTTAAAAAAATAGGCTGGACCGAATAGACCGATTGGACTGAGGGATATCGATCCAGTCTGGTCCTTATGGGTGTTCAGTCCGGTCCGGTCTGAAAAAATGATGGACGGAAAATATTTGGTCCATCGCCGTACCAGACCGAACCGGACTATTTGCACCCCTAGCAACAACAGCGGCCATTAAAGTATGGCATTGCCCAAATTGCTTGAGTTTGCAAAAACCTATCAAAGAACAATGTCTCAAATCATATCATAACACAAAGGCCAAGAACATTGTACAAAAACAAGGCAGAGAACATAGAAGAAACACTGAATCTATAAAGAAAATGAAAATACGTAAATTTACCTATTTTACAAATCAAAGAAGCTGTCGAATGAAATGGCAACTGAACTTATTGAACACAAATGTTCAAAATCTCTATCAAACATAGACCCTTTACGATTAAGAAGTTGGGTTTTTGATTTTCAACTCAATAATCACCAATGGAAAATTGACGATGACAGTGAGCCCAAGGACCGATTTTAGAAAGCATTTCTCTTCAATCATTCACATGAGATGCTCGAGAGTGTGTGTGTGAGATTGTGCGTGTCGGAGGCAAAAACTTACCTGTGGTAGTGAAATCAGAGGGGTTGCCCTCGATAGCAACTAGGCCGTGAGAGAGAGTTGAACGCGGAATCACAGAGCACCAAAACAGTCTACAGTGGCTTTGGGGATGTACAGTAGCTTCCCATAGTTGGTGATGTACTGCAGCAAGTGCAAATTTGAACCCTAATTTAGAGAACCAGATGGGAGGGGAAATAAACAACTTCCACAAATTTTCTCTTATAATTTGGAGAAATGAGAGGTATACAAAAGCGGATGCGGGTGCGCTTAAGTAGCTATAAAGGATTTTCATATCTTATTTTCATTATATCAAATAATTTCATGATAATTAAGATTATTTATCAAAGTACTAATTTTTAATGATATAACACCGTACGAAATGATAGGATTGTATTATGTGCGTAGTCTGATACTACCTAATCTTTATTCATTTGATAACATTTTATAAATTACTTATAATGGGAGAAAACCATAAAAACAAGAGAAAAATGATAGCGTGTGGAGGGAGGGATCAACCTCCTCCGCCTCGTGGTGAGAGATTTTTCATTTCATTTTGTGTGTGATTAATTCACATCAAGTAAACATCTTCTTCTTGAACATTTGTCATAGAGTACTCATAAAATGGAGATTAACTGGGTTTACTTGGTCCTTTTCTTAGCAGTAAGGTTCTTCTCTCTGTCCTGACGATCTCTGTCAACAATGCCTCAAATATGGAGATCATAAGGCCAAGTACACTTCACAGAGGCAGGTGAGAACATGTTTCTTGTGGAATTCCAACTAGTCTTAGACCAGCAAAAAATTCTCCAAGGCAGACCTTTGTCTTTTGATAGATCCACTCTAGCTATTCAAGAAGTCAATGGCAACATCCCAACTGGTGCCATAAACTTCCTGCAAGAGCCTTTTTGGGTGCAACTGTATAACATCCCCTTAGCTGGTATGAACAAATATTATGGTGAGCTCATAGCTTTTGGCATAGGACAGGTTTTACAAGTGGAGGTAGATGAAAATGACATGGGATAGGGCCATTTCCTGAGGGTGTAGGTGCATGGGAGATGGATTCAAGGTCACCATTAGAAAACTTGGGTTGCTTTTAAGTATGAACGTCTCCATAACTTCCGTTTCAAATGTGGACTAATAAGGCACAAAAGGAGAGGCTGTCACCTGTTCAAACAAGAGGAAAATAAGCCAATGCAATTTGGTCCTTGGTTGAGGGCTGGTGGTCCAAAATCCTACATCAAGGAATCCAAGAGATACAGGGCAAACTCATCACCACCACCACCAGAAGCAGGCTCAGATCATCAGCCTATGTTGGGAGAGGATGAGCATACCAATAGAGAACAACCACCTGAGATGGAGGGTTCCCCAACAGTTTCTCAGGCTCCAATCACAGATGGTCCACCTTGATTCATCCCTGTGTTCCCCACTTACATAGATCCAGAGAAGTACTCTCATACCAGTGACCCCTTTATTCATAAAGTGGACTCCACACCAAAAGTTTACTCCCTAACTCATGGAAATGAACTCTCAAAAGGTTAGTACTCCTTTGCTCATTGTGGTTTTCATTCTTAACTTACTGATATGGACAAAGAAAACATGGACCCACTTGTTGGTAAGGGGACATCACTTCCTAAAGCAACCGAGGCACCCTTAATGGCTAGAGATCCCACCAATGAAACAAAAATACTTGCTGAGCAGAAGACCCTTGCACAGTTGCCTACCATACCAGTACTGACTAATGAGATACAACATATGGGCCACTACATCACTTCCACCAAACCAGTGCACACAAAAAAGGCACATTGGAAGAGGTTAGCTCGAGTTCCCCCTCCTTCGACACTTGAAAGAGGCATTCCTACTAGAGGTGGCACCAAAAAGAGTGCAAGTACCAACCCTTTGGATCCTCTCTCTCAGTTGTCCAATGCTAAGAAATCCAAGGTTCATTACATCAATGAGGCTCAACCCTCATCTCTCTCTTGGATGGTAGCTGCTAGGCAACCCCACCTAAGGCAATGATTTGTCTCAACTAGAACTGCCAAGGGCATGAGAACCCCCGGACAGTTCATGAACTACACCACTTGGTGTGTCAAAAGGGCCTAAACTTTGTCTTCCTCATGGAAACAAATTGTTCTAGAAACAAGCTTGAACAAACAAGAAACCATTGTGGCTTCTCCTATAGCTTTACAATTGAAAGCAGGGGCTTAAGTGGAGGAATAACAATGCTACGGAAAGGAGATTTTTCAGTTAAACTAGTCTCATATACACCCGGGGAACCAATCTTTTCAACTTACTAGATTTTATGGACACCCAAAAACTAGTCAAAGAAGAAGGAGTTGGAACTTGCATAGACTTCTAAAATCTCGTGATAATCAGGCTTGGCTTTGCATTGGTGACTATAATGAAATATGTTTTCAGTATGAGAAGATGGGAGCAGCAGAGAGACCCTATTGTTTGATGGAGAATTTCAGATCAGCTATGGAGGACAATGACCTTAATGAAGTTCCTTTTTAGGGAGATTATTTTACTTGGAGCAACAGGAGAGAAGGCTCTTCTTTTACCAAAGAAAAACTGGATAGGGCATTAGAAAATCAGGCATGGTTTTCTCTATTGCCCAACTGCAGTGTTTCAACCTTACCTGCTCATAGTTTTGATCATTGTCCCATCATATTATCCTCAGCCTCAGACATGGACCAAGGTACGAGGAGAAAAAGGCCTTTCAGATTTGAAGCCAACTGGGACTCTAGAGAAGAATGTGGTGATTTAATTAAACAGGCTTGGAAAAATACCTCTATTCAAAGATCACATCTTCAGGAAACCTTAGATGGACTTCTCAGGTGCAAGGAACTACTGCTGGAATGGAGTAGGACCACTTTCCAGAACCAAAAGAAACTTATCAACCTAAAGTTCAACCAAATCAAAGAGCTCCAAACACTCAATGCAGGGGACTGCAATAAGGAGAAGATTTCACAACTCAGTGCTGAAGTTGACAAGCTGCTTGAAGAGGAGGATACCAAATGGAAACAAAGAGCCAAGCAAGCTTGGCTCAAGGAGGGGGATCGAAATACTAAGTTTTACCACTTGTGTGCAAACCAAAGGAAGAAACATAACACAATCCTGAAAATCTCAAATGACACAGGAGGTATGGCAGATAAGCCTGAGGAGGTAAGTGAAATGTTTCAAAACTTCTTTAACAACCTCCTCACTTCCTCTCAGCCTAGACTACTCGATGAGTGTATAAATTCTTTGGAAAAAAATAGTAACAGACGAAATGATGCTTCTCTAACTAAGCAAATCTCCATAACATAAGTTAAGCAAGCACTCTTTGGCATGAATGGGCTTGGGTCCCTAGGTCTTGACGGGTTTCTAGCCATTTTCTATCAGAAGCATTGGGATCTAGTAGGTCCAAGAGTCTGTTTAGCAGTACAGGAAGCCTTCAATTCCATCTCCTGGCCTCGGGAACTTAATGAAACCTATATTGCTCTAATCCCAAAGATTAAGAACCCTACCAAAGTTTCAAAATATAGGCCCATCTCACTCTGTAATGTGTTGTACAAGATTCTAGCCAACAGGTTAAAACTAATCCTTCCCCAGCTTATCTCCCCCTCTCAGAGTGCATTTATCCCAAGCAGGTTGATCACAGACAACTCCATTGTGGCCTTTGAAACCATGCACACTATGAACAATCTTCTCAAGGGTAAAGACGGATTCATGACTTTGAAGTTGGATATGAGTGTAAAGCCTTTGACAGGCTTGAGTGGTCCTTCTTAACTACAGTGATGTCTAAATTGGGTTTTGCTCCAAAATGGATTGAGATCATCTAAAGATGTGTGAATACTATATCTTACTCCATCCTTCTCAATGGCATCCTTCAAAATTTGCTCTCTCCTTCAAGAGGTATTCGACAGGGGGACCCCATCTTCTCATACATTTTCGTCCTATGTGCTGAGGTCTTAAGCAAACTAATCCAAAAAGCTGAAACAAGAGGAGCAATAACTGGTGTACTTATTGGCAGATCAGGTTTACATATTAGCCACCTATTTTTTGCTGATGATTGTCTCTTATTTTGTAAGGCAAATCCTCTTGAATGGAGCAGGTTACTATTCTCGTTGGAGACATATGATCAAGGCTCAGGGCAAAGGCTCAACAATGAAAAGACTTCTGTCCTTTTCAGCAATAACGCAAGGGCTGAAGCTCAGGAGCTGATCTTTGCTATTGCAGGTATAAAATCCTCCCAACCTTATGATAGTTACCTTGGGTTACCAACTCATATAGGGAGAGACAGAATAAAAGGCTTCAAAATATCATTGATTGAATAAGGAATAGATCAACAATAGGAAGTTAAAGCACCTCAGTCAAGCTGGAAGAGAGATCCTGATCAAAGCTATTCTCCAAGCCATTCCCACCTATAGCATGAGAGTTTTCAAACTCCCTAAATCCATAGCAGAGGAGATTAACAGATTAATAAGAGAGTTTTGGTGGGGTAGGCAAGAAAGCAAAAGAAGGACTCACTTGTGTGCCTGGAACCAAATGAGAAACTCAAAAGCTCCTAGTGGACTTGGCTTTTGAGACTTGGAATTTTTTAACTTGGCCCTCATTGCTAAGCAAGGTTGGAGATTGATCCAACACCCAGATTGTTTAGCAGCAAGGATCCTCTCTGCAAAGTGTTTTCCCTAAGGTAATTTTCTATAGACAAACCTCAAGCGAACGGCTTCCTTTATATGGAGAAGCATCCTCTCTGCAAAACCCCTATTGGAAACAGGCCTTATATGGTGCATTGAAGATAGGAGAAGAACTAGTATCTGAAAAAATAAATGGCTACCAGGTACCACCTCACACATGATTCAAAGCCCTATCAAGGATTATGACCATGAGGCAGTGGTTGCTTCACTGATTGATCAATCCTCTATGTCATGGAAAGTTGACACCCTCCATTCACTCTTCCTTGAGGCTGAAGTCAAAACTACTTTACAAATTCCCATTAGTCTTTGCCACAGTCTTGACAAGATAATCTAGGATGGAACAAAAAATGGGATTTTTTTTGTGAAGAGTGCTTACAATCTACAAGTAGCAACCTATCAAGCCTCCCAAGGCCAAACTTCCCTTTTGAATTGCCCACAAGAAAAATGGGGAAGAATATGGAAACTTCCCATCACTAGCACTGAAAAACTCTTTTTGTGGAAAGCTTGTCAAAATGCATTGTCTACTAAATCCAACCTCAAAAGAAGGAGCATCATTGTATCCCATATGTTGCCTGGCAGAAGAAACTCTTGAACATTCTCTTTGGGAATATCCCTCAGCCAATGATGTCTGGAGCTACTGCTCAGTGCAATTCCAAAAGAAGTCATCATCTCAATTTTCATGTAAAGATATGGTCCTCTTAATGCTAGCTGAGATGGGTGAGCCTCTTCTAGTAGAATTTGAAGTTGTTAAATGAAAGATTTGGAAGAGAAGGAATGAACTTATTTTCAAGCAACACTTCATTAATCCTATCACTCTTTCTCTTCAGTCAAAACAGAAGATGGATCAACTCAAAATACTGCAAAACCTCACCTCAACACCTTCACCATTGGTTGGTATCCCAGTACTCCAATGGGACCCTTCTCCTCTTGGCTTCTACAAGTATATCATTTTAGAAGCCGTCTTCTTCTTTCCTCGACAAAATAATAGGTATAGATACAATTATGACTGGTTTGAATATTGAATTAAAATTAGATAAAAGTTGAATAAAATATTATTAATAAAATATTTTTTTAATATTATTTTTATTTTAAAATTTGAGAAAAATAAATTATTTATTATATTTTATTTAAAATTTTAAAAAAATTATAATAATTAGATTAAATAAGATGATATTAATATCTAAACCGGGCGCTAAAGAGATGAAATAAGTTTATTGTACCGTACATTCACTTGAACATCAAAAGAAGAGGATGAGACGGGATGGGTTTAAAAATGATATAAATTTTAGTATATATACAATAAAAATAAATTAACCTGATTTAATAGGATAATTTAAATTAAAAAATTATTTTATTATAAAATAAATCTAAAGATAATCTATAAATTCAATTTTATAAAAAGATAAATGATATTTACAGTCGTGAAGTGCGTAAATATTGTATAATCATTTTAAAAAATAATAAATATGACATCTATATATATAAAAAATTAATCTTTTTAATAATAAATTATATTTTTTTAATTATTGTATAGAAATTACACACTTCCCGACTAAACATAGTACTAAGGGCTGGTTTGATTATACAAAACCAAAATATCTCATTTCATCTCATATCGTATAAATTATAATCATTATAAAATTTTCAAACTTCTACACAAAATATAATAAGAAATTTAATTTGTTCAAATTTTAAAATAAAAAATTATATTTTAATAATATGTTATTCAATTTTTAACAAAACATCTCATCTCATCTCATCTCATCTGAACTGTATAACTAAATCACCCCTTAGTTAATTGATATCTGATTGAAAGAAAAATGCCATCTGATTGAATTCATGTCAATTACCTTGATAAAATTGTCGAAAAAGATGGAGCACTAATATTAGTCAATTCGAAACTCAATTCAATTTATGTTAATTTATTATTATAAATTTTTTAAATTTTTATACAAAATATAATAAATAATTTATTTTTTAAATTTTAAAATAATATTCTAAAAATATTTTATTTCACCTCTCCTATTTCTTTTAAAATTATCATCAAAACAAGAACCAAACGTAAAGTTACTCTTTTCTGTCTATAGAAGCATTGATGACTAGGCAGTTATTAGGTAGATTGGTCATAGTCAAAGAGTGGTTAGTAGTCCGAGATAGACCCACATAAGGTAAGTGTTTTTTTAAATATATTATTTTTTTATATCTTCAAATATTTTTAAAAAAATTATAATATTATTAAAAAAAAAATTAATTACTAAATTAAAAAATAATAATTATGGAACCAACTCTCGGTGACTGTTAACTTTTTCCATTGTCCTGACGTTGATATGGCGGTCCATATGGCATATAGTATTCTGAGAAGTCTTGCACGCGAACTTGAATTATCAAACAAATAAGTTTTGACATCTACGTTTGATGATAACCATAAAAAGATTCTCAGAAAATCCATAATGGACAAAGCAAGCAAGGCTTGGAAAATTGGAAATGAAGATTCGAAAACATTCTTTCTTTATAATCTGCGAATTTGGACAAATCAATTGCCATGGCCTGCATCTGCAATGAGGGCCCTACAAAAATTGCACAAAGTTTGAACACGGCAAAGGTTTCAAAGATGTGGGATATTTTCTTTAATATATGGTATTCTGCCGACCTTTTTATCCTACCAATTGTCCAGACGTTGATACCGAGATCCAAATTTATTATTAAACAAATAAGTTTTGATATCTACGTTTGACGCGATGATAACCGCAAAAAGATACTCAGAAAATCCATAATTCCACTATTAATGCTGGCACAATAGACGATAGATCAGGCAAAGGCAGGCGTCTCGTCATAGACTAGTTACTTCTGTTTTAATTTGTGCAAGATGAAGAGAGCAGAGCTTGTGTTCATCCCTGCCCCTGGAATGGGTCACCTCGTATCCACACTCCAGTTTGCAAAACGTTTACTTGATCGAGAAGACCGTTTTTCGATCACGGTTCTCGTCATTAACGCGGTGTTTGGACCCACCAACCATGGGCTCGTACAGTCGATTGCTGCCTCCGACACCCGTGTAAGATTTATTGATCTTCCTCAAATAGATCCTCCCCCGAAAGAGCTTTTCTTTAGGTCTGTTGAGAAATTCGTCACCGATTTCATAGAGAAATACAGAAGTCATGTCAAAGAAGCTATCATCAAACATGTGTTATCCACTTCGCTTCCACTTGCCGGCTTGGTGGTCGATATGTTCTGCTCCTCCATGATTGATGTGGCTCACGAGCTTGGTGTCCCGTCTTATGTCTTCTTCACTGCTAATGCTGCCATTTTTGGCTTCATGCTCTACCTTCCAACCCGGCATGACCAGGTTCGCATTGAGTTTAGGGAAACAGATCCCGAGTCAGTCATTCCGAGTTATGTCAACCCAGTTCCTCCTGGTGCTTTGCCTTCATTTGCGCTCAACAAGGAAGGTGGGCACATCTCCATGGTAAATCATGGTAGAAAGTACAAAGAGGCCGATGGTATTATTATCAACACGTTTTCTGAGCTGGAATCTCATGCGGTAAGCTCCTTTTTTAACGGAATTATACCTCCGATTTACACAGTGGGACCGATTATTGACCTCGAGGGTAAGACGCCTTCAGGAGATAAACAGGCCAAGCATGAGGAGATAATGAAGTGGCTTGATGATCAACCACAATCATCAGTGGTTTTCTTATGCTTTGGAAGCATGGGAAGCTTTGGAGAACCCCAACTCAGAGAGACTGCCCATGGGCTTGAGCGGAGCGGCCACCGGTTTCTGTGGTCAGTACGTTTGACATCTCAAGATGATAACTTAGCCAAACCTACTGATGCCCAGAATCTCGAGCAAATCTTGCCACCAGGATTCCTGGAAAGAACAAGAGGCATTGGAATGATATGTGGGTGGGCTCCACAAGTGGAGGTCCTTGCCCACAAAGCTATCGGAGGGTTTGTGTCCCATTGTGGGTGGAACTCGATCTTGGAGAGCCTGTGGCATGGTGTACCTATTGCTACTTGGCCACTTTATGCGGAACAGCAAACCAATGCATTCCAGATGGTGAGGGATCTGGGGTTAGCAGTGGAGTTGAAAATTGATTACAAGCTTGGCAGTAGCATGCTTGTGATGGCCGACGAGATAGAGAAGGCGGTGAGATGTTTGATGGAAGCTGACAGTGAGGTGAGAAAGAGGGTCAAGGAGACGAGTGAAAAATGCAGAGAGGCTGTAATTGTAGGTGGATCTTCATATGCATCACTTGGTCGGCTGATTGAGGCTATATGGGCAAACAATATAATATCTGCGAGGAAGTGAGTGAATTGCCGCATGTTAAGGAGTTTCAATGTTTGAAAGTTCGATAGTGTTGTATCCATTCATTGAACGTATATAGTGATGTTACTAAATGCCGTTTGTATAATGAATTGAAATGAAATAAGATTAGTTGAAATAAAAATTAAAAGTTGAATAAAATATTATTATAATATTATTTTTTAATATTATTATTATTTTAATATTTAAAAAAGTTAAATTATTTATTATATTTTATGTAAAAAATTAAAAAAAAACTACTACAATAAAATGAAACACTTTTACTTCAAAAAAAAAAAAAAAACCTAATTTAAACGCACTCTTTCATATCGATAGAAGCAACGATAATTAGGTAAGTAGATTTGTTCCTACTTCGTAATAAACAAGTAGTCCCTTTTTTAAGATAAAGTTTCACATGTTTGCTAACAGCTCCTTTTCTCCTTCAGTCGACCTCTTTTCTACATCTCCTTCAGCATGCTTGACCTTCACAGGCCACCGAATCAGCGCGCATGAGCAGATCTACTCAAATCATCACCAACATTCTCATTCTTTGCTTTCTCATGCTGTGGCACCCGCTACTTATCCTCTATTTTTTTTTCAGTTCTAATTTGTGGGCTTTTCTGAATTTTCTAACTTAGAAACTCATGTTCAGTTACCCTTTCTTCGCTAATAAGCTTTTCTGGTGCAAAGAAGAGTGACTAGAGTCTCTCTTCTAAATCACACATCAAAACCCAAAAGTACACTAGTAAGCATATTTGCGGACGAAAATATTTTTAATCCAGGAATAAAACCAACTTTTATCCCAAACGTTTCATAGAGCCAATATTGTATAATGATGCAGTCAAAATTCGTCTGAGTAGATTATCTGCAAACAAAACTAAGGCCCGGTTTGGATACATAAAATCATCTCATCTCTGTTGGGTTGGATGTGGAGACTGGTCAGAGAGCAGAAAATTGAAGAATAGTAACTTCGCTTGACATGTACTCAACAATGGGATCAAGCGAATCTCAACCCGTGAGTTTGCTCGACATGCGCTCAACAGTGGGTGCGAGCAAAGCTCAACCAATGAGTTCGCTCGAGGTATGCTTGACAGTGGACTCAACCGAGACACAAATCCTAGTGATTGCTTGAGCCATACTTGACACCCAGCTTGAGCCATTGTTCATTGGTTGTTCGCTCGAGGCGCACTCAACACACCGCTTGAGCGAAAAATATAGTTTTTTACTAGATTAGGGTTTTCAACGCCATTTGCTATAAATATGTTATATTTTATTTGTTTTGTATGATTTTCAGCATATTTTAAAAGAGAACAAATATCTAGTGAGTGCATATTGTGTGAGAGAGCAAAAAGGCCCTAAAGAGTGTGAGTTGAGATTGAACGATTGTAATATTTTCTGTTTAATAAAATTTATGCACCTCTGTGGACGTAGACAATTTACCGAACCACGTACATTGTGTGTTGTGTGTTTGATCATGCTTGCTTTCACTTTAATTTGCCATCATTGGTGTGTGTGTGCTTTGCACGAAAACTGGTATCAAGAGCCAATGTCGAATCTGAAAGAGAATGATGGCTGAAGATAAAGTGAAAACACTCGGGATCGAGAAGTTCGACGGCACTGATTTTGGATGCTGGAAGATGCAGATCGAGGACTATCTCTATGGGAAAGGGCTTCATCTTCCACTGTTGGAAAAGAAGTCGGAGAGCATGAACGATGCTGAGTGGACCCTGTTAGATCGGCAGGTTCTGGGGATTATTCGGCTGACCTTATCTAGAACAGTGGCACATAATGTCAGTAAGGAGAGAACCACGGCGTATCTCATGGCGACTTTGTCAGGTATGTATGAAAAGCCGTCGGCGAATAACAAAGTGCACTTGATGAATAAATTGTTCAATCTGAAGATGTTAGAAGGTATGTCTTTGGCCTTACACTTGAATGAATTCAATACAATCACAAATCAACTGTCTCCTGTAGAGATTGAGTTTGATGATGAGATCAGAGTATCGATTATGTTGGCACCACTGCCAAATAGTTGGGAGGCCATGAGGATGGCTGTGAGTTGTTCAGCCGGCAAGATGAGACTGAACTACGACGACGTACATGACATGATCCTTACTAAAGAGGTACATAGAAAAGACTCGGGTGAGTTCTTGAGTTCAGGATCGGCCCTGAATGTTGACAATCAAGGAAGGGGACAGGACAGGTCAAGCTTCAAGAGCAGGGGGAAGAGCAAGACGAAATCTGAGCATCAGATTACGTGTTGGAGTTGTGGCAAGCCAGGCCACATTAAGAAAAACTGCAAGAATCAAGCAAGTGCTGAGGATGATGCGATGAATGTAGTGATAGAAGAAGTTCATAATGCCATACTTCATGCAGTGCACAGTTCGATCGATGATTGGATGTTGTATTTAGGATATTCGTTCCATAGCACCTCACATCAAGAAATCATGCAGAATTATGTTGCTAGTGATTTTGAGAAGATGTATGCAACTGATGCAGAGGTACTGGATGTAATGGGAGTGGGTGATGTGAACATCACACTTCCAAATAAGGGCGTGTGGACTTTACAGCAAGTCAGACACGTTCCAGATCTAAAGAAAAACCTGATCTCTGTGGGACAGCTTGATGACAGCGGTTATGCAGTAGCGTTCTTTGGAAGAGCTTGAAAGATCACTAAAGGTGCACTAGTCTTAGCGCATGATAAGAGATCTAACTCTTTGTATTTAAAATCAGGTTCTAGTGATGTGCAGGGAAATACAAGAGTGCAAAAGGTAGGCTTGATCGCATGGAACATGTGAGGAAGCCAAAAGGAGTTAGTTTTGTCGTTGCTCACGAAAGCCTAGAAAAGTTGGTTGAGGTTACCAAAACCAATTCGAGACCGAATACACTTAGTGCAGTGGGAGTTGTGAGTCGTCCAGTGGATGTGCTGAGTAAAGGCGATGTATGTGGAATACTGAAATCGAGCTTGATTTCAGTGCATCTTCTGGCTTGAAGACGGGAGCTGTGAGCTGCAGAGATAATAGGCCTTGGCTGGAAACGGTGGCTGGCATGTGGAGACCCAGTCTCTAAGTGGAAGATTGTTTGGTTGCATGTGAAGATTGGTCTGTGAGTAGGAAATTGAGGAACAATGAGTTCACTCTACAAACACTTGACAGTGGGCTCAAGCAAATCTTAACCTGTGAGTTTGCTTGACATGCGCTCGACAGTGGACTCAAGTGAAGCTCAACCCTTAAGTTCACTTGAGGTGCGGTCGACAATGGGCTCGAGTGAGACACAAACCCTAGTGTTCGCTCGGGCCACACTCGACACCCTGCTCGAGCCAATGTTCATTGGTTGTTTGCTCAAGGCGCGCTCAACATGCCGCTCGAGCGAAGAACGTAGTTTTTTGCTAGATTAAAGTTTCTAGCACCGTTTGCTATAAATATGTTATATTTCACTTGTTTTGTATGATGTTCAACATATTTTGAGAGATAACAATTATCAAGTGAATGCATATTGTGTGAGATAACAAACAGACCCTAGAGAGTGTGAGTTGAGATTGAGTAATTGTAGTCTCCTCTCGTTAATACAATTTCTGCAGCTCTATAGATGTAGACAATTTGCCAAACCACGTATATTCTATATCATGTGTTTGATCAAGCTTGCTTTGACTTTAGTTTGCATCGTTGGTGTGTGTGTTTTGCACAACAATCTCATCTCATCTCATCATTATAACTTTTTCAAACTATCACACAAAATATAATAAACAATTTAACTTTTTAAAATCTCAATATAAAAATTAGATTAAAAAATTATATTCTAATAATATTTTATTCAACTTTCAACAAAACATCTTATCCCATCTTATCTGAACTGCGTAATCAAACGAGACATTAGAAGTCTTCCTTGAAAATTCTATTACGTGTGTTGAAAACATTTTATGCCAAAATCTAACGAGCAAAAAACCTTTGAAATGCAAATCCACCGTCATAAGAAATCAGTGATACAGTACTAAAACAATCCACCGCCAATGATCCCAATACGACAACCTTACTTCACATTTTCAGGTGGAATATTGCAAAAAAAAAAAACAAAAACAAAAACAAAAACAAAAGCAAAAGGAAAACTGCTACACATCTACTACCCATTGGCAGAGGAGAGGAAGACAAAGGTGGAGTCTTGGAGGTTCTGCTGGTTTGAGCGTATGAAGGAACGGAAAGGAGAATATCTTGGAAGCTAAGTGTTGCAGCTGGGCCCGATGGGCTTGGGAAAATGGGTCATGCTAGGCTTATGTTCGTGGGGTCATCAGTGGGCATTTTCTCATTGCTATAGTATTTTTACTTCATTTACAATATGGGTCGTAGGCCATTGTAAGGGTAGTTAAGTCATTTTACTGCTTTCAATATATCTTTATATGATATGAACTCGTAAGAATAAAATACCTTAAACCCACAATTAGTTTGAAAACTCACTCAAGAAAGTCAAAATTAAGTCAATGGAAGGAGAATCTAAACCTGTTGATAACTCGTTTCAAGATCCTAGATGATATTAAAATCTAGACTCATTGAAGAACCTATCTCAAGAATCCAGATTATAAGGAGGAACGCCACAAAAATTGTGATTTACCTTTGATAAGTTTAAAAGTTCTATCAAGAATAAGATGAGTAATCTCAACTCACAATGAAAATTCAATATTGTCTAAAGCTTCAAATGAGGCTACAAAGAGTATTTAAACCAAAACCTAATTGAAACCCTAGCCAAAATGCTCCTGGATGAATAGTATCGCGGCTACAGTAACTCTATAGTAACCTCTTGAAACTCTAATTCTTAAAAAGTAACTTTCCAAATAAGCTTTTGACCAAAATACAAGGCCTTCCCGAAAACCCTAGTTCATAAGAAATAAAACATATGTGAGTCAAGCATCCTCAAACCCACTTATTATAAACTAATTTGGAAGCCTCCAATAACAATAGGCCCTACCTCTAATCATGTCTTCCACAGTTTGAATCAAGTGGACCAAAACTGGTTCTCCTTCTTTCAAGCCCATTTTGAGTGTTAGGCTCTCGCTAGTTTCATCCCAAGTAGATTGCATCAATCCTTACATTGTTTCATTGATCTTCTTGGCTCTTGATCTTGTAATTGGCTCATATGGAACTTGCAAAGGATCTTTAAGAGTAGGCCCTCCTTGGTTCTCATCATTTCCCCTCTCCTCAAAAGAATTTGACCACAAATCTTCACCTACATCAAAAAGAGAGATTAGAAACATTGAAGGTAGTAGGAACATTATACTCACTTGGAAGATCTACTTTATATGCATTGTCATTAATTTTCTCAAGAATTTGGAAATGTTCATCTCCTCGAGGATGCAACTTAGTCCTCTTATGAGCTGGAAATCTTTCTTTGCGCATGTGAACTCAAACTCAGTCTCCTAATTCAAAGATGGCACGCATTCGCCCTTCATTGGCTTGAGAAGTAACCATTTCATTCTTTTGGGTAATTTGAAGCCGTACCTTCTCATGAAGTGACTTCACCAACTCCGCCTTCTTTTGTCCATCAAAGCTACTCCTGCCATCAACCGGTAAAAGCATCAAATCTAAAGGAATAAGTGGATTAAAACCATAAACAATTTTCAAAGGAGAATATGAAGTAGTCGTATGCATGGTCCTATTATATGCAAACTCTATAAATGACAAACAATCCTCCCAAGTCTTTAAATTGTTTTGAACAACAGTGCATAAAAACTAAGTTAAAGTCCTATTAACTACTTTAGTCTGACCATCAATCTACGGATGACAAGTAGTGGAAAATAAGAGCTTAGTACCTAAGCTTTCCATAACACCTTCCAAAATTAGTTAAGGAATTTAACATCCCTATCAGAAACAATACTCACGGGCATACCATGGAGTCGCACTATCTCCCTGAAAAACAAGTCAGCTATGTTTGTGGCATCATCTGTTTAATGGCATGGAATAAAATGTGACATCTTACTAAATCTATCAACAACTACAAAAATAGAATCTCTACCCTGTTTTGTCCTAGGCAGCCCCAAAACAAAATTCATAGATATGTCTACCCATGGCTCACTAGGAACGGGTAAGGGTGTATACAACCCATGTGGCATACTCTTAGATTTGGCAATTCTACATGTTATGCACCTTCCACAAATGTGATTAACATCTCTCTTGATCTTAGGCCAAAAGAAATGTTCATACAAAATGTCTAAAGTTTTCTTGACACCAAAGTGTCCCATTAATCCCTCACCATGTGCCTCACGTACCAATAACTCACGCAGAACAACTTGGCACACAAAGTTTGGTTTCTTTAAACAAATAACCATCATGTTTGTAAAACTTACCAAATGTATCCTTATCATATGCCATGTATACATCAGAAAAGTCAGCGTCATCGGCATACATGTTTTTCATATATTCAAACCTAAGCATTTTAGCACTCAAAGAAGTAAGAAGTAGATACCTTCGGGATAGAGCATCAGCAACAATGTTCTCCTTATCTTGCTTGTAACAGATGACATATGGAAAGGTCTCAATATATTTCATCCATCTAGGATGCCTTCTATTTAACTTACCTTGACCCTTGAGATGCTTCAATGATTCATGATCGGTGTGGATCACAAATTCCCTAGGCCACAGGTAGTGCTGCCAAGTCTCTAATGCATGAACAAGAGCAAAAAGCTCTTTGTCATAAGTAGGGTACTTCAGAGACACCCAACTTAGCTTCTCACTAAAGAAGGCTATGGGCTGCCTATTTTGCATCAAAATAGCTCTAATCCCTATTCATGAAGCATCATATTCAATCACAAAAATTTTGTTAAAATCAGGTAATGATAACATAGGTTCAAAGTACAACCTTTCTTTAATAATGACAAAAGCATTCTCTTGATCAACCCCCCAATGAAACCCAATATTTTTTTTAATTACTTCAGTGAGTGGTGCAGCAATGGTGCTAAAGTCATTAACAAAACGCCGATAAAAACTAGCTAAACCATGAAAGCTTCTTACCTCAGTGATGCTTTTTAGTGTTGGCTATTCCTTGATGGTCTTGACTTTCTCTTCATCCACCTCAATACCTTTTGTACTAACCATATAACCAAGAAAAACAATTTCTTCCATGCAAAATGTACATTTCTTGAAATTAGCATACTACTTTTCACATCTCTACGCATCAAACACATATGTCAAATGCTCAATATGTTCATTTAAGTCCTTGTTGTATACTAGGATATCATCAAAGTACACAACTACAAACTTGTCAATGAACGCACGCAGGACATGATTCATTAATCTCATGAAAGTATTGGGTGCATTTGTAAGTCCAAATGGCATAACCAACCATTCATAAAACCTATACTTAGCCTTAAAAGCAATTTTCCATTCATCACTATCTTTCATTCTAATTTGATGGTACCCACTTTTAAGATCAATTTTACTAAAAATAAATGAGTCATGCAATTCATCAAGCATATCATCTAATCTAGGAATGGGATGGTGATACTTTACAGTGATATTGTTGACTACCCTGCAATCAACGCACATCATTTACGTCCCATCCTTCGTTGGAACTAGTAGCACTGGTACTACACATGGGCTCATGCTCTCCCTCACGTACCACTTACTCATAAAATCATCAACTTGCCTCTGAAGCTCTTTTGTCTCCTTTGAATTACTCCTATAGGCTGGTCGGTTTGGAATAACAGCTCTAGGCACAAAATCAATATGATGCTCAATGCCTTTAATGGGTGGCAACTCATTTGGCATCTCCTCCGGGATTACATCCTCAAACTCCTGCAACAAAGAAACAGCCAAATTAGGAAGAGATTGGTTAGTTTCATCAAGAGTAAGATAAAACTCTTTATAAACAAGAAAAATCATATGGTGATCTGCGAAGAAAGCCATCTTAGCCTCACTCCCTCTTGCATAGAAACTCACTTTTGTCTTTCTTTTTCTCTCTACAGACTCTCTTTCTTTTTTCTCTCATGGCTACACTCTTTTTTCTTTACTCTCAGCCACCACTCTACTTTCTTTTTAGCTCTTTCTTTTTTGCTCATTTTCACTCTCACTCTTTCTTTTTTGCTCAATCACTTTTTCACTCTTTCTTTTTTGATCACTCTCATTTTCACTCTTTCTTTTTTGAGCAACCTTACTTTTCAGTTTCAGTTGGACCTCATAGACCTGGTTTAGAGTTAAAGGAGCAAGCTTGATTATTTTTCCCTCCTTTTCAAAGTTGTACGTATTCTTGAACCCATCATATGTCACCCTCCTATCATACTACCACGATCTCTCTAACAAAATATGGCTAGCATGCATAGGCACAACATTACAAAATACCTCATCCTGATACTTCCCAAGAGAAAAAGTAACTAACGCTTGTCTGTCTAACCTAACCTCCCTACAATCATTTAATCACTGCAATTTGTATGATTTAGAGTGTTTTAAGGTTGGTAAATTCAATTTCTCAACAAAAGTAATACTAGTCACATTAGTACAACTCCCTTCATCAATGATCATACTACATATCTTATTATTGACGTGGCATATAGTATGGAAAATGTTCTCTTTGTTGCTCTACATCATCCACCTTAATGTGTGTATTGAGAGCACGCCTGGCAACAAGAGACTCACCTATCACGAGGTATACCACTCCATTATTATCACTAGCATCAACCAACTCGGACACCTCATCACTATCATCCTCATTCTCAATCATCACCTCCTCATTGTCACGTATAATCATCACCCTCCTATTTGGACATTGAAAAGCAATATGTCATGAACCCAAATACTTAAAACATTTAATATCTCTATTTCGTGAAGGTTGGGATTCAACCTTGGGTTTGTTGCTAGTTCCCTCATATTTTCCCTTAGGTGGTTCAATATTTCTCTTTGCTTCAACTGGATCATTCTTATCCCACTTTGATTTCCAAGTAGTGCTAGAAACTGAAGTGTATCTTGCTGTCCCTTTTCTTTTTAACTGCATCTCCACCTTTATATCCATGTGCACCATGTTCTCTATTACCACATAATGCTGCAATTCAATTACATTGGCTATATCCCTATTCAAACCACTCAAAAATCTAGTCATGGTGGCCTCCTGGTCCTCCTCTAGGTTAGCCCGAATCATCGTCACGTCCATCTCTTTACGGTAATCCTCCACACTTCTAGACGTCTGTGTAAAATTTTGGAGCTTTTGGTAAAGGTCCCTATAGTAGTGGCTAGGTATAAATTTCTGCCTCATGAGAGCTTTCAACTCTCCTCACGTCTCTACAGGACTTTCATAATTCCTCCTCCTATTAGTCACTAATTGATACCACTAAATAATTGCATAATCAGCGAACTCAATTACTGCCAACTTCATTTTCTACTCCTCAGAGTAATTATGACAATCAAACACCAACTCTATTTTTTTCTCACACTCTAGATAAATCTCAGGATCAGTTCTACCTTGGAAAAATGGTATTTTCATTTTGATGCTCCCAAGGTCTCTATCTACACCATCCCAACCCCTTAGGTTCCCCTTAAGTCCTCTTTCACGCCTAACTCTTTTATGTCTACCCGACCCAACTTCAGATGCTTACTCTTCCTCATCCTCACCATCTCCTTCATTCTCAAACTCATTTTCAACCCTAGGCTCATGTCGCCTCCTATCTTTCACACCTTGCAGATTTCTAATCGCTACTTCTTGATGATCCATCGTATTCTTCACTTTACCTAACACAAAGTTCAATCGCTCAAACTATTGTTGCATGGCTTGCAACACAAATAATGAGTTATCTATTCTCCCCCTTGGTGATGAGTCACACCGGTGAGACATTGTAAGGTGCAACACAAAAAAATGTTAGCAGCCTTAAGAATAGTGAAGAAATTCGGAAGCAACCTCTTTTTTATTATTTATTTATTGTAATTCTAGAATAATGAAGCCCTAGAATTAAATTTAAAGATGCAAGAATTAAAAGATAGAATCATACTTGATTGGAAACTTGGCTCTGATACCAAATGATATGAACCCGTATGAATGAAATCTCTTAAACCCACAATCAGTTTGACAACTCACCAAGAAAGCCAAAATCAAGTCAATGAATGTAGAATCTAGACCCATTGAGAACTCGTTTAAAAAACCTAGATTATATTAAAATCTAGACCCATTGAAGAACCTGTCTCAAGAACCCAGATTGTAAGGATGAACACCACAAAGGTTGTGATTTATCTTTGATAAGTTCAAACGTTCAATCAAGAACAAGATGAGTAAACTCAACTTACAATGAAAATTCAATATTGTCTAAAGTTTCAAATGAGACTACAAAAAGTATTTAAACCAAAACCTAATTAAAACTCTAGCCAAAATGCTCCTGGATGAACAGTGTCGCAGCTATAGCAACACTACAGTAACCTCTTGAAACCCTAGTTCCTGAAAAGTAATTTTCCAAATAAACTCTTTGCCAAAATACAAGGCCTTCCCAAAAACCGTAGTTCATAAGAAATAAAACATATGTGGGCCAAGCACCCTCAAGTCCACTTATTATAAACTAATAAAATAAATCTTTTAACCAATTTGGAAGCCTCCAATAACAATATGCCATATCTCTAAGTCATGTCTTCCACAGATTAAATCAGGTGGATCAAAACTGGTTCTCATTCTTTCAAGCTCATCTTTAGTGTTGGGCTCTTGCTAGCTTTATCCCAAGTAGATTGCACCAATCCTTGCATTGCTTCCTTGATCTTCTTGGCTATTGATCTTGTAATTGGCCCATCTGGAACTTGTAAAGGATCTTTAAGAGTAGGCCCTCATTGGTTCCCATCATTGTAAGCAGACGGTTATATGCCATCTAGAAAAATTCTTGTATTGTTAGACTATTTGGAGGAGCTCTCCCTCGAAGAAGAGACTTTTCACTATCAATTTCAATACAATATTATAATTACTCATTACAATTCTCAAATTTTCCATCCATTTTCATTACTTCTAGATCTACAGTGTAACAAGCGGTATCAAGAGACAATGTTCCTCCCCTGTTCCATGGCTGATGGCATGAGATTAGAGGATCTTCAATAAGGATTCCAATCCTTCAAGAAGACAACAAAGGCACACATTAAGCAGTCTGAGTTTCAGTTTTCTTCAATTGGAGTGGTGTTATAGGCAATGAGGAAACAAATGGAGGGCATGATGCAGTAGTTTTCCTCCATTGCACCAGATCTACACAAAAACAACAAACATAAGTCAGGTAGGTCCAACAGTCACAAAGAGGCTAAGCAACATGACACAAGGGGGCAGATGGTTCCCCACCTTTCATGGTGAAAACCCCCTTGGTTGGCTAGATAAGGTGAATCAGTTCTTTACTGTCCTACCACAACAGCATTTAAGACTTGTTTCTTTCCATAAGAGGGCTAGGCCCTAGTGTGGTTTCAAGATTTAGATGAATCTGGTCTAATTTCTGATTGGGAAGGATTTGTGAAGGCATTGTTGATTAGGTTTGGGCCTAGTAGTTATGATGACCCCATGGAACAGTTGACTAGGCTAAGACAAGGGGAACGGTGGAAGAATACAAGGCTCACTTTGAAGCCCTTTCCAATAGACTTAGAGGCTTAGAACAACACAAATTGAGTTGTTTCGTAAGTGGCCTAACAGATGAAATATGGTTACCCGTGCATATGTTCAACCCAATCAACCTCACCTTAGCTTACAACCTTTCCAAAATACAAGAAGAACATGTGTCCCTCTGCAAGAAACTCACAACCCGAAACCCCACCCTTCATTACCATGAGCTAGCCTCACTTAAAATAAATCCAAACCCTCAAAACCATGACAGAAAAAATGCTGGATGGGTTCTAGTACCTATGCAAAAAATCAGTGGGAATCAAATCAGAGATAAAAGGGAGAAGGGCTTATGTTACCATTGTGATTCCAAGTGGAGACCGAGGCTTCGCTGCCAAAGCCCAAAATTATACTTAATTGACGAAGTAGTTGATAATCTAGAGGTTAATGAAGAAGCGCCAGATGCAAAGACTGACCAAGAAGGGAATTTAGGGCTAGACAAGGTTGGAAAGTGCCCTGAAATATCCGTATACGCTATAACAGGGTCACTTAACCCTAAAATGATGCATGTCAAAGGAAGAATTGGCAATGTTGGGGTCACCATCTTAATTGATTCGGGAAGCAAGCATAATTTTCTAGACCCAGCATTACTTGATAAGGTTCAGCTACCAGTAATAATGGAAGAAAGGGTGAAAGTTAAAGTGGCTAATGGGGACCAAGTGGACAATGAAGGAAAAGTGGTAGGGGTCAATGTCACCATTCACCATTCAGGGACAAAATTTTAACATGGATATGTACCTATTGTTTTTGGCTGGTTGTGATATGGTCTTAAGGTGCAATGGCTTCAAGGGTTAGGTTCCATCCTATGGAATTTCAGGGAGTTGACAATGCAATCTTCCCTAAACAATATGGCCGTTAAGTTGAAGGGGCTGAAAGTTAACTCATGGATTGAGGAAAGGCATGTAAACAACTCTAGTCACAGTGAGAATAAGGGGATTGTTCTGCAGTTAATTGAAAAGGTCCCTACAACCCAAACATCAACCACACCCGAGCCCACATAACAGCTACTTAACCAGTACCCAGACATTTTCTCTTCCCCAAATGGCCTTCCCCCTAACCAAACTCATGACCACTCAATCAACTTACAACCTGACACTAAACCCATCTTAGTATGCCCTTATAGATATCCTTATTTCAGATGGATGAGATTGAGAAAATAGTGAAGGGGTCATTTGCCCTAGTCAAATTCTCTATTCTTCACCCATCTTATTGGTGAGAAAAGCGAACGGAATATGGAGATTATGTGTGGATTACAGGGCGCTGAACATCGTCACTATCAAGGATAAATATCTTATACCTGTTGTGGAGGAGTTGATGGATGAACTTCATGGGCCAAAATTTTTTCTAAACTTGACTTGAGGTCGGGTTACCACCAGATTCGAGTAAGGGCAGAAGATGTACCCAAGACGTCTTTCCGGACATATGAAAGGCACTATGATTTCCTAGTTATGCCCTTTGGCTTGACCAATGCACCTTTGACGTTCCAAAGCCTTATGAACTAGGTTTTTAAACTTCATCTTAGACGTTTCATCTTGGATTTTTTTTTTTTTTTTTTTTTGACTTTCTTATTTATAGCAGGGATGCTGAGACCCATTTGACACACCTAAGGGTGAGTTTTGACATCTTGAGGGAACTGGAAACTTTTTAGCAACCTTGAGGAAAAACTTGACTTAATGCCTGATCCTAAGCTTGTAGAAGCCAAAGCAGAAGGGATTGCAGTTCAGTTTGGGCTTGAATTGGGAATGAAGAGGGTTATTGGAGACTCCAAAGTAGTAGTCAAAGAACTCAAACTTTAGAATCAAACTGGAAGCTATTTTGGGATGATATACAAGATACTCAAGTTTCAATAGCAAAGTTAGAAACATGTATAATAAATCATGTTAACAGGGAGGGCAATTCTATTGCCCATAATCTAGCTAAGGCTACTTTACATGTTTCTGATTACTTAGTAGACATGGAGGAAACTCCATTGTTTTATCAGATGTTGTAACACTTTTGTCATCAATGAAGGAAGTTGTTTTAAAAAAAAAAAAAAACAAGTATAGATACAATTAGGACTGATTTGAATGTTGAATTGAAATAAGATAAAAGTTAAATAAAATATTATTAAAATATTATTTTTTAATATTATCTTTATTTTAAATTTTGAAAAAAAAATAAATTATTTATTATATTTGATTTAAAATTTTAAAAATATTATAATAATTAGATAAAATAAAATGATTTTAATATCTAAACCAGACATTAAAGGGATGAAATAAGTGATTGTACTGTACATTCACTTGAAGAGGATGAGACAGGATAGGTTTAGACATGATGTAAATTTTAGTATATATACACTAAAATATATTAACCTGATTTAATAGGATAATTTAAATTATAAAATAAATCTAACGTTAATCTATAAATTTAATTTTATAAGAAGATAAATGATATTTATAGTAGTGAAGTACGTAAGTACTGTACAATTATTTTTAAAAAAAATATTAAATACGAGATCTATATATAAAAATAATAATCTTTTAATAATAAATTATATTTTTTTAATTATTGTACAAAAATTACGCACTTCCCAACTGAACGTAGTATTAGTCAATGAAAAATTTTATTCATAAGCCTTACACACCACACACCATTCTTTTTGTTATTTTTTTATTTTTTTTCTCTTACCAAATATATAATATATAGATGATAAGTAGAAAAATTTAATTATTTTAAGAAGAATAAAATTAAAAAGAAAAATAAAAAAAAAATGGTATGCGGTCTGCGTGACTTGTGAATAACAAATCTCATTAGTCAATTGGTATCCGATTGAAAGGAAAATGGTATCTGATTTCAACCAAGCCAGCTAGTTAAAATTGTCGAAAAAGATGGAGCACTAATCTTAAACATGAAGTCACTCTTTTCTGTCTATAGAAGCATCGATGGCTAGGTAGGTATTAGGTAGATTGATGCAAAAATTATATTCATTATTCTCATACTATACATTAGGTACAATTTTTTTTTCTCTTTTCAAATATATAATATATAAATAATAAGTAAAAAAATTAATTAATTTAGAAAGAATAAGACTAAAAAAAATTAAAATAAATATTGTGTGTGATATACGAGACAATTAGCAGAAAAACTAAAAAAAATATATATCAGGTAGATTGTTCATACGTCAAAGAGTGGTGCGTCCGAGATGGATCCCCACAAGGTAAGTGTTTATTTTTTATTGTTAATTTTTTATACTCTTAAATATTTGTTTAAAAAAATTATAATATTATTACAAAATGTTTTTTTAATTACTAAATTAAAAAATAATAATTATCGAACCCAACTCTGGTCACGTTGATATGGCGGTCCATACGGTATTCTGAGAAGTCTATGGGTTTGGCCAGCGAGAATATTTAAGAAGTGTAAATAATACACGTGAATAATAGTAATAGAGTAATAATAAAATATTAAATAATAATAAAAAATACTGAATAGTTAAAAAAGTATGCGTAAGATAATAAAAAAATAATAAATAGCCTATGGTACGTTGTGAAATGATAACCACAAAAAGATTCTCAGAAAATCCATTAAGCCAGTACTATTGCTGCACTCTGGATAGAAGTTAAGAGGCAAAGGCAGCCGTCTCGGCATACTCACTTCTGTTTTTGCGCAAGATGAAGAGGGCAGAGCTTGTGTTCATCCCTGTCCCTGGAATGGGTCACCTCGTATCCACAGTCGAGTTTGCTAAACGTTTACTTGATCGAGAAGGCCGTTTCTCGATCACGGTTCTCGTCATTAACGCACCGTTTGGACCCACCAACCATGGGCTCGTACAGTCGATTGCTGCCTCCGACACCCGTGTAAGATTTATTGATCTTCCTCCAATAGATCCTCCCCGAAAGAGCTTTTCTTTAGGTCTGTTGAGAAATTCATCACCGATTTCTTAGAGAAATACAGAAGTCATGTCAAAGAAGCTATCATCAACCATGTGTTATCCGCTTCGCTTCCACTTGCCGGCCTGGTGGTCGATATGTTCTGCTCCTCCATGATTGATGTGGCTCACGAGCTTGGTGTCCCGTCTTATGTCTTCGTTACTGGTAATGCTGCCTGTTTTGGCTTCATTCTCTACCTTCCAACCCGGCATGACCAGGTCGGTATTGAGTTTAGGGAAACAGATCCCGAGTCAGTCATTCCGAGTTATGTCAACCCTGTACCTCCTGGTGCTTTGCCTTCATTTGCGCTCAACAAGGAAGGTGGGCACATCTCCATGGTAAATCATGGTAGAAAGTACAAAGAGGCCGATGGTATTATTATCAACACGTTTTCTGAGCTGGAATCTCATGCGGTAAGCTCCTTTTCTAACGGAATTATACCTCCGATTTACACAGTGGGACCGATTATTGACCTCGAGGCTAAGACGCCTTCAGGAGATAAAGAGGCCAAGCATGAGGAGATAATGAAGTGGCTTGATGATCAACCTCCATCATCAGTGGTTTTCTTATGCTTTGGAAGCTGGGGAAGCTTTGGAGAACCCCAATTGAAAGAGACTGCCCTTGGGCTCGAGCGAAGCGGCCACCGGTTTCTGTGGTCAGTACGTTTGACATCTCAAGATGATAACTTAGCCAAACCTACTGATGCCCAGAATCTCGAGCAAATCTTGCCACCAGGATTCCTGGAAAGAACAAGAGGCATTGGAATGATATGTGGGTGGGCTCCACAAGTGGAGGTCCTTGCCCACAAAGCTATCGGAGGGTTTGTGTCCCATTGTGGGTGGAACTCGATCTTGGAGAGCCTGTGGCATGGTGTACCTATTGCTACTTGGCCACTTTATGCGGAACAGCAAACCAATGCATTCCAGATGGTGAGGGATCTGGGGTTAGCAGTGGAGTTGAAAATTGATTACAGGCTTGGTAGTAGCATGCTTGTGATGGCCGACGAGATAGATAAGGCGGTGAGATGTTTGATGGAAGCTGATAGCGAGGTGAGAAAGAGGGTCAAAGAGATGAGTGAAAAAAGCAGAGAGGCTGTAATTGAAGGTGGATCTTCATATGCATCACTTGGTCGGCTGATTGAGGCTATAATGGCAAACAATACAGTTCTGCGAGGAAGTGAGTGAATTGCTGCATGTTAAGGAGTTTCAATGTTTGAAAGTTCTATAGTGCTGTATCCATTCGTCGAACATATATATAGTGATGTTAAACCTAGTGCTTCAAATTAAGCGTCATAATTGTGTAACGCATCGCCTTCGTAGTATCATTGGTTTGCTTGAATTTCTTTATCTTCGCAAGTTGGACAAATGACAATGCATATTGCACCTATACTCTTCTGCTGACGTTGGCTTCCGAAACTAGTAAAACAGAACTCTGAGAAGTTGTTCTTTTCCTCGACCAAATAAGAAGTGCAAAGTAAACTAAAGAAGGAAGAGGCTGAGAGGGAATAGAGTTAAAAAAAGAGATGACAAAAGAAAAGAGCCAATCGGCAGTCTTTAGGCAGCAGGGGAACAAAATTGTTGGAAGACATTGCCATGAGCCTATGGTGTTAGGGCATGTGTACACCTGCCTTAGAGGATAACACCTCACAAGCCACGTCCACTGCATCCGCTGCATGCCCTCAACAGAATGCCACCTCCATTTCATCTGCTGATCATTCTCAACAGCATGCCATAACCGACTCTGCTCCATATGGAATATTATAGATCTTTCTAGAATGATTATCTTGTAAATGATACATTTCTGCTATAAATATGAGTGCTAGACGAGGAGTACTTTTATTCAAATATAATCTCTCTTTGATGCATTCTTACAAACACCTGTGCTACACTTATTTTCCTACTGGTTTCAACATATGGAAAGGTTATCGAATTGACATCAACCTAGTCAGTTAAGTGAAATTGTCGAAAAGGTACAAAACTAATTTAAACGCACTCTTTCGTGTCGATAGAAGCAATGATAACTAGGCAAGAGCATCCAAATTCATCTTTAAAAGTTAGCCAATATCACATTTTTTTTTACATTTATCTATTCTATTTAAATTCAAT
Organism: Juglans microcarpa x Juglans regia; assembly: GCF_004785595.1. Classification (NCBI taxonomy): domain Eukaryota; kingdom Viridiplantae; phylum Streptophyta; class Magnoliopsida; order Fagales; family Juglandaceae; genus Juglans; species Juglans microcarpa x Juglans regia. Next base: position 9,989,223 of record NC_054596.1, on the reverse strand, counting down.
TTCTATATTGGATTAACTATTTACTCTTTATATAATAATAAAATATTATTAATTTAATAATTTTTATATTTAATTTATTTGTATCAGATTTTATAATTCTACCAATTTAATATTAATAATAATTATATTCTAATTAAATTAAATTAATATTTATTACATTTATTAAATATTAAATTAACATTAAATATTAATTAAATATTAAATTAATATTAAATATTAATATTAATAATAATTATATTATAATTAACTTATCATTATAATTAACTTAATAATTAATATTCTAATTAATATTAACTAATTAATTTATTTTTATTACATTTTATATTTAATAATAATAAATCGAACCAAGTTTCTTAATTACAATAAAATACCTATATATTTTGTGAGAAGAGTAAGAATTGAATATTTTAATGTTTGGCTAATCTACTGTTCACATACAAATTTAGAAAATCACTATAATAAAAGTCTAAAATTTTATAGAAATGCCCAATCCAATGTGGTGGTTTTTTGACACATAATCATATTGACTAAAATTTAACTATTATTAGACTTTGATCAAGCTAATAAAGATGCTCTAAAGTAAATGATCTGTTCATACTTCCTAGTTAAAAAAAAAGTCCTTTTTTTGGGTAAAGTTTCACATGTTCGCAAACCATAATGTCCTCATCGGGGCACTCCCTGTAATTAAAATTCAGATTATTAAATTCAAAAATATAAATACAATATGCATACATTTTTTTTTTTTGAATAAACAATATGCATACATTAAGAGGAAGAGAATGTCTGCCAAGAAAAAAATTATAAACCGGAATCGAGTTTATTAACAAAAAGAAGAAAAAAAATACAAATAGAATAATCATCTTGAAATATTTCCATCTATCGGATAGTTGGAGGGCTTCCAATAGGCTGTGTGATCTTTCTTCTGCTTTTTCTTGAAATGTTTGGCCGTAGCTTTTAGCACCTTAGTCCATGCCTGTATACGTATAAAATTTAGTACTGGATGTGTGAACTCCAAGTGAAAGACTCGGCAGACTTGAAATTTAAGGAAACTGCTAATTGATGAGCCAGAGCAAGTGAACATAATAGTTTTTGCCTTTTTGTTTTTGTTTTTTTCTTTTAGAAAAATGTGAACATGAAGAATGTTGTAGCAGATGTTGCAAAACATTGGTTTCTCCTTGTCTGATTGACCTAGAGTTGCACATTCTTCCCTAATAATTTCAACATTTTCATTGAACACATCTGGGAGTTTCAGGGGTTGTATCGCCGCAAGTCAGACTGTTTGGAGGAGCTCTCCCTCGAAGAAGAGACTTTTCACTATCAATTTCAATACAATATTATAATTACTCATTACAATTCCCAAATTTTCCATCCATTTTCATTACTTCTAGATCTACAGTGTAACAAGCAGTATCAAGAGACAATGTTCCTCCCCTGTTTCCATGGCTGATGGCATGAGATTGGAAGATCTTCAATAAGGATTCCAATCCTTCAAGAAGACAACATAGGCACACATTAAGCAATCTGAGTTTCAGTTTTCTTCAATTGGAGTGATGTTATAGGCAATGAGGAAACAAATGGAGGGCATGATGCAGCAGTTTTCCTCCATTGCACCAGATCTGTACAAAAACAACAAACAGCAGTCAGGTGGGTCCAACAGTCATGAAGAGGCTAAGCAACATGACACAAGGGGGCAGATGGTTCCCCACACGGGAAGATACTTCCCAGAGCTATGTGACTCGATTTCCCCACCTTTCATGGTGAAACCCCCATGGTTGGCTAGATAAGGTGAATCAGTTCTTTACTGTCCTACCACAACAGCATTTGAGACTTGTTTCTTTCCATATGGAGGGCTAGGCCCTAGTGTGGTTTCAAGATTTAGACGAATTTCGTCAAATTTCTGATTGGGAAGGATTTGTGAGGGCATTGTTGATTAGGTTTGGGCCTAGTAGTTATGATGATCCCATGGAATAGTTGACTGGGCTAAGACAAAGGGGAACGGTAGAAGAATACAAGGCTCACTTTGAAGCCCTTTCCAATAGACTTAGAGGCTTATTAGAACAACACAAATTGAGTTGTTTCTTAAGTGGCCTAAGAGATGAAATACGGTTACCCGTGCATATGTTCAACCCAAACAACCTCACCTTAGCTTACAACCTTTCCAAAATACAAGAAGAACATGTGTCCTTCCACAAGAAACTCACAACCCGAAACCCCACCCTTCATTACCATGAGCTAGCCTCACTTAAAATAAACCCAAACCCTCAAAACCATGACAGAAAAAATGCTGGATGGGTTCTAGTACCTATGCAAAAAATCAATGGGAATCAAATGAGAGATAAAAGGGAGAAAGGCTTATGTTACCACTGTGATTCCAAGTGGAGATCAAGGCTTCGCTGCCAAAGCCCAAAATTATAGTTAATTGAGGAAGTAGTTGATAATCTAGAGGTTAATGAAGAAGCGCCAGATGCAAAGACTGACCAAGAAGGGAGTCTAGGGCTGGACAAGCTGGAAAGTGCCCTGAAATATCCTTACACGCCATAACAGGGTCACTCAACCCTAAAACAATCCATGTCAAAGGAAGAATTGGCAATGTTGGGGTCACCTTCTTAATTGATTCGGGAAGCAAGCATAATTTTCTGGACCCAACATTACTTGCTAAGGTTCAGCTACCAGTAACAATGGAAGAAATGGTGAAAGTTAAAATGGCTAATAGGGACCAAGTGGACAATGAAGGAAAAGTGGTAGGGGTCAATGTCACCATTCACCATTCAGGGACAAAATTTTAACATGGATCTGTACTTACTATTTTTGGCAGGTTATGATATGGTCTTAGGGGTGCAATGGCTCCAAGAGTTAGGTTCCATCCTATGGAATTTCAGGGAGTTGACAATGCAATCTTCCCTAAACAATATGGGCGCTAAGTTGAAGGGGCTGAAGGTTAACTCATGGATTGAGGAAGGGCATGTAAACAACTCTAGTCATAGTGAGAACAAGGGGATTGTACTGCAGTTAATTGAAAAGGTCCCTACAACCCAAACATCAACCATACCCGAGCCCATATAGCAACTACTTAACCAGTACCCAGACATTTTCTCTTCCCCAAATGGCCTTCCCCTAACCAAACTCATGACCACTCAATCAACTTACAACCTGACACTAAACCCATCTTAGTACGCCCTTATAGATATCCTTATTTTCATATGGTTGAGATTGAGAAAATAGTGAAGGAGTTACTAGACTTGGGGGTCATTCGCCCTTGTCAAAGTCTCTATTCTTCACCCATCTTATTGGTGAGAAAAGCGGACGGGACATGGAGGTTATGTGTGGATTACAGGGCATTGAACATCGTCATTATCAAGGATAAATATCTTATACCCGTTGTGGAGGAGTTGATGGATGAACTTCATGGGGCCAAAATTTTTTCTAAACTTGACTTGAGGTCGGGGTTACCACCAGATTCGAGTAAGGGCAGAAGATGTACCCAAGACGTCTTTCTGGACATATGAAAGGCACTTCGATTTCCTAGTTATGCCATTTGTCTTGACCAATGCACCCTTGACGCTCCAAAGTCTTATGAACTAGGTTTTTAAACCTCATCTTAGACGTTTCATCTTGGAATTTTTTTTTTTTTTTTTTTTTTACTTTCTGATCTATAGTAGGGATGCCGAGACCCATTTGACACACCTAAGGGTGACTTTTGACATGTTGAGGCAAAACCAGCTTTTTGCCAAGATGAGTACGTGTTGCTTTGGCTGTGGAGAAATTGCTTATTTGGGTCATTTAATATCTGGCCAAGGAATTAGTGCTGACCCAGAAAAGTTGAAGGCCATGTTGGAATGACCTATGCCGAAGACCATCAAGGCCTTGAGAGGGTTTTTAGGTCTCATTGAGTACTGTAGAAGGTTTGTGAAGGGTTATGGAGCTATTGCTGCCAAGTTGACTGGCCTATTAAAAAAGTATGGTTTTGAGTGGGATGAAGGGCCCAAGCTGCCTTTGAGAGGCTAAAAGTTGCTATGACATAACCCCCTATTTTAACTCTACCCAACTTTCAATTACCTTTCATTATAGAATGTGATGCCTCCAGGGAGGCTATCAGGGTTGTTTTATAGCAGGAAGGCAAGCTCCTTGCATTTTTCAGTCAAGTATTAAAAGGGAGGGCACTAAGTACGTCAACTTATGAAAAAGAACTACTGGCACTGGTTTTCACAGTGCAAAAGCGGTGCCAATCCTTTGTGGTCAAAACAAACCTCAAAAGCCTTAAGTTCCTACTAGACCAAAGGGTGGGAACTCCTATACAGCAAAAATGGGTATCCAAACTTATGGTCTATGATTTTATTGTGGAATATAAGAAAGGAAATGAGAACTTAGTGGCAGATGCCCTATCACGATAGAACACTGGTGTTGAAACTACTCTAACTATGATTTCTGTCCCTAGTTGGGATTGGGTGAGCGAAATCAAGTCTATCTATGACAAGGATGAGGTGATATAAGGCCTATTGCAGAAACATGTTAAGGGGGGCTACCCCTGCACTATTCAGTAAAAAATTTCATTTTATTGTACAAAAACAGAATGTATGTCCTTGCTAGTCCTATAATGATCACCAAACTCCTGCAATTGGTGCATAGCAGCCCCATGGGGGGGTGGGGAGGGCACTTGGGCTTTGACAAGACCAGCCATAGACTAAAAATGGATTTTTATTGGCCGGCATAGAAAAATTATTTGAGGGCATTTTTTAGAGAGTGTGAAGTATGCCAAACAATCGAAATTGATAATACACTTCCTAGTGGGCTACAACAGCCACTGCCTATACCTTCAAGACCATGGTTTGAGATAACCATGGATTTCGTGCAAGGATTACCCACTTTAGGGGGGTTCAATGCTCTATGGGTAGTAATGGAAAGATTCACTAAATATGCCCACTTTGTATCCATCTCACACCCCTATAGTGCCAAAGTAATAGTCCAACAGTTTCTAAAGCACATTTTCAAGCTCCATAGCTTGCCTAATTCCATCATATCAGACCGGGATCTCACATTCACTAGCAAGTTTTGGAAGGAATTGTTTGCTCTACAAGGGGTCCAACTAGCCTTCAGCACTACCTACTACCCTCAAATGGATGGTCAAACAGAAACTGTAAACAAATGGGTTGAAAATTATCTTAGGAGTTATGCCATTGATAATCCTAAGGTATGATCTAACTAGATTGCTCTCGCAGAGTGGTGTTAATTTTAATCAACATGCCACAACCAAAATAACACCTTTTGAGGCCCTCTACGGCTATAAACCTCCTAGATTAATGAACTAAAGCCTAGGAACAACCAACGTAGAAGAAGTGGGGCTTACCTTGCAGGAGCGTGACAAGTTGTGGTACCAACTGAAACAGAACATGGTTAGTCCTCAACAGAGGATGAAAAAATATGCAAACTCGAAGAGAAAGGAGCAGTAATACCAAGTTGAGGATTGTGTCTATTTGAGACTCTAGCCATATCGGCAAATCACAGTCCAGTAGAGGCAAAGTCTCAAACATCCTCCTAGATGCTACGGGCCCTTCTAAGTAGAATAGGAAATCAAGGAAGTAGCCCACCAGATCCGCCTCACACCAACAACCCAGATTAACAATGTATTTCACGTGTCATAGTTGAAAAAGAAATTAGGACAAAATGTTAGTCTCTTACCAATGCTACCACCAGTAGATTCAAGGGAGAATAGTAGATTCAAGGGGGTTTTCAAGCCAAAATCGGAAGAAAATTTAACAAGGAAGATGAAAAAAGTGAAAAATTAACTTGTGGTGGAGTTATTGGTTCACCGGCAGGGGCAATCGGCGGAAGAGGCCTCGTGGGAACCGTACCACTAGCTGTGCAAAGCCTTCTCTCACCTTGTGGGCAAGGTTTTTTAAAGAAGGGGGCTCTGTTACATATCTACTACCCATCGGTAGAGGAGAAGAAGATAAAGGAGTCTTGGAGGTTCTACTGGTTTGTGCGTATGGAGGAACATAAGAGAGAATATCCTAGAAGCTAAGTGTTGGAGTTGGGCCAGATGTGCTTGGGAAAAAAGGTCATGCTAGGCTTACGTTCGTGGAGTCACCAATGGGCCTCTTCTCATTACTATAGTATTTCTACTTCATTTACAATATGGTTCATAGGCCCATTGTAAGGGTAGTTAAGTTATTTAATGTTTTCAATATATCCCTGTAAGCATACGGTTATAGGGCATCTAGAAAGTTCTTGTATTGTCAGACTGTTTGGAGGAGCTCTCCCGCGAAGAATAGACTTTTCACTATCAATTTTAATATAATATTACAATTACTCATTTTTTTGTTATTTTTTATTTATTTTTTTTTTGTCAAATGTGTAATATATAGATGATAAGTAGAATAATTTAATTATTTTAAGAAGAATAAAATAAAAATAAAAATATATTATGTGGTATGCGTGACTTATGAATAGCAAATCTCATTAGTCAATTGGTATCAGATTGAAAGGAAAACGCTATCTGATCATTTCAACCAAGCCAGCTAGATAAAATTGTCTATAGAAGCATCGATGACTAGGTAGGTATTAGGTAGATTGATGCAAAAATTATATTTATTATTCTTATATTACATATTATATATAATTTTTTTTATTTTTTTCTTTTATTATAGTATATAAATGACGAGTAGAAGAAATTAATTAGTTTATAAAGAATAAAATTAAAATAATAAAATAAATTAAAATAAATGTTATGTGAGATATAAGAGACCATAAAAAAAAACTAAAAAAAAATGTATCATGTAGATTGTTCATACGTCAAAGAGTGGTGCGTCCGAGATGGATCCCCATAAGGTAAGTGTTAATTTTTTATTGTTAATTTTTTATACTCTTAAATATTTGTTTAAAAAAATTTTAATATTATTAAAAAATACTTTTTTAATTACGAAATTACAAAAAAATAATTATCGAACCCAACTCTCGGTCACGTTGATATGGCGGTCCATACAGTACTCTGAGAAGTCTATTGGGTTTGGCCGACAATATTTGAGAATTGTGGAAAATGTTAACGAACAGTTAAAAAAAATATCTGAAAGATAATAATAAAGTAATAAATAGTCCATGGTACGTTGCACAAAGAGATTCTCAGAAAATCCATAAAGCCACTATTAATGCTGCACAATAGACGATAGAGGCAAAGACAGGCGTCTCGTCATAGACTAGTTACTTCTGTTTTAATTTGTGCAAGATGAAGAGAGCAGAGCTTGTGTTCATCCCTGCCCCTGGAATGGGTCACCTCGTATCCTCACTCCAGTTTGCAAAACGTTTACTTGATCGAGAAGACCGTTTTTCGATCACGGTTCTCGTCATTAACGCAGAGTTTGGACCCACCAACCATGGGCTCGTACAGTCGATTGCTGCCTCCGACACCCGTGTAAGATTTATTCATCTTCCTCAGATAGATCCTCCCCCGAAAGAGCTTTTCTTTAGGTCTGTTGAGAATTTTATCACCGTTTTCATAGATAAATACAGAAGTCATGTCAAAGAAGCTATCATCAACCATGTGTTATCCGCTTCGGTTCCACTTGCCGGCATGGTGGTCGATTTGTTCTGCTCCTCCATGATTGATGTGGCTCACGAGCTTCGTGTCCCGTCTTATGTCTTCTTCACTGCTAGTGCTGCCATTTTTGGCTTCATTCTCTACCTTCCAACCCGGCATGACCAGGTCCGCATTGAGTTTAGGGAAACAGATCCCGAGTCAGTCATTCCGAGTTATGTCAACCCTGTTCCTCCTGGTGCTTTGCCTTCATTTGCGCTCAACAAGGAAGGTGGGTACATCTCCATGGTAAATCATGGTAGAAAGTACAAAGAGGCCGATGGTATTATTATCAACACGTTTTCTGAGCTGGAATCTCATGCGGTAAGCTCCTTTTTTAACGGAATTATACCTCCGATTTACACAGTGGGACCGATTATTGACCTCGAGGCTAAGACGCCTTCAGGAGATAAAGAGGCCAAGCATGAGGAGATAATGAAGTGGCTTGATGATCAACCTCCATCATCAGTGGTTTTCTTATGCTTTGGAAGCTTCGGAAGCTTTGGAGAACCCCAATTGAAAGAGACTGCCCTTGGGCTCGAGCGGAGCGGCCACCGGTTTCTGTGGTCAGTACGTTTGACATCTCAAGATGATAACTTAGCCAAACCTACTGATGCCCAGAATCTCGAGCAAATCTTGCCACCAGGATTCCTGGAAAGAACAAGAGGCATTGGAATGATATGTGGGTGGGCTCCGCAAGTGGAGGTCCTTGCCCACAAAGCTATCGGAGGGTTTGTGTCCCATTGTGGGTGGAACTCGATCTTGGAGAGCCTGTGGCATGGTGTACCTATTGCTACTTGGCCACTTTATGCGGAACAGCAAACCAATGCATTCCAGATGGTGAGGGATCTGGGGTTAGCAGTGGAGTTGAAAATTGATTACAGGCTTGGTAGTAGCATGCTTGTGATGGCCGACGAGATAGAGAAGGCGGTGAGATGTTTGATGGAAGCTGATAGCGAGGTGAGAAAGAGGGTCAAAGAGATGAGTGAAAAAAGCAGAGAGGCTGTAATTGAAGGTGGATCTTCATATGCATCACTTGGTCGGCTGATTGAGGCTATAATGGCAAACAATACAGTTCTGCGAGGAAGTGAGTGAATTGCTGCATGTTAAGGAGTTTCAATGTTTGAAAGTTCTATAGTGCTTCAAAATTGTGATGTTAAACCTAGTGCTTCAAAATAAGTGTCATAATTGTGTAACGCATCGCCTTCGTGGTATCATTGGTTTGCTTGAATTTCTTTATCTTCGCAAGTTGGACAAATGACACTGCATATTCCACCTATACCCTTCGCAAGTTTCACATGTTGGCAAACGATAATGTCCTCATCGCGGCACTCCCAGTAATTAAAATGCAGATTATTAAATTCAAAAATATAAATACAATATGCATACATTAAGAGGAAGAGAATATCTGCCAAAAAAAAAAAAAATTATAAACCGAAATCGAGTTTATTAACAAAAAGAAGAAAAAAATACAAATAGAATAATCATCTTGAAATATTTCCATCTATCAAATAGTTGGAGGGCTTCCAATAGGCCGTGTGATCTTTCTTCTGCTTTTTCTTGAAATGTTTGGCCGTAGCTTTTAGCACCTTAGTCCATGCCTGTATACGTATAAAATTTAGTACTGGATGTGTGAACTCCAAGTGAAAGACTCGGCAGACTAGAAATTTAAGGAAACTGCTAATTGATGAGCCAGAGCACGTGAACATAATAGTTTTTGCCTTTTTGTTTTTTTCTTTTAGAAAAATGTGAAGATGAAGAATGTTGTAGCACATATTGCAAACATTGGTTTCTCCTTGTCGGATTGACCTAGAGTTGCACATTCTTCCCTGATAATTTCAACATTTTCATTGAACACATCTGGGAGTTTCAGGGGTTGTATTGCCGCGAGTCAAATGGTTACCCCAAAAATCTGAATCTTAAACTTACCCCAAAAATCTGAAATTTTCCAGCGATAAGTTTTCAAATACATTACTTTTCCTCAATTTTTATATCAAAATTGTAATCTTTTGAGCTGACAAAACTAAAAGAAAGGAAAAAATATAAGAAAGAAAGATGAATCAAGAACCGAGAAAGGAGTAGAAATACCTTCGTGGTGGCTGGATAACATGTGCTCTTTATGGGAGTTGGAGAGAACTCAGATGCCTTCATTTTCTTCTTATGCTTCATTTTCAAAAGATTAAGATTGATGTTGAAGGCAGTGGTGCTGATCTTCTTCTTGATGTTGGAAGTGACTTTCTTGAGCTTGTTTTTGTTGCCCAAATCCATATCCAACTCCATCCCGAATGAGAGATTCCTTGGTGTTATGAAACCCAAATCAAAGTCCAAGTCCATGGGACTGAAAGCCCGAGGGACCAAAGGGGACCATATTGAGCTCTGCGTGTAGTCAAAATCGAAGGCCGAGTTGTCGGGGAATTTGCAGAGAAGCTCTTTTGACATCAATGGCTCCAAGTACTCCACTTTGGTAGTGGCCTCAACAAGCCTCTCCTTTTCTTCTTTTTCCTCATCTGCGCTGGACATAGTTCTCACTGATCTTCTTGTGAATTTTGTACACGTTACTGTGATTGCTTTGTATGGGTATTTTGATTTCTCTTTTGGATGATGGAAAGTTAATTCCTTTTGTGGATTTGGGAATGTTTTTAAGCAGCGAAGGGAAGACAGAGGAGAGAACAAGACACGGAAAGTTACCGTTTACATCGAAGAGTTAACGATGATGTGCCGGATTTGCCCCTAGTTTTTAAAACGTTTTGTCTCTTTAGCTGGAAAGCAAAATCCCCACACACAATGATTTATGGTTTAGTAATGGTGTGGGTGAAATAAATGGTTAGTGCAACTTGTATAAAATGGGGCAACAGAGAGAAAAAGTTACCGTTGGAAATTTGGTTGGTCTAAATAGCCCGTGCAGATAGTTAATGAAAGAAAGACGGTCGGTTCAAGTTTCGATATAGATTGTCCGAGAATTGACTGACCCCTGCAAGCGCTAGCCCCATTCCTTTTCAACAGTCAAATTTGCAGAATAAGGCCCTTGTCCATCAAAATGAATTCAGATCCCTGCAATTTAGGCAATCCGGTCAGGAGTGGAAGAGGGAAGTTGGGGGTGGCAGATGATCAGGGTAGTTCTAGGATCTCAAAGACTGAGTAAGAAGAAGCAATCATTGTCAGAACCACCACAACTACGCAACAAATCGTGGCTCCTAAGGACAGGTAGAAATTGAGAAATGGAAAGAAGACGGTCGTTGCTGTCAAAGCTTGACATAATTGAATGGAAGATATTGAGAAAGGAAAATGTGGAAAAGCGGAGGTGTTGTTTGGCCATTTGGTTGATACAAGTGGTGCGAACCAAAAGCTCTGATGCCATGGAAGAATATATGACTCAAATGTTTTTCCACACATTTCCCATCGATTTGTATCGTATAATAGATTACAATAGGTGATCTGAGTTACAACTAATCAGAAAGATAGAAAAGATTACTACAATTATTTGAATCTGTATAGTTATGAATAAATTGTATTTTGCAGCTGCACGTGTACTTGAGAAGAATCAATATCTGATGTCTGGTTTAGAGTGTACACGGTCACCTCCTTGAACCATCGAACCTAGCTGTCCTTTCCCTTCGTTGAGCTTGCTAGTAGATAAAGATTTGACAATCAAACTAAAGTTGAAAGATAGCCAGTAACATATGACTGATAAGAATTGTGGGAAATTATTAGTGTTGTGTTTAGAAGATTACGTTTATCTATGCAGATACTAATAGTGTGAGCGTTCATCTGAATTTCTAGATTGAGTGATGTGTTAACGTTTGAAGTTATTTTCCTCAACTCTCTTATCAGAGCCGATAACATATCATATCATTAGTATATAGATTAGAGCAGGTTGTCCATCTGTTGATCTTGCATTGAAGAGATTGCTTTCAGAGAGAGAAGATGATTTTCCAGCAGTAGTCTCAAAGATGATAAAGATGGGGTTGACTGGTGACAAATATAATTTGTGTTTGACTAAATTTTCTAGCATAGGAAAATCTATGTCCTTGCATTAAGGCTTCATTCAAGTATGTGCTTTTGCAAGCAAACTCAGTTTATTAAATCAGGATGGAAAGATTCATAGACCATCTAAAGGCATCCAACGGCCAATTACATCACCAATTAAACTGTCAGCTATTTCAGGTGGTGGCTTGTCAAACCACTGGAGAGGTTCTTCGAACCCGCTGCCAAAAATTGCGAGCAAGTTTGCAGGCTCATTGGCATGGATTGGTACTTGGCGGATCATTACACCTCGAAACTTTGCCAAGAAATGAGAACATTCTTCAATAAGCGACTGAACTGATGATGGAAATGGTATAGACTCACCGGCAAGCAGCCGAATTACAATGGAATAGTCTCCAGCAATTTCAATGTAATCCACACCTTGCCTTAGAGCAATATCAAGGCCTAGATTCAAGGCTACCAGTTCTGTCATTTCAACATTCTCACAGTCCTTGATAGGTGCTGCACAAGCTGCCTTAAATATGGCATTTTGATCTCGAAGAACACAACCGGCCCCTGCATTGCCATTGGCTGCTCCTGTTGTGTAGCCAGAAAAGTTCAGTCTCCATGAATCTTCATATGGTGTAACCCAGGAAATGCTGTGAACTAGCACACCGTATTCAGTATCGACAGTAGGTTGGGCGGGGCCTAGAGTCAAGTTCGTATCCATAGCCGAGGCTCTCAGCAAGATTGATGACTTGTGGCTCATTTGAAAGGTTAAAGATAATTTATAGCGCCGCTAAGACAAATTGTCTCATTGTCATTCTATTAACCTAATCCATTTGTCAATTGAAGAAACTTGAATCCCTAGGTTATATATGGCAAGGGACCGTTGACAACGGTAAGAAAACGGGCAAATACAAATTTAAATCAAAGCATTAGAAGCCAAATTAACAGCTATGAAACTTAATCACCTACTTAAATTTGATAAACCTTAATTGTGGTTTCTTACTTTGGCAGATGTCATGGTAGATTCATTAGCTAAGGAAGGATTTTCTGACATTTAAGGCTATATGCTAGTGTTCTGTTCTATATCTTTGGTTTCTTAAGTATATAATTTCTTTCTAGGTTTTATTGCTCTTTATGTGGTTTGAAAGTCATGTCACAACATGGTGAAAATTTTAGAAGGAAAAAATAATATATAAGCATTAAATGATACCTTAATATAGTTGTAGCTTTTATAGTCAGTTATTGAAGACTTGTGTTACAGCTAAGATTTCCTAAACTTCATTTAGTTGCTAAATGAATTTATAGCCTTCTGGGTTCGTGCCTTAGGAGTAATCAATTTTATTCCTTTGGTACGGTGTTGGGAAACTTTTATGCCAAAGGAAGATGGAAGATTGATGGCTACTAATATGTTAACAGGGATTAAAGAGGCTCAACACTAAGAAAGACCTAACCCCTGTACATTGTGGAACATAGAAATCAGAAACATTATTGATTCTCGATTTACTTGCTACACGATACAAGAATTCAAAATAATTAACAAGTTGAGTGGTTTCCTGCACCCTCATATGTTTGGTTTCCATGGAATTTCACTTCTCTATTAACATATCATCATCACAAGAAGACTCAATGGCCACCACTATCTGTTGCATCTTTTGGTATTTGAAGTCCACTAGAAACAACCCATATGTGCTAATTTTACTGTAACCATTGGGGGTGAATTACCTGTACATATCCTTTGAAGATACACTCATATTAATGATGGTGTGGATCCTTGATTCATAACCATAGACTGTGTGAAGACTCGTTTTAGAGGAAGTGCTGCTGGATACTGTCTTACAAGATCTGAATTTTTAGACAGGGTGCTGAATGAAGCATTTGACGATGTGTTCAGCTCAGGTTAATTCCTTTTTGTATGAACAAATGTATAAGGATCAAAAGAGGTCAAATTTGGTTTTCTGTAAATCTGAGGGCTTCCCATTTGAGTGTAGTGGTTGACATAAAGAATGACGAGGCAGGGATGATGGAAATAAAAAAACTCATAAATCGGGTGAAAAACTTGCAAAATTCTTAACAAAAAAGTAAACAAAAGTGCAGCCATCTCTCTCCCCTTTCATTTTGCTCCTCTGCCAAGCAAGAATAAGTTCTAAACAAGATTCAAGGAGAAAGGACATTCACTTATACACCTCTCCAGAGAGACAATTCCTATCATACCTTTATCCACTCTGCATATTTAATCTTGCAAATATTCTGCAATCTGATAGTATAAAGCAGTGAAAAAGAATCATCTCTACTTTTCCTATGTTGCCAAGTACACTTTGTTGGCCAGCCGATTTCTGTTAGCATTACCTTTCCTATATCATGAATTGCCGAGTGGCTGAATAGAGGGTGAAGTTCCAGGTGTTCTGGCTTGGATCAGAATGGCTTATCATGCAATGGATTCAAGAATAACTAGCGTGAGATTGAGCATTTTTGTGTTGTGCATCTCCATTTCTGCCACGACCCTCATAACTCTATGTGGTAAGCGCTTTCATCTAGTAGAGTGCCAAACCACCGAGTTTGAAAATGTTTTCTAAGTTTATGATTTGTTATTTTTGCAGAGGCAAGAAGGAATGCACAATCAATGATATTCCAAGACCCCAAACTCCTTAAAGCCCTAAGCCCCGGTTTGATGAGGAAGCTACAAGTACACAGCCACATGGACCTTGATGCTCCATCGGATTTCTCAGATGCTGAACTATATGCCATAGGCTCTCCTTTCTCTCTACCACCTCTTGAATCATTAGCACCAGTCCCCATGCCTGATAATACTCCTCCATTCTGTGTAAATGCACCCCTCACCCCACAACAACCTTCTTCAGCCATACCATCTCCCATAAGATATGCACCACCACCCCCTCCACCACCCTCAAAACCCAATATTCCCATTCCAAGCCCACCCTCTAACACACCTAGCCCACCCACGTATTCCCCAGTCCCTAATCCACCAGAAAATGAGCCTAGCCCACCTGGTTGCTCCCCTAATCCACCAGAAAATGGGCCTAGCCCACCAAAGCTTCTTCCAAGCCCACCAATATACCTACCTCCTCTAGTTTTCCCACCACCATCAGTACCACCCCCTCCCCATAAGAAGTCACAGCTTCCTGTCTGGTGTGTGGCAAAGCCATCAGTGCCAGATCCCATAATCCAAGAAGCCATGGACTATGCCTGCGGGTCTGGCGCAGACTGCAAGTCAATCCAACCCAAGGGGTCATGCTACCAACCTGACACTATGTTGGCCCATGCTTCATATGCTTTCAACAGCTACTGGCAAAAAACAAAGATTGGTGGAGGCACTTGTGATTTTGGAGGGACTGCCATGCTTGTCAGAGTGGATCCAAGTAAGTCCAAACGATCATATTATTGAATAAAGAATCGAAACTGTGGTTTTCTTTTTATTTAGATTACCACCCACAGAAACAAGGAAACGAAGTCAATATCGTAGGGAACATACACCACACCGACATGCAATTTTGGATGGATTACCTGTGTGGTACAAGATAAGTTTGTTTTGTGCTGCATCTAGGCTAGATGGATACACAAGTCTAACTTGGCAGCTTCTTATTTCAAATCTAATCCAATATTTCTCTGTCTAAGCAACTTAATTGAGGCTATGATATGGTCTATCATACTTCTGTAAATTCCCACCACGTCCCCTTTCTTTATCGTGTAGAGTGCAATCTACACAATAAGTTGACACCACATGGAATATGCTACTAGATATGCTTAGAAAGAACATGGCTCTATTTGGAAAGAGTACTTGCTCTCTTCTGGAATTCCTTTTTGGTTTCTCAGCTGCATTAAAATTAGAATTATACCATTAATTACCAATGTCTCCTTGTTCTTGTCCAGCAGAGTAAGTGACAGACAAGTTGTTTTTCACTTGACCCTACGGATGATTTTCATTATACATGTCTTTTCTGAGGGTGTCGTTTTATGTAATTTTCAAACTAACGATTCATTGTATGGTACAATGTGGCAGGTTTTGAGGACTGCCAATTCATCTACAATTGATAGCGGACGAGTGGGGACAAGACTTGATTTTGGAGACTAATAGAAAAATCTTTGTTCCTATCTTTCGAAAGATACATAGTGTGCAACTAGGCTATTTCAATTGATTAGATGCGTTCCATGTTTAAGATTAGGACTTTGGTAATTGAGCTGTTGCAGTATTACTATCTCCTTATTCTCCCCCTTATTAAGTGGACTACACCCTTTCCATATCTCTTTTGAGATCTTTGCACACCAAAGTAAACACTCAAAATTCTACCTTGAATAATATGCCTTTAGTTCTGTATTTGAGCATTTTTACTATTGCAATGTACAGCTTTTATTGGGAAAACTAAAATAATTGCTGATACGGAGACATTTATCACAAAGTAAAATGCCAAAACTCCATAGCCGAAGAGAGCTTAAAATCTATGAATAATCCTACATCAATATGCTTTTTAGTTCCACAGAACTTCCAGTAGGTTAATTAGTTTCGGTTGGATTTGAGGCCAGGAAAATTTTCGAGGGTCTTAAAATATAAAATTTTAAAAAAACAGGGGTATATTTATATGAATATGAATAAATCTTCACAATTTCCTAACACTCCACACTCCACATTTTTTTTTAATTTTTTTTTCTTTTATCAAATATTTATTATTTGAATAATAAATAGAAAATTTGAAATAATTTAAAAAGAATAAACTCAAAAAAAATTAAAAAAAATATTAAAAAATTTAAAAATTTAAAAAAATGTTGAGTGTGGAGTGTGATGGAGGTCGTGTAGCAAAACTCTAAATTAAGAATTTTTTTAAATGTTTAAAGATATTTAAAAAATAATTAAAAAAATACAATTTTTATTAGGAATATGCTCAATAGTACATATTGGACGGCCTAATAGCCATATCCATATATATATATATATATGGTATACATGTATACATCCATATATTATATATAGAAAAATTATGTACACCACATTATCATTTTATTTTATTAAATAATCGTTTATATATATATATACACACACGAAGACAAGCATATGCATATAAATGGAAGATGTTATTTATATGCAAGAAAAGGTAAGTCATCCATCCCAATTCCCACGGCATAATATACGGGACAAGTTCCAGATTTGGACACATCAATGGCATCAGTCTATTTTTTTGGCCAGTGGACTAGTGGAGTGCAGGTCGGTCATGTCGTGTAGTTTTGTACTTCAACGCGGAAAACTGGCGTCCAATGCATGTGGGGCTGTACATGGTTCGAATACTTCAAGTCTACTTCATTAGAGCAATTTACTTTAGAGTAATATCTGATAAATACGTAAATATTATGTAAACTTTGTGAAAAAAAAAAAGTGAAATCTATTATTAAAAGAATATATATATTTTTTAATCATACATGTCTCGTATTTATTTTTTTTAAAAAAAAAAATTACGAGACACTCACACATTTCATGACTGCAAATATCATTTATCGTTAATTTATATCTCCCTTTGCGAAAATAAGCACATAGGTACGACTACTGTAGTACAAGGTCATTGGTAATCATCCAGATTATTACATAGGCATTAATATTAGCATTTCATCCAAATAGGTGAACAATTAAGGGGAGTGCTTAATTGGGAAGCAGTCAAGGGTCATGCTTTTGGAGAGCCCATGTTCCCAAAAAGATTCCTGACAAATATAATGTACCTCATTCCCTACTTTAAGTTAAGTCTCTTCTCATCTTCGGAATGTGAGGTTGAGGTGAAGTGGTGGGGTCTACTAGATTCTAATAGAATTTGAATGATGCGTGGGGGTGTTGATAGAGAGTGAGTGAGGTACTGTAGTGTACGGTGGAGGAAGTCTTTCAGAGAGTT
The DNA here is from genome assembly GCF_004785595.1 of Juglans microcarpa x Juglans regia. NCBI lineage: Eukaryota > Viridiplantae > Streptophyta > Magnoliopsida > Fagales > Juglandaceae > Juglans > Juglans microcarpa x Juglans regia. The sequence goes on along the minus strand of NC_054596.1, from coordinate 9,971,796 downwards.
TCTGTTGCCAGGAAAAGAGAGGAAAAAAGAAAAAAAAAAAATCCAAAAAACAATGATAGAAAGATGGAGGAAATACAAGAGAAATGGGATTGGCTGCATTTAATGGAGAATGAAGAAGCTGCAATAGACTTTGATGAAGGTGTGGGAGAGGAGATTTCTTACAAAGGAAAGTGTAGTCTAGTGGGGAAAGCGTGCATGGATAGAAGTGTATAAGCAAGGAGGTGATGGAGAACACGATGAAGAAAGTTTGGAGAATAAGCAAACCTGCAAAGTTCCTTAAAGTAGATACAAATGTATTTACAATAATCTTTGCTAATCCAGCTGATAAACAATGTGTGTGGAGTGGAAGACCATGGCTATTTGATTTTCATGTTTGTTCTAAAACCTTTTGATGAAGATACACCACCACAGAAGCTAAGATTTGAGCAGGAGCACTTTTGGATTCAGTTGCATAACATGCCACTGTCTTGCGTGAATGAGGACAGAGGAATATAGATAGGTAACACACTAGGCAGGGTGGAAGAGGTGGATGTGAGGGAGGATGGAAGTGGCTAGGGAAGATTCTTAAGGGTTCTGATCTTTATAGATTTATCAAAACCTCCAGCCAGAGACAAAACTGTTGACATGAAGGAGGATAAGCTCTGGATCCCTATAAGATATGAAAAGTTACCCAGATTTTGCTTTTCTTCTGAATGTTTAATTCATGGTAAGGAAGATTGTGAAAGGAAGAGCAAAGGGACTAATCAATATGGGGTCTGGTTAAGAGCAAAATCAAAAATAAGAGTAAAAATAAAAAAAATAAAAAAAAAAGATGGGGAACCAGTTTATTCAAAAAAGAGCAATGGGGGAGGGAGAAGATGGTTAATACAAGATGAGAGAGAAGAAGCTTCTAATGCAGGATGGGAAAAGAGGTACTTAGTAAAAAAATATCTTCTGAGAAGGAAAGAAGGTTTAGATAGGCTAAGTCTGAGGGAACAAAGAGAAGGGGATTTGAGAAGGAGTGGAAACTGAATGAGGTGGTGGAGGAGGAAGTGGTGACTAACAAGCAAACAAAATGTGTAAGTGAAATCATTACTGAGGTGGAGGAAGAGGAAGTAAAGGAGATAGTAGAGAAGGTTTTAGGAAGAAAAGAATAAGGAATGAAGAAGAAATCATTACTGAGGTGGAGGAGCTTATTAAGGAGTTTATTACCAAGAGGGCTCCACTGAAGGGTGAATGGAAGAGAAGGGCTAGAGAAAAAGTGAAGAAAACAGTTAGTATTGTAATTGTTACATTAAAAAAAGAAAGAATGAGAATGAGGAGGGGAAAGAAAAAAAAATAGACTAAAAGGAAAGAAGATTAGTACAAACTCTAATGGTGAGGAATACAATCCAAAAGAAAACATGGTGGAGGTTGTTAATCAAGCCCACCTTTCTCAATGAAAACTTTAAGTTGGAATTACTGAAGGCTTGAGAACCATCGAACAATTCAAGACCTTTGCCTTATGGTGAAGGAAAATGACCCAGATTTAATTTTTTTGATGAAAACCAAGTTGAATATTGAGAAGTGTGTGAAAATGAAGAAGAGGCTTAACTATGAAGGATGTTTTGTGGTGGAGCCTATGGGAAAGAATGGTGGATTAGCTCTTTGCTTGAATAGTAGAGTGAAGGTTGAGTTTCTAAACTATACTCAGAGGCACATTAGTGCCTGGATTTCAGATGAGAATGGAGATGATAAGTGGTTGATGATAGGATTTTATGGTCAGCCGAAACTAGTAGAAGGGAGGAAGCTTGGAATCTGTCAAAGTCCTTGAAGCCAAGTGTTAATCAAGGGTGGTGTGTTTTAGGAGACTTTAATGAGATTACTTCTAATGATGAAAAAACGGGAGGTAAGCCAAGATCAAAGAGACAAATGGAAAGCTTTAGAGCAGCTTTAGAATAAGGTAATTTCTTTGTTCTCGGGTGGAGAGGGAACAAATTTACATGGACCAACAAGCATGAAGATGAAACTTTCACTAAAGAAAGGCTAAATAGAGCAGTGGCTAATCCAAATTGGGTACAAAAATTCAATGATTATTGGGTGGAAGTGCTGATTGGGCGAAGTTCAAACCACAGGCCAATCCTGTTGACAATGAAAAAGATAGGAGAAAAGGCATGGAGAATGAAGAAAATCTTTAGATATGAAGCAAGCTGGGCAAAAAAGAAGGGTTGTGAGGATGTTATAAAATGGGCTTGGCAAGACATGCAGAGGGAAATTCATAATCAAAAATTTCAGTTTAAACTGGACAGATGCAGAGGTGCCCTTTCGAGGTGGAGTAAGTTGATTAATTCAGATAGACTCCAAGGAAGAAAAGAGAAAACTGAGTTGCTAAAAAAGCTTCAAGATGAAGAGAAAATATACAATTATGAAGAAACCAAAAGAGTGCAGACGGAGTTGGGGGCAATGCTTGAGAAGGAGAACCTTAAATGGAAGCAAAGAGCAAAAAGGAATTGGTATGCAATGGGGGACAAAAATACTAAATTCTTTCATGCTTATGCATCTCAAAGAAGAAAGAAATATGTGGTTAAACAGGTTATGGATGAACAAAAAAATATGTTTAGTAATCAAGAAGAAATTAAAGGGGCTTTCAAAAATTACTTTGAGAAATTGTTTTCCTCAACAAGACCAAGCTTAGAAGATATTGAAGGTTGTGTGCAATAGGTGGAGACTCGAGTCACAAGTGAAATGAATGAGAGATTGACTAGGCCTTTCTGTAGATTGGAAATTGAGGAAGCTATCAAACATATGGGGCCTTTACAGTCACTTAGTCCAGATGATTTTGGTACTTGTTTCTACCAAAATCATTGGGATACAATAGGGAGGAAGTGTGTACTGCAATGTTGGACTTCCTTAATGGTAACTCTCTGCTTTCTTTGGTTAATTTTACTTACATAACTTTAATTCACAAAACCAATAATCCTTTGAGTGTTACTAAGTTTAGGCCTATTAGCCTTTATAATGTAATTTACAAAGTTGTCTCTAAAGTGCTTGTAAATAGGCTAAAAGGTGTACTGTCAGACATCATATCTCCCAATCAAAGTGCCTTCATCCCAGGGAGGATAATCACTAACAATATTATGATTGCTTATGAGGTCCTACATACAATGGAGGTGAGAAAGAAAAGCAAGGTGGGAAGCATGACCATCAAACTTGATATGTCAAAGGCATATGATAGAATTGAGTGGGATTATTTGGAAGCTATCATGAAGAAGTTGGATTTTTGCAATGAGTGGACAAAGATGATTATGAAATGTGTCACTTTTGTCACATACTCAGTGTTGGTTAATGGTGAACCAGGGAAAAAAATTTATCCATCAAGGAGATTAAGGCAAGGGAATCATCTTTCCCCTTACCTCTTTATCATGTGTGCAGAAGGCCTTAGTGCATTGCTCAACAAGGCTGATCAGCAAGGGGAAACAAAAGGGATTTCAGTTGTGAGGAGGGGGCTGAGAATCAATCATCTGTTATTTGCAGATAATTATGTTCTATTTGGAAGGGCTAGTGTGGAGGAATGGAGAAAACTAACAGGGATTCTTAGCAAATATAAAGAAGCTTCTGGTCAGTTCTTAAACAAGGAAAACACATCTATGTTTTTCAGTTCAAATACTAACTCAAAAAACAAAAGAAGAATACTAAGGGAAGGAGGGGATCTGGTGAAAGGAAATTATGAGAGATACTTGGGACTTCCCCCTATGGTGAGTAAATCTACGTATAACACTTTTAGCTGTTTAAAAGAAAGAGTTTGGCAAAAGATTAATAATTGGAAGAATTCGTTTCTCTCTAGTGCTGGGAAAGAAATTATGATAAACGATGTTTTACAAGCTGTTTCATCCTACATGATGAGTATTTTCATATTACCAAATAAGCTTTGCAAAGAGCTTAATGGTATGCTAGCTAAGTTTTGGTAGGGTAATCAACAAAGAGAAAGTTGTATCTAAGGGAGGAGCTGGAAAAAACTAGGGCTATCAAAAGGTAAGGGAGGATTAGGATTCAAAGACTTGGAGATGTTCAACTCAGCTTTGTGGCAAAATAAGGCTAGAGGATTTTGTAGAACTATCTTCCTTAACTGCTCAGATCTATAAGGAAAAGTATTTCAGAAATACCTCATTGTTGGAGGCAAAATTGGGCCATACACCCTCATTGATATGGAGAAGTGTGCGGAGTTCATTAGGGCTGCTTAAAGAGGGACTAAGGTAAAGAGTGGGAAATGGCAACATGATCAAAATTTGAGGCAAAAAATGGTTATCCACTCCATCTTCCTTTTGTGTACAGTCTCCAATGGCTATACTGGATGATAATGCTAAGGTCAGTGAGCTCATGGTTGAGAATAAAAAAGAGTGGAACGAGGTCCTAATTAGAACTATTTTTATAAAAGAGGAAGCTGATCAAATATGTTGCATTCCTTTAAGCAAAAGGGATATTAAGGGCAGGTTGATATGGGGCCCTTCAAATAAAGGCATTATCAAGAGTGCTTATTTTTTGGAACAAGAAAGAACAAAGGTTGTACAAGTGGAATCCTCAGGAGGGGTAGTTTCAGATAGCAGATGGAAATATTTATGGAGTTTGAATTTATCTGGAAAGTTGAAAATGTTTATGTGGAAGGCAAGTAATGAGTTGCTAGCTACAAGGAGGACTTATTTGTAAGGAACGTAATTGAAGAACCAAAGTGTCATATTTGTCTTCAAGAAGATGAATCTGTTATGCATGTTTTATGGCATTGTCCTGCTGCAAATGATGTTTGGTCTATGCATTTAAAAACTCTGCAGAAATGGAGTATAGTAGAAGAAGACTTATTGAGTTTGTGCGAGAAGCTGTCACATAAGCTTTTAAAGTCTGAGATGGAAGAGATGGTAGCTATTATGAGAAGCTTGTGGATCAGAAGAAACATGTATATCTTTGAAAAGAAATTCTTCAGTCCAAGCAATGTTATTAGATTAGCTAAGGAAGGCTTGTGTGAATTTAAACTAGCTCAGCCTTCATCAGAGCGACATGAGGGAACTACCAGAGTAGTAGGTGGTGAGAAACGATAGAAGCCACCTGAGTAGAGTTGTGTTAAAGCCAATTGAGATACTGGCTTGGATGTAAAAGCGAAGAAGATGGGAATAGTTGTGATTATCATAAATGAAGAGGGAGAGGTCATGGATGCTTGCAATGATCCGAGACCAAATGTCGATCTACCAACTATAGCAGAGTGTTATGCTTTGAGAAAAGCATTGGTTTTATGCAAGGACCTCAACTTTGATGAAGTAATATTTGAAGGTGATGCTCAGGTCATTATTAATGCAATGAATGAAGCAGATGCAGGGTTTTCTTATTTTGGCAGTATCATCGAGGAGATGAAAATGGTCCTTCAAGACTGGCATGGTTGGAAGGTTCAATATTCTCATAAAAGCACAAATGTAGTAGCACACAATCTAGCAAAGGCTCCTTTGCAAACAAAGGAGGAGATGGTGTGGATTGAAGAGGCACCAGTTTTTGTATTAGATAGTTTACATAAAGACAAAAATTATATTGAGTTTACAGATATATGAATGAATGATGAATGTTTTCAAAAAAAAAAAAAAAAAAAAAAAGAAAGTGGGGAGAGTGCTTAATTCAAAGGTTTTCTTTTTTGTAACCATTTGAAACGTTTGTTATAATGAGTACTTGTTCTGAAAGACTTTGTGCGTTTATAATTTAGTAACGAAAAATTCTATGTATCACACTACCATCTTACTTTCATCTTATTATGTAAGATATGAAACATTTATCACCATTAAATATTTTTTACTGGATGATTCTTTATTATCTAATGGTGATAAATATGTCACATATTATATAGTAAAATGAAAGTGAGATGAGAGTGTAATATATACTATGACTCTTTAGAAACTTCTTACAGGACTGATAATCATCTAGATATATATTTTCGGCAACAATATTTATGTCACGCTTATTATATTTGATAAACTGTTTTTCAAATAATGCATTTTAACGATACAAAGTCGTATTGGACAATTTTACCCCACTTTTCCATTTAATAAAGTGTTGTACTTTATTTGAGTTATTTTTATTTTTAAATTGGTGTATAAGCATCTACATCACTTAAACAGTAAAATTTGATTCGTAAAATTTAAATATTAAAATTTATTTTCTAAATTAAATTTACAATTCATTTTAGGAGGATTTCAGAAACTTGGATAACAGTATGACTACCCAGCACACTTGAAACCTCTCTAGTCAAATGATCTTTAAGGTTCTCAATTCACACGAAACTATTACCTACGGGGAAAAAACCTATTAAAAAAAATGTACATAACAATATAGTTTAGGGTTAAAAACGTAAAATTAACAAGCATATAAATTATAACCAAATAAAGGATAAAATCAATTTAGTCAACATAATCAAAATCTGAAAAAAAGAAGAAGAAAATCAAACAATTACAAATACAACAACAAAAGTAAGAGGTCAAAGTTCAAACTCCAAAATATATAAAAACAATTACAATATAACGTGTTTACCAACTACGTGGCTTAAAAATTACAATTATGTATTGTCAAATAAATATAAACCAATCATACATGATTTAACCCAATAAAACAAGTTTATTGATAAAGATTAAAATTTTATATTATACTAATTTTATAATATGTATAATATATAACATATAATATATATAATATAAAAAAAAGTAACATACATATATTTTAATTTGATCCGCTCCCATTCGATTTCCATAAAAATTGGAACCGAATCGATTTTTAATTGACTTCAATTTTTAAGAATTGAAACCGACCTAACTGGTATTGATCCGAATCGAACCAGTTCAATCCTATTCATGGTCGATTTACCAGTTTTTTTTTTTTTTTTTCCTTTTTTCTCAATCCTACTCAATATATACCAAGTTGGGCTTGAATAAATTTGATCGGGTATATATGTCTTATTAAGCAGCTTACCTTGCTGTCGGTGTAATATTCTTACAAGAACTAGTCAATAATCGTTTTACAATGATATAAGAGTCGAGATTTTAATAATTAGGATAATAATATTAAATATAGGAAATAAATACATATGCTCAATCTTACCTCAAAAATTGGCCTTCATGACCAGCATATCAAAACGAGTGCATTTAACAAACTATATTTAGAATTAATTGACACGAATAACAATATTGTTGTTAAGTGAATATACAGAAACCTATAATGCAGACAAAAGTGCAATGAGTATGCATTATAAAAAACTATAAACAATAAACATAAGAAATAATTCCAAGCTTTACCAAATTTATAATTAATTTGAAAGTGCTATAAAATATAAGTGAGAAACTAGGCCATGCACACGAATCATCTAGTTAGTAAGATACTTTTTTTTTTTTTTTAGAAGATGATGATATCTCAATTTCATTGAATACCCTCACTTATGGCGGAGGAAAAATATGGTTACAACCAGACATCTGGGGGATACAAATAATAAAAGACCAAAACTCAAGCATAAAAAATCTAAAGCACCTAACCAAAATACAAAATACTAATAAATTTCAGGGAAAACACATAACCCAATTCTAGACAAAGGAGAGAACATACCCTAGACAAAAACAGATAAAAACCTGCAAGAAAAAGGCACATGCAATTAAGAGTAACAAAGCAAATAAACTAAAGGCATCTTACCAGGAAGAACACTACAAGATCGGCAAGTAAAGAAGACCAATTTTGTCCATACGAAAAAGACATCTTCACTTTCTGGGCAACATATTACTATCATCAGACCAATCTGAATTTAAACCATCAGCTCTCCGCTTAGCAAGAAAATTAGCTACAACATTTCTTTCATGAAAAATATGACTGACACTATACAACTTATAAAATTCCAAGACATAAAAAATTAAACTTAATTGTCTCCATAAAATGGACCTCCAAGAGAGAGATGACCAAACTATCACGTGCATATAGGATCTACATATAGAGACGTGCTCGTGAAAGGGGAAAAAAACTGAGAATACCAAGTACTTTGTTGTAGGTGCGTCTATCTCAAAATAACCACAATTAAATACTTTATAAATTTAAATAACTCTAAACAAATTATCACTTATCTTAAAAGTTTAAATTAATACCTTCACGTGTAGACCAGACTCCCCCTTAATAAGTGGATATAATATGTGAAATATTTAATTAAATGAGGTAGAGTGTAGAGTCATAGTTTAAATTCAAAACCTTTATTTTAATGCTATGTGAAAATACTACTTATCTAAAAAGTTTAAACTGATAAAATGATATAAATTTAATTATTTATATTATATTCTATTAGCCCTTATCTTCAAAAGACTTAGTGGCTTATATGCTAGACTTTATTTCGCCTTTGTTCATCAGCATTTTGGGCACCAGCTAGTTGTTTCTATGGTTTCTATGTATGGACAGAACTATTATCTGCCTTATCTACAGATGTATTTATTGCTATGTTTATATATTTGTTAAGAGAAATGATAATTGCAGTAGTAAATGTGCAAGTGTTGCGAAATCATTTTAAAAAAAATAAATAAATACGGGATTCACATGAAAAGAAAATTAATTTTTTAATAGGAGACCCTACTTTTTTCCAAAGCGACTGCACGGCGCTTGCTCGCTCCATGATTATATGTAATATTACTCGTTTGTTAATTCGTTGGATTTTTTGTGTTAATCGAGTGAGGCCGCGTCAGTATCCTCTGAAAAACTTTTGACTTGGGTTAGGGCTGGTTTGGGGTTAGATGAGATTAGAATTTTGTGAATAGTAATAAGATAGTTTGTAAATAGTAATAATATAATTTAAATTAAATATTTTTTGGATTTTGGGAAAGGAGAGAGAAAATTTGAATAAAAAATATTATAAAGTTAAAATATTATTATAATATAATTTTATAATATTGTCTTTGTATAGAGATTTGAAAAAATTGAATTGTTTTTTATTTTGGATAGTAACAAATACTTCAGCTAAAGATTTCAACCGACGATTAGTGCAAATGCACTTTTTTATTTTTTTCTTTAATCATTTTTATATATTTTTAAACATTTTGAAAAACACCAATTCATTAATATTCCATTTCTTAATTATTAAGAAAACAAATGAAAAAAATCAATCGATCATTTTTATCAGTCATTTTTATAGATTCAACTAGCATTTTTGTTTTATTTTTTGTTTAAAAGTTTAAGAAAGTTGAAATGATTAGTTTGAAAATTTTATATTTAAATTATGTCTGAAAATAAAATAGAATGAGATGAGATGATATAATATAATATTAGAATTTTGGGATTAGATTTATTTCCAACCAAGCCCTAAGATCCCGTTTGGAACTTAGATTGAATTGATATCATCGATCTTAGTTTAGTTTAATTTTAAGTTAAATCTAATATTTAAAGATTTAATTTTTAAATTACTAAATTTATCTTAATTCAATTTTTTTTTTTTTTTATACGTGAGGCCACGTCCTTTTTCCCATTGGTCATTGATCATTTGGGACAGACCACTAAAACGGATAATGCCTAGCCTCTGCATGCACCTATGATCATGCTTGGTTCTTACTCTACATACTAGGCATAAAAGTACGTATGAACCAAAACAAAAAGAAAGAAAGAAAGAAAGAAAAGATATTTTGTACATATTTATAGCCGACAAGCAAACTCACAAAGAGTAATGATAAGTTCCGAATGCACCATACCTTTCGTAAGAGTAAGAGTGAGCCGGCCCACCAAAAACTTTGAATTCTTCTTACTTTTTTCCGTAGAATTTTTTTTTTTTTTTTTTTTTTTATAAAAATCGCTCGTATATTTTGAATTTGTATATATGATTATTTTTTCACAAATGGTAACACTTCTAACCGTACGTTTTTGTTCTTTTTAAAGAAAGAAATGTATATATGTGCATTTAAGGTAATACGTACACATGAACACAAAGTGGCTGGCTAGCTTAAATCGAAATCCAAATATCATGCAGATCTAGAAAAATGTATATATGATAAGGTCGAAAATCCTAATTAGTTACTTCTAAATTATTGGTTTGGTGGCCGACATCTTCACCAGGGGAAGGAGGATTCGACTGGTCGATTCAAATAAAAAAAGAGCTCTTCTTATCTATCCGATTTGTAAAATCTGGGAGATGTTTTGTCGTCTCATCGATCGAGTTATTTTATAGTATGAAAAAAATAAAAAGATTCGTTTTTAGAGTAAGTGTCAAAATCATGTATTTAGCACCAAAAAATCAGCGAAAAGAGTGTCAAAAGTCATGTGGATTTGGGAAATGCATGTCGTCCTCTATTACAAAACCGCGTTCTCATGGAAAGTGTCAAATTCTGTCTGCATAAAAAAGCTTGTATCAAAAGCTTGCAACTTGATCGATCATTGACTATCCAAGGAAGAATACAACGTGGTGGCCCTCTAGAGAGCAACAAGGAAACCCCCCCTCACAAAAAAGAACGAAAATCCATTAATATTTTCAAGGAAAAAAACATGACTTGACTCTATGATCGATCGCTCATGTGTCTATAAGAAGGCAGAAGCATCAAATGGTAGCTTCATTCACTGAATACCCCAACACATCCCCGAGTAGTACGTACCTAGTATAGTTTGTTGAAGAAGATGGGGAAATATGCCCTGGCTTCTCTCTTTCTACTACTAAACTTGGCTGCTAATTTGCTCACTTCTCTTGCTTTACCCTACTGTCCTCCTCCAAAATATCCCCCAAAACTCCCACCTAAACACCCTCCCCACATAAAGCCACCCTTTCATCATCCTCTCCCACCAAAGTCTCGGCCTCCAGTGGTAAAGCCGCCCTACATACCTAAACCTCCAGTAAAACCCAAGCCTCCTGTTTACCCTCCCTATGTCCCCAAACCTCCCGTTGTGAAGCCTCCTGTTATTCCCAAACCTCCCATTGTTTACCCACCACCAGTAGTGCCGAAGCCTCCCCCAACAGAAAAGCCATGCCCTCCTCCCCCACCTCATGCTCTGCCATCGCCGACTCCACCAGCACCGCAAACATGCCCCATTGACGCTCTGAAGCTAGGTGCATGCGTGGACGTATTAGGCGGCCTTGTGCACGTAGGGATTGGCAGTAGTGCTAAGGACACATGCTGTCCAGTGCTGCAAGGACTGTTGGACTTGGATGCCGCTGTATGCCTCTGCACCACCATTAAGGCTAAGCTTCTGAATCTCAATATCATAATTCCCATCGCTCTTCAGCTCCTCGTTGATTGTGGCAAAACTCCACCGTCAGGGTTTAAATGTCCCGCATAATTAGGCTGGTACTCCAATTTTTCTTTTTCTTTTTTCTTTGAAGTTTTTTGTTTTACTTGGTTTGATGTTAATTTTCTGCATTCTAACTAGATTATTTGGTCTATAAATGAAAATGTCAATAAATGTAACGACTAATAGTACTGTTTTGTTTGATGCTTGCAGGAATAATATGTGTCGTGGAAGGAAAATAAAAAGGAAGATCGATGTACTTTTTACAGAATTTGTATGTTAATGTTCCGTACGTCCATCTGCATCAAAATGATATACTGTGAGAATAAATGTTTTAGTGGGCCGGACAATAGTGTTGCATGTTTTATACGCATGCAGTAGTTCATGTACGTACGTATTATGAATGAACTTGTTTAATTTCGTAGTTAATGAGAACCTCATGATCTCTCTCTCTCTCTCTCCCTCCCTATATATATATATATATATATATATATATATATATATATATATTTCAGAGTCTCACACACACACCTGGCGGCCTGATCGGTTTCTGTATCGGCGCTTCACATGAATGTGCGTTTCCTATTGCTTTCGCTGCATAGGAATGACAATTATGATATGTATGTAGTACATGAACTTGTATCGGTGACTACTCCACGTGACATGATTTGGTCCATGTCTTTTGGTTGCATGCAATCGAATCTTAAAATTATTAAGAGAAAAGAGTAATACTGGTGATCAACCTAGTGTAGCATTACACTCTCCATACATCTTACGTAGTGTCTTTTTTTTCTTTTTTTTTAAATGCAGATGCTTCTCTCTCATCAAGCTCTCTCTCTCTCTTCGACCTCTCTCACTCCACAAGCTCTCTCTCTCTCTTCGACCTCTCTCTCTCATCAACTCTCTCTCCTCAAGCTCTCTCTCTCATCAGTTCTCTCTCATCAGTTCTCTCTCATCAAACCCCTCTCGTCAGTCCTCCTCAAGTGTTCTCTCTCATCAAGCTCTTACTCTCTACCTCTTCAACGTCTCTCACTTCTCTCTCTTCTCTAGTGTTCTCTCTCACATCAAACTGTCGATTGCAACGAGAGGAAAAAAATCAAACGGTAAAACCGATTGACACATGGGGTGTGTTTTGGCTGATGCCAAACAGAAGCTGATGCCAATACTTTTTCAAGAGAAAAATAGTTTTTTGCATCGCCTAAAAGCTTCCCAAAGAGAATGATCAGCGTCATAATTATTTTTTAACATCACTTAAGAATCGACGCAAGATGGTCGGTAATATTGATTCTTAAAAAGCTTTTCGCGTCGAATTGAAATATTATCGCAAAAATGTGCACATTTACGACGAAATTGGTTGACGCTAATGGAGGGTAGAAGGGACACAAAAGACATTCCAAACAGTAAAAAAAAGCCCCATTCTGCAAATTGTCTCAAATGTTGTCGCAAAAAAAACCAAATATGGTTAATTATTGCGGGTAGAATTTTTCCCGACGATTTTTTCTCTCCAAAAAATGTCCTTTATAATATGATTTTTAGTTGCAAATAATTTTAAGCGATGATTATATTGCCACAAAAAAAAATTTCCATCGTGAAGGTCGCACAAATTTCTTTTGTTCACAAATACTTATTTGCGTCAATTAAGATTGACATAAATAAGTATTTGTGACAAAAAATTATTTCCAACAAACATATATTGCCGGAAATAGTATGTTCCAAAAAAAATAGTATTGAAAAATAATACATTAAAACAGTACACATGTTACATTAAATTACAACCCATATAGCAATCACACAAAGTGCTTGCTTTATATTATAAAGTAATTACATTATATTCTAAGTGTGCAACTTTACACTTTTCATGACACATCAAAGTACAAAACTTGTAAGCATGTATTATCAAGTACAACATACTAGCAGAAATCTTTGTATCGGGCTCGTGCAAAAATATTCGATGTCCTCCTTAAATCATTATAAAACAAAAATGTTAAAGATATCAGAGGAAATTAAAAGGGGAAGGCAAGAAGCATGTACATGAAATGTTTATCTAAACTCAGGAAGCATAAAACACTTGATAGCATAAATATGTATACATGGCCTAGTCTAAAAATCAGTCCCCTTTTCACTTATAGATGGCCTTGTATTGTTCTTTTGGATTCACTTTTGTATTGGTAGCAAAAGTTTCTCTTTGTTGGGCATTGATGGTCGTGGCTAGTTACCAAATTTGCACTTTAAGGTTATTCACAGTGGCTCCCATGTTGTTACAATGAGTCTCAATGTTGTCCAACCTTGAATCATTCTTTTTGAACCTTGCATTTGTCTCCTCAACAAAAGAAACCATTGCATCTTCAAGTGACATATTATTCTCGTTTGGTTGACTATCAAATCTTGGAGGAGGTTGTAGTGCATTCTTTGTATTTCCATTAGACAAATTCTCATAATTTCGAAGCCCTGGATGGTAGTAATTTGGCATAGGATTATCACAATAGTTGTAGTTCTGATTGTCGATGTATTGAACTTGTTCTTGACTTGCTTCATTACTCAGGACTGCCATACTTATAGCTGCAACATATTCTGCACTTTGTGGTATCTTTTGGGTTGTCAAAGCTGAAATTTGATGAGATAGAGAAGCAACTTGAGCTGAAAAAACTACTAATGGCTCCAATTCATGAATCACAATAACTTTCTTAGCCATAGTTATTTTGCTTAGTCATTGATGGTTGTTTAAGGTCATTTCTTCCAAAACAGATGTAGCACCTTCAACTGTCTTTGACATCAAAGTTTCACTAGCAGCAGTCTTATCAACTATAGTTCGACTTTGCCCATTTAATCCATTGTAGAACATCTAAATCTGCAGCCAGTCCGGCAATTCATGTTGAGGGCAACGTCAAATCAAATCTTTATACATTTTACATGCCTCTTAGAGTAATTCGAAATCATTTTACTTGAATTGATCAATCTCACTCCTGAGTTGGGTCATTTTTGTATGTGGAAATAATTTAATAAGAAACTTTTCAGCCAGTCCTGCCAGCTAGTGATACTTTTCGGTTGTAGAAATTGTAGCCAACCTCTTGCCTTGTCCCTCAAAGAAAAAGAAAATAATTTCAATCTAATGGTGTCTTTAGTAGCATTATTAATCTTTACAGTGTCACAAATCTCAAAAAATATCGCCAAATAAATTTTGGGATCATTAAGTAGCAATCCACTGAATTGGGCTTGTTGCACCATTCTGATTAAGGCTGGTTTGAGCTCAAAATTGTGTTGCCATTAATGGTTTGAGATCTTATACCTGAGTAGTTGTCATTCATAACTAGCCGTACATAATTTTTCAAGGTTCGTGGTTGTGCATCATATTGTCCGTCAGTTATGGCTAGTACTTCTTTTTTCTTCGTAATTTAAGAGTTTTTTCAATCTCCAGATCAAAAGGCGTAATGTCACAATATCTAGCACGGCGCATCCAACGTCAAATACACACCTGTAAAATAAAAAATAAAAAATAAAATTCTAAATTAAAATCAAGATTGCTTTGTATTGATATTAGCAAAAATAAGAAAAAATCAATCTCCAGCAACAGCGCCAAAAACTTGATCGTTGCAAAACTGCAAGTGCATAGTATCGTAGTTTTATAATAAATGTTTGTGTTAAGGTTTGGCCTAGTCTATAAAATTGATCAACAGGTATCAACCAAGATATCCATTCACATCTTCAAAGAATGTAAAAGGTTTGAACTTATATTAGTGTGATTAGAATTTTTGTTAGGAGACAATTTGTTTAATAAGTTGGACTAATATACAAGGCATAAACATGTACAAATTAGCATATAAAACCAAACAAGAGGAAAAACAAGAAACAATTTTCCAAACACGGCAAAAGAAGAGAAGATCTAAATAATGCATACCTTGCTATACCTATAAGTTCTAGCTCTATCTATCAGCACAAATAGGTTCTGCTTGCAAGCAAAAAAAGCACAATAAACAAGAAACATCCATATATAGTTGGTCTAAAGCACAAAGAACATAGAAGTTTGATAAATAACTAGAAAAACAGAAAAAGCAACCAAGCAAGAAACTCACTAAGTCAGACAAATGTGAGCCTATTGAAACAAGTAGGCTTGATGCAGCTCAACAAGGTTCAATAAAACTTACCCAAAAATAGATGAAAATGTTGACCTTTTACTTTGAAAAATGCACTATCTTCCACGTATGTTTTCCATATAACTCATAAGGTTTTGACCCTATATAGAAGTGAACATGACTTGTGAACAATTAATTATCGTTTTGATTAAAAAACAAAAGGAACAGGCAGAAGTAATCAAGAACTTCAATATGATGGGTTCAGAAATAATTATTTGGGAAATGCAAGAAACTTAGCTCTTAGATAAACAACATTGGCAATTGTATCAATTGGATTTTATAAATAATTGGAAGTTCTATTGATCTTCAGCTAAGATGGTCAAAACCAAACAAAAAGAAAATGAAGTACTTTGATGTGCAAGGGTTGTAATCTAATATTCGATGTCACCCTCAAATGATTATAAAACAAAAATGTGAGCACTTCGATGTGCAAGGATGGCAAGAAGAACAGGAGACTAGTATTCATTACACACCTGCCACTGCCTCAAATTTTTAGAGATACAAATTCAAATTTTATGAAATGATAAACATCTGCTTGGTAAAAATACGTTGCAATTTTCAATAGAACTTATCCTCAACAAAGCCCAGCTCTTACCTCTTCAGGCGCCAAAGATGGTTGCCGTGGTTTTCCCCAAACTAGTGTCAATTTATCAACCTGCCAGAAAATAAAAAGGGAGTCCATATATGCTATTCCACTAAGGTGGGAAGGAAATTCAGAAACTCATTGAGAATACCACATTTCCATACAAGGAAAGAAAACCAAGGAAAGTGTAAGTAGTCAATAAATCAACAATGGAAACTACTTTTTGTCAATTGAACTCCAAATAGATTTTAAACAGCTCCTAACCACCATCCTTCATCAAGGCAGCAGAGGTACCTACCAGGCTATATATGATTATCTATTTTACAAAACGCAAACAGACATCAATAGCAACAAGTGTATCTTTTAGTGAAAGCTAGGGTGCAGGAAGTATTCAACTTAATCAAAATTCAGACTAGGTTTGGAATTAATTTGTGAGCATATTGAAGTTACGAGAACATGCAAAAGTGTTTACACATTATAACCTATTAGATATACATCCAAGTACGGTAATGAATGCAACTGTTGCAATCATAACTAATGCTTGTCACTTCAACCAGTAAAACTCCCATCCTCATTGGATATTCGAATTTGATGGATAAAGAATCAAGGTTGATAATCACTCTAATAACTAATTTTCATATGTGATACAACACACGTACTCTTAAGTAGAGAAGAGAGCGAGTCCAGGAAAATAATTGTGCAAATAAATAACCATGGGTATAGATGTCTGCACTAGACAATCCTGGAATAGAGTTTCGAGTTTCTCCAACAAAAATAACATGAGCTTAAACTAAAGCACAAATAATAAAACTTTGATCTGAACCATATATATATATATATATATATATATATATATTCATTCACAAGAAAAATTTGCAAAGCTTGGGAGATTCAGGAAAGATTTGTTTTTTTGGTAAGTTATGTAATCTCATTAAAAAGTGCATACAAGTTATCTGGTAACCTGAAAAGAGAGAACATATTTATCAGGAAAAAAATAACAGCAGTTCAGTAATTCTTCTCAAACATTTAAAATTTAATTACAGAGTTCAATAATGCATGTTTACTAATCCTCCACTTGATCTAAAGCAAGATACATATAGCAAGAAACAAAAAGACTTATTTTCTTATGGTAAAACTAAGACAAAATCTATTATCTTCATGTGCCGCATCATCATTGGCAGAGAAAAATATTATGAATTTATTAATCAACCAACCAAAAAATTAAAGTAAATCAGTAAAATGCGCATCTGGAGAGGATTTTGAAAATCATTCTCTAGAAATACATTTGCATCCTCTATGGACCTGGCCGGTATCGACAAAAAAGAAACTTAGAACAATGGTAGAATGTACTAATATTTTTTCATAAGTATAACTTGAAATGTATGTTTTTCACAGCGCTTGGCTTGTAATTTTCCTTTAATCAAACGGAAATTCAACTTCACACTAATAAAGTCTAGGGTTTACCTATTGTCCATGGTGACAAATCTCAAGTTTGAGGGCAAGGGGAGTGTAGCATGCAATTGGCTTGACAACGTGAAATTTCCTTTTCAATTGGTCACAGTGGCGCTATGGTGGAGTTTTTGTCGACAGCATCAAAGGTGTGGCTACTGTAAGAGAGAGGGAGAGACAGAGATAGAGAGATAGAGAAATGAGGAGTGAGGCTTACCGGTCGGTGAGGTCAAGGTTGACAGCGTGGATAGGGGCGTCGGACTTATCGTGGCGTGACGGCAACAAAGGGTTGGCATGACAGCTAGTACTGGACGTGATAGGGTTTCCGCATGAGAGAATGGGAGTTTTTTTTTTTTTTGTTTTTTGGGAAGATAGAAGGGAAAAAAATTTAAAAAAGATTTTTCATCATTTTATTTTTAATGTTTATATTTTGCGGTGGTATAATATTGTTGTAAATAATTAAATAATCGCTATAAATAGTTAAATACCACAAAGCATTTAGCGACAAATTAATATTTTTGTATAAGAAATTAAGATGTTAGAATTAATTTTTTTCATCCAGATTATTTGCGACGAAAATTTTAATTTGATTGTAAAAAGTTATTTTTAGCGATGAATTTTTAAAAATGATGAGAATGTAAAAAATTGATTTTTTGCGATCAAAGTAAAATTGTCATAAAAGAATTGGTCGCACAAAAAACTATATTTCTTATAGTAGTCTTTGCTTAATCAAAAAATGTCGCAAAAACATAAAACTTTACCGTAAACATATATATATATATATATATATATATATACACTATTGAAATTGTCGTATGACATCATTTGTGACTAAATTTAGCAACAAATTTAACTTTGCCGCAAATGATATTTTTCAGCATCAATTTGAGCATCGGAAATATTTTGAACGCAAAAACCATATTTCTTGTGATTATGATTATGAATTTTGCAGGCATGTGTACAATTAATCTTTTTTCTAAATTAATGCTTCTGGAAAATTTGTCGCGGGTCACTTGAATTGCTTCTAGTTCTTGAAGCAGCAGCGACGGCCGACAATGCACATGTTCAGACAAGAATCTCAAGATCAGAATGGAAAAGACATGATGATTAGTGACATTGACAAAAGCATTGATCAGTGAAAGGCCCTACCAGGAATTAAAGTTATCTTTAAGATAATCCTTCTAGCCCATTAATTACTTAATTAGACATGTATGATTAATGCTATAAGATCGAGAATGATGCTATGTAAATATTTTTTTTTAGAAGATGATAGTGTCACCGTTAGTTCTTACTGTTCCTTTTTACCGTTATAGTTTTTTATTTTATTTTTTAATTTTTCTTTTTACTTAATGATTAAAAAATATTTTTTAATAATATTATATTTTTTTTAAAAAAAAAAATATTTCAAAATATTAAAAAATATATGTAAAAAAATACAACAAAAAAATAACACCTAACGGTAGCTCCCAACGGAAGCTGGGAGCGGTGGGTCTAGCACCATCCTAAATTTTTATCTATACTCACCTGCCCCACATTCTTTCCTTATTTTTCATTTATTTTTCTTTTTCTCTCTCCACCCCTCTTGCAACTTCCCCACTCTCTCTCTAAAATACACTCTCTTCACCCTCCTTTGCAGGCCGAGCAACCTATTCTCGATCTCCTCTATAAGGAAAAATGAAATTTCATTGAGTACAAAATTATTCATATTCTCTAACAAATTCAATCATTTCTCTTTGTCACAATTCTTTCTTATTAGCATTTTTGTCACTGTTGCAATTGAATCTTAAAAACTGTAGCCTATTAAATTCGAATTTATTTGGGCCATTTCATTTATTTCCTAATCTGGGATCATTAAATCTATTAAGCAGTGATATCGTAAGCATTCTAGTAAGCATTAAAAGATTTGTTAAATTGAGGAGTCTTATATTGCATGATTACAAGCAACTTGAAGAAATTATAGAGTTTTTACCAAAGCTAGAAGAGGTACATGCTCAGGGATGTATATCACTAGAAAGTTCATCAGAAATATCAAAAGTATTTTTAGAAAGTTTTCATTTTTCACGATTATGGTGGATTCACTTGTTCAGTTGTTTGGTCTGTAGAGGAGAGAGATAAGAGTGTATTTTAGAAAGAGAGAGGGGGGAAGTTGCAGCGGAGTGGAGGGAGAAAGACATAGGAAGGAAAGAGATAGAAAATTATGAAGGAATCTAGTGCATATGAGTGTAGATGAAGATTTATTGTATGTCCTAAGTGACAACTTTATTGGCCGATGTGAAAATTGGGTTTTCACCGAACTGCTTTGAGCTTTTTCTAAGATAGATATATGTAATACTGGTGTTAAGTTGTCGCGCAGCAATGACTTTTGGACGTTCCACTTAATATAAATTTATCTTTTTATTTTTTATTTATTTATCTTTTCATATTTTTTAATATATTTAAATATTTTTAAAAAATAAAAAAATATACAAATATACTAAAAAGTGACTTTCTTAATTATTAAATAAAATAAAATAAAATACATTAACATGAAAATGAAGAGATAAACTCAAATCACATACTCGCTTTTCTCTATGTAAGGACAGAAACGATAGTGTCCCTCATGGACTATTTTTCATAGACTACTTTTCATCTGTTACATACACCTTTTTCTCGTCACTAGGGTCCCTCATGTCGACCCTTGGATTGGGACCAGTCTCCCTACTGCCTATGTGCATGTTCTGGGCATTAAATGGGAAGGAGAGCGAGTACTATAGCTAATAATGTCTAATGGAAAATTCTTATAATTTTTATTTTTTTATTTAATAATTGAGGAAATAATTAATAGTAAATTGGTTTTTATTTTTTACTTTTTTACAAATATTTAAAAATTAGTTGGGAGAAAAAAAAAAGAGGACGCTAGAGCTACCACTGGCTCTAATATGTGTTTTTTAATGTATTTTTTTTCAGTTATTTTTTATAAGAATTTTTTAATACTTTTAAATATTTAAAAAAATAAAATAAATTTAGAATATTATTAAAAAACACTTCTTTAATTATAAAGTAAAAAAAAAATCATTAACAAATATTTTTTTATAAATTTTTTAAGGAAATATTTTTTAATGATATTATGAATTTTTTTTATTTTTTTAAAATATTTAAAATTGTTAATAAAATATATATATAAAAAAAATAAAAATAAAAACACATAAAAAACACACAATAAAACCAGCAGTGACTCCCAATGGTGAATCTATCATTATTCTTTACGTTTGGACTGCCGCATGTCTGCAATTCTACAAGTACTAGAGAGCTCTACCTTTTACAGGAAAATTATTGCTAGTAACTTATCAAAACCATTGACTAATTAATTACTAATTTTAATTTTGTAGATCTAGCTTTTCTTTTCTTCTTTTCCACCTAAAAAAGAAAAAGAAAATTGTAAAAATGCGTCACTATTTTTTTCTCCAGAAGATTGCGAAATAATTGTCCCTTTTTAAAAAAAAAAAATTATTTTTCCCTAAAAAACCAAACAAGTAATTGAATAAATAATTAAAACCACTAGATCCCTTAGATCCTATTTAGATATAGAAATACTTTCAACTCATCTTATTTCATTTCATTATTACAACTTTCTTAAATTTTCATATAAAATATAATAAATAATTTAAAATTTTCAAATTCTAAAATAATAATAATATTAAAAAAATAATATTCTAATAATATTTTATTCAACTTACCTAAAATCATCTTATCTCATCTCACTATCCAAACGAGCCTATATGAAGATGGGAAAAGATGATTAATGTGGGAATTTGAAAAAAATTCCCACCCAAGATATCGTTCAAGTAGAGGCTGATACAGAAGGTGACTAATGTAATGGAGGATTTATGTCCAAATTAAAAACAATTAAATTGAAATTATACCCAATCTTATATTGATTTCTATTTCCATAGGGTACTATATCTTATATATAATAAGTGCCAATATAGACGAAATTTCGTCCATCTTTTTTTTCATTTTTGTACTTGATTTTGTACAAGAAGCAGGCTGCTGAATAAATTTTTTCCATTTTTACCCTGCAATTGGTATTTCTCTGCCATTTCTGTCCGTGATTACTTTTTTTTTTCCATTTATGCCCTTGAATTGGTATTTATTTGTTATTTCTGTCATTGCCATTCTTAGTCAATTTACGATTTTGTCCTTTTTGTCTATTTTTGTTCTTCTCGAATTCTTGTGTTATTATTTGATCAAATTTGTAAATTTTTCTTCTACGATTTTCTACAGCCTTCTCGATTCCATTTTTTTTGTCATCTTAAGCGTTTCCCACCGCTTCAACCATTTTTCTCTCATCAGATTCTCATTTTTTTTTTTTACATTTCTTCCACCGCTTCCTTCTTTGTATAAGAATTATCTTTATTTTTTCTTATATTTATCAGAATCTGATTTTGTTTGTCTTTTCTACCGCTTAAACTGCTGGCCACTTCATATAAGAGTAGATTTCCATCTTCTTTATTTTCTATTGTTTCCTATCTATTGTTTTAACTATCAAAATCTGCTTCTTTCAAATCTGGGTTCTAAAGTTGCCTCCCACCTCTCCAGTTTTACAGGTCAGTTCTTTTATGTTCATTTCCTGACTATCTTTTTTGTTATTTACATATATGCAATAGTTAAGAAATAAAATGGTTACATGACTATTGTGCTATTGTTTTACTCGTTTCCCTTCCATTCTCTGTTCATGTATACAGTATCTGGAAAAAAAAATTCAAGTAAGAAATAAAATTAATCACTTCAAAACATGTAGTAGATCTGTACATTTACAGATACTCATGAAACTCAAAAAAACTGATACTAAGAAAAAAATATCAATATAGGCAAAAAAAAAATCTAAACAACCAACGAACTACACATGTTCAGATCACATCTAAACAAATATCAAACATATTAAAGTATGCTAAAACAACATAAAAGCATATACAAAAAATAAATCAGAAGATAAGAAAATAAAGATTTATAAGCATCCAAAAACCAAAAACCTGCAACTAAAATAATCATCACAACAGCCCAGAGACATGAGTTGTAAGCATTCTAAAAAAAACTCCAACCAAAATAATCATCACAATACTTGAACACATAAAATAAAATGGAAAAAGGAAAAATAAATGAACATGTCATAAATATAATCTCAGATTTATATGTGTTGACAAAAAAATTTAGTAACAAGCACATAGACAGGGAGGAAACAGATCAGGAAGAGCAAATCAACATAGAGGAGGCGAGGAAAAAAAAATCAGACTTGAAACATGAGGCTTTAGATTCGTAAGATTTAAAAATTTCTTTATAAAAAATCAAAAAACAAGAAGGAAAAAAGAGGTGGTGCTTTTTAGAGATCTAAGCACTCGAAAAAAAAAATCAACCAAAAGAATCATCACAACCCAACGCACAAAAATAGAAGAAAAAAAGAAACAATAAATGAAGATCTATGTCTATTGTCAAGAAATACTTAAAAACGAGCACAGAGAGATAATCAACACCATGAGATATGAACACGATCTCTTGAAAAATTACACCAACTCAAATCTGTAAGAAATGAAAAATTTGTGTTCATTTACTAACAAATGCACGATGGAAGAAAAGAAAATAAACAATAAAAATATGAAACAACAAAGAAAACAAAAGCGAAAAATATTTACGCAGAATGGGAAAAGTAAAAAAAAAAAAAAGAACACTATGAGATATGAACACGATCTCTTGAAATATATGAATATCTGTCCAGATCTATACAGGAAAAAAATTAAAAAAACCCCAACTTCAAAAAAAATTAAAGATTGACTCGGATCTGTAGGAACAAAGAAATTAACAGCAAAAAAAAAAAATTATGAGAAAAAGTTGAAGGTTGGTTTGGATCTAAAGATCTGTAAATGTACGGGGAAATAAAAATTAAAAAAAAATAACAACATTTGTATTTAAACAAGATGTCTTAAGATATACAAGAATTTGTTCAGATTTATATCGAGATAAAAAAAATTTAGACGAGGCAACTTCAAAAAAAAAAAAAAGGTATTTGGATATGTATGTAGAAAATAGAAAGAAAAAAAAAATAAGAACATGTAAAAAAATCCCCAATAAAGCAACCAAAACGTAAAAAGGAAAAAAAGAAAAAAAACAAACAATATTCTGTAATAGAGATAGAGAGAGAGAGAGAGAGAGAGAGATAGAGGGAGGGAGAAAGAGATGATAAAAATAACCTCTATAGCTGTGTGGAGAGACTTATATTTCGGAGAGAGGAGGGGAGGATCTCCGATTCTTGGGATGGCGAGCGACGGTTGGAGATGTCGAGCGGAGAGAAGGCGTAAGAGACGGGGACGAGGAAGAAGAGTGTGGAGAGAGAAGTTTTTGAGAGAGGGATGAGAAGTCGTCGAAGCAGAGAGCTGAAATGAACTAATGAATTGGAAATTCAGTAACGATGCATTCATATGGGTCCGTGTAGAATTAGGGTTTTATTTTTGTGCACAACAGTGTCATTTTAGGTTTTAATTTATTTGTCTACAGTTAAATTGAATTAGGGTTTAGCTTTAAATTGGTAATAAATTGTATTAAAATTATTAATAGAAATAAATTTGTAAAAAAACCAGTTTCAATATTCTACAAATTTTATTTCCAATCGGAAAAAATTTATTGTAAAAATATAGTCAATTTTGTTTACATAATAGAACATTTTTTATTAAAATTTGAATAAAAAATTATTACCAAGTTATATTTTAATATGTTAGTATAGCTTTATTTAAGAAACAATAATATATTGTTAACATGATTATGTTATTTTTTATAATATATTTTTTTGCAACAGGATTGCTGACTCTGTGCTTATCTTGTTGTTCCTTAATCTCCTGGTTGCAGCTCTGCTCTATTTCTACTGATCTTTTATTCATTTCTATCTCTAGGTATGTTTTATTATTATCCATATAAATAGATGTTATTGTCTGTATTGTATAATATTTTATGCACTTATTTGTTTAAAGCATTTTGCAAGTATATGAAATTGTGATTATTAATCAAAATTAGTAAATATTTGCTGTATGTTTATTTAAATTTTTAATTATAAATAGTGTGATATTATATTAGTTGATTTAATTTTAATATTAAGCATATATTATTGATTAGATTATATTTCTTTATACTTTAGATATAGATATTTATATTGTTGTTTTTTTTTTAGAATCTCATTTTTGTGTTTTGTATGTTTACATATTTTACAAATTATTATCAATTTCATTCTTTAGTTTCTCAAATTATATTTTTATTTTATTAATCATTCTCATCTAAAGATTTATTTGGATATATACTTTGTAGAAAATAATTTTTTTTCCATCCTGGATCAATTTTTCCTTTAATAACAAATCTTATATTGATAACAGGTTTGATATTTTGAAGATTTAATATTACTTTTTGGATATTAAATTTTATATTAATACGAAACTTGATATTGATAATAGTATTAATATGGTTATTAATGACATTGTTAATAAGTAATTTTATTTTGCAATTATTAGATTCTTATTATTTTAAAGTTTTCTACCGTTTATACAAATCTTATCAGATGTTATTTTTAATGTTTTGCCCACCGCTTTCACTGCCTGCGATTTAGTATAAAAGCAATTGTCATGTTATTTATTTTCTACTATTTGCTATCTGATAAAATTGTTGTTTTGATTTTCCCGAATCTATTTCCTCGGTTCTAAGTTTTAAATTGTTTGTAAAATCTACTACTTCGTTTCTGAATATTAGAATAAATTAGGTATGCTCCCGTTTCCTTTTGTGTTCAGTTAAATATGAAATTTTCTATGCATTCATCAAATAGTACATACACATACATGTTACAAAAAATTTAGAGTGCAAATCCAAATAAAATTGTACGTTAAGAGAATTGTTAAACATTTATGATTTTGATGATTTCAGACCCATAGAAATAGATGTTATTGTTTTTATTTAATAATATTTTATGCATTTATTGGTGTTAGACAATTTACAAGTATATGAAATTGTGATTTTTAAATAAAACTACTCAATATTTGTTGTATATCTCTTTAGATTTTTAGTTGTAAATAGATTACTATTATATTAGTTTATTTGATTTGGATATTTTACATATCTTGATGATTAAATCATATTTCTTTATGTTTTAAATATAGATGAATGTTTTAAAAAATAGAAATTTTTATCTCTATTTTGTATATGCATATGTACTCATGTATTTGATATGTTGTCAAATGTTTTTTAGATTACATTCTGAAATTGACGCGAGATTTAGAATTTTCTACAACTTTATGTCGATTGGTAAGACGATATTGTTAAATGCAAAAATACATTTAAACATTATTAACACCATTTATTTTCATTTTTAACTAACTACTTCTATAAATAAATTTGGTATGCTGCCCAATCAGAGGAAAAAAAAGAAGAGGTTCGCTAAAAAAAAAAAAAAGAGATATGCCGAGTTGAAAAAAATTCGAAATAATAAAACTCAAACACAAATACAGCCTCAGCATACTTTCTCTTGTCGTTCAAATGACAATGAAGTCATTTGTATAAGAGAGATTGACTCGTCTTCGAATGTTAATTCTTCTCAAACTTCAACGCTTCGTGAAAGAGATTTATGTTCTGACAACATAATTGCATCTACCCCAATATTGAGCGATCAGGTTTATTCATAACTATCTCTTATTAAAAATATTTACTTCATTTTGTTTCCATTTTTACCAATAAATACAAAAGACAATTTCTTCTACAGGTTAATTATCTATATGAAGAGGGATTAAGTTATGCGAAGACGTCAGAATTCTGTTCGGAACCTCGGGTAAACTACAACTTATCAACTTCTTGCATTTTTTCTGCATCTATTTGATACGTCATTCTTAATTATTTTATTATTATTATTTTTTTTATATATAGGAAAACAACAAGACAAATCTGCACCCTAATGTGCCTGAAAGAATAGAATAACTATTTTGAAACTTCTTTCCAAAAGTTTAAATCATTGTAATATATAAGCACAAAGTATTTCTGTATAGTTATAAATGTATTTGTGAAAATTTTTATGTTATAGTTATGAATATTTTCCATATAACATGTGTGATCTTTTTATGATCAGAGAAAAAATGTTAAAATATAAATGGAACTGCTTATGCATAGTTAAATTTAGAAATTTGTATATATTTAAACTCTCATTTTTTTTTGTTCATTGTGAATTGACAGGTAGCAAAGTAAAAATTAATATATTATCATATATGTAAATTTGTTGAATATTACTATCTATTATATTTCATAGCTATATTTTTTATCGTATTTTACAAAATCGTGTCTGGAGCCCAAAGAGAAAAAAGAGAACTTAGCCCAATTTACCCAAGCCTGAAGTCAGCCATAAAGCCCAACCACCCAAAATATAAAACGGCGCCATTTTCATCATAAAGTCTAATACTTCTCATCCCATTTGAAGAACGGTGCCGTTTTGATTAAAATAAAATCTTAATTCTACATTCACCACTATAACTAAATCGTTATTCACACCTTACTTCAATTCGTCTATTCCAAGAGCAGAGCAAAACTTATTGAACTCAGGTGTGAATAAGGACAACGAAGATCAGAAACAAAACTCATTCAGTTACTTTGATACCTAGGTTGGAATGCTTGGTGATTATAAAAGTTAGCCGCATACATTTCAAAGTTGTGACTTGCTTCTTATAAGTCGTTGTATTATAGTTATAAATATTATGCAGATCATGTGTATAATATGTATTGTAAACAAGAAAAAATTCTAGAAATATAGACATAAATCTATCTATTTTTAGTTAAAATTTCTATATTATGCTTATCAATATTTTGTACATAACATATGTGATTTTTTTATGATCAAAAATAAAATCTTAAAATATAGATGAAATTTTATCATTGATATTTAAAATTAAGAAATTGTGTGAATTTAAATTATCATTTTGTTGTTCATTATGAATTGACAAGTAATCAATTTTTCATATTTTTTCAATTGGGCACACGTGCAATGCACGTGTTTGCCCTTTACTAGTGTATATATATATATATATATATATATATATATATATATATATATAGATATGAATTTTGTTGCTTACTCACGTAATAAGCAAATCCAGTCCATACCCTGCATAATTGCTTCAATCAAGTGTGGGCTACCACTTGGGCTGGAGGTATATGAGTAGATCTTGGCCCATCAACGTTTTAAGAAACGGCCCATTTTTCACGAGAGAGTGACTGCGGTTTTTTCCAAAACGAAAAAAAATAAAGAAAAGAAAAACATCCTTGTACTCGAATTTCTTGCGGAAGAAGTAGCTTTTCGTCCTTACGTAGAAGTGAGGAAGCCCTGTCCATAGATTTTCTTCAAAAGCATTTACAGATTTGTTCAGCAGAGAGACACGGACAAGAGAGGGATCTCCACGATAATCTTCAGGTAAGATAATCCGTGACGATCACTTTTATATTTGCTTTTCAACGATTCAGTTAGGAGTTTCAATCTTATGTCGGAATTTTATTTATACGACCCAAATCAATGATTAAAAAGTGTTTTTTTTTTCTCCATTGCGTATGTTTATGTTTCTTATGGGTTTAGGAGATCTCTTGGGTGTAAGTACTAAGTACTCTTCAATCTTTTAAGTTCTGTCATGAAATCTTTTTTTTCATGGATTTAACCAGGCTTTTTCGTATTACATGAATATGCCAATTTGTTGCAAGAGCTTTATGCTAGATAAGCTCGAATCCCACGGACCCTTGAATTGAATACACACGGTTGCTGACCGTAGGAAGAGGGCGCTCTGATTGAGTCATCTATTAGGTGTATTTGTTTTTTTCTTTCCTGTTCTGGGATTTGAGGATAAGATAAATTGTATTAAATCGTTAATACTCTTAATAAATCGTGGATTCAAATTCTGGAAACATCAATTTTTATATGTATCGCGGAAGGGTAGTCAATACCTCGCTCAAATTATCATCAATCATATGTAAACTGATCTGTTTTAGAAAAGTAATTCTCTGTAAAGCAATCGAAAAGAGAACATCTAGTTGTTAGAAGTATTGATGTTGCTGGGGTATCAACCAATAGTTTAATGTTTCGTACCTCATCCAACAACCTTTTCATAGGCTTCAATATATCTAGAGGGCAGAATAGAAGACTCAGTACGAAGGTTTTCTTTTTGACTACCAAGTTTTTATTAGCGATATTCGTGATTGTAGTAAAAATTCTCCCAGCATGGGTGCAGTGTAGACATCAAAGCTTTCGGTTGAGGAACAAGAAATTTTTTTGACAAACATTTTATATTACGAAGGTTTTCTGGACAAACAGTTTTTTTTGTTCCCCATTTCTTCTTGTTCCATGTGCTATTTCTACTGATGACTTATTTGTTCTAAATACTATTATACACTTGTTTGGCCATTACCTACATAATTACGATATATGCTGAAAATCAGCTGCTTTGATGTTTACAAATCCCCTCCTTCCCCTTTTTCCCATTGGTTTTGGTTTTCAAGGGATTACATTGTTTCCTGAGTTATGTCGTCTTGCAAATTTGATTAGTTTATGAAAAACTTATGTGTTGCTCCTAAAGTGTACGGATTTTTTTTTGTAGGTCTTAAAGTTTATAGAAGTTGCAATATGTTTATTGCACATTTGGTTAATATCAAACAAAATTTTCCCATGTCATGTATGTCATTCAAATTACTAATTTTTTTTTTTTCGTACTTGAGCACCATCAACTCCATGTTCTTCCATTGGTATTTGTCCTTCAATCATAAGTTAAAAGTTCCACCCTTGATTGTTCATGTATACCTGTCCCTTGCTACTGCAAGGGTGTGACCTAGAGAGAACTTGTAAAAATGCACCCCAAATGGTACATGCAAGCATGTCATTTTGAAAAGGAGACAATGGGAGAGTGAGAAAGAGAAGAAAATAAATGCTCATAAATTTACAAGGTCAACAATTATGGGGAAAGAGTCCAACATGCAGAAGTAGAGTAAATGGAACTGAGCATAGTTTTGGAATATTTATGTTCTCTATGAGCGGTCTATGTTCAGGAACTTTTGCCACATTTATCTCCGACATTGCTTCTACCTGATTGGTTTAGAACTTAGAATTATAATTTGATGATAAGGCAGAAAAAATTTTAAGATTTTAAATTTTACTTCCAGAGATATGGCGTTTTGATGCCCCATTACCTATCTTAAGTTCTACGTCAGTTCCAAGTAGTTGCCACCTACAGACTGTGAGTAGGGGATATCTTTTAAATATCATCTTGTCTGCTCTTGTGTAATCTCATCTCATGGTATTGAGCTTGGTGATGAGATTTGTTTAAATTTAAAAATTGAATATAAGAAAATTTTAAAATTTAGAATTCATAAATAACGGTATGAACTATAGATCCTTGATGGGGGAGCTTAATATAGTCTCCAATTTTAATGTCCATGACTTTCTATTATCAGTTGTAAACACTAGTTAGGTAATTCTCATGTATACTTTCTGTGTACTTGGGCTTTGCCTATTCTTATGAATAAAATTTCTTTGCTACCGATCAAAAAAAAAAATGTAGTCTCCAATTATTGAGGCATTGCTTCTCTAGAAATTATATTAACCACCACCCCCCCCCCCCCCCCCCCCCCCCCCTCTTCCCGCGCGGGAGCTAGCAATTTCTCTCGTGTTTTAAATTTTTGGTCACTCTTAGAAGGAGGCTACTGGTTTTTTCATACTCAAGCAATGCCTCGCTCCTTTAAGAGGTCATGGCTTCAATCCATGGGATCCAAAGGATTTGGATGTGGACAGGCTTCCCTCATCTTGTAGCCTGCTATAGTCTTTTACACAGTAATATCTACATATGTTGTTAATTATAGTTATCATTTATATAAATCACCTGAGTCTTATGACATTTCTAAACTGATGGTACTTTTGGAAATAGTTTTGAAATCTCTTCAAAATTGCAAATATATATGCTTCAAATTCTATCTGCATATATGTACTCAGAAGTGCTTAACTTCTTGTCCTCCATTTTGTGTGTGTGCATGCAAGCCTGTTGGCTTCTTAGTTTTGTCCTATTTTCCTCTGCTCCGTAAAATATTTGTGGGTTACTGTTGTTAATTGTCTTATTCTTTTGGCTATTTTCTCATTCGAGCAATGATAATTTTCCCCTTTTGTCATTTTCTTTGTAGTCCAGCCATAACTCAAAATGTCTAGGAGATATGATAGTCGAACAACAATCTTCTCCCCTGAAGGTCGTCTTTTCCAAGTTGAATATGCAATGGAGGCCATTGGCAATGCAGGTGCTGCAATTGGAATATTATCAAAAGATGGGGTTGTCTTGGTTGGTGAAAAAAAGGTTACTTCCAAACTTCTGCAAACCTCAGGTTCCACTGAGAAGATGTACAAGATTGATGATCATGTTGCATGTGCTGTGGCTGGAATAATGTCTGATGCCAATATCCTAACTAACACAGCTAGGGTCCAAGCCCAACGCTACACGTTTGCTTACCAAGAGCCCATGCCGGTCGAGCAGCTAGTTCAATCCCTTTGTGATACTAAGCAAGGGTACACTCAATTTGGAGGTCTCCGGCCTTTTGGTGTTTCATTTCTATTTGCAGGATGGGACAAGAATCTTGGTTTTCAGTTGTATATGAGCGACCCTAGTGGGAACTACGGAGGTTGGAAAGCTGCAGCAATTGGTGCGAACAACCAGGCAGCACAATCAATGCTTAAACAGGATTACAAGGATGATATCACAAGGGAAGGGGCAGTCGAGCTTGCACTGAAGGTGCTCAGTAAAACCATGGACAGCACGAGTCTTAGTTCAGATAAGCTTGAATTAGCTGAGCTTTTCCTCTCACCTTCCGGCACTGTTAAGTATCAAGTTTCATCGCCCGAGTCTCTGACAAAGTTGCTGGTGAAGTTTGGAGTGAACCAACCTACCACTGAAGATTCCTAAAGCCATGTTATTATGTACTGTTTCATAAGAAAAAGATGTTATCTGATTTCAGTTTCTTTTCTTAATGTCTTTGGTAGTAGATTGGAACCAATGGAGCCTGTTTTTTTCAGATAAAAATGATCACATTTGGTAATGTTAATTTTCTTCTCTGCAGTTGATATGCTGTTTGTTTCTCCAAATAATAATCATTATATTAAGGTGAGTTTCACAATTAGGTTGTAAGGTGGTTGTTATAAATATATATATCTATATCTATATCTATATATATATATATTAAGGCGAGTTCACGATTAAGATCTAAGCTTTTGTTTAAAAATAATAACTACATTACAGAGAATTTTTTGTGTTCCAAGTATGTGGCATAGCTTTATACCATGTAGTTGTCCGTCCCAACAAAAGTAATTTGGATGGGACCCATTCATGTGATCAATTATTTTGGGCATGAGCAGCTGCCTCCGGCCCTGCACGCATCAACCCACATACACACACAGACAGACAGAGTATAGCCAGCGAGGGAGAGACGAGCGTGAACCACATAAAAGAGGTACGGGAAGCGTGGGTGGGATATATGACCCAGACGCGTCAGAATACGCCCTTTGTTGCATGGCGGGCCTCGTGCGAATTGATTGGTTTGGGATAGAAAGATGCCAGCCGAATGCCATCTTTTCCCCCCTCTCTCTCTCTCTCTCTCTCTGTGATTAGTGCGCTACTTCAAAATCAATCAACCGAGAGATCATCGAGAGCAGAATCTTCTCGGCCTAAACCTCTCCAATTTTCCATCTACTTGATCATTTGTGGATCCAAATGCAATCCTTGGCTTATATATCTAACATGATTTTATAATTCATTTTTTTAAATAACTATAGGATATATATAAAATATACTCACATTTTGCTGTTCAGTAACTGGTTTGTATTTTTGTGCCCACACTCATACCATGTGCTTTTTTTTTTTTTTTTCTTTTTCATCCCTCTCTTAATGAGGAACCCATGTGCCTCAGTATCGAATCAAGAACATCCTACAAATGTGGGCAGCAACGAGTTTAGACCATTGTCTTTAATTTTTGTTGAACAAATATAAAGCTTAGAGCGCAGTGAGTTGGTGACGGTACCGACAGTGTCTATATATAAGTAGTTAGCTAGTATTTAACTATAAAGCCTCGATTAAAGGGGATGATTATTTGGAGTTATCTGCACCTTTACTTCTGGCAATGCATTTATGGAGCAAGTTGTATCTTTAATCTATGAAAACAGTATGGCTATTAAAGTAAGAAAAATTCTCTCATCAATCATTATTCACTACTTCATACTCCATACCTTATAAAAAAATCTTTACATCCTATAAAAAAATTATAAATGTGGGGTGTAAAAATAAATAGTAACTGATGTATAGCATTTCTCTTAAAATTTTAGAACACCATTCTTAGCAATGGAACCGACTTGTTGGTTGGTCGTTAATTTCAAATTCGGTTTGGATTCACAACTCATCTCACTATTTATGACCATCAATATCTTTTTAAATATATGTTCAAAGTATAGAATTTAAAACTAAAAAATGGATAAACATATAAAACAAGTTAGGTACTTAGGATGCCAATTTTGCAATTTTAACTAATTCAAACCTATTGAAAACATAATGATGAAGAGGAAGGTTGTTATTGAAACATGCATGATGAACAACGTAAGAAAAAAAAAACTTAATAATTTCTCAAAGCTCGCAAGGGCAGACAACGAAACAAAGGAACAACCTTTACTAATCAAGCCATTATAAAAAGTTCATTAATTTGAAATTAACTTCAAGTACTGGGTTGTCATCCTTGTTTTTAAAACAAAAATTATTGTCTCAAAAACTTAAAAATCTGGGTTCAGAGTGGACGATTACAGTGTATTCAGCAAAGAGTTGCACATTTTTTTCAGGAGACGAAGAGTCATTGCCAAAATTAGCTTAATAATTCGTACGTACAAATGCATGTCTCGCACCAGTGTCTATGTCACTCCTGCTCCGCATTCAGTACTACCACCGTCATGTCCTTTTCTGACTCTCCGACAAAGTATCATCCACCTGCTTGCTTACACTACTAATCTGTCAAATTCATCCCTCTCTGTACCAACGTGGTACCCTTCTATAGCCTTTTAGCCACTTTAACCGTAACTTTGGAACAGAAACGGATGATTACCTTCGCTTCTGCCTTATCCACCTCTCCCTCTCAAAGCATTAACGTGAGAAAAGTTATGGACCTTACATCAATCAAACTGAATCTCACATACCATATTCCTAGGTTCTCTCTCTCTCTCCCGTGTCAAAGGCAAACTTGTCCACTTATCACACTCCCACATCACTGTCCAAAGAACACATTTTTCACTTGCTCATGGACGAACCCATACGCTCTCTTCGCTTCCTCCTCCTGTTCTTGCTCCTCCCTTCTCTGTCTCTTCAACGTGAAGATCAACGTCTAAAGCTTAGCACCGTAGATCTCAATGCACTAAAAGCCGTCAAAGCTTCCCTCACCGACATCCCAGGATCGGCATTCTTTTCCACCTGGGACTTCGCTTCCACCGATCCATGCTCTTCTTTTTCCGGCCTCACCTGCTCTCTCATTTCTTCTTCTCTCCGCGTCACCGCTCTCTCATTCGGTACCGGCCTCTCTGGCTCGCATGGGCTCGCCGGTTCTCTCTCCAGCTCCCTCTCCCAACTCACCGAACTGACCCAACTCCTCCTCTTTCCCGGCCTCGTCACCGGCCCCATCCCACTCCAACTCTGCCGTCTCTCTAACCTCCGAGTCCTCTCCTTAACATTAAACCGCCTGAACGGTCCCGTCCCCACTTGTTTCTCGGCTCTCTCGAATTTGCACACCCTTGACCTGAGTTACAACCAGTTCACCGGATCCATCCCCCGGGTCTCACCCGGTTGCCCCGACTCAAGGTCCTCATATTGGCGTCCAACTCTCTATCAGGCGAGTTACCGGACGTGTCGACTCAGCTGCTGCATCTAGATTTGAAGTGGAACAGACTCAACGGGCAGCTGCCGTCACTGCCTTCGTCCCTCCGTTACCTGTCTCTATCGCGTAATACAATGTGGGGTCCACTCAACGGCTTGGGATCGCTCTCCGAGTTGGTGTATCTGGACCTGAGCATGAATCAATTCGGTGGTCCCATCCCGGCCCCCCTCTTCAGACCCACCCTCTCCTCTTTACTACTGCAACGGAACAACCTGTCCGGTGGGGTCCCACTCGCAGGTCCTACCACACCACCATCATACGGTGAGGGTTCCATCGTGGACCTGAGCCACAACTTCTTGACGGGGGAGTTATCGGCGGTGTTGATGGGGGTGGAGAGCTTGTTCCTGAATAACAACCGTCTGATCGGGAGGGTGCCGGAGGAGTACGTCAAGAGCGTGTACCGAGGTGGCACCAAGACGTTGTACTTGCAGCACAATTATATAAACGGGTTCAGGCTGGAACCGGGGGCGGCATTGCCGGATACGGCGTCGTTGTGCCTGTCGTATAACTGTATGGTCCCACCATCGGCGGGAGTCACGGCTTGCCCGGCAAGTGCCGGTTCGCAGATCTCAAGGCCAGAGTGGCAGTGCTCAATGTTCTATAAGGGGAGCTAGCTCTTAAGGATTAATGATACATTGATTAGAATGGCATTAATGCACAAGAGTGAATTCTTTCCTCTCTAATGGCAACTGTAATCTAATGATACAGTACTTTACGTTTGTTAGTGTCGATATTTTCAAGGGGTGGGGGGTGACTCGTGAGAGATCAGGGATCGAGAGGTATACATAGTACTACTTGAGTAAAAGCAATGTACGTTCTCTATTTCTATTTCTGTTTTTGTTTTTTGTTTTTTTAATGTTGTTTTTTTGGTATAGTGGGGATGAGTAAATGAGGTGGTCGTGAGGAGTGTTGCGTGTAATGAGAAGTGCCGAATGCATGAATAGAATAATGAGATGTTTGTCACGCTAAGTCCGCAGGTGGTCCATCACACATGCCTTCTTTATCTTGAGCGGGCACGCTAAATATATAGCCCGTGTCGGTTGACCTGTTTTGGACCCTTTATTATTGCTATATATATGCATGCTCGATCGGCAGTGCGTACGTACGTGTTCTTGCCACTATTCAGAGCTTAAGGTTACTTTGATATCTGTTTGATACTTGTCTCTTTTAGTCACCAAGCTTTGAGATGATTCTCTTTTAGTCACCAATGGTAAGGTAGCAAACAACAAATCAAGGCGTTGGACGCATTTTTAGAGGGACAAAAGTTTCTTCCGAACTGCTTTTCATCCTTCTCATGTTCAATTCAATCACTCGGGCGTTACCTTCCTGTTTGTTTGTCGAGAGACTTTTCACTTTTCTCGAGATTTCCCCAGCTAAAAGAAATCATTTTACTTATTCCCTTTTTCACTCCCATTTGAGTCTAATCAAAGATACACGTACTCCGCAGAACTTCGCCTCTCTATATA
Organism: Juglans microcarpa x Juglans regia; assembly: GCF_004785595.1. Classification (NCBI taxonomy): domain Eukaryota; kingdom Viridiplantae; phylum Streptophyta; class Magnoliopsida; order Fagales; family Juglandaceae; genus Juglans; species Juglans microcarpa x Juglans regia. Next base: position 9,935,989 of record NC_054596.1, on the reverse strand, counting down.
TGTCGGATTCCTCGAAGTCTCGACCAGGTCTAAAGGAAAATTGGGCTAGATTAACAAAGCCCATGATTTTCTTTTTCGGATCAACTTAGAAAATGAAAATGAAGCCCCATACGAGACAGATCAGTCTTGGTAGAACAATCGCTTATAAAAAAAGGATTCGCAAGGGCCTCACTATGGTCACTTCTTAGAAAGCCCACTGGGCAGCAGAATTCAAGCACTTGTACAATATAAACTTTTTTTTTTTTTTTTTTTTTTTTTTTTTTTTTTTTTTTTATCAGAAGGCTATGAATTGTTCGTCGTTTTTTTTGGGGCTCCATTTGAAAAAAAGGAAAATTCCTTTTTCCCGGATATTAAATAGAAAAGGAGAAAAAAAAAAAAAAAAATCCTTCATTACTTTCTACTCTAGTGATCTTGAAGAAATAATACAAATGCATGAGATCGGATTGAACACGAACACGACCTGCTTAATTAAGATTTATATGCAGTTCTTATACAGGATCTTATTGTTGTAGCTGCGCTGACCATATCCTCTTTGACCAAAAAGTATGAGAAAATATGCTATTTGTTTACGCCCAAAAAGGACATAGTTAGGAAGGGAAGAAAGATCTACTTCCAGACGTGCTGAGATGTGCTGGGCCTTAATCGGTGTGGTGTGAAGCTCCTGGCGGTAAATAATATTTAAATACAGAGAAAATAAAGAGAGATGAATACACAAATTTACATAGTTAGACACTAGGCCTACGTTCACGAAGGTTTAGGGAGGAGGGATTACACTATAATATGCTTGTTTATAGTCTCTTATAGCTTCACATTTTTCATTGTACAATAGGAGTTGGAGATCTACTTGCTGGAGAAAATGTTCTCTTTATAACTTTTTGTCTAGAGGTTGAAGAAGAAGTTCAAGCCAAAAGAAAAAAGTCCCAATACTTGAAACCGTAGACATCCTGTCCCTTTTATTTGACCATTCTTCATGCGTGCGTCTCGGTAGCGGTGAGGAATGTCTGTTTTGCGTGTCTGACCATCTCTTCATTTCTTACTTTCTCCTGACACCTCCTTGCCTCCTGACACCCTCACCCCTTGTCCCTTCTTGTCCCCTCTCCCTCTCTCTTACTTTGCTTTCTAGTGATGACTTCCTTGATAGGCTAGGCGTTGAAAACCATTTTGGATCTGGTGTATTTTATCCTCTCACAGTACTATTAATAAGAGAAATTGAATGTGATATTATGTTAATACAACTGAGCTATGATTCCAGTCTATAAATTAAACTGAAGTTTGGTCCTCAAAAAATAAAATAAAATAAAATATTCGGCCTGTTTTGGTTCAAAATACACTTCATATGTATTTTAAAAAGTCGAAGATTTCGAGTGTAAAAATAACATAATTTCCCAAATTAAAGTCACTCGCAAATTAGGGACTAGTATTTAATCCAAGGGGTAAACATTTTATCATAGAAAGTAGTGCATTGAGATTGATTTATTCGTACCAAGCCGCGGGTGCATGGCGTACGTACGTTTGGTGAGCTTAATTATATAATATCTTTGAATGATTTCTTGGGTTTGATTGATTCAAGGACTGATCCGCAGCTTTGCTTTCCTTCTTGATCATGGCCATGATGATGCATGGTAAGGTAAGCGGTAAGTCACGTACGTGAGAGATCATGAAATCAACTTAAAATAAATATATGATGTCCTGAATTAATTAATGTTTGCCAGATTATATACAAAGGCTCATTATAATCACCTTTTTAACATAAGTTAGGTAGCTCAAACTCTCTCTCTTCTCTCTAAAACTTTCTCTACAGATACGGCTAGAGGAGGTGGGAGCTTCGGCTCCCCTCCCTCCCTCCCATTCTATGTTGTGTTTTTTTTTTTTTTTTTTTTTTTTGTGTTTTCAAACGAAATGAGGGAGAAGCACAGATCTGAATCTTTTCGCCGCCCACAGGCCAACACGCGCCCTGCCATGGTGTTGCCCAGCTGCCGATCTTCAAGACCACCGAATGCAACACCAAACGGAGCAGTAAGTAGCCCGCACGCGCAGGTCGATGTTCCGACGTCATTTGGTGCGTGGCTTTCACGCACTACCGGGGAGCCCTCTGCCAACGCCATGTGCGGCGTTTCTGGAGTCTGTGAGTCCGAGATCTTCAAGATCGACCGTCGTTTCTCTTTCAAGAGTGGCGCGTGTACTGCATGCGCCAAGTACACGCGTCACAGCAGCCTCTGTGCACTGCTTTTCCTTTTTATGCAATATTTTATCTTTGTAATTTCTTTTGTGTAATGTTGTTTCTAAGAAAATAAAAATTTAAAAAAATAGTACCTTCGGACTTTGGTCCGAATGAAGTAGTGGTCCCCCCTCCATGTTGACGGAGTTTGGTGAACCCTACCCTGCTTAGTCGGGGTATGGGGTTTTGTAACTTCTGTCGTTGACAGAGGTGGTATTTCTCTAAGACCTAGGTTTTTAGAGATTTATTGTCCGGACTAGACCATGTCAGTCACGAAAGTGTACTGGGAAGCTTCTAACGATTGTAATTGGCTTGTTTTTTCAAGTCAATTTTGTAAGTCCTCTCTTAATGAAGGGTTATGAACCGTTTTATCAAAAAAAAAAAAAAAAAAACATAAGTTAGGTAGTATTATTTAAAAATAAAAATAAAAAATAAAACTCATGTGTTACTTCCAACAATAGGGGATGGAATTGTATGTTTCGGCCAGATGACATACTTCATGATCAAAAACATTACTTTAATTGGTTTTGGGCAGGAAGACTCTATTTTTGGATACAAAAAATAAAGATTCTTGAAGCTTGCGGGGGCGGGGCTAGCTATTTAGGATGACCAAATCCACCCGGTGATGAGGGTGGCAAATCAAAGAAACCCCTTTGCTAGGTGGATTTGGCTATCACATGACGATGTCATCACGCTTAGACATGCTATATTATTAAAACACCTCTCAAACACTTTCTATAAAAACTTGTCAAACGAAGGGCGGCAACACATGGCTTGGTTATGGTCTAGCCCATTATGAATAACCTTTTGTACAGATCTCAAGTACTGTTTCAGAGAACCAGCCACAAAGTGAGATCATGTGTTCCACCATTTTAACAATACGTTCTTCTTCTTTTTTTTTTTCTAGTTTTCTTGATTTGATATGGATGAGAACAAAGGCACTACCGATCAGAGACAACCTTCTGTTCCACAAAAGCGGCCTGAAGAAAGAAGTCCTTGTCTATCACACTTCACGGTTAATTAACTTTAAGAAAAGATTGGTCCCCTATCCTTCACCCTCCAATGACAGCTCCATGCGGATCCACTTTAATTAATTTTGAGGATTTCCTTGCAGATTTGGCTCCTCCGCAAGCAGGGTCTATAAATTTATTAGACGAATATATAAAGGTGTTTGTGATTTGTCTGAATTTTACTCGACGCTGATTAAGTTCATGCAATATCTTTAAACTCGTTTAATAATTAATTAACCAATCAAACTCAATTACCTCAGGTTTCAAGATCATTTAATTAAGTAGTAAATCAAGGTAATTTGAACAGACACAATCAGGATTAATTGATCACTTGTTGTCGTGGAGACTAAGGCTGCGTTTGTATGTTAAGATAAATTAAGATGAGTTGATCAGTTCTTCATAAATAGTAGTGAATTAAAATGGTAGAGTGAGTTTTGTGAGTCTCACCTAAGATGAATTTAGATGCGTTTAAATATATGTTAAGATGAGTTTAGATGTGTTTATAAAAGTTAAAAAAGGTATAAGTCCTACAGCTAATGATTGAATAATTAATTAATTTAAATCTTTTAATAATAAATAACATAAATCAAACATAAATTTCCTTGTGTCAGTTGCTTTCGACCTATCCCAAGGAACTTTGGGGAAGAAGACAAGCTTTCTAACAGGAGGGAGAGAGAGATCAGAGATCAGAGAGAGAGAACACGCAAAGCATAACGGCCATCCATTTTACCTGCTTTTGTTTGTTGTGGGTCTCTCGTGTAACAATGGTAAGACTGAGCTGATGAGTTATGTTCAGTGATTGTAAATTGCGTGTTTGGATATTAGACTAGGCTTAAATTTAAACACAACTGAGATGAGCCGAGTGTCTTCCAGGTTCCAAACCCTCAATCACTTGCATCAATATTTCATGTTTTAGCTAGATGTATGTATATATATACATATATACATATATATATATATATATATATATGTAAGTTTGACATGATGTCTAATACGCATTAACAAAGGTTTAAAAATAGGTTCCTCACGCAAAAAAATTAGAGTAAGTTGATTTGCTTAGTTAGTTAGCTCATGAACAAACCTCGTGAACATAAAAATTGATTTTGATCTTAAGCTCGATCGAGTTTGGTTCAAGTTTTCTGTAACAGTGTAAATGCAAGCAGCTTTTGACGCGACATAGCCCCAATCTCAAATAAGAAATAGTAGAAACTATAAGCTAAGACATTTATTTAATTAATCTTAGACATTAATGTTTGTCACGACACAACATTTTAATATAAAATAAACAAATTGGCCAGTCAGCAGAATCATTATGACAGTTAACCAATATATAGATGCAATGCTAGGTTGGGAAACATTCGTATCATGATTACAATGAACAGTATAGGCACGCGACAAATGGCCGCAAATCTAGCATGGCAGTGTAAGATCATGAATAGAAAAGTTTATTTTCCCAATGTTAGCTAATATAATTTAGATTTTTTCCAGAAATTTAACGTTTTGAGTCGATAATGCGCAGTTTTTCTCAGCAAGGTATTAGAGCTTGACTTAAAATCCTACTTTAAGAAAAAAAATTAGAAGTACTGTTGTCGAGAAAATATACTTCTCATCTTTGATAAACTAAATTAAATATATGCTTATTCACATTGCAATTACTAAGAACGACAAATAACATTTTTATCCAATTTGATCATTAAAATAGATGAAAAAACAAGTACTGAAATAATACAATAATCCTGACAATCAAATTTTAATGAATAGTATATGTACCTTGTTGTTGTAAAACACAACAACAACGATAAACAAGTGAAAGTAAATACTAGCAAATCAATCACAGAATTGCAGAGGATTTAATTATGCCGAAAAATCACAAAATACACTTTAGGACAAAAACTCACTGTTCAGAACACTCAAAGCGTTCTAAACTGTTCATTAAGTACATATTTATAATGTCACACAGCGGAAACTTAATTTTTATTTTTCTGCATTATTGGCTCCAGTAGAGTGTTGAGAGTTTCTCGCTATTGAGATCTCTGTCTGATTCTAGCTCGAGCTACCTATCAAGCGATACTCGAACGAACTCTCTGTTTAAATTTCCTTCGAACCACATGTCACGCAAACATCGAGCAAACTTTCTGCCTGACACTTTTTCTAATTAACTGTAAATAGTGCCAAAAATTTTACCTATTGACCCAAGTCTTCTTGAAAATTCTGAAAAAAAAAATCATAATACATTCTTGTCAAGTCGGATTGAGTCATCAAACCGGATGGACACACTAACAAAACCAAGTTGCACAAACCCAACGGTTGTAACTTGGGAGCTAGGGGGCATTTGTCGGCAACGGATAGAATATGTTTATAGCATAAGATCATCATGAGAGCACCAGTACTCATAACAATTAATTATGTTATTTAAATGAAAGGCCAGATATTTATAGTAGTTGATGGGAGACAACCCGGAATTGAGAAAGATCTTGGTCCGAATATTTGTGTGAGGTATAATATAATAATCTTTGAAATTGTCTCGAGCTTATATATTAATTTAGATTCTTGGAACCAAAATCACCAACCATAATTTAGTTAGAGTGATGTCACATCAAAAGTTACATCTAAAAAAATCCCATCGAAACATGACTAATATAATTTCTCTAATCATTAAGTAAAAAAAATAAAAAGTAAAATTCACTCAACGGTGAAATAGAATTATAAAAGCACTTTTATTGGATTAGTCAAATTTAAAGAATATTTTTTTATAAATGTAAAAAAAATTTGACTTTTAGTTATTCCATTCACATAAATCTCTACATTAAAATAGCTATTTTTTATTATATAATAATAAAATAATATAAGATGAATTTAATTTTAATTATTCATATTAAATCTCTACATTAGATTATACATTTATTCATTATTATATAGTAATGAAAAACTAATAATTTCAAAAATATTTAATTTTTTTAATTATTAATTTATTTTATTTTATCATATTTTACTATTCTACCTATTATATATTAATTAATATATCAATTATGATAAAATATATAATAAAAAAAATAATTAATAAAATATATATTTAATGTATTTACAGTAACCTTTAAAATCTAATGCAATTGCTCAAAATATTGGGTGGGATAGTAGTTTTTTTTCTATTGTTAATGTATATTGAAAGCACCATCTTGTCACGGGTCACACAGTCCATGCATGTATAGAACAAATAAGTATACGGAAAGGAGACACGGTTTGACTCTTAAAATCGTCGCTATGTTTGTAACTCATGAAACTTTAGAGACATAAAGGGCAGCAATAGTCCTGCTTTGTCTGACATAGTACTCGTCGTAGTACATATCCCACCGGAGAACTTCATGACAATTAATTGTAAATATCGTTTCTGATCAAGATTTAATTAACCTGACTTTGAGATCGCAACTCTTGATCAGGCACGTCGTTTGAAATAGTCGGAGATCAGGGAGCTGGTTTTGACGTTGCTATGTTTTATTTCTCCTATTGAGACATCTGAGAGAGGAAGGTGAAAGTCAGTTATTATGCATTATCTATTTAAAAAGATCACTGGAAAATCGTGAAGTAAACTTGAGTACTACTGAAGCAGTCTTACGTACTTTTTTCATGCAATTATTTTTGCATGATGATATAAATATGATCTATATCATGTGCTCCTCTTACTTTAATTTCTAGCTGATATATGAAGTATTGAAAGTAGTACCCTTTGAACGAACGAACTTCATTGATGGTAATTTTGATGGCAGAATAAAAGACAAGAAGAGGTGTCCATTTCATGTTGCAGCAGCTTATCCCATATTAAAAGAAAAATCGAATTGATATCCCCTAGTTAGGGAGGGGAGAGTCTTTTGGCAAAGGAGCTAGGCAGGCTTGCTTAGTCGGTGCCTTTTGTTTTCTCATTTTGGCTTTTTTTTATTTATATCAACATCCACACTTTTTTTTCCAGTAGAAAAACCAAACGCCATTGCTTGAATAATACGCACCATTTTCACCTATATGTATGCCACCCTTGGTTCTTCACTCTCCTTGTGTATCTCTCCAGATATATAGAAGCTGACGTTCTTATAATCCCGATACGCCAAGATCAATGAATTCACATGATCATCAGCAAATGTGTACTGTTCAAGGGGACGCTGGACTCGTCCTCACCACTGATCCAAAGCCTCGTCTCCGATGGACTGCTGAGCTTCATGAGCGATTTGTCGATGCTGTCGCCCAGCTTGGAGGACCAGATAGTACCGAACCTTTTTACCACTTTGTTCACATCAGCAATGATTAATATCCCGTGCTTAATTAGAACTAGCTTGTAGCATTTTTCCATTGTTGAGTTTCATTTTAACAGTGTTCTCTATGTTTTTTTTTTTTTTTTTTTCCCCTTTTTCCTCTGTCTATCTCTGCAGAGGCTACGCCAAAGACGATCATGAAAGTTATGGGTGTTAAGGGCCTCACTCTTTACCATCTTAAGAGCCACCTTCAGGTAACGATACAGTATTGGAATACATCTTCTGGTTCTCCTTTTTTTTCTCACAGCGCTTGTACTTTTCCACTGTTACGTTTTTATTTTGTAATGAATCTTGCTCGCTTTCTCATCTTGATCAATAAAATAGAAATTCAGGCTCGGGAAGCAACCGCATAAGGATTTTAATGATCAGGCTGTTGGGGATGGTGAGATTAAAGTTTTTCTTTTTTTTTTTTTTTTTTTTTTTACCTTTTATTAAGTTTTGCTACCATTCTTCGGAGGAAACTACAGAAAATGTTCCCATTTTCTTATAAAATCTCATTGTCAGCTTCGGCATTAGAATTTCAGAGGGATGCTGCTGCAACTTCCAGGACAATAATGGGTCTGCGCTTGAATAAGTATGTCACTCATCACTAGATCTCTTCGTCTTTTGTCGCAAGCGAGTATAGACACACTAGACAGTTTCAAGATGACAAGGCATGTTATAATATTGGCACACATGGCTCTATATAAAGCATTCATGATCTGTAGTTTATACTACTCATACTATATTCATTTTCTTTGTTTCCATTCACATTTTAATTCATTTTTAAGAACCTGATCACAGGAACATAAACCAGACTGAAGCTCTTAAGACTCAAATGGAAGTACGAAGGAGGCTGAATGAGCAGTTAGAGGTAAAACAATAAGGAAGTTATGAAAATACCTAAACCGTACGTCCCATTGATAGTAAAATTTCAACAGGAGCTGAAGATCAGATAGGGAATTGGTTTTGAACTTTTTGGCCATGCATTATATTATATCTGTGTTGATAGGTACAGAAACACCTCCAGATGAGGATCGACGCACAAGGAAAATATATGCGGACAATACTGGAGAAAGCATGCCGAACACTCTCCGAGGAAAATGTGAACTGTCAAGATGGTTTCAATCTCGACGTTGTTGGTCAAGGATATGGGGACATGATGAGCAACACGAGAGATTTTGGTTCCTTGGTGAACATGCCATCTCTAGAAGAGTTGCATGTAAATGAAGATCACATTAACTCTCGTACTGGTGGATTTCAGCTACAAGAAATGGGAATTGCAGCAGCACATTTTGATCGCTTGGAAGAGGATGCATGCCAGCTCCAAATGGCTCCTTTGACTACTACTGATCATGGCAACTCAACTATGAATTTCATGCCCAGAAGTTGATGATCGAAAATTAACGTTCGATCTATTTACAGTTATCAACTCAATTTATGACAGAAAAGAAAGTACGGGACAGTAATTCTCAAAAGCTTTAAATTAAGCCTCTTGTAGAAACTGTCGCTTTTACTAGACCAAATTATAAATTAGGTAGATTTCTACGTATGCATGTTATTGATATATATATATATATATATATATATATATATATATATATATATATATAATATTAAGTACCAATCCTGTCGCTTGGTAGCCTTATATGTAATTCATTAAGAAAATCCCACCGACGGATCGGAGGACCTTCAATCATTGATTAATATGTTCCATCGATTACTACTTCTGTACCATAATTTAGAAGTATTCGTGTTTCTTTCAACTATATAAATTAGTGGCGACAATATTCTAAGATGTTAATTGGACGTATGTGCCATCTTCCTTTTATGATATGATAGCTTCATCTCGTATTCAAAGAGTCGTGTGCAAAGAGGAAAGACATTATTAATTACATACGATAGCCGGCAAATCACTGTGACTTAAAAAATCACATTACTAATTAAATCATATTTTAGAATGCCTTTCCCGGCCGGGGGTGGGGGATTAGCATACTTGTTAGCTCCCTCTCCCTACGAGGGCTACCTGCCTCTCTGATTCACTACCTTCAAAGGTATGGGAGAAGCTTTGAAAATTAATAAGTTAAGCAAACATGCTTTCAGTCTCTTGTTTTTGTAGATTGCAGCTTAAAGTTGTAGTTTAGTTTAAGCCAAGTCCCAATCTATGAAGCAATTGACTTTCAGGGATTGACAGATAGCTTGAGGACCCTTTTGTAGCGGAGGGTCAGGGAGAGAGATTTAACAAGAGGGATTAGCAGGAGAAGCATCGAGAACGAGGCTTCCACGGCCCGTGTAAAGGGCTAAGAAAAGACCTTGAAGTGGTCCGCGTAAAGGGATCTAAAGAGACCTTGAACAGGCCTTGAGAGTGGCATTAGCCACGGAAGGGGGAGCTAAGGAGGTGCGGGGAGGATCCCCCGACCTCTATTGAATCTCTATTACTGACCGTAGCACAGAGAGAAGCGACGGCTCACATTTTCTTTTAGAGTTGTTCTCTTTCAGTTACAGACTGAGTATTTCAAGATACGCACTTAGTATTGAGCTAGTCTCAATTCTCTAAAGTGGCAAATATGTGTGTGAATGTTCTCTAAAGCCGCAAAGTTATGATGACAATCATTGGTTTTCCATCGAAAGAAGATCTCCACGGGCATCATTTTACAGTTTGCTAAAGCTTGTAGCCCTCCAGCGCAGGTTACTTATGATCAACCCTCTTTTGATCATCAGAAGAAATGGCACCTTATGCTAATTAACGTTAAATGATCCAGAAAAATAAGCAACATTCGGCCTCGTACACACAGCAATATAGTTTTTTCCATAAAATTATATTTGCTGTTGTCATAAAACTATATCCATTAATTTATAACAGATGTGCTAGCTATATATAGTTTTTTACCCTTCAAAGTTTTTTATTTAGTGAAGACTTCGATCGGCTAGCTTCCGAGATTTCGGACTCTGATATATGGGAAAGGAGATGAGTTCTCAAGTATTCAGTTGCATGCACGTGGGTTCTCCAGTGGGACCTGTATAATGATGAGAACTTACTTTGATGATTAAGAAACAAGAAAAGAAGAAACTGCATGCATATATAAAATTTGTTTCTCATATTCTCCCTACTTTACATCACACCAAATTCGTGGAAAAAGTTGGCGGTGCAGATATCTTTATTTCGTCGCGGAGAACATGGATGCGGAGGAGCAAGTTGGAAAGAAAAGGCTTATCTTCCGGGTTCCCCCACATACACAGAGAAAAAGAGAATATATTAAATGCATGCAGTCCCAAGCTGAGTGCTGCACCCACATAAACACAGAAAAAGAGAATATATTACATGCACGCAGTCCCAACAGTACTGCAACAAATGGAGGAAGGAAGATTCCAATTTTATGCATGAGAAGTTTGGTCTACTGAGAGCCTGGAGGAGAGAATTGAAGCCTTTCAACCCAACTAATATTGGGATGAAGATTTCCTCTTTTTTTTTTTTTTTTTTTTTTCTTTTTTAGAATTGCAGAGGTTCGTGAGAGGGAGACGGGTCCTTCTTGTTTGGGTATGTGTATGGGAGAGGTGGGACCCGCACCCCCCTCTCACACACCCTGCCTGCAATTTGGATTGGAAATTTCAAGGTATCCCTGCCTGATATTCTATTTGTTACTCATTCTCTTGACTCATCTTAACTCAAAATATCTCCCTATTATTCAAAACATCCCATCTCATTTGAACTGTGTATCCAATGCGGGCCCAAGTCAATTTGTAAAATAACAAAAAACATTTCTTATTTAAAAAGAAGCTACCTCATAATACCAATACTTCTAACCTTAGCAATGAATAAAGAACAATGAAATGGAACTATGCATGCCTCTATATATGACACTTATACGCATACTTCGGCGTAGATGAGTTCCAGATCCAGTGATGTATACATCATACAATAGGTAGGGGCCAAAACTTCCTGCATCACGAAATCATCCACCTCAAAAATCTTGTTGCAGTGAGTCTAAATTATCCTAGCATTAGAGATCTACATGTATATTTCCTAGCTTGCTCGAGCTCTGTTGCAAAAGGTTAATCCCTATATCTGTTGATACATGTTCAGAGAACCTTCAAATCATGAGACCAATTTTAGTAACCTGACCTCATAACCAAACACATGGCATGTGATGCACCCACTCCGACCGATAGGACATTGTGGGGTCCCAACCCATCATCCTCCATTAGGAACTTAACTTCAATAGGACATGGTTGCACCTCTGGCAGCCCAGGAACTCCCAATTGAGAATCTTTAGCATTTCCCCACATGTAAAGCTTCCCTTCACCTGTTCAAGCAAACAATTGCACCCCACTTAATGCCATCGGAAAAAAATTTAAAGACATGCATCTCCACTTATCTCTCTTATCATGCATTTCCATTGACAGTCATTATGAGGTCAAGGGTAATATCATTAATTCAAAAGACAAAGGTAGTCTGTTAAGCACCCTAACCTGCTTTGCACTTCTCGTTTCAACACATGGTCTGCTCTCTCTATTTCCTTTAGGTTTCTTATTTCTTATTTTATTATGTTTTAGATAACCATACCCCATTTGATATTCTTTCATGTTTAATTTTTTTCATTTTCAACCTTTCTCAGTACTAGACATCAACCTACACTCTTGATCACTATTCATGTGTCAATGGATTAAGCTTAATAAGACTTATTTTTGTTTGGGAGGTGCCACTTTTATATGTTCCCCCCATAGTCGGGCACACCACCTTTGGCGCCTTCTAATGAATTCTGCAACGATCAAAAGTCAAGGCTAACTTACGGGTTACAGCTGCCGAGGATGAACCTCCACAAGTGATATAGACAACATGCTCATCAGATAAAGCCCCAATCGGTTCAGGTACTTTCTGATTTTGGATAGAAGAATGACCCAACTGACCATGTCCACCATGGCCCCAAGAAAGTACTTTACCATCATCTGTAATCATAAATCAACAATAAATCAGTACAATAACGTGCAACCTATAAAAGACATTTTCCATTACAACTGTGGGATTGCACAACTATCTTTACCGGTTAATGCAAGAGAGTGATATCCACCACAGGCTATCTGAATGAACCGAACACCTTCTAGATTAGGAATTGGCTTTGGCTTCCAACCACCAACCTTATCACCTCTTCCAAGCTCATAGTTGGAGTTTGCTGGCAGAACCACCAAAAGAAGCAACTTATCAAAAAATCTTACTTAGAGAAATAAAGGTTTAACTAAGTGGCACTTGAGTGTTAATAGAAATAAATAGTGACAGAATGATATAAGATGATAAAACCAATTCGTTGGAATTTTCAGGCTTTGTTAAAGTGCAGATCACAGAAGTCTGAAGCACATGAAGCAATCGCAATTCTGCTCTTTATATAAATTTCCATGCCTCATACACATTTATTTGCTTCTGAAATTTAAATGCATAGCTACCCCTGGTTTGCATCAACTATTAAATCAGCAACTTTAAATTATAGTCTCACTCATGAAGAACTTAAAATTAACATTCTCCACCACTTGAATTTGCCATATTAACTTTCAGAAAAACATCACCACTTCAAATTTTTTTTTTTTTTTGCCACAACTATTTAACGTTGGTATAATCTTTTGCACTTCCTGTCCCGCCATTTCCACAAAAGAGGAAAGATAACTTCTTTCAGTCTTCCATTTCATTACTTTCATTTTTGACATATACAAAAAGATTTAAAGGAAAACAAATAACCAAATTGTAAATAAATGAACCCAGAAAATCCAAGGTTGGCATGAATATGATATCACTCTGCAGTCTACTAGTTCGCCACTTCTATAACAAAAATGATAGAACGGTAAGAGAGAAAGTGAAAGTATGCTCAAGAAAGATTAAAATCTTACCTCCCCAATTCCAAAGTTGCCCCTGCTCTGTCAGTGCCATTGTGAAAAACCCACCACACGAAACGGCAGTCACTGGCATAGGTAATTCTTTTATTTTGGTAGGAATACTGAGTCCACCTCCTTCATTTGGGCCTCTGCCAGGACCAAGGCCCAATCTACCATCCCCTTCATCTCTACCCCAAGTATAAAGTTCCCCTAAATTCAATGAATAGTAAATAGATATATGGAACATTACATATATAACAGAAGAACCCATTAAAACCTTATCTAATTTAAAACTATACATATATGCCAGAAAAGAGTATGCTTGATCAATAGCCAGTATAGAGAAATTTCCAGCACCGAGAGAAAGAATTATTCTTCATATTTCTTCCTACTTTCTAGTCATTACTCATGAACTTGTAACGCCTAGCTTCTTGATCTTTTCTTTTTTCCTTGGCATCTTCTAGTTTGTTACTTTCTTCCATGTAGTTTCACAATCATCATATTTAAAATTTTATGCGCACCTTATTGTCCATTTTACTATTCACCCAATGAAATTAGTTCTGTTCTCCCTTTTTCTTCTTCCAGTATGCATCCATACCCTAAATTCCTTTTGTTGGGAAAAGCATGAATAGTGGGCTTCTCCCTTGGTTCTTCTTTTATATTGTTTATGACTCATTCCAATAGTTAAAAACAGCACAAAGGGCTTTTATGCTCCTTATACTAATCACCACCAGTTTATTCTCATTTTTTTCTTCTATTTAAGTGTATATGACACATAAAACCCTATTGTGCCAATTTATTTGTTCAATTAATTGAAAGTGCATTTCAATTAAAGAATAAATGAAATAAGTTAAAGTGAAATAAAACAAATATTAATATGCATGAGCTTAGGAGACATAAAATGATTTTCTTGAAGGCATGGTCATTCATACAAGAGCTTAAAAATACAATTTGTACGTTAAATTGCAACCAAATCGGGTAATTGGATGATAATCATTATACTAAAGCTTGCAGTAAATCAACCTAAAGCAATTTTATTTAAACAACTAAACTAATGCAAACACAAGTTCCAAAAAATTCTAGAAAGCATCAGAACGAATTGACATAAATTTGTAATTCATTCTTACTTATCCAGCAAGATTTATATGGACTCAAAAAATAGTTATATGGCTAAGTTCACAGCCATAAAAGCCCTATTTTGTAATTTCCCCTAATATCAAACCAAAGCCTCAAAAAGTAAGATAATTGAATAAAACATACAAATCCACTTATGGACAACAAAAAAGAATTCTCATGAGACCTGTTTCTGTGATAGCAGCAGTATGTGTTCCACTAGTTGCAATATGACATATTTTCCCACTCCAAGAGCCTTCCACCAATCGAGGGAATAGTTCTCTATGGTAAACAGAATGTCCAAGCGCACCAAAACCGCCATAACCCCTGAGAACTTCATTTTTAATGAAAAATCATCAAGTGACGCGGACTAAAAGCATGTTTAAGTCAAGTTAGCAATGCCAATTAGACCAAAGAGTATATTATTTATAGTAGTGAGTATAAGAACAATATTCTCATGCCAATCAGTTGCACTGCTGTTGGACTTGGACCTACGACAAACATACACACTGACGGCAATAAAATAAAGCATCCAAATGTCCTTGGGCTTGAACACAGGCAAGATATTGAAATCATTCATTTTCTTCCCCAAAACTAAGAGCCCCTAACAAATATTAATCACTAGTCGATGCATCTTACTTAATTTAAAAAGTACATTGGCACTAGTTGCAACATAGTACCCCACTCTATTCGGACACAGAATGCACTCTGTCATCCATATTGGGCTTGAACACAGCCATTATTTTTTTTTTTATAGGCAAAATAAGATTTTTTTTTATCAAATAAAAAGGCCAAGCCTAAGTACACAAGAGGCATGAAATTGAAATCATTTCCTTTCTTTCCCAAAACAAGAGACTACAAAATATTAATCACAAGTCAATGCCATCTTCCTAATTTATAACGTACATTAGCACTAGTCGCAACGTAGCACGCCACCCTATTCGGACACAGAATGCATTGTCATCCATACTGGTAATTCATCAATTTCACCCTGAATCCATCTCCTCAAGAGCAATTTCACATATTATCAAAAAAAAAAAAAAAAAAGAGCAATTTCACATGGCAAAATATTATATAGTATTATCCTCTGGGTGACTCAGATAAACAGGTGTGCATATTCTGATCATCAACTTTCTTTCTTGTCATTCCCATTTGATATAACTAAAAATTGACCTTGAAACCAAAGCAATAAACAAATCAAGATTTATGTTTTAGACAACAACCTCGTATTAGCCGACCATCTTTCGCAACTCCTAAGCAATCACAATTGTAATAGAATTGGACATTTTTATGATGCAGCTGCTCTGTATTTGAATCAATATGTGAGGTAGACCCCACAAACTCCGGGCACGTTTGAAGCTCATTTTGAAATATCAAACGGGTTAACCACATGAGCATAGATAAAATTTACAATTCCAAACAATTGATTTTCAATCTGTAATTACTATTTAACCATTCAATTCCTACACCAGCTAGCAACATTGGCCACATTAGTAAATTCTACCATGGCAGGTGAATGATCACCATATTTTGTTGATTTATCAACGAAGTATTGTTAGTTCCAACAGCCAAAATGCATATGGGATTAGTAAAATCAGAATTGAAATATGAGCAAATGAGATCTTCTATTTCGAGAGTATAAAGTAAATCTAGAACAACTTATTAAAAGAAAAAAAAAAAAGAATTAGAACAGACCAAGTGAAGACCTCTCCGAGGGAGGTGAGCGCGACAGAATGTAGTCCTCCAAGCTCAACAGACTTAACAGAATCCAAATGAGGGTTCAAAGTGGGAACAAAAACCGGATTCTCGTGGCCGAATCCAAGGCGGCCGCCATCGCCTTTACCCCAAATCCAGAGCTTGCCATCGACGAGCAACGAAGAATGGAAGAGCCCACAAGAAACACCAACCTCCAAAACAAGTCCTTTTCTCTTATCGAGAAAGCGGCGACCAGGGGTTGGGGAGAGAGTGAAGGAGGATCGAGGGACGAGGAGATTGGCGACTGGGGTTGGGTAGAGTCGGTTCTCTTCGATGCCGCCGCCGAGTTGGCCCGAGGCGCCTCTGCCCCAGGAGAGGAGCTGGAGGGTGACGGCGTCGTTTGCATCGTCTTGGGTTTGTACAAAAGGGGAACTTTGGTGGATAAGGAAGAAGACGAAGAGGAGAAGGAGTAGAAATGGCGGCTGAGGGTTCTACTGCGGTGCCGAACTACAACTGACATTTTTTAAGTTTCTTTGATTTCTTCGCTCTCTTATAAATTACAACGGACATGCCACGTATGTTTCTTTCGTGATTGATCCAGTGATTCGAGAGATAAAAACTTCGGTGGGTCGAGTAATTAATAAATTCACATCATTTATAATTTGATTTAGGATATAAATTTTAAATTTTAAATTTTATAAATCAAATTTTACATTGAGAGGTAAATGGTTTGTTACAAATATTACTTTGAAAATAAAATATCTTGTAATTTTATTATTATGTATTTGTTTTAATTCATTATAAATGCATTTTCTCTTCAAATAACAATACCAATTTAAAGTGTCATTTGAATAATGAATTGATACAAGATGAATTGAGATAAAAGTTAAAAGTTAAATAAAATATTATTAAAATATTATTTTTTAATATTATTATTATTTAAAAATTTAAAAAAAATTAATTATTTATTAATTATTGGGTGTTCATTTTTGGAGGTTATGCACTTCATGGTAATCTATAGAATGATTAGTCGATTTTAGCAATTTTATCTTTTTAATCTTGTGGAAAGAACGGCCGATGAACAATCCTTCCTGCTCACACAAACTTTGCGTAATAATAACTTGGAAGCAATATTTTAGTTGTAAAGCTTTTTGCTAATAATATTACTAATAATTCAAACTAACGTAAAAAGATTATACAAAAATAAAACTCATAAATTGGCACGGTTTTATAGAATTCATTAGATCTACTTTATAATCTGACATATTATACCAAACTACGTCAGTTTGTATATTTATTTTTGTATAATCTCTTTGTGACTAAAATATTTTTCTATATATAAGTTCGATTATACAAGAGTTCGAAGCAACTGCTGCAATATTCTAGCAGGGCTGCCCTAATTTTCTGAAGAATCTTAATTATATTAGCTGGTTGGGCGTCTACAAGCTATTCCGAAGCACCAAATCGAACATGATCTCCACTTTTCAACAAATTAATCCTCCATGCTATATCTATTTCTAGAGTAGACTAGAAAATTTAGGACATCTCAATCCAATTTTAATTATGTAATGCTCAAATGCTTATTTTCTAAATACAACCTGAAAATAAATAATTAATTAAAGAAAGAAGGGATAGAAATTAAGAGTTTTATTACTCATCATTTTCACATGCCACACAATACTTATTTTTATTTTTTTTAATCATTTTTTGTTTTATTCTTCTTAAACTAATTGAATTATTCTACTCATCCTCCATACACTACACATTTGATAAGAGAAAAAAATTAAAAATTAAAAAATTATATATAATATGTGGTGTAAAGATGATGAATAAAATTTTTTATAAATTAAAGTGCTACTTTTGCCACTCGATCAAAAGCACTTGAGCTATTCAAAACATAGTATCGAGAAAAAAAGGACTATTAAATTAAAGTACTACTAACCCCAAGCTTGAATCTCGATTTTGTCGACTATTTATTTTAAAGTTCTTCAACTATTTTATCTCTCACAAAATTTTTTCTATTACATCTCTTTTTCAATCTGATTTTTCTTATATTAGACCACCAATTGATTATATGAGTTGTCGATGGCATTTTGGCATAAAATCCACCAATTTCCTAATGTCTTTCATAGCTTTTTTTTCCATTCGTAATAAATCTCATATTCAATGTATTTTTTTTTTCATTCACCATACATTCTCCAAAGTTTTCTTATGCACTTTACAGATTGCCGTTCATGGTAAGTCTCATATTCAACGTGTTCTTGTTAGGATTAACTGAATATCTAGAGACAACTTTGCAATAGATCATTAGCAAAAGAAAATAATAAAAATTTCACAATCACACAAAGAACACCAAGAATTCAAATGGTTCGGCTTGAACAATAACCTATGTCTACTGGTGGAATCGATTTCAAGGGATTTACTATCACAAAGATGGAGGAAAAGAGAGCAATCACAAGTTCTCAATCCCAAAGTCTCAATACATCCAATGAGCTCTCAAGAATATTACAAAAGAAATTTTCTCTCTTTTCTGTATATTGGCCGCAACTCTCACACCAATCCCTTTACAAAAATATGTTTATATATAAAACAATGCAAGAATTAGGTTTTCTAGCCAGGGTCGAATCATAGTCAAGCTAAGTCTCTAGAATGACGTTTTCAACCGGAAATCAAGCCACCATTCCAGTAGTTATTAGGTGTTATTTTCGTTCACCACGCATCCTCCAAATGCTTGCTACGTACTTAATAGATCGTTGTTCGTGTTAGGGCTAAAAACATATGGGTTCGACACGGTTTTGATGCCAAACCAACGCCGAACCGACCTCTTCCATGAGAGGAAATAACCGATCGAAACCGGTCGATTGGGGGAGATAAAACCAATATTGTCAGTCTCGGCGCGGTGCGGTGCGGTGCGATGCGATTCGGTTCCTCGGTCTGTCGTCGGAGTCTTTGTGAAGGAGGAGGGATGCATCGACGTTTTCCATGACAGAGCAGAAGAAAGTTGCAGGTGAAATGGAGGAAGGAAGAAGATGCGAGGAAGAAGAAGAAGAAGAAGAAGAAGAGGGGTCAGGGGTTTATTATATTTATTTTGAAACGACGCCGTTCCATATGTTTTTTTTTTAAGTTCCAAGAGAAAAACGACGTTGTTTCACTTATTTAAGTGAAATGGCGCCATTTTATATACATATATTTAAATATATATATATATAAAGGATCAGCCGGTTCAGTGGTTTTCCAAGGATTAGAACTAGTGTCGAACTGTCCGATATCAATTTTCATCAATTCCTACTGCCCGCCGATCGGTTCCTTGCCAGTTTCAGCTGGTTCCTTACTCCGGCAGCTAGTCTGATCGGTTCCTAGTCGATTTAGGCAGTTTTTGTACACCCCTAGTTCGTGATAAGTCTCATATTCAATGTGTTCTTTTCTGTTATTTTTCATTCACCACACGTCCTTTAGAGGCTTCCTATGCACTTAACGAATCGCTGCCCTCATGTTCATCATCAATCTCGTATATCGATTTGTTTTTACCCGCCATCCACTTGCGCCACATGCCACAAAGACACTTTTATCGGGTCATCAGTCGAATCCCAAGTCTTATCCATCTGTCCGACAACGTGATCTTATCTCCAAACTCAAGATGTCCTCTTTATCAGCATCCTAAGGGCTCGTTTATTTTTGCAGATGAGATATGTTGAGATTAAAGTTAACAAGTTAAATAAAATATTGTTATAATATATTTTCTAATATTATTTTTATTTTGGGATTTGAAAAAACTGAATTGTTTATTTTATTTTGTATTAGAAGTTGGGAAAGTTATAATGATTAGATGAGATGAGATATTTTCTAAAAATAAATGAGGCCTAAGTTTGAGAGATATTAGAATATTATCATACTTATTGTGTCCTGTAATATGACTTATTGTTTACTTTTTTTATTTTATTGTGTAAATTGATTAGTGTCAAGTAGTATAATTGATTTATTGTATTTTCATTATTTCTCTAACCTCATTCGTCTATAAATAAGAACATTTTTTTTTTTTTAAGAAAGATGACGGTATTCCAATTTTATTGATAGCCCTCACTTATGGCGGAGGAAAACCGTAGTTACAACTAGAAACTTGAGGGTTTACAGATATGCAAGAAAGACCAAAACCCAGGCCTAAAAAATCATAGACATGAAACCAAAATTACAAGGAGCCAAAAACAACATATAAACCAGAAAAAGATAAACCTATAAAAAAAATATAAACAACCTGCAAGAAAACACCAGCACAAGCAGATAGTAAAATAACAATGAAAACAAAAGCAAATAAAGCATACCTCACTAAGATATCTTCAAATAAAGAAGACCAAGTCTATCCATCTGAAGAAGACCCCTATAAACACTACAAGAGAACTGCTTATTTGTGGCCAGTTAATTCCAGCGAAATGACTATTTACAGCTAAAATGGGTCTGTTTTGGTCACAAATGATCTTTTCGCTGCAATTAAATAGCCACAAAAGTCCATTTTTCTTGTAGTAAAATAAGAACATATGTTATGTATTCAAAGAACAATTTGAGAATAACAAAGATGTAGCCTCTAAAATCTTCCTCTTCCTTCTCTCTTCTCCATCTCATTTTCTATTTTATTTTTATCTTTCTTCAACTAGGATGCTTAATTCAATTGCAGAAAGATGAAGTTAGCTAGAGGACTCAACGCAAGGAGCTGATTGAATAATGAAATTAAGAACAAGTGGGTGGAGGCCAGGCAATGATCGAGAAGGGTTTGGGTGAAGGAATAAGATATGAGAAATGCTATTATGTCCTTTAATTTATACCAGTACTCATTTTATCCCCTTTGACATAGCACTACAATGTGGTGCCACATGGTTTATTAACAAGATTAAAAACACAAACATAAATGGGTAGAGTGAATCTCAGATTTTTAGTATTTTTTCTTTTTATGTTTTTGGGTGCCATTTTATTTTGAATATATATATATATATATATTTTCAACATTTTTATTAAGTCAAGGACATAATAGCATTACTCAAGATATATAAAACAAAAGGGATTCCATCAAACACAAAGGCATTACTTAATTAGGTGATATAACAAGTCATAAAATGGGTATTATATTGTTAATAAGGAATTAAATATTGATGGAATATATACTTATATATAATACATAGATATGAGCAGAATCACAAGTCTATAGCCACTATATATTTTGGTTCCTCTCGCGCGTCTTAGTGTAGGCCATGATATATATATATATATATATATATATATATTTATAGCTTAATTATAATTGTCATTCAACGAGTTGAAACAATTAGCTACATTAATTTATTCATATTCCTTCTCCACTAGTTTTAACGTGAGGGGTTAAAACAATAGTTTTTCGATCGAGGTTGCAGTATACTTCCTGGATCCACTATAAGATCAACTGCAATATTTTTTGTACGCGGTGGTCTAGAGCTAGCTATATAATATCATGTGTATAAGTTCGTTGATGATCTTTTTCAATTAATCTGAGAAATAATGAGAATTTTTGTAACACTCCATGCATGATGATCATCAGGTCATGATCAATATCCTAGCTAGCTTATAAGCAGCGTACGTACTCATACTAATTAATAAAACACTTAATTAATGATCAGATCACATGAAATAAAATTTTGAAAACATATTATATATAATAATTAATTTAACCAAAAAGTACTGCACTTTAAGCTTAATTACTCTTTCCGGCAAGTGGAACTGATGCTTTCATCCAGTAATCGGCTAAGACAAAGATGAAGTGTTCCACTAATCACTCGTATATCAGAAGGCACTAGCGGGCTGGTACTTTTAAGCTGTAGTGTGGAGAGTGGAGACTTTCTGCGCGCTATTCCCGACAAATATAAGCAGGTTATTATTTACAGGGATCCAGATGATCCTTGATTTTCATGAGTGGAGTCCAGCAGCGCTAGCACATTACATTGTGAATCACTTTAGTGGGAGTGTAACGTACGTCTAAACATTAATAGTCTCTCCAACTTAATTATTTAAGTGTGCATATATAATAGCTTTGGAGATTTCTGATCGATCAGTCATATTTTGGTGGGAAATTAAGGATCAAAATGCAAGAAGAGCAGGATGATCAAGAGAGTAGCGTGAGAGATGGAATTAGAATTAGAAGCAGTACTACTAAGGGAGAGGCGTGTGAAGAGTTTAGACAATATATGTATTGCATATTCTCTAATTTTTGCTTTGCAGGTTACAACATAGTCTCCAAGATCTCTCTCGACAAAGGCATGAGTCGTTATGTGCTTGTTGCCTATGGACATGCTTTCGGAACTCTTGCTACTGCTCTTTTCGCATTTCTCTTCGAAAGGTACTTACCCATTTTTCTTTTTCTTCTTCTCTTGTTTTCGCATTCTTCCAATCTGTTCTGTCAACTTCTTCCGCGCTGACCAAAGGAGAAGGGACAAAAAAAAAGGGGAGAAAGTCTTTTTCGTTTCATCAAGTTTAACTAACCATTGTACACTCGATCCCTTGCAGGAACAATAACAGCAAACTAAGCGTTGCAATCTTTAGAAATGTCTTCTTCTTGGGTCTCCTGGGGTAAGTTGTATGGGAGATGAATGGGTCATGGTCTGCCTTGCTCCATATCTGCAGGAGCCTGTTTTCTAGTTTTTTCAAGTTGGCATAACAATTTAAAGTTTCTGCTAATTCCTTGATTTTCTTACTTTCAAATAATTTAGAGCTGTGCTTGGGAGGACGCTGTTTTTCGCAGGACTGGAATACACTTCTCCAGCTTTTGCATCTGCGTTGGGCAACTTAATTCCATCGATCACCTTTATCTTGGCCGTTTTGTGCAGGTACGACGAAAACAAAATATATCGTTTAAAGTAGTTTGATATACATGACTTTTTGAATAATAAGTTGAGATGAGACGATTTTATATTAAAGTTAAAAGATAAATAAAATATTATTAAAATATTATTTTTTAATATTATTATTATTTTAAAATTTAAAAAAATTAAATTATTTATTATATTTTATGTAAGAATTTAAGAAATTTATAATGATGAGGTGAGATGATATAAAATAAAATCGTTTCCGTTTCTAAACGAGACTATAATCTTAACTATCACGTACGTCAGCTTATGAGTTTAGCATATGAGTGGTGCTACTCTGCCACTCATAGTGCACCACTCCATCCTAGCTACCATTAGTTCAAAATTTCATTTTTCTTTTTCTTCAATTGTTTTATTCATATTTTTTTTTTTTTTTTTTTCAAAATATTTTTAAAAATATTATAAAATAAATCAATACATTAATAACCATTTCCTTAACTATTAAGTAAAAAAATTAAAAAAAATAAAATACATGATGTGTCAAAATGAAGGAATAAATAAAATGGATAAAATAACATTTTTCTTGGCAGATATATTCCTTCTCTTTCTATTTTTTGAATTCTTTGTAAACAAGGAACGAAATAACACTCCTCGTTTGCACTTTATCATAAACTTTCATGAGTTCCCAATTTAATTCAATCTACCAATTTTTTTAATTGAGTTCAAGAAGTGCAACATAAATAAAAGTAAATTCACGAAATGACGTACTTTTATGTGATCTGTTAAATCAACTTTATATAATTTTATAATCTAACATATTATATCAAGTCACATCATTTTATAAATTTATTTTTATGAAATCCAATAAAGTATTTCTCTTATCATTTTTTCAAATTACACTCCAACTACCAAAATCAATAATTTCCACTCCAAACTATCATATTTTTATGACTTGCAACCATGAAACCAAACTTTCCAAATGAGTTGTCTAAAATATCCTCATTGAAAAGTTAAAACTTTTTTAATTACCAATTAATGAGAGTCAAACTAAAATAGCTAGTAACAAATAATAAATGACAAAAAAAAAGTACAAACATTAATAAATAAAAATATCAAACATTAATCATAAGTAAAAAGATATAACTAATAAAAATAAGAATAAATAATGAGTATTAGAAAAACTAATGATGATAATAAATTATTAATAACAAAAACTTACAGCACTACAACTAACAAAAATAATAAAATCCAAAAATTAACAAACAAAAACAACAACAATAAAACATATAATAATTAAATAACAATAATAAATAACTAAGAAAAATATAAATAGTAAATAACAACATATAACAAAAAGAATAGAAGAAAACCATCTTCTTGCACAAGTAGAGCTAGCTGGCAGTTGCGGGGGGGTCTCCCCCCATCTCCAACCACGTAGCAGTGGATCCCTCGCTAGCAACCTATGGGTGGCTTGGGGGCACCATCCATGGAGGTGGCCGAACGTCCGTAGTCGCACTCTCTCCCTGTTCATGGAGGGTTTTTATTTTTTTATTTTGTTTTACTAAGATTATTTTTGTGTTTGGTCTTTAATTCTCTATATTCAATCTGAGTAATGCTACTTATCCTCTCATCATCCCATAATGTGACACTAAATTATTAAAAAATTATTTGTTATGTTTTGCTTGTCCACTAATCATTTAATGCAACATTAAGACATGTTGAGAAGAAGATACTTAATTAAAAGGATAATGAATATGACTTAATCTGGGTCAAAGAATGCATCATAATATAGTTTCATACTCAGTGATCATCCATGGAAATCGATGTGGTTTCTTTCATCCATCTATAGGTCTTAGGCAGAGGATCCTTTATCCCCCTTCCTCTTCATTCTTGGAACATAAGTTCTCATAAGAATCATTACAAAAGAAGAGAATCTTGATTACCTCAGGAGTATCACTATTAGTAGGAATGGCCCCCTCTCTCACATCTCCTCTTTGTTGATAATATGATTCTCTTTGGTAAAACTTCCATGAATAATGCTCAAAGATTCCAAAATTGCCTAGAAAAATACTCTCTCTCATCAGGTCATAAAGTCCATGATGCTAAATCTTCCAATCAATTTAGTGGCAACACTTTACCTCGAATTAGAAGAGAAGTGAAAGAGATCCTTGGATTCAAAATTGCCTCCTCCAATATTAAATATCTTGGCCTTCCCCTCTCATTCAAAGCCTCAGAAAAAGTTCATTTTAAAGAAATACAAAGGAAAATTGTTCAAAAATTAGTAGGATGGAAAACAAAGCTTCTATCTCAGGCTGGTAAAACCACTGTAATTAGATCAGTAACTAGCTCCATAGTAACTAGCTCCATACCCTCTTATCTAATATTGTCCACCCTCTTGATTCCTAAAGTTGTTACCAATTACATTGACAAATCTTTCAAGAAATTTTGGCAGGGATTCCCACCTGAAAAATCTCACTACTTCACTCCTAAATTGTGAAAATCAATTTGCAAGCCTAAATCTATAGGTGGCCTTGGTCTAAGGTTAACCTCTAATTTCAACAAAGCTCTCATTAGCAAAATAGGTTGGCAAATTTTAATGGTGGTGATGCAACTTGGAAGAAAATGCTTACTGATAAATACTTAAGAAGCTCTTATTTCTTTGCAACCAGTCCAAAAACCACTAACTCATGGATATGGAAAAGGATTTCAAAGCAAAGAGAGTTTCTCAAACAAAGTTGTGCTTTCAGATTAACAATGGTTTAAGCACAAGGGTTTGGTCTGATCCTTGGATCCCCACTCTTCCCTCATTTCAACCTAGTCCAAAATTTGCATCCATTCAAAAGGTCTTAACAGTCTCTGGATTAACTATGGAAGAGCACAAAAGATGGAATATAATTTTACTACAGGCTATTTTCCATCAAGATTCAATGAAGGAGATTATAAAAATCCATCTTGCCCAAACTGATAGACAAACTCATTTGGACCCATCAACAACATCACCCCCACAAAAAAGATTTTGAAAAGATTTCTACCTTTGAGTGATGAGGAAACTCAATGCCCTATTTGTAACACTGAAGAAGAAACACAAATTCATCTCTTTTTGAAATGCACTTTCACAAGAATCCTATGGAGACACACTCATTGGCCTTTGAATATCTCCAACTTTGCCAATAATGATATTAGCCAATGGATGGATTGTGTTATTACCCCTTCAAAGAGCCTCGATATTACTAGCAGTGAAGAACACTACTTCCAAATTTTTGTCATCATAGCCATGGACAACATTTGGTTTCTTATAAATAAGATAATCCATGAGGCCTTCACACCTAATATTGAGAGTTTTGTCTTTGGCACCCTAAATATTTATAAAGAACACTGTAATGCTTGGGACAATAAACATGTTAATGAAAGCCATAATTGGAGAGCCACACCTAGAGAACACTACACTTTAACATTTGATGTGGAGGTAAGAAACTCAGGCAGCACAGCAGTAGCCATATGCAGATCAGAGGAGGGCTCTCCAATTCTTGTCCAAACTAGATTCATCCCAAGCTTGCTTAAATCCAAACCACGGAGAAGCTACAACAATACTCATAGGAGTCATGGAAGTCAAGGAAAAACATATTGAGAAAATTGTAATTGTAGGTGATTCACTAACAACACTACAAGCAGTGAATGATCCAGAAAAGATTTCATATTGGACTGTTCAGCCTATTATAAATGATATCAGGAAGCTATTGCAGAATTTTTAAAGCTGGCAAACCAGGAAAATTCATCGAGATCTAAATCGATGTGCACATTCTATTGCGCAATGGGCAGCTTCCAATAGTCTCTATGAAAACATACCCCTCATCTCAATTCTCCCTTGTCTTTTAAACTTTCATGGTGATAAAAACCCACATTTATGCTATAATTTTTAATTGTACATGTTAGAAAGCACAGCGGAAAAAATACCCCAAGCTCAGCTTATAAAATTGCTCCACAAGTTTTTCCAGATTGACAAATCACAAGCTTTTTCTCTTAGTGGCGAAGTGTACTACGTAGTATAAAACTATAGTAACACTTAACAAATTCACAGCCTAAATATCTTATCAAGAGAGAACAAAAAGAGAGAGATTTTGTGTATTTGTAATCATCACAAAAAAAAACAAAGTCCTCCTCCACATAAGGCCAGCCTTCAATTGTCGTAACGCATGGCTTTAAGCCATGCGTTATAAGCAAGTAACGCCATGCGTTACAATTTGCCTTTAGGAGGGGGTCAGCCCCACGTGGGCGCCCCTCCATCTTACATCTCCCACTCGCACACAGTGGGCATGACCCCAGGTCTGCATCTCTCTAATGTTCTCAATCTTGTTCATACAAATAAATAGGTCGTGCGACCACCAAGCACATCTGTAGAAAGGTGGGAGTACATATACCAAATCTTTCCCAGAGAAGACCAGTATAGTAACATCCCTAAAGTATCTGGTCATGTCCTGGACTCATTTGATCGCATCAAGATCAAGTATTTTCGAACCCTCTTGAGTTTAAAAAAACTCAGAACAATGCTTGACTACCTCCAAATCATTTCAATGTGTTCACAACTTTTAGCCGCTACCATGATGTAGGTCATTGTATGACGTCAGCAAACACTATCGTAGATACGATATCGAAGAGTCTTCCCTTTGCACTCATATCACTTAATTTTGGTCGAACCGCTTTCCCAACAATGCCTCTTTAGACCGTATCAATCATGGCCATAGACAGCATGCCAAAGTAGCAGACATCACAACCTCCATCTCGTGACATAGTCAAAAGTAAATGACATTTAAAAAATGAGACTCACACAGTGAGAAAGAAGGAAACATTTTACTCACTTCCTCATATGGTCAAATAAACACATATAGTATGAAACACATGCTACGGTGGATTTCTCTTTCTTAAAGAGCATGTGTCTATATCAACACCGTACAGATCTTAGTCTAGCCGCTCCTTAAGCGTCTAACCCGAATTCCTCTATTTGCACGCCTCCAAGATGTCAAAGATGAATTCACATCTGGCTTACTACAGGCTACATGGATGGTGGGGTAACCCATGCATAGTCCAATCAATGGACCTCATCTTAGCTTCCACTAAGGCGACATAACTTTGTGTCAACCAACTTATCCCTTTAGACAAGTACCTAGGGACACAATGTCTCATCTCTATTCACTATTTAAGTGCTAGAGGCGATCGCTCGTGTGAGTGAGCCGATCTAAGCCTGTTGACATATCTTGTGTGTGTATTATAAAACAATACGATAAAGACAAGAACTGAATCATATTGTATTAATATCCCAAAGGAAAGGTTACATCTCAATGTTATTTGAAACACAAATTACATTTACAGTCTACGCAGTCCTAGATTCCTAACATGAGCCTCAAAGACATCTTTTGCAATAGGCTTCGTTAAAGGATCAGCAACCATGTGATTCGTAGAAATGTGTTTTAGAACCATTTCCTTTTGCGCTATCATGTCTCTGATGTAGTGATATCTGATATCTATGTGTTTGGTTCTTCCATGATACTTTGAGTCCTTAGTATATGCGAGAGCTGCCATGCTATCGCAGAATATCGTCACTAGATCTGAAGTATACATGTCAATGTCTAAATGCTTAAGGAACCTCCGTAACCAAACAGCTTCTTGAGCTGCTGCAGAACAAGCTATATATTATGCCTCTATAGTGGATAAAGCTATACATGGTTGTTTCTTGCTGCTCTATGTAATGGCGCCTTTATTGAGCAGAAAGACATACCCAGTAGTTGATTTGTGCTCATCTAGGTCACTGCCCCAATCGGCATCACTGTAACCTCTTAGCTACAAATCTGAACCCTGATAGCACAACACATAGTCTGCAGTTCCCTTGAGATATCGCATAATCCTTTTGACTGCTTTCCAGTGAGCCAGTCCGGGGTTAGATTGGAATCTACTCACTAAGCCAACTGCATAGCATATGTCAGGCCGAGTACACATCATTGCGTACATCAAACTACCCACAGCATTAGCATAAAGGACACGGGCCATCTTTTCCTTTTCTTTTTGAGTCTTAGGACACAACACTTTAGACAAGTTCTCGCTTCTTGCAACAAGGGTGCCAATGGGTTTACATTCATTCATTAGGAAGCGCTCGAGGACTTTCTTTATGTAAGTCTATTGGGACAAACACAAAAGTCTCTTTGAGCGATCTTTATAGATTTAACTCCCAGAATGTATTCTGCCTCACCCATATCCTTCATCTCAAAATTGAAAGATAACCACTATTTTGTGGCGACTATCATCCCTTTATCATTTCCAGCTAGTAGTATGTCGTCAACATACAATGACAACATAATGAAACTCTTTTTGGACCTTTTGACATAGACATAATGGTCCTCTGTGATCATCGTAAACCCATTCGAGAGAATGGCTCGATGGAATCTGAGGTACCATTGTCTAGATGATTGCTTTAGGCCATATATAGATCGTTTGAGCTTGCACACTTTGCGCTCTTGACCTTTGACCACAAAACCCGTTGGTTGATCCATATAGATCTCTCCATCTAGTTCTCCATTGAGAAATGCTGTCTTAACGTCCATTTGGTAGAATTCCAAATCCATATTTGCTACTATAGCTAGAATTAGGCGAATTGAGGCAAACCTCACCACTGGTGAAAAAGTTTCCTCATAGTCTATACCCTCTTGTTGGGTATATCCTTTCGCCATTAAACGAACTTTGTACTTATCTATTGATCCATCCGACTTGCGTTTGACCTTAAGAACCCATTTGTTTCCAATAGTCTTACGCCTTGTCGGTAGATCAACTAGATCCAAGACCTGGTTTGTCTTCATAGACTCAATCTCATCATTAAGAGCTTTCATCCACTCATCTTTAGTAGAAGATGAGAGAGCCTCATGAATCGTCCTAGGCTCATCATCATCATGCAGAGCTACCATAAAAGCTTCCCCTTCAATCTCAAAACGACGACGGGGAATACTTTCACGTGTGCTTCTACGCGGCTGAGGTTGTTGTGATCGATTGACAAGTGGTGTGCTCCCACTTAGATTCAAATCATTTTTATAATTTGTAGGAGTTTGAAGAATTTCTTCCTCATTCTCAACTAAATTCCTTGGAGAACTTTCCTCTTGTTCTACAATCTCATGAAGTTTTAAACTCCTATCAACCTCACATCTACTTAGAAACTCATCTTCAATGAAATCCATATCTCGTGATTCAGTCTTAGTCACACTTCCATCAGATTGTTCACCTCTTAACACATACCCTTTAGAGTGTTCTGAGTACCTTATAAAGATACACTTCTTCCCTCTAGGGCCTAACTTCCCATACATATGAGAAAGATCATAAACAAAACCCGTTGAACCCCATGGCCGCAAGTTACTCAAATTGGGTTTCTCGTCGGTCCATAGTTCATATGAGGTGAAAGTTACTAATTTGGAAGGCACTCGGTTAAGAATGTAGGCAGAAGTCAAAAGTGCATCTCCCCAAAAAGAAATTTGTAGGTTTGCTTGCTCCATCATTGACCTAACCATCTCAAGCAGTGTTCGATTTCTCCTTTCCGCCATGCCATTTTGCTGCAGCGTACTTGGCATCGTCAACTGTCTTTTGATTCATTTTTCATCACAGAGCTTTTTAAATTGCTCAGAGAGATATTCTCGTCCTCGGTCAGTTCTTGGAGTTTGTAAACTCTTGTCTAACTGATTCTCAACCATTCTTAAATATCGCCTAAAGCATTCTAATGCTTCAGACTTCTGGGAGATTAAATAGAGATGACCGTAACGTGAAAAATCATCTATAAATGTGATGAAGTAGACACCTCCGTGTCTTGCCCTCACACTCATTGGACCACAGATGTCTAAGTGGACTAATTGCAGTGGAAAAGATGCCATATTGGCTTTTCCAAACGGTTTTCTCTTAGCTTTTCCCATTAGACAATGTTCACATGTGGGCAAGATGACATTAGCGAGATTGCCTATAAGGCCTTCTCTAGCTAACTTAGCCATTCTATCTTGCCCTATATGGCCAAGCCTAGCATGCCATTTATATGAATTCAAATTATCAGATGTAGAAAGAAAAGCAATAGACTCATTTATATTTGAATAATCCAAATTCAATATCATAAAACCGTCTTGAAGAAAAGCATTGCCATAAAACACATGGCCCAAATAAAAGGAAACATAATTGTTTTCAAATACAATTTGAAAACCAAGTCTTAATAGAGTGACTACAGAAAGTAAGTTTCATCGGATCTCGGGAGCGTATAGCACATTGTGAAGGAAAAGAGTGCGGCCACCCCCAAGTCCAGCTTGTAGGTACCAAGACCCAGTACCTCCACGCTAGCTCCATTCCCCACCTTGATATCACGGCTCCCAGCTGGAATCCGGCAATACTCCAAAAATCCGACTCTATCTCGCGCTATGTGTTCGGTCGCTCCTGAATCAACAGTCCACACAGGATAGGAGTGAGCAACCATCACATGGCTAGTTACAAAAACAAGGCGAGAAAAGTCAGAGTATACCTTCTTCAGCTCAGTGCAGTCACGAGCGAAGTGACCATTCTTTCTATAGTTGAAGCACTCTAATTTTGACTTGTTTTTCCCGCGCTTGCCCCTCTTGCTGCGTTGAGAAGTTTCTGACACCTTCTTAATTTGTCCAGCAGCTACCCCATTCTTGGACTTCTTGCGCTTAGGTCTTGATGCCTTACGCGAACCAGAATCAGCCACATAGGCCGTATGATTGGGCTTAGCAGCCTCTAGGCGCTCAGCCTCCAATTCCAAGTGACGCGAGACATCATCAAAGTCTTTGATATTTTCGTTATGCGTCAGGTTCTAGCTCATATTCTCCCAAGAATTCGGCAGTGATCTTATCACTGCCTGGACTTGCTGTTCATTAGTCAGGTTGTTTCCTGCCGACTTAAGTTTGCGGATCATGGTCGACATAGCCCTAAGATGTTGCTTCATCGTGTGGTCAGAGCGCATCTTATAGGAGTCAAACCTCATGGTTAACCCACGCAATCTAGTGGCTGAAGTTCTACCAAACTTCAACTTCAAAGCCTCCCACATGCTTTGGGTAGTGTCATAGATCTCGAACTCACACATTAGATCATTATGCATGCTGCTTAACATTATTATGCGCGCGCACCGACTTTTCTTAGCCCATTGAGAATAGGCTAGTTGATCTATTTTGTGTTGTTCTGAGGTCCCTTCCCCGGGCGCAATAAGGGAGTGAGATAAAGCCTCCAAGACCTCTTGCTCATCTAAGACATATTGGATCTTGCGATGCCAAATGTCGTGGTTTCCCCATCCAATTTCTCCCCTTCGTTTAAATCGGCAACTATACTCTTGGTTGCCATTTCACTACAATACGCAAAGAAATGATATTACACACACACCTAAGAAATCTGTCACGTCCATCCAAGCTAGAAAAAGAATAATTTAGACATGTCGCAAGATCGAAAAATCACTAGGCTTCAGAATCATCTCTTGCGCCACAATATCCAATTATTAAATTTCTAACCTAATTCTCGCGCAAATTTAAAAAAAATATGGGAGAATTAATCACCATAAATTTCAACCATACTCCCACTATCTTAAGTAGTCATCTAGTCCTAGTTACATGTAAAGACATAACCTACTAAAATCGCAGTAACCTTTTGGGTCAGTCTACAAGAACAGCTACTCCAACCACAGCAACCTGTTGGGCCAGTCTACAAAGATGGTTCATATAAGACCATTACAGTCCATTTTTCTTGTTCCATCAGTGCATTTATAGTTCTTACTGGGGTCACTGTGGTCTTTTGGCTATACAGTGCATTTACAGTTCTTACTGGGGTCACTACAATTTTTTCAGCCTATCATTTACACTGACAATTCTAACCAAGACTACTTAGTGGGAACTTTTCTATTTTATCATTAAAGACTAATGTATAAACATTCAAGCCTAACATTCATAGATGATAAAATAATCACATATCCACATGTTTAATTCACATATACATGTAATCACATTTAATCTAAACAATTAAATAAAAGATCACATGTAATATTAACATAATGGAATTAAAAAAAATAGTATGAATATAACCATATATTCACATGTAATCACATTTAATCTAAAACATTAAATAAAAGGTCACAAGTAATATAACAATATATCTAAGCATATATTAAATCATGCAAAAAAATTTGTTTTTTTTTTTTTTAAATAGTGAGCCAAAAGGCCCAAACCCAGCCCGTATTGTACATGGTTTAAAAAAAAAATAATGGGCCGTGAGGCCCAGGCCTAGTAGAAGACAGATGATCAAAGATCATCTTCAACCTCCAGATGGCTACTGTTCATGTGAACAGTAGCCGTTACACAGCAGCGCTCAGCTGCCGCTAGGGATTGCCACAAGCAGTCTCAGCTGCTTTCACCGCCGGAGAAACTCCTCCAAGTGGCAGGGTGGTGCACACTGCACCCAGCTAGTGCGCGCAGCGCCATGTACACGCAGCACCACTGCATTGGTGCGCACAGCATCTTGCGGTGGTGCGCGCAGCACCACTGCGTTGGTGCTCGCAGCACCTTGCAGCGCTGCCATGGCTTCCTTTTTTTTTTTTTTTTTTTTTTTGAATCTCAGATAAATAAAATATAAAAAAAACATTAGAAAAATCTCAAAACATATGCGAGAAAAAGCTGTAAACTGGAAGCAATTTAAGAAAGCTCTGATACCAATGTTAGAAAGCACAGCGGAAAAAATACCTCAAGCTTAGCTTATAAAATTGCTCCACAAGTTTTTCTAGATTGACAAATCACAAGCTTTTCCTCTTAGTAGCGAAGTGTATTACGTAGTATAAAACTAAATTAACACTTAACAAATTTACAGCCTAAATATCTTATCAAGAGAGAACAAAAAGAGAGAGATTTTGTGTATTTGTAATCATCACAAAAAAAAAAAAAAAAAACAATTGAGGAGCCTCCACACGGCTGGCCTTAAAGGCCAGCCTTCAATTGTCGTAATGCATGGCTTTAAGCCATGCGTTATAAGCAAGTAAGCCATACGTTACACTTTGCCTTTAGGAGGGGGTCAGCCCCACGTGGGCGCCCCTCCATCTTACAGTACTGGATGATTGTGACTACTTGTAATTTACTGTTATGAATACAGCTTTGTTTGCAGAAATAAAGAAAGAAAAAAAAATATGACTTAATCCTAGATCAGGGATTCCCTCCCCATATTCTCATTCTCTGCTTCTTAAGTTGATAAATCTTGCTTGGCATATTCAGGATGGAGAAATTAGACATTTCCAAGCGTGGTTCTCAGGCCAAGATATTGGGAACTATCATTGCCTTTGGAGGAGCAACACTGATGACCTTATACAAGGGTCTCACTGTGATTTCTTTTCATTCACAGCGCTCGCATCAACCTACCACCGGATCGAGATCAGTACTTTTAGACAAGGATTCGATTAAGGGTTCCTTGATGCTTCTGGTTTCATACATTTCATTGTCAGCATTCTACATTTTACAGGTGAAATCCCTTGGGCCAATGCTTAATATATAAGCGATAGAAGCAATTAGTATCGCTTATATATAATACTCCAAATCCTGATCCACAGGTATTTTAAAAGTCCTTGAATTATAGTTCTTGTTTTCAAATACGAAGATTGATCTACCATTTGGCTAAACCAATGTGCATCGATGCTCTAAAAATCTCTTTTTTGTACACAGATATCTTCAATCTCTCGTCTGTACCAATTACACGGAGACTGCATGTTTTACTCTTCTAATTGAATCGTGCATGTGTGCTTATCATAATTTAAAATAGCAACAAAAAGTGAATTGTGTATGTCATTTAACTAGAAGCAAGGTGGATGTCAGATTATAACTAGTTCCAGGGGATCGATGGGTAGTTTAATTTCTTGAAAGTCGGATTGTTTTGGCATTGCTGATCCAAGACTGACCAACACTGATCATCAGTTTATGAGCTACAGTTATAAAGAGGATTGGCCTGGTCCTGGGCATTCTCTGTTTTAGATTTCCATAAACTCATGTTCAGTTTAATCACAAATGAAGTAGGTCAGGCCTCTCTTTGTCTGAATATTTAGATTGTTATATAGCTCCTATATATAAATATATATACATATATATAGAAGGGAACAGAGTGCATGATAATTGACATGATGACATGATTATTGCAGACAATTACAATCAAAATGTATCAGGCACCAATAACTCTCACATCATTAACTTGCTTATCGGGTGCTATTCTCTCCACAATCATGACGGAAATTCTGGATCATAAAGCTTCCTCATGGACGTTGTCATGGAACATCACCCTTCTTGCTCCCATCTATAGTGTATGCTTCTATATGTCACCCCATGTCTTCTTCTTTATATATAGGATTCTTGGAAATCTAAATTTTGTGACCTTTTTTTTGTTTTTTTGGCAGGGGATTATGATATTTGGAATTACAGTTTATGTTCAAACGTTGGTAGTAAGAAAGAAGGGTCCAGTCTTCATGACAGCGTTTAGACCATTGGCCACAATAATTGTAGCCATTATGGGAATGCTCATTTTAGGAGATGCTTTATATATGGGAAGGTACGTATATCTGTACGTGGATAGATTAATAATTGCTAGCTTTTGGTCTACCAAATGGATTTATTGTGGTATTTTCTACTTGCATTTCAGTATTATTGGAGCTTCATTGATATTTCTTGGTCTGTACGCCACTCTATGGGGAAAAGAAAAAGAGAGCGGAGAAGCTGTTCCAGCAAACCATATCTGAAGAAGTTATTGAAATTAAGGAAGTAAAACAATAGAATTAGGTATTTAAATGGTGGTTTCCTATTAGAAACTTAAGTGTCAAGTCATATATATTGATAATATTTTACTAGGTTAATACGATACTTAGGCCTCGTTTGGTTACACAAATAAGAAGAGATGAAATAAAGTTGAATAAAATTTTATTTTTATTTTGGTATTTGTGTGAGAGTTTGTAAAAGTTGTAATAATTAGATGAGATAAAATGAGATGATTTGTATAACCAAATGAGGCCTAAGACTACTCAGACTAGGCTGTGTTTGGTAAGTGAAGTAAGCCTCAGACTGTTTCTCTACTATTCACAATTTGTTAACTACTTTTTTACTACTATTCATAGATCATCTGAGATCAGCTCAGCATCCAAAAGTAGCGGAGTGTTCTGAGAATACTCCACTATTATTCATTATTTTATCATTATTTTTCACTTACTTTTCACTACTTTTTGTTACTATTCAGTATTATTCAATATTTTATCATTACAGGATTAATACTTTTTCACTATTATTCACAGAAGAGTCGTGTTACATACAAACCCCATTAAGGACCTGCGTGTGCACGAAGAGGGTGTTTAAGTAATTTTCCTATAATTTTGTTCAAATGTCAAAAATACCCATCACTTCATCTTCCCTCCCTACAGGCAGAACTCCTGCAGCCACCTACACACACAGGGCAACGCCACCACAAATTGTTAAAAACTCAAACATTGATCCAAAAGCTCTAGGACTATTGGATACTAATTTAGTTAAATATTTAACCTTCAGAATCATAACATTCCACCACACTTCTGAATCCGACGTCAACGGTGGCCCACTCTATCGACACTAACCTAGTGGTAGTCCTTTCCCTTTTGGCATCATCTATCAGTATTCAATGACTTAACACTATGCACATACAAAATACCAAGACATTTTAATCCAGCTTACAGGTCACCCCCTCCGTGACTTGAACCTGTGATGTGGTTCATACTCTAATACCAATTATTAAAGACCCAACCATTGATCCAAAAGCCCTAAGACTGTTGGATATTAATTTGGTTAAAACCCTCATGACCATAACGCAAGCTGCCAACCCCTCGTCCATTAACATCATACTCCTCAGCCGTCCAACATACAAACGTTGTCTCACCATCACCGAAGGCCCCCTGTCGTACCAAACCCAAAATAGAGCAAGCAAGTGGGTTTTAACTTTTTCCCATGCCCGTGCTATTAGCCATCAGGACGCCACTGCCAATAGAAGACATCAGAGGACAAGTCTCCACCTTCGAACGCTACCGTAGTTGACACCTAGCACCCTAGCCCGTGCTCCCATGTCATGAATGGTGCGTAAATCCTCCCTCTCACGCAATGGAAGTCATGACCAAAAGGAAGCCCCGTCACCCCAGATATGCCGACCTCCTCCTTCTCCATCACAAGTTGCTCTCTCTTGGTGAGTATAGTCTATGTCGCATAGTTTTGGTCTTGGATGGTTGTAATTGTAAAAATTTGTTTGTAAAGTTCAACTTTCCCAAAGAGCCCATACATTTTATGGTCAATTCCTAAAACACCCCGTCTTTAAGCGGGTTCTATATTGGGTCTAATTTTTGTTATTTTGTGAGAGCTTTATTTTAAATTTAAGAACTTATAAAGAAAATAAATAAGGATCTAAATTACATTATTTAGTAATAATATTTTTTTAAAATCTGAATATCATAAGTAAATAGTAAGTGTGAGATTTTATTTTGAACCTTTAAACAATGAAATTTGCCCCTTACTTTAATAGATTTTGTTATAATTATGTTAAGAAAATATTAAACTAGAGATGTATTTTACATGGGCTTAGTTTTAATTGAGTAAAAATATTAGTCATGCACTTTATTTTTATAGAAATAATTTAGAGTTTAATAGTCAGGAAAATTAAGTAGATATCGATAAATTTGGGAATTGATGGCATTTTAGGGTTATAAGAGTTTTAGGTTTTGAGGAATTAAAATAGATTTTTTCAGTATTTCAAGTTCAATCACGAAATAAGTGTTTTCAGGAAACATCTTATCTCATCTCACATCATCACTACAAGTTTCTCAAATCCCCACACAAAAGAAAATAAACAATTCAACTTTTTCAAATTCCAAAACAAAAATAATATTAAAAAATATATTCTAACAATATTTTATTCAACTTTTTAACTTTCATTTCAACTCATCTCATCTCATCTCTGAAAACAAACGAGCCCTGATATTCCCCAGCCTTGTTGTGAGGAAATTCAAAGAAGTTAAGAAATTCAGGTAATCGGAATTCTTATGCTAAACTTTGCATAAAAGAAAGGTCTGAGGTTAATTTTATGAAAAATGTGCATGATATGTTTCGAAAATAAATGTGAAAACAATATCAGTCATGTGTTTTGCAGTACTCGTGAAACTTTGTATAAGAAGAAAGTGTTTTCTATCATGACCAGTGTAAACATGAACTTATTTTTGACATTCTATTTCTAAACTGTGCAAAAAGGAGCAAATAAAATTTTGCATGATTAAGTGAAAATGCTCTAAATCTTTTTTTGATTTTGTGAAGATGATATGAATTAGTCCAATACTCTATATTGATATGATGTAGCATCTGAAAAACTTTTGGCATGACTTTCTGATTATGTATCTAAATATGTTCTGGTCCCAATTCTATTTATGTTTTGTTCAGTTATGGCCCTGCCACGGGTGATAATAGTAGTATACGACCTTACCACGAGTAATAATAGTGGTATACGGCCATGCCACGAGTGATAATAGTGGTATACTGCCCTACCATAGGTGAGAGTAGTGGTCTTTGCTTGAGTGCACACCATTTTGGTGGTTGAGTGATTTATATACTGCTTGGCTATCCGCATATGCACAACTCTACCATGGGGGGTTAAGCATGGTATTTTGTTCTGATATGATGATGATGCTCAATTATGCTATGCTAAATGATATTTTTGAATAAGAATATTTCCAAACGTTCGTTCTGGTATTTTTTATAACATGTTATGATTCTGCATTATGAAACTAAAGATATTTTGTTCTATGTGAGATCCCTAATTAGTACATTTTTAATTAGTTGTTTATCTGTTATTATTATTGGCTCTTTTATTTTAATTTATTATTATTAGTATTGGCGTTTATTTTATTATAGTATTATTAATGGTTATTTGATCTTTTTTTAAGTTATTTTGTTCTATTTTATTTTCTTTCTATTCTTTTCTTTTTGAGTTGGGCTTTTGTGTAGTGATTTCTATTGTTTCATTTTCTGTTGGGCCGTATGTGTGTGTGAGTTAGGGCCCAACCCGTGTGAGTAAAGGGGAGCCTGGCCCCTGCTGAAAACGGCACCATTTGGCGCAGCTGGGGAGAAAATCCTAAGGGTTTCATCTTTTTCACCCCTGGGCCGTGCAAGACCCTTCTCCTTTCTTCTTCTTGTTTCTCTTTTCTTCCTGCTGCTGAGTCGTAACCTCCCCTGCTGACCAGCCCGTGACGTTGCCCATCTCCTCCATTGAATTATCGCCACAGAGTGCACTGGCCAACACCCTTTCTCTCTTCATCTACCACCTCCTCCTTCTCCCCACCTCAAGCCTCCATGGTCGTTTTCCGTATCACTCAGCATTTTACTTTCTCTATTTGTTGTCTTCTCACCGCTGGGCCACACGTCCAATGTTGCATGCACCACCGGCCCTCTTCTCCACTACTCGTGAGCCACGCATTCACATTCTCATCTGCAATTAAATCTCTCCCTACCACAACATATCATCTTTGCACTTGGCCTGCCTCGGAAGTGCCATGCGGTGGTCCCGTGAAGACCCCGACCACCCAAACCCACCAGTTGCAGCTGGTGCTGCAATGGCCGAGCCCCTTAACTCGACCTATAAATAGGCCGAGCCTCCCCACTCTCAAAGCATTTCCACAATCAACCCTCTTCCCTTTCAGTAACTCAGATTCATGTTCTCAATCTTTTGGTCATGTTCTAGAGTACGTGTGCTCTTCGTGCTCCGCCGCACACCACCGTAGCAAACACTCTCCTCCACCCACTTGCACTTAGGTTTGAAGCCCCCTTCGTAGAAACCCACCTTTGGTCGTTGTTCTACCCTTGTGCAACCGCTGTTCGCCATTTGCGCCACCACTTTCGGCAACACCTTGCGACGCGCACCCTTGACGTAACACGAGACCCGTTGACCTACGCACATGCGATCATCCAAAAATTGTCTGACCGCATTGTAAGTAATCTTTCGATACGACCGCTCTGAGATTAGAATAATATTATTACACTAACGCTTTTTCTACAATCTAGTTGGCTGAGTTGGGCCTTGGCCTAGTGAAGCGTTGGGAATTAAATTGTAGTTGGGACGAAATTAGGCCTTAGGCAGAAAACAAAGGATGGGAAAACGCGTGTAGTTATGATTATGAATTTGTGAATTGTGAAAATGGATGTTTGAGATAGCTATGGTTGTATGTGTTTGTTGAGTGATCTGCCATGTCATCCAATATACTTCTTATCATGCATTTGTGCCTTTTATATTATTGTTATCCAACTTGTTTATATAATTATGATGTGTTCTGCCAAGTAGTGTGACTTAAAAATTGGATTTTCATGTCTTGGTAATATTTTGTAGGTGCGTGCGTATCACGATCCCAAGTCGAGATGGGGTATTATCTCGATGGTGCTTCTATAGTCACTCAGGAGCATAATAAACTGATGTGACATCTCCTGGATTGTTGTTGGGCAACAACGGGCTCAGACGAGACGATCTCGTGCCGACTCCGTGGCCCCTCGTTGGCTGGGGCTAGAGGATGCTTGGTCATGGTACACGCCGGGCACGGAGCTGAGCATCGCTTATAATGTAGTCATACACACGATCGTTACCCGTGGTGTGACGAATGATGCCTGGATGTACGGATAGTCCCTAGGGGAGACTATGATGTACACTAGAATAAATGGTTATGGTTGGACCAATGGGGTTGTTGGCGTATGTGATTAAAATGTGTTTTTTTGGGAAAAAAAAAATGGGTGGATTTGTTCTTGCATGTTCTACTGTGTGGCTATGCATGTGTTGGTTGTATTAATATGTTTTAATCTCTTAGATGTTGTTTGGTTGCTTACTTGCTGAGATTTCATACTCTCACTTTGGTGTTTCATCCTACGGTTCCGTCTTATGGAACTATAGACTTTGACGCTTGGAGAATATTTGTTGTTATACTTTTTTAAATTTTCTGGTACTTAGTAAGAATGCCTCTTTCATTTTTCCACTATGAATATTACATTTGGACACTTATTACATGTTGTACACACTCTAAACACTTATCGTTCGGGTGCGTGATCCATGTGGTCATCATCCTGGTGTCACAACTTCCACTAAATCACCCGTGGGGGGTCGAGAGCACCACATTCGACATTCTGAACTCTGTAAATGCTCATGGTTACATGCTAGTATATATTCTCTGCTTACTGAGTTGTTGATAACTCACCCCTTATCTCCACAATATTTTTTAGATAATTTTGATGGTTCAGCCGGAAATTAAGAGTATGAAGTAGTAGCAAGATTTGATGATCATAGAGGAATAAGTGCCAAATGGCACAAATAATTATTGGAGTCTTATTTAGTAAATTTATTATTTTCTGTTGTTTTGGGTATTTTTGAGACATGGATATTTTTTAGTATTTATGCAAATTTTAATTTGTTATGTTGAGGTATTTCTTTGGTGTCCATGTGGAGGAACATATATAATTGTGTTAAGCAAATAAGGTAATATTTTGTGCAGTCTTTGAAGTATATATAATTGTGTTTTGAGAGATAATTTTGGGTAAAAACAGCTAACTCTTCGGACCTCCAGGAATGGAGCATTACAAAGCCAACCCTCGATTGTTCAAGGAGACCCGGCTGAGCGTGTGAAACACGTCCAAAACAATGGCATCGTCTATGGGATCTATTTCCTATCAACTTGCTGGTTTGGTTACACAAAACCAAACTATCTCATCTCATCTCATATAATCATTACAATTTTTTCAAACTCCCACACAAAATATAATAAATCATTCAACTTTTTCAAGTCCCAAAATAAAAATAATATTATAACAATCTTTTATTCAACTTTTAACAAAACATCTCATCTTATCTCATCTGAATTGTGTAACCAAACGAGGCTTTAACGTGTGCTTTGTATACTGGCAGCAACTCATTCTCAAACAACCCGAGGCCTAGAGGTCTCATCAGGAACCATGGGCGCGCGTCTAACAGAGAATGACGAGTTCGTGAAAAGGTTGATTGCGCAGGTGGAAGCGCTCCAAAAAGAAAACAATGTTAAAATTCCATTGGCAACACCATTAAAAAAAATTTACTTAGACATCGAAGGGTCCCCAGACCACCCCCGAACCTCCTCTGAATTTGTGTTTGTGCAGGAGAGGGAGCCAACCTCCCGGTTGTCTGAGGAGACCCGACTGAGCGTGCGAATTAAATACATTCCAAAACAATATGGTAACGACATTAATTCACTTAAATAATGAACAAATTAAGTTTTCAGATCATTATCTTCTCAAAGTTCATGTCCAAATTCGATCATAAAATTTGGAGATATATAAACATATAAACTATATATTATATGCACCATTCCTCATGCAGAATGTAATGTGGTCCAAAAGATTCACACAGGTGTATAATTGACATAGAGTACTCTAGATTATGTGTCTCTCTCCGAATTGCGTACACTCCATAATTCAGAAAAGGAAAGTTATGGCCAAGTCTCGATATCATCTTAATTATGTGCTCAATTATTTATTTTCTAACGGAAAATGCTAGTCCTCTCGTTAGGTTGTCGATGAGATTTTTTTTTACTTAATGATTATATAAGGAAGTATTTTTTAATCATGTTGTGAATTTTTTTAAAAATATTTAAAAGTGTTAAAAAATACATGTGAAAAAAAAAAGTAAAAAAAAAAAAAAAACTTACATGAAATGCACTAGAGAGAGCCCCTGCTGGAGCTCTCAACGGTGACTGTAGAGCCACCCATTTTCTAATACTAAAAGAGAAAGAAAAAAATTATAAAAGAAAGAAATTATGTAAAGAAAAAAATTATAAAAGAAAGAAATTATGTACATAGAGATATAAAGATCTTTTGCAAGTCAAAAGTAATATTGAGAAAGTGATCAATTATTTAGGTTGATAGCTTTTAGGAGATGCTTTATATATGGGAAGGTATGTACATTGATAGATTAATAATCGCTAGCTTTTGGTCTACCAAATGGATTTATTATGGTATTTTCTACTTGCATTCCAGTATTATTGGAGCTACATTGATATATAGTTTTTGGTCTGTACGCCACTCCATGGGAAAAAGAAAAGGAGAAAGCATAAAAGTTGTTCCAACAAACCGTATCTGAAGAAGTTACTGAAATTAAGTAAAACAATAGAGTTAGGTATTTAAATGGTGGTTTCCTATTAGAAACTTAAGTTTTATTTGTTAAGGAAGAAGACGAAGTGGAGATCAAGGAGCAGTAGTGTTGGAATGGTAGTTTGATTTCCCGTTGAAAATATCATTCCAGAGACTTGGCTTGATTGTTCCTCGACCCTAGCTCAATCTTTACTTGAGCGAAATATGGCTTGACCTTGACTCAAGCGAACTTTAAACAGATTGTTTGCTCGACATCCGTTGACATTTTGTTCAACCGAATGTTCAGAAAACCTAGTTTCTGCATCGTTTTATATATAAACATATTTTTGTAAAGAGAAAAAGTGAGAGTTGTGGATAGAAAAAGAAAGAACTCCTTTTGTGAGATTTTGAGAGCTCATTGGGTGTATTGGGCTTGATGAGTGATTTGTGATTGCTCTCTTGCACTCCATCTTTGTGATAGTAGATTTCTTGAGATCGACTCTGCAATGGACGTAAACTATTGTTCAAGCCGAACCACTCAAATCTTGGTATTCTTTGTATGATTGTCGAATTTTTGTTATTTGCTTCTGCTAATTTATTTCAAAGTCGTCTCTAGATATCAAGTTAATCCTAACAAACTGGTATCAGAGTGGCAAGCTTTGTGGAAGGTCTTTTTTCTTGAGAGATGGCTTCAGTAAAATTTGATGTAGAGAAGTTCAATAGTCAAAACAATTTCAGCTTGTGGCGCATCAAGATGAGGGTCTTGTTGCGATAACAAGGGTTGGCGAAAATCTTGAAGGAGAAGGTGGCAGATGAACCTTCTACATCAACAAAGAAAAAGGAAGATAAAGTGCATAGTGCGATTTTGTTATCTTTTTCTGATGGTGTTTTGCGCTAAGTGGACGACGAAGAGACGACCGCGAGTCTTTGGAGGAAATTGGAGAGTTTGTATTTGAAGAAGTCACTCACCGACCATTTGCATTTGAAGCAACGATTGTACACTCTCTGAATGAAGGAAGGTACTCATATTTTTTATCATCTAGATGAATTTAACAAAATCATTATGAATATAAGGAACATTGATATTAAACTTGACGAGGAAGATCAAGCTTTAATTTTGTTGTGTTTGTTGTGTATGACGTTTAATAACTTTGTGAACTCGATATTATATGGTTGAGATACCATCTTCTTGGCGGATGTAAAATCTGCTTTGAATTCTAAGGAGTTGATAACAAAGTTGAGTGTACAAGGCACGGATGATCAAGCCAATAGCTTGTTTGTGAAATGTTCCTCTAATGGAAGAGGTTAGGATCAGGGTGGGAGTA
The DNA here is from genome assembly GCF_004785595.1 of Juglans microcarpa x Juglans regia. Taxonomy (NCBI): domain Eukaryota; kingdom Viridiplantae; phylum Streptophyta; class Magnoliopsida; order Fagales; family Juglandaceae; genus Juglans; species Juglans microcarpa x Juglans regia. The sequence continues at coordinate 9,891,494 of NC_054596.1, read as the reverse complement.
ATTCTAGTGGCAAATCTAGATTTGACACAAAAAAAAAGGTTAAATGTCACTATTGCCACAATTTTTTTCATTATAGGAATGAATGTCCAAGATTGAAGAACAAGAAGGAAGGTACAATTTCATCTAATGTTGTTAGTGTTGTTGAGAATACTAAAACTTTGATGTTGTCCTAGCAATTAGCAACTCTAGTAGTCGTTTTGGTGACAAGTGGGTTATAGACTCAGCTTGCACATTCCATATGTGTCCCAGAAGAAATTGTTCACTACCTATGAATCAATAAATGGTGATTCCGTTTTGGTTAGGAATGATAGGGCTTGTGAGATTGTTGGGATTGGTTCGATCAAGATTAAGATGTATGATGGAATCGTTAGAAATTTGTCTAACATTAGACATATTCCATCTTTGAAGAAAAATCTTATATCTTTGGATACTCTTGACTCATTTGGTTATCAATATACAACTGAAGGTGGAGTCATTAGAGTCTACAAGGGCTCTTCGATTGTAATGAAATGAAATAAGATTGATGGTCTTTACTTTCTATTTGGTGAGACAATGATTGATGCAGCTGCAAGGTTATCTTCAGACGTTCCAGATTCAGATATTACTCGTTTATGGCACATGTGATTGGGCCATATAGGTGAACGAGCGTGGTCATTTGTGAGTAGGCAACTTTTCACTTTTGTAATATCAAAATACAGGGAAGCTTGATTTCTTTTTGTGTTAGCATTGTATCTTTGTGAAGCAGTGTAGAATCAAGTTTACTATAGTTTATTTGTTCTAATCTTTGGGGTACATCTTGTGCAAGGTGGTGCCCTATTCTTATTCATGTTGTTTGGTGACCATTTTGAAAAAAGACTGGACTTGTTTTTTTGAAGCAGTGAGTGATGTGTTTGATGAATTCAAACACTTGAGAAGGCTTTGAGAATCTGACAGGCAAGAAGGTAAAGCGCTTTCAGATACCGTACAATTGGATCCACTCCACATAAATAAGGTAGTTGAACGGAATGAATTAGATTCTTGTGTGAGAGCCCATGATATGCTTTTGGTATGCCTGGCTTGTCTAAAGTAGGGGTGGGCAACAGGGCCCCACCCCCACTGCCCTAATCCCCGTCCGCCAGATTAATTATATCTTTCCCAAACAATTATAATTCAACCACTTTAGAGTCGAATTTATTTGTTAAATTAAGTTATTTTTAGATATATATATACATATATATATATGGCATAGAATATAATCTTAATGTCACATTTTAGAATTTTTCATTTTGAAAAAATATTATAATTATTTTAACCAAAAAGTACTACACTTAGGCTTAATTACTTTTTTTGGGGTTTTTTTCGTTTTCTAGGGAGAGTTTTCCCTTCTCTCAACAGCCGCCCCGCTCAAAAATCTCAGACTAGAGGATGGGGGTTGGAGCTTTGGCTCCTCCTTCCCTCCTCCCTTCCTCCCTCATCCCTCCTCCATCTTCTCTTTAGTTTTTCTTTTATTTTTCTAGTTTTGTTTGTTTTTTCTTTCACAATAGAGCGAAATCCAAATATATTGTTCTCCGGAGCCAAGCAACCACCACGCACTCCATCGCAAGATTCCCAATGCGCCAATTCTTCCTATGGACGAAGAGTTTCGTCGAATAGAGCAGCACGTCAGCCACACGCCACCGCAAGGTGAGCTCTATCGAGCACGGCTTTTCTAGGACCAAGGCCACCGATTTCTTCACATTTGACATTCCACCGTACTTCCAGGGTCACGCGTCACCACAATCTTAGTGTTTGCATTTTTTATTTCCTCTAAGGTTGAAAATGCGGATCTACAGCTTTCCAAGTTGTAATTCGCTATTTTCTCATGTATCTTTTACATTTTCTGTTATTTCCTTTGCTTTAGGTTAAAAAAAATACACATAGTCTCTTAGATTCTTGTCCAAAAAGTGTGTCATCTACTTCGTCTTAGAGAGAGTGTGGGTTGTCTAATTTTATCTTAAGACAAAATGTGGAGTTTGTTAAATCTGTCTTAGGACAGAGTGTCATCTCAAACAGTTTGTTTGTAGAAAGTTACAACAATGGACTAGACCATATCAATCACAAAGAAATTTATATATTGGAGAGCCTTAAAAGCAAATGTTTTGAATAACATTTAGGTCGAGGCATTGAAATGAGATATTTCGGTACCGGTACCGTTTCGGAATAGTCTATATATGATTAAATTATATATATAAATTTTATTCCAAAATAATTGTCTATATATGAATAAATTATATATAAATATATATAAGTTATAAATAGTCTATATGAATTGGGAGTCAAAAAATGAGGAAGAAATGAAAGAAAAAAAAAAGTAAAGGCTGAAATCTAAAATATCTGCCGGTATAGGCCAATATGGCCGAAATTCCGACTAGTATGAAACTCGACCCTTCTCTATACCGGCTACCCAGCCGGTACGACATATTTTGGTTGTTCCGGCCGATACGAAATGAAATTAAAAACCTTGTTAAAAGTAGTAGTTTGTTTGTATTCTGTATGTCTCAAGTTAAAGTTGCAATATCCTGTTATGATTGAATATTGGAGTTTGTTCTATCCTCAAAAAAAAAAAAAAAAAACTTGATTACTTTTTCCGGCCAGTGGAACCAATGCTTTCATCTAGTAATCGAGACAAAGATGATGTATTCCACTAATCACTTGATCGTCAGAAGGCACAAGCGGGCTGGTTTTAAGTGATTTGGAGACTTTTTACAATTCCCGTCCGAATTGCAGACAAATTTATTCTGCGTTTAGGTGCAAAAATGAATAACAGTGTGTAAGCAGCCAATTATTAATTTACAGGTATCCAGATCCTTTTCATGAGTGGAGTCCAGCAAGTACCATTGTGGTTCATTTTGGTAAGTGTCAAGAGCTTTCGAGATTGCTGATCAGTCATACTTTGGTGGGAAAGGATCAAAATGGAAGAGCAGGATCAAGAGAGCAGTGTGAGAGATGGAAGAAGATCAAGCAGTAAGGGAGAGGCGTGTGAAGAGTTGAGACAATATATGTATTGCATATTCTCTAATGTTTGCTTTGCAGGATACAACATAGTCTCAAAGGTCGCTCTGGACAAAGGCATGAATCGTTATGTGCTTGTTGCCTATGGACAAATTTTTGGAACTCTAGCTACTGCTTTTTTCGCATTTATCTTCGAAAGGTTACCATTTTTCTTTCTCATCTTCTCTTGTTTTCGCATTCTTCCAATCTGTTCTGTCAACTTCTTCCGCGCTCACCAAAGGAGAAGGAGAAAATCTTTTTCGTTTCATCAAGTTTAACTAACCATTATACGCTCAAGTCACGCATATATAACGGGAAGGGAATGCACAGGCGGATTATTTAGCAAGATTGGGAGCGAGGGGCTGCACTCAGAAATGGCTTTCTCAAGATATTCCTACCAATCTTAGAAGGATGTTACCTATAGATAAGCTTGGTTTTCCCTATATTAGGCGTGTTTAGTGTGAGCGAGGTTGTCATGTCTTCGGAGTGGAGGTTGTTTTGGTTTGTTGGGTGTTTTTTTGTATAGCTTTGTCCTTTGTTGCGAACGGTTTTCCTTCACCATAAGTGAGCGTGATTAAAAGTATGTAGGTGCCGTCCTCCCTTACACCAAAAAAAAAAAAAAAAAAAAACTAACTATTGTACACTCGATCCCTTGCAGGAACAATAACAGCAAACTAAGCGTAGCAATCTTAAGAAATGTCTTCTTCTTGGGTCTCCTGGGGTAAGTTGTATGCGAGATGAATGGATCATGGTCTGCCCTGCTCCATATCTGCAGGAGCCTGTTTTCTAGTTTTTTCAAGTTGGCATAACAATTTAAAGTTTCTGCTAATTCCTTGATTTTTCTCTTACTTTCAAATTTAGAACTGTGCTTTCGAGGACGCTGTTTTTGGCAGGACTGGAATACACTACACCAACTTTTGCATCTGCGTTGGTCAACTTAATTCCATCGATCACCTTTATCCTGGCCGTTCTGTGCAGGTACGAGGAAAAATAATAGCAAGTGCCAAAAATTAACAAACAACAAAAATAATAAAACATATCATAAATAAATAACAATAAATGTATATAAATAGTAAATAACAACATATAATAATAAAAGAATATATAGAAGAAAGCCATCTTATTGCACACCTCGCGGTGGATCCCTCACTAGCAAGTTAGCAACCTATGAGTGGCTTGCATGGGGCCACCATGAGGAGGCCGAACCTCCGTAATCGCACTACTGTCTCCTAGTGGCTTTTTTTTTTTTTTTTTTTGGTCTTAATAATCTATATTCAATCTGAAAATTTTTATTTATCATCTTCTTGTTATCTTTTAACGTGACACTAAATTATTGAAAAACTACTTGTTATATTTAATATTTCGCTTGTCTAGGATGGAGAAATTAGAGATTTCAAAGCGTGGTTCTCAAGCCAAGATATTGGGAACGATCATTGCCTTTGGAGGAGCAACACTGATGACCTTGTACAAGGGTCCCGCTGTGATTTCTTTTCATTCTCAGCGCTCGAATCAACCTACCACTGGAGCCAGATTACTTTTAGGCAAGGATTTAATTAAGGGCTCCTTGATACTTGTGGTTTCATTCATTTCATTGTCAGCATTCTACATCTTACAGGTGAGATCCCTTAACCCAATGCTTAATATAAGCCATTAGTATCGATTATAATACTCCAAATCATGATCCACAGGTAACATGATTATAATTGATTATAACACAACCCGTTCCTCAGATTTAAGAATAAAATCACTTTTAAAAATTTTCAGAGAAACCGGCATGCTACTTATAGTACTAAACCTGATTTAAAAATATATTTGTTTTTGTTTTCTGATATGAGTGCCAAGTACAAAGATTTCTCATAATAAATAGATCAATTGCTTTGAATTAAAATACTGAAATCGTAAATGAGAGTGCGTGGAAATATTTATTAAAATTTCTCAAAGTTTGTAACATAAAAATCATAACTTCAAATCTTTGTACATCATCTAGGTCACTGCCACGCTTCCTAGGACTAAGTGTCGCCCTGCAATTCTACCCTCGTAAATATTCTAACACGGAGTGGTTTAAAAACATGAAACAAACTAAAATTAGTCAATGATTCAGTAAAAAAACTCATCATAACGTAAACATACTTAACATAAAGTTTTTCATAAAATATTTCATTCTAAGAACTTAAAATCATGATCATTCATACATATATTTATGCCATGCGTAACTTATCTTAAATTATCTGACTTATCATACTTATTTTGATGGCCACACACTTAACCCTATATGCAAGGTTGTACACCGACCCCACATCACACGGTCACCAGGAGAGCCGCTAATAATATTCTAGCATACTATGGTGGACCACGCTTAGTTCCGTGGCTTGCACATCCACCCATAAATGAATTATGCAACGTGAATGGCCATCTGATTAACTGTTCTGAACTTATCTTACACTTGATCTTCTGAAAGTTTGTATCTTATGCAATATGAGATACATAAGATGCATAATACATACATAAATATAATATGTAGAATGAAACATGATGAATGACGTGTTTGCAAATATCATGACATGAGTGGTACTTCAACACTGGCTTCCAAAAAATTGGCTTTAATAATAATACATATAACTAGCTAACATGTGTTAATCCTAATTTATGATCAAGCTACTTACTTTATAATGTTGCTCCCTAAAATTTTCGACACAAAATTGATCACGGTGTTGGATTGGAGGTTTATGGTTTTTTCAAAATAACACGCAGAAGGGAAATATTTATAGAAAGATTGGGTGAGGGTGACAACCAGTTTGAGTTGGACTCGGTTAATACATGTAGTGATACTAATCTACTGAACACTTAGTTGTAATCATCTAAGAAGATAATTTGAATTTAAAAATATGATCTAATAGTTTATTCAATGTAGAATTGGCAATGACTAATATTGCATAGGGTACTTCAATCAGTGATGATTTTAAATTGAAATAAACTTCTAATGGCCGATCTTTAAATTTTAAAATGAGTCTAACTCATTCAATAAATAATAAATGAGATTTAACCTAGTTATTGAACCTAATTAAAACTCCTAATCAATCTCAATAATTTATCGCTCATTAGCTTATCCAATATGGTCATTAAATATAATTTAGGCCCAATAAAAATTATTAATATCTCAACCTTAGAATTATTGGGCCAGATGGTTATAGATTATAAGTGGGGTGGGTTGTAGGGCTCTCGCCACCCATCTGCCCTCTCGCCCCCACCAGCTGGCCCCCATTTGGGCAGTCAAGCACGCCCGGCCGTCAGATGCCAAGGTGCAGGCCTCCGCCCGCAACTCAGAAGACATGCAGGGATGGGGCCCGAGCTAGACCCTAGCTCACCCGCATTAGGCCCCGTCCGTTCTCAAACACACGCACACGCGCACGCACACATACATACATATATATATATTTTTTCTTTAATAAAACGACGTCATTTTGATGTTTGGCTGAGTGCTATATAAAGAAAAAAAAAACTAAATTTTTTGTAGAAATCTCCTTTCTCCCTTCTCTCTCTCTCTCTCTCTCTCTCTCTCTCTCTCTCTCTCTCTCTCTCTCTCTCTCTCTCTCTCTCTCTGTCTCCCTCCGCCATTCTCTCCGGTCCCCTTTTCTTCTCCTCCACTTCTCTTCCACTTTTTCTTCTTGAAGGTTGAAGCTTGTGATTGTGAGACATGGTGTCTCAATCACCCATGAGACCCACGTCCATTTTTAGCAGTGGTTCTTTGCTCTGACCCACGACAACGCCGTGGTCTTGCTGGAACAAAAAGTTGCAATTCTTTTTAATGTTTACTTTTCTTTATTTGTATTTCTAACTATTGGATGATGGATATGTTGGTTTTTTTTTTCCGGTTGGTTTTGGTTTTTTTTTTATTATTGTTTTTGTAGTTTTGGTTTTGGATCTGTGGGCAGACGGCCATGTGGGCCACCGCCCCTGGCATTTGGACGGGGGCACCAGCCCACGGGGGCAATGCTAGGGTTTGGGTGCCCAAATTACCTCCAGCGGGAGTGGGGGGCTGGACAAGAGCTCTCTTCTTCAAGGGTGTGAGTAGCACCCCTAATTATAAGTACTACCAGGGGATGTGTAGTTTAATTTCTTGAAAGTCGGATTGTTTTGGCATTTCTAATCCAAAACTGACCAACATTGATCGATTTATGAGCTGCAGTTGGATCCCTTTTAGTTATATCATAAAGTTGTCAATTTTTTATATAAAGTCAAAGCAAAATTCAAAGATTTTGATTTAGAATTCTAGTGTTGTGGATTTGGGTCAAGAGTATGCGACTATGCCCCTAATTTATATCACTCACTTTGCTTATTTGATGTGGCACTGCAATGTGATGTTACTCAGCTTATTAAAAGAATTTTTAAATTTTTAAAAATATATATTCAAGACAAAATGGTATCTGAAAATACAAAAAGATGAAGACTAAAATCCTAGATTCTCTCTACTCTTTTATGTTTGTGTTTTAAATTTTTTAGTAAGTTACATGGCACCACATTATCAAGAGGACGTAATGGATATAAATTAGGAGGTATAGTAGCATTACTCTTTGGGTCAACTTCTCTCGACCTCATTAGATAGGTAATGGAATTATGAAGAGGATTGGCCTGATCCTTGGCATTCTCTGTTTTAGATTTCCATAAATTCATGTTCAGTTTAATCACAAATGAAGTAGATCAGGCCTCTCTTTGTCTGAATATTTAGATTATTAGCTCCTATATATATAGAAAGGAACAGAGTGCATGATAATTGACATGATGACGTGATTATTGCAGACAATTACAATCAAAATGTATCAGGCACCAATAACTCTCACATCATTAACTTGCTTATCGGGTGCTATTCTCTCCACAATCATGACTGAAATTCTGGATCATAAAGCTTCCTCATGGAAGTTGTCATGGAACATCACCCTTCTTGCTCCCATCTATAGCGTATGCTTCTATATGCCACCCCATGTCTTCATCTTTATATATATTATTCTTGAAAATCTAAATTTTTTGACCTTTTTTTTTGTTTTTTTGGCAGGGGATTGTGATATTTGGAATTACCATTTATGTTCAAACGTTGGTAGTAAGAAAGAAGGGTCCAGTCTTCATGACAGCTTTTAGACCATTGGCCACAATAATTGTAGCCATTATGGGACTGCTCATTTTAGGAGATGCTTTATATATGGGAAGGTATGTACGTGGATAGATTAATAATTGCTAGCTTTTGGTCTACCAAATGGATTTATTGTGGCATTTTCTACTTGCATTTCAGTATTATTGGAGCTTCATTGATAGTTCTTGGTCTGTATGCCACTCTATGGGGAAAAGAAAAAGAGAAAGCCGAGAAGCTGTCCCAGCAAACCGTATCTGAAGAAGTTATTGAAATTAAGGAAGCAAAGCAATAGAGTTGGATATATTTTAAATGCATGGTGGTTTCCTATTAGAAACTTAACTTCTATTTGTTCATTAAGATCGTGTAACTTTTCACTCTTGAATGTCCTACCTGCATGCGGACGGATCGAGTTACGTCATTAATTACGTGAATGATGCTGAGTTAATACATGCATGACACATAATTTTATGTACGTCAAGTGTTTATTTTGACCCTTATAACCTCCCAGCTTGTCGTGTATGAACAACCTTGCCACATAGGTTAAGATTGATCTCAAAATTGAATTTGCATAATGTATGATTTCTAACATGATCTCGCTAATTCGTTTATATATTTGATGGGTATATATATAAGTGAATAGGACCGATAAAAGTGAATTGAGTGCATTTAGCTTAATTCCTTGATTAATTACTCACTTTTCAATTTAGTGCTGTGTTTGGGAGGACGTACACCGTATTACGCAGGACTGGAATACACTTGTTCACCAGCTGTTGCATCTGCTTTGGGCAACTTAATTACATATCCAGCGCTGGATTTTCCTCAAGCCTTCTTCACGCCAATTTTGAAACATACACTAATTTTGAAAGGAGTCCAAATCTAAATTTTAAAGAAAATGATTTGTGCTGTCTTAGGATAGGTAAGTTTAAATCTTAGAATACGTAAGTTTGGTGTAATTTTTTTTAAAAAAAATGGAACAAATTTGAAACCCATTAAAAAAAATTGATATAAACCCCACTATATTTCAAATAAAATATACTGAACTTACACAAATTAAAACTATGGCCTCGTTTGTTTTCAGGAAACATCTCATCTCATCTCACTTTATCATTACAACTTTTTTAAATTCTCACACAAAATAAAATAAACAATTCAACTTTTTCAAATCTTAAAATAAAAATAATATTAAAAAATATATTCTAACAATATTTCAAATTCTAATTCATTTATCTCATCTATAAAAACAAACGAAACCTATATCTAACATTGTTAAAACTTAATTTAAACCAGGGTATCCGCAAGAAATGCTGTCAAGGAGATAATGCAGTACTCTGTGGTCTGTATATATGCAACTCAATGTCATGAACGTGGAGGTTGAGTCGGATTCCTGGGTGGTGTTTAATCGGTTGAAAGGGACTGAGTGTACGTGTACGTTGGGCTTTGAGGGAAAGTACTATCTTTATTTTTTTATTGGTTAATGAAAAAACAGATGTTGGGCCTATAGATTGGGAAATATGGTTACGACATTCACTTAAATAATGAACAAATTAAGTTTTCTTGATCGTGATCTTCTCAAAGTTCGTGTCCAAATTCCATCATAAAATTTGGAGATATATAAACATATAAACTATATTATATATATATATATGTACCTCTCATTCAGAATGTAATGTGGTCCAGAAGATTCACATAGGTATATAATTGACAAAGTAATCTAGATTATATATATATATATATATATGTGTGTGTCTCTCTACGAATTGCGTGCACTCCAAAATTCAGAAAAGGAAAGTTATGGCCGCCAGGTCTCGATCTCATCTTAATTAATATGTGCTCAATTATTTATTTTCTAACGCTGAAAGAAAAAGAAAGAAATTACGTACGTAGGTAGAGATATAAAGAACTTTTGCGAGTCAAAAGTAATCTAGAAAAAAGGGATGAATTATTTAGAAAAAAGGGATAAAGTTAGAAGATTCAGAGCAAGAAGATTGAAAAATGACAAACGATTGGACAAGCACTAGATCAAGAAAAGAAGAAAGATATTCGATCGATGGCCCAGGGGCAAGATCAGGCAGATTATGAAAAATATCATGCATGCCGGCTCCGAAGGATCATGATCCACCGTAAATCTAATTAGGGAAATATATATATATATATATATATATATATATATATATATTAATTTGGTTCTCTTTCTTGTCCACTAATTTTATTTAAGGAGTTGAAAGAATAGTTTTTACTTTCATGTTTCCTCCACTATATATACTACCAGAGCTGCAATGATCAATTGAAATGATGATCATTTTTTAAAAATATATAATACGTCATGAAAAAACTCCTCTCTTAAAAATAGGTATAATTCTTTTAATTAACAATATTATTGAAATATTATCTACACGGATACAATATTTCATGTGACTTAACAACAAAACCCATTTTAACATAAACCCAATTAGACTGTTCATCTAAAAAATATATCTGAGACATACAATAAGGATAAACTGGTAATAGAACTCAACTATTAGGTTAATGATTTATATATATATATATATATATATATATATATATATATAAAACTTATAAGAACAAAGCTAGAGGAACAAAACACACGGACTAGAACTCAGAATGTGGCGACAGGGACTTACCCCAGGGAGACCGAGGCAAGCATGGAGGAGTACGGTGCGACTGGGATGGCTGGCGGGACAGTGGTGGCATGACTAAAGAGCAGGAGTGCGGTGTAGATGCCGTCAAGCCAGGCTGAGCACAAGAGAAAAAGAGAGGGCGAGGGGTGGTTACGGCTGAGGTGACCTGTGGGTGTCCAGCACCCTTTTTTGTGCGGGTGGCGACGGCTTGGAGTGGCTGGTGCAGTGCGGTGCAGTGCAGTGGTTTGGTGGTAGGACCTCTATTTGAGTGGCTAAAAACAGGGGAGTTTCGCGGCTTTGAGTGGCTAAGCACGGTGGTGAGGTCTAGACCAAGGCTCACAAGGGATGGATGAACTGTGTGGCAGCAATGTGTGGGTGCAGTGGGTCACCCAACTCACCCTCTGTTTTGTGAAAAAAAAAAAAAAAGAAACATTACAATCGTGGGTAATGGAGGTTGTGGTTGATGGCAATGATCCTCACTAGCACAGTGGAGAGGAAACCTCGGTTTGGCCTTCCGTGAAGAGAAGAACAAGCGACACTTATTCTAGGGTTGTTGTTGCTTAACATATATAATAGCTATAAGTAGTAAACAGATCAAACCTAAAGAAAAGGGAATGAGAGACTTGCATGAAAATGGAGAAACGGCGTGAACCCGTGCGACACAGAATCTAGAAACACTTTTCATGGGCCTAGGCCTGGCAGCGGGCTGGGTATTACATCCTCCCCCCTTATAAAAATTCCGTCCTTGGAATTTGTTATAAATTGTCAAAACTCCCATCGAAAAGTTGTGAGTGCTTATCTCGCATTACTTCCTCCAATTCCCAAGAAGCTTCATTAGTAGCGTGATTTTTCCACAACACTTTAACTAAAGAAATAGTTCTAGTCCGTAACACTTGTTCTTTCTTTTCTAAGATCCGAACTAGTTCTTCTGCATAAGTCATATATTCCTAAATCTAAAGTGGTTCATAGCCAATAATGTGCATCGGGTCGGGTATATACTTCCTTAACATGGAAATATGAAATTCATTATGCACTCTAGTAAGTGTCGGTGGAAGTGCTACTCTATATGCCACCGGTCCAACCCGGTCAAGAATCTCAAATGGCCCAATATATCGTGGGCTTAACTTGCATTTCCTTCCAAATCTCATAACTCCTTTCATCGGTATTATTCTCAAAAATATTTTATCTCCAACCTCAAACTTTAACTGGCGGCGACGTTTATCTGCATAATTCTTTTGTCGACTCTGAGCTGCTTTCATTCTAGCCCGAATGATATCTATTTTCTCTGTAGTCTGCTAAATAATCTATGGCCCCAAAAGTTTCCTTTTACCTACTTCATCCCAATACAATGGAGATCTACACCTTTTGCCATACAAAACTTCGTAGGGTGCCATCCCAATGCTAGCCTGAAAACTATTATTATAAGCAAACTCGACAAATGGTAAATGACATATCTAAGTTCCCTTAAAATCCATCACACATGCCCTCAACATGTATTCTAAGATCTGAATAGTTCTTTCTAACTGCACATCTGTTTGAGGGTGAAATGTAGTACTGAAACTTAACTTAGTACCCATTGCCTCTTGTAAGTTTCGCCAGAACTTGGAAGTGAAACGAGGGTCTCTATCTGACACAATGGATACTGGTACCCCATGCAGCCTCACTATCTCCCGCACATACAGCTCAATTATCTTCTCCAGTTTATAAGAAACTTTAATGTGTACAAAACGGGCAGTTTTCGTTAAGCGATCCACGATCACCCATATAGCATTTTGTCCGCTCAATGTCCTTGGTAGGCCTGTCACAAAGTCCATGGAGCTATGCTCCTACTTCCACTCTGGAATCTGGAGCGATTGTAATAATCATGCTGGTCTCTGATGTTCCGCCTTCACCTGTTGGCAAATTGGGCACTGTTCCACAAATTTAGAGATTTCTCTTTTCATACCATTACACCAAAAAGACTCTCTCAAGTCCCGATACATCTTGGTACTCCCCGGGTGAATGGTGTGCTTCTTCAAGAATTATCCTTTTCAGTTCTTCATTAGCTGACACGCACAATCTACCTCTAAACCTTAAAACTCCATTCTCTAAAATGCTAAAGTCAAATTTGCCCCCGTTCCCGACTTCTTCCACTAGTTTCACTAACCCTGAATCCACTTTCTGAGCAGTTTTGATTCTATCTATCAAGGTTGGTTGAACAATCAAACTGGCCATGAAAGTATTTGTATCACTAGTGATGACCTCAATACCGACTCTTTCTAGGTCCACTAACAACCTATGTTGAGTGGTAAGGGCTGCAACTGCCGGTCCCATATACTTCCTACTTAAGGCATTAGCTACAACATTAGCTTTGCCTGGGTAATAATTGATGGTGTAATCATAATCCTTGGTGAACTAGAGTCATCTCCTCTGCCTCATATTTAATTCCTTTTGGGTGAAGAAATATTTCAAACTCTTGTGATCTGTATAAATTTTGCACTTTTTCCCATACAGATAGTGTCTCCAAATCTCAAGTGCAAAAATGATTGCCGAAAGTTCCAGATCATGCGTGGGATAATTATGCTCATACGCTTTCAGTTGGCATGAGGCGTATGCTATAACCTTCCCATGTTGCGTCAGAACGCACCCCAATCCAAGCCTTAATGCATCGCTACAAACTACAAATCCACCTCTAGTAGTGGGGACAGTTAACACCGGAGCTGTCACTAATCTCCGTTTCAACTCCTGGAAGCTTTCTTCACACTTTGCTATCTATTTAAACTTATTATTTTTTTCTAGTGAGTGCAGTGAGAGGAACTGCTATCCTATAGAAACTATCAATGAATCGACGATAATAACCCGCCAATTCCAAGAAACTTCTAACTTCATGAACATTCTTCGGTGCCGACCAATTAACTACTGCTTCCACTTTTTCTGGATTCATTGAAATGCCATCTTTCGAAACTACATGCCCCAGAAATACGATTGAACCCAGCCAAAATTCACATTTCTTCAATTTAGCAAACAACTTTTTATCTCTAAGTGTCCCAATTACCAGTTTTAAATGTTCTTCATGCTCATTCTTGCTTTTAGAGTATACTAGGATATCATCAATAAAAACAACCACAAACTTATCCAAAAATTCATGGAACACCCTGTTCATCAAATTCATGAATAATGCTGGGGCGTTAGTCAGGCCAAAAAGCATGACCAAAAACTCATAATGGCCATATCGAGTTCTGAAAGCCGTCTTAGCCACATCTTCTGCCCTGATTTTCAATTGATGGTAACCTGATCGAAGATCAATCTTTGAAAATACCTAAGCACCCTGGAGCTAATTAAACAAATCTTCTATACAGGGTAGCGGGTACTTATTCTTTATGGTCACCCTATTAAGTTCCCTGTAATCAATACACCTTCTTATCAATCCATCCTTCTTCTTCACAAAGAGAACTGGAGATCCCCAAGGTGATACACTAGGTCTGATGAAATCCCTTGTCCAACAAATCTTGCAACTGCTCTATGAGTTTCACTAATTCAGATGGTGCTATTCAGTAAGGTGCTTTCGAAAGGGGTGTCTTGCCTGGGACTAGTTCAATAGCAAACTCTACCTCCCGCTCGGGCAGGAGTCCAGGTAAATCTTTTGAGAAAACCTCTGGATATTCCCTCACAACAGGTATCTGCTCTAACTTCAACTCCTCTTTTGGTGCTTCTACCGCACAGGCTAAGAATCTCTGACAAACCATCACGTAGCAATTTTCCAACTTGAATGGCAGATGTGACGGGTGGATGCAATCTCACTTTCCAGCCTGTGAACCGAAATTCACTTTCTTTTGAGAGTCTAAAAACCACTTCTTTTTTAAAACAATCTATATTGGCGTGGTAGCAAGCCAGCCAATCCATACCCAAAATCACATCAAACTCAATCATGTTAAACATTATTAAATCTGTTGGCATTAATCTTCCCTCAATAAATAAAGGACACCCTGGTAGAATCTCATCACAGACTACCGAATTTTTTGTTGGGGTCGCAACCACTGATTTGTACTTCACCTTTTTGGTTTCTAAGGTACAAAATAGAGAATAAGTCATGGAAACAAAAGAATGTGTCGCTCCCGAATCAAATAGCACAGCGGCATTATTAGAAAACAAAGAAAGCGTACATGTAGTAACAATCAACATCATTCATGAACTAGAATTTTCCAAGTCCTAACATTAACCAACAAATTTAAATCTTAAAGCAAAGCGAAGAAGTTATACCAATGATCACATCATTCCTAAAGTCTGCAAATTCTAAGACCTCAAATACCTATAATATTCTACCTCATAGTCCGTTCCACTATCACATCAAATCTGAAAATGATTTCTTAAAGTGTATCTATACTCCAAATTTTCACACACTATAGTCTGCAGAACCTCAAACCTGACTCTGATACCAACTGTAACACCCCGTCCGCGAAGATCTCAAGAGTTAACTCATATCACCTAAAAATCATTTTTCATCCACATAATACATACTCTAATTTTTCTCTAACGCACAAAACACTCATTAATTCATATCAAAAACTCCAATATAATTATTTTAAGACAATACAAAGTCTTAATATGAACATCAACCTCCCAAAAAATCACATTATCAGAGCAACAAGCTTACTGGATAAAAATCCTCAATACTCATATAAAACTTCTATACTTAAACCATCATTCTTAACTCATCTCGCCCATGCTTCATATTCTTGATCATCAACTGGAATATTCAAATCATCTAAAAAATATTGTGGAGATAAGGGGTGAGTTATCAACAACTCAATAAGCAGAGAACATATACTAGTATGTAAACATGAGCATTTTCAAAAAGTTCAATATGCAGAAACAAAACATTTTTATTTTTATATGCAGATCTCATAAACGTGTTATTAGAAAATCAGAGCGACTTTTCAATCTTTTCATACTCAAAAATCAAATGTTCATATTTAACAACACTTTTCATATTCAAAGACCATTTTCATATTGAAAACCAACTGTTCATATTTAAAGATCCGTTTCATATTAAAAAACGCTTTGGCATAACATAACTGAACATTTTTATCTTATCAAATCATATCGTATCATATCATATACCATGTTTAACCCCCGTGGTAGGGTTGTGCTATCCCCGGTGGCCAAAGCAGGAAGTATCATATTATGAAACTTTTCCTTTTTCAATTTCAGAGCCCCAAGTGTGCACACATAAAAGAACATGTAAAAGACCACTTTGTTTCCAAAGTGGGTGCACTCATATCATATCATATCATGTTGGTACCAACCATATCACGTGAATCCGTATCATCATATCAGAACCATATTCAGAATCAGAATCAGAATAGATAAGCATGTCAAAGGTTTTTCATATCCTTATTATATCAAACCACATGTTGAACATATTCATATCGTTTCCATTTGATCATAAACAAGTCCAAATCATTTTCATATTATATGTACAAAAATTCACAGATATCGTATTCGCTCTTTTGCACATTTCAGAAACATGGCAAATATTGCTCATATCTACACAATTCATGTCAAAAACATTTATTTTCTCTTTCATATAGATTTTTCATGGGTGAATACAAAACACATATACTGAAGTTGTTTTCATGTTTTCTTTTAAAAACATATCGTGCACATTTTACAAACCAACCTTAGTTCATTTTCCTTTCTTTTTTTTTATGCAAATCTAGCATAGGAACCCCGCTTACCTGGACTTCTTACCTTTTCAAAAATTTTCTCAAAAGTGCCGAACAAATATTAATCTTCACCTATAAGATAATCACGTAATTCCCGTAAATCTCCAGTCAATCACATATTTCGATATTTAAGCCTAAGCTTCTAAAATAACCTATTTTAATTCCTCAAAACTTAAAATTCTCATAACCTCAAAATAGGATCATTTTCCAAAACCATCAATATCCTCTTAATCGAATTTGTACCGAATAAGAATTTAATCGAACAAGTATTATGATAATTACGGAACTCAATAAATACTAATATTAAAATATCCAAAATACCAACAACGTATTATAAATTAATAGAATACTTTGGCTACTTTAAAAAAAAAAATCTTATAGAATACGTCATGAAAAACTCCTCTCTTAAAAATAGGTATACTTCCTTTAGTTAACAATATTATTGAAATATTATCTACACGGATACAATATTTCATGTGACTTAACAACAAAACCCATTTTAACATAAATCCAATTAGAGTGTTCATCTGAAAAATATATCTGAGACATACAATAAAGATAAACTGGTAATAGCACTCAACTATTAGGTTAATGATTTATATATATATATATATATATATATATATATATATAACTTATAAGAACAAAGCCAGAGGAACAAAACACATGGACTAGAACTCAGTATGTGGCAGCAGGGACTTACCCCAGGGAGACCGAGGCAAGCGTGGAGGAGTACGGCGCGACGGGGCTGGCTGGCGAGACAGTGGTGGCGTGACTAAAGAGCAAGAGTGCGGTGGAGATGCCGTCGAGCTGGGCTGAGCACGAGAGAAAAAGAGAGGGCAGGGTGAGCGAGCGAGAGGCAGAGAGAAAGCAGTGTGTAGACAGAAAGAGATGCTCACCGTGACGGGTGGTTAAGGGCTGAGGTGGCCTGTGGGTGTCCAACGCCCTTTTCCATGCAGGTGGCGACGGCTTGGTGTGGCTGGTACGGTGCGGTGTAGTGGTTTGGTGGTAGGACCTCTGTTTTGGGTGGCTTAAAATAGGAGAGTTTCGTGGCTTGCAATGGAGGCTATGGGAGGCGTTGGGTGGTGGCTTTGAGTGGCTGAGCACAGTGGTGAGGTCTAGACCAAGGTTCACAAGGGATGGACGAACTGTACGGCAACAACGTGTGGGTGCAGTGGATCACCCGACTCACCCTCTGTTTTGTGAAAAAAAAATTACAATCATGGGTAATGGAGGTTGTGGTTGACGGCAATGATCCTCATTAGCGCAGTGGAGAGGAGACCTCGGTTTGGCCTTCTGTGAAGAGAAGAACAAGCGACACTTATTCTAGGGTTGTTGTTGCTTAACATATATAATAGCTATAAGTAATAAACAGATCAAACCTTAAGAAAAGGGAATGAGAGACCTGCATGAAAATGGAGAAATGGGATGGACCCGTGCGACGTGGAATCTAGAAATGCTTTTCATGAGCCAGGGCCTGGCAGCGGGCTGGGTCTTACATCCTTAGTATTAACACATTTTTCTCTTTTTTTTTTTCTTTTTCTTTTATTTTGCAATTTATGGTTGAGATGTGAATTTAATGGCCATGAACGATATTCAACAAAATATTCTCTGAGATGCTGTTTTCTAAATCCATAGAGACCATCACGTATTTACACATGACATAAGGTTATATGATAAATGGTAGTTTAGTCACAAATCAGAAATTTATGGTGACAGGCCAGGTAGCTCATGATGAAGGACATTTGACCAAAAGGTAATTGAACTTATCCTTAGTTTCTTAATTTTCTGTTTTGTTTATTTTTAAAGTATGCTTTTATACACTGAACCAACTCCAGTACTGAACTAAAAAGTCACATGGCACTTGCGGGCGGCTGGTACTTTTAACTTATAAGTGGAATTTACTATTTAGCACCTACGATTATTGCTCATAAAAAGAAAAGGAGCGACAAAAAAAGGTGGAGTTCTAGCATGTGAACCATTTTGGTATGGTGAGAGAGGTAAATTAACAGAATGTTGTGAAAGTGTGTATATATGTAGAGCTTTGGAGATTCATGTGATGTCATATTTTGGTGGGAAAGGACCAAAATGGAAGAGCAGGAACAAGAGAGTGGTGTGAGAGATGGAAGACTAGGAAGCAGTAGTAAGGGAGAGGCATGTGAAGAGTTTAGACAATATATGTATTGCATATTCTCTAATTTTTGCTTTGCAGGTTACAACATAGTCTCCAAGGTCTCTCTCGACAAAGGCATGAGTCGTTATGTGCTTGTTGCCTACGGACACGCTTTTGGAACTCTTGCTACTGCTGTTTTCGTATTTCTCTTCGAAAGGTTACCATCATTTTCTTTCTTCTTCTCCTCTTGGTTCCGCATTCTTCCAATCTGTTCTGTCAACTTATTCCGCTCTGACATGACTAGCTCCCTTGTACACTCCCTTGCAGAAACAATAACAGCAAACTCAGCGTAGCGATCTTAAGAAATGTCTTTTTCTTGGGTCTCCTGGGGTAAGTTGATGCGAATTAAATAGGCCATGGGCTCTGCTCCATATGATCTGCGGAAGCCTGTTTTCTAGTTTAATTTATCAAGTAGGCATGACAAAGTTTAGCTTAATTCCTTGATCATGATTTTATCCCCTTTCAATTTAGAGCTGTGTTTG
Organism: Juglans microcarpa x Juglans regia; assembly: GCF_004785595.1. NCBI lineage: Eukaryota > Viridiplantae > Streptophyta > Magnoliopsida > Fagales > Juglandaceae > Juglans > Juglans microcarpa x Juglans regia. The sequence goes on along the minus strand of NC_054596.1, from coordinate 9,872,361 downwards.
GGAGGACACTGTTTTACGCAGGGCTGGAATACACTTCACCAGCTGTTGCATCTGCGTTGGCCAACTTAATTCCATCAATCACCTTTATCCTAGCCGTTTTGTGTAGGTAATAAGGAAATAGTACTACTCCTTGTCACAAATTAACTTTCATGAGTTTCCAATTTAATTATAGTGTCTCCGATCGATCGTCGTTTTGCGTTTTAATAAAAAGGATCCTTTTGTTTCTATAAAATTTAAAAAACTAAGGGATGATTGATGTAATAATCTAAGCACGCGTAAAGAGAAGTGTCTATCCATAAAAAGATTGGAAAAATCTATTTATCATCATTTTTATCATCATTTTCTCAATATTTGTTAATGTGACATTAAATGATAAATCTACAAATGAAACATAATAAATGGTCTCTAATTATGAGATGATGGAAAGATGATGATAAAAATGATGATGAGTAACATTACTAAAAAAAATATGATAAAATTAAATTTACAAACTGACATAGCTTAATCGATCATGAGATCATATGCCAATTTTATTTTATTATAAAAAAATTTTACAATTTAAAGAATCATATCAAATCACGTCAATTTATAAATTTATTTTTATGAATCATTTATTTTATGTAAAACAATGTACCACTCATTATTTTAATGTGAAATGTACAAAAATTCTTTTTTATTTCTAAACATGAACTTTGTATCAGTTTTTTGAAGATCGGCAGCTAGCCTCTAAACACATGGTGTGGTACTGTGTGTGAATTTTTAGTGGAATACAATCGTGCATCTATTGCGACTAAGGTTGTATTTAGATATTGAATTCAGTTTAGTTCTTTATAAATAGTAGCAAGTTGAGTAGTAGAGGGAGTTATGTGGGGCCCATCTAAATTGAGTTTAAAGTGTGTTTAGAATCTTTGATCTACTATGTTTGGGTACCAAGAGTACCTCAAGTACTCTCACTACTATTCTTTACTTTATTATTACTTTTCACCTACTTTTTTACTATTCATTACTTTTTACCTACTATTCATTATTCTATTATTACTTTTTTACTATTTTTTCACTACTATTCACAAACATTCTCAACACTTCTCAAGTATTCTCTCTACCCAAACGTAGCCTTATGAATTTAGTATTTTTTATAGAAAGTTGAATAAAGTTATAGGTCCCACGTATAAAGATGTGTTAAGTTGAAAAAGATTATAGATCCCACTTGTAAGAAAGTTTTGAGTTGAGATGAATTTAATTAGTAATTTGAGAGTTGGATGTTTGAATATTAGACTCAACGTAAAATTAGATTGAGTTCAACTGAACCAGGCAACTAAACGCAACCTACGAGAGTAAATAAGAGGAAAATAGATCACATAAATAGAAAATGGAAGGGGGGGAAGAAATCCAGCAATATATATAAAGATTACAAGGTTGAGTGTTCAAAATTCAAAACTAGAAAGTAAAAATTAGAGCTTTAACCTTTAATTAATTAATTTCTCGAAATATCAAGCCTATATATATTGTTTATTACATATATCCATTCAATTGTTCCCAAATAATCTCGTGCTTTATTTGTGAGGTGATAAATTTTGCTAATTGGCATGCACATTGATCATCAGGATGGAGAATTTAGACATTTCCAAGCGTAGTTCTCAAGCCAAGATATTGGGAACCATTGTTGCCTTTGGTGGTGCAACACTGATGACCTTATACAAGGGTCTCCCTCTGCTTTCCTTTCATATTCAGCACTCGCATGATCACCCTGCAGCCAGTAGACTACTCTTGGACAAGGATTTAATTAAGGGCTCCTTGATTCTTGTGGTTTCATACATTTCACTGTCAGCATTTTACATCTTACAGGTCATGTTTTACGGTCAATCATGTTAACATCATCATCATCATCTTCTTCTAATAATTTCAACTACAGTCTCGATCAAAATCTTTACTGTGATAGTATTGCAGACGATTAGTGATATATATTAACTCATACAATAATTAATCAATCATGACATGATTATTATTATTGCAGACGATTACAGTAAAGATGTATCCAGCACCAATAACTCTCACGTCATTAAGCTGCCTATCAGGTGCTGTTCTCTCCATTATCATGACGGCAATCTTGGATCATAAAGCTTCGTCCTGGAAGTTGTCATGGAACATCGCCCTTCTTGCTCCCATCTATAGCGTATATATATACACATATACTTCTATATTAATGTCATTAACCCATGATATCTTCATATTTATTTCGATTTATCTTTAAAAAGTGTAGGATTTTTATGATGTTTTGGCAGGGAATTGTTATATTTGGGATTACAGTTTATGTTCAAACGTTGGTGGTAAGAAAAAAAGGTCCAGTTTTCATGACAGCTTTTAGACCTTTGGCCATAGTAATTGTAGCCATTATGGGACTCTTCATTTTGGGAGATGTTTTATACATGGGCAGGTAATGGTATGCACTTACGTATATACGTACGTGGATCATCATAATATCGATCATTGTTTTAGGGCTACCAAAAAATGATAAAAGGTCATTCATTTCTAGTATTCTCTGTTTTGCATTTCAGTATTATTGGAGCCACATTGATTGTTATTGGTCTGTACGCCACTCTATGGGGAAAAGAAAAGGAGAAAGCAGAGATCAAGCTGTTCCAGCAAACCATAATATCTCATGAGGAAGCTGGCATCGAAATCAAACAAGAAAAATAATAGACTTTTGTTTTTAAATTTATTCGGTAAGATGTATTAATTATTTATAATTAAATCACTTATCTGCATAAAATGATGCATTAGACTAGACTATATATATATATAGTTTTATTTATTCAATAATTAAGATGTAACTACTTAATTAATTTTATCACTTATATACATCCTAATGCTAATAGTGGATAGATTTATTTTAAAAATATTTATTTAAATAAATAATTAGGTAATGCATGTGAAATTAACTTCATTCCTAAACATGATACAATTAATTGGCTTATATTATAATAATAACCAGTAATTTTAAGAGTATAAACTCATGTATGATTTAAACTTTTCTCATATGGCAACATTAGTTGCATGTATCAGACCAAAGCCCCACATGCAGTAATATTGCCTATGACATCTTCCAATCCAATGGTTTAAACGTTGAGCCTTTTATGCAAATTTAAACATGTTACGAGCACTAGCAAGGGTGTAGGCAAACACCAATGCAAACCAATATTTAGCTAATAACCCCATTAAATTTACTGCATTGGAAAAGTCAAATGCAAATTTTTTGCTTACATAGTACAGTATCTCTACATATTTGGATAGATACTATTCACCATCTATTGATAATTTTTTTTACTTATTTCTCTTTCCTCTCACTTGCTCTCTCTCTCAACAGAAGGCAAAATAATAATTTAATTAAAAATTAAATTATTGATTAACGTATAGTCAGCATATATAATTATAAAATATAAAAAAAAAATTATGATTATTAAAAAATAATATTTTATTATTATTTTGATTAATAAATAGATAATTTAACGTTAGAATCTTTCTTAAATGACAAAGATAAAAGACAAGAATATGTGGTTTTAGTCAAACTTTACCTTTTCTTTTGCCTACACCATCACTAATTAATGCTCTGGCAAACTGGGATTAGACCGATCGATTGATTATAGAAGCAGGAGACTCTCTTGAGCTATATGGTTATCCAAAACAAAGCTATAATCTTGGATTAGAAAATCTTGTCCTTGAATAAGGATGTAGCTTGAAATTCTCAAAGACATAACTTTCTGAAAAGTTCAGAATTAAGTGTCAATTTCATTACACAAAATATAGTCAAATGGGCCGACTCCAACTGAGTAATATATATATATATATATATCGGAGGCATTCCAATCAGTTCCGGTACATTTTTGTGATCCAAATTTGATTTTTAGTCCCCTTGAGATTTGTACTGGTTTGACACCTTTTTGTAATATTTACCCAAAAAAAGAGAGATATAATACCAATTCCAATGACACTTCGTGTGCAACTCAATGTCATGACTCATGAATATGCAGGCGGTTGAGGTTGAGGTTTGCGGCCGGATAATTGACTTCCGACCCAATCCAACAGTTATAAGGTGAGCCCAGCCCATTGAAGTCGCCCACAACTATAAGGCCCAGGCCCCACCAACAATAAAGATTTCATTAAAAGCGCATATTTCGTACAGAGTCAACCATAGAGTTGGACAAGGAATTTAATGTGGTCCAGAAGACGCGCGCAGGTAAGAATAATTGGCATAAAGTAGTCTAGGCCGACGATCGTTTGTCTCTCTTTTATGAGTGCGAAACGATATTCGAAGGCCCATGATCATATTTGATTGTACGTTCAAAAGGGAAATAGTAAGGGAATATATACCATATTGTTTTCATCTATTTGAAATATTTATTATTTCTACTCATATTCTTTGTCCAATTTAATATTATTTCTACTCATATTCTACTCATATTCATTTTAAAAGAGCTTATGATCCACAATTAAAAATGGATTTTTTTTCTTTTTTTTGTAATGTGGGATACAGATTTATCCACCTCTTTTAAATTGATTATACGAGACTTGCACACTTTATATATAACTCTACAAATCGAATATATACTTAAGCGGGACATGATAAGAAGGAAACCACTAAAGCTCTTCATGCTAATTAAACACTACTTAATCTGAAATATAAAATTACTCCACTGATGAAGCTCAAAGGTACTAGCCATGATCCGGTTGTGATCAGTGGAGTCAAGCTAGCGTGTGAATCATAAATTATGGTGCATGCAGGGAAAGAAAAAGCAAGAGTGGTATTAGTTTTAATTAATTAATTACATTAACAGTCCCTCCAAGTTGATGATTATTATGTGCATCATGCAGCTTTGGATTTTGTGAAGTCATTTCGTTGGGAAATGATCAAAATGGAAAATCATCAGGATCAAGAGATCAGTGTGAGAGATATTGGAAGAGGAAGCCGTAAGCGAGAGGCCGTCATGTTTGAAGTGCTGAAACTATATTTCTACTGCATATTCCCTAATTTTTGCTTTGCAGGATACTACATACATAATCTCCAATTAAAGTCTCTCTAGACAAAGGCACGAGTCGCCATGTGCTTGTTTCCTACGGATACGCTATTGGAACTCTTGCTACTGCTCTCCTCGCATTTCTCTTCGAAAGGTCACCCCTTTTTCTTTTCTTTTCGTATCCTCGATCACCTCCTGTTGGGTTAGCTTCTAATTCCACTCTGACCAAAAAGGAAAGAAGAGTGGAGAATAAAAACATCAAAGCTAGCTAGCTGCTTTGTCTTCAACTTTTAACTTACATATGCCTGTTATCCTTGCCCATCGGTTTAATCAGAATCACTACGTTTTGTGGAGGCCAGGACTGAGTTAGGCTATGATTACATATGTTTTGATCATCTTAGCGTTTCCAACTCCCGCAGCTACCCCCTGCAGAGACCTATATAAGTTCATCCTCCATTAGAACTTCTCAAGAATATCAGCACGATGCTGGTCTCCCGAAATTATCCTTCTGATAATTTAAATAAAAACATTAACCATCATATATATATTCCCTTTGCAGGAACCATACTAGCTAGCAAACTTAGCGTAGCAATCGTGCGAAATGTCTTCTGCTTGGGTCTGCTGGGGTGAGTTAATTATCTGCCAAATAAATATATAGGTCATGGGCTGCTCCATATATATATATATATATGATCATCTAGCACATGTTATCGAGTAGCTAGGCTAGGCGTAACAAAGTTTCCGTAATTAATTCCTCCTGATTTTCTGGCTTTTCATTTTAGAGCTGTGTTTGGGAGGACGCTGTTTTACGAAGGACTGGAATACACCGCACCAGCTTTTGCATCTGCGTTGGGCAACTTAATTCCATCCATCACCTTTATTCTGGCTGTTTTGTGCAGGAAATGAGAAAAACAAGATGTCTCCTTTGTATATTGGATTCTTTCTCTCGCCAATGGAAAAAAATATTGGAATCTTGCTCTCGAGTGCCAATGATATTGGCTGTTTACGATGTTGCTATTTTATCAATCGACTGTTAGATGTAGTCACTTTTATATATTTTTTACACACTCTACTGATGTAATAGGTCAAAATATTTATTTTATATTAAAAAAATATGATGCAATCAATTACATTAATAAAATACACAAAAAATATATAAAAATAACTGCACATAAAATTTTTGTTATCAAAATTGATTCTTCGGTGTCCATAAAATTATCTAAAAAGCTGTTAATGGATATTTCGTGTTCTAAACATATAAAAAAAATAAAAACACGCACCGCTTCTTATTTACTGCCACTTGTACAAAAATCAAAACCAAAAAGTTGAAAGTAGAGTTCTAGGCTGGTTTGTTTACACGAAATCAAACTATCTCATCTCATATAATTATTATAATTTTTTTAAATTTTTACACAAAATATAATACATAATTCAATTTTTTCAAATTCTAAAATAAAAATTATATTATAAAATTATATTATAACAATATTTTATTCAACTTTCTCCAAACATCTCATATCATCTCAACTGTATAACCAAACGATGTCTTATCCTTTTTGTTGAGAGAAAATTTAGTTGATTGGCATATTCTTGTGAAAACCTGTGTAAAATTGAGTTGTAACAAGTGTTGAAGCAGTGTAACATGAAAAAGATTGAAGTGTGCTCAACATGGCTCGACTGGCGCTCGACTGGCACTTGAGCGGGACCTTCCAGAGAGGTTCGCTCGACGTGCGCTCGACGTGGTGTTCGAGCAGAACCCATCCAGAGTGGTTCGCTCGATGTGCGCTCGACGTGGCACTCGAGCAGAACCCATCCAGAGAGGTTCGCTCGATGTACGCTTGACTTGGCGCTCGAGCAGAACTCATCCAGAGAGGTTCGTTTGATGTGCGCTCGACATCTCGCTCGAGCGGTTTCAGAAGACAACATGCGTTGGACCTTCGCTCGACACCTCGCTCGAGCCAATGTTCAAGACAACCTAAAATTCATGATTTTGAGCGCCGTGTCTTGCTGGGACTATAAATAGAACAGATTATTTCTGTTCTTTGGTGTGGAGAAACAGAGCAAAAACCCTAGTTGCTTCAAGAGCCATAGAGAGAAACTTTTCCACATTGTTAAATCTCTCTTGGACAAACATATCTCCACCACACCACACTCAAGATCAAATCTTATTCAAAGTCCATTGAAGTGGACGTTTTGTTTGGCCGGAAGGTTTCCGAAGCTGCTGTTGATGCAGAGATCGAGAGGTTCTCGTGGGATGCTATAGAAAAGTCGGAGTTCCGACACTACATGCGTGTAGAGATCGAGTGGGTCACTCGTGATGTTGCAAGCCAAGTTTAGGAACTACAAAGGTTTTGTAAGTGTCTCTATATTGGTTGTAATAAACTTTTTCTATAGTAGATTTTAGGTGGTGGCTTACACCCAGAGTGGTTTTAGAATTTGAAGACGTTCTTCAAATGAGTTTCCACTTTGTGACCAAATCTCTATATTGATTATTTGTATGATTTGTGTCATCTTTAATTGCTTCTTGTCATTAAATTTTATTAGATTAGAAAATTTGAATTGCACCTATTTACCCCCTCTAGGTGTTGTATGGGATAGAACTACTGTTTTTTCACTTTTGAAGTAAATATTGCTTGACATGTCTTGTACAAATAATCTCTATGCTTCTTGAGCAGCAAAATTTTACTTTGGCATGTTCAGAATGGAGAAACTAGACATTTTGAAGCGTGGAATTCTCAAGCCAAGATACTGGGAACTATGTAACTATTGTTGCCTTTGGTGGTGCAACACTCATGACCTTGTACAAGGGTTTCCCTGTGCTTTTTTTTCATTCTCAGCACTCGCAACAACGTAGTACTCCTGCTACCGCATCAAGACTACAGTAGCTAGACAAGGATTCAATAAAGGGCTCCTTGATGCTTGGGGTTTCATACATTTCATTGTCAGCAGTCTACATCTTGCAGGTGTTTTATAGTTGATGATAACATCTTCTTTCATATGTGTACAGATATAGGATCCAACATCAATGTGAAATTCCATAGATTAATGCTAAATTTCACATTGTACATGGAGTCTGATTCGATTTTTCAGCAGCTGATTTGTTCATAACAGTTTTTTTTTTCTAGCAAGTTATTCATTCATTCAATCGTAAATGATCAAATACAAATAGGCAAGGCCTTGATTATTTGCCTAAATATTTTGACTGATCCCAACAAGAAGGAATGGAGTGAAAACTGACACATAAATGTTTATTGCAGACAGTTACTGTGAAGATGTATCCAGCACCAATAACTCTCACATCATTGACATGCTTATCAGGTACTGTTCTCTCCACTATCATGACAGCAATTTTGGACCATAAAGCTGCTTCGTCATGGAAACTGTCATGGAATATCACCCTTCTTGCTCCAATCTATAATGTATCTACATATATATAGTACTTCCCGAATGTCACCATTCTCTCTATTTATGGTGATTTCCTAAAACATCACCCTTCTTGCTCCAATCTACTATATATAATGTATGATTTTCCTTCCTCTGTCTTTTTGCAGGGAGTTGTGAAATTTGGAATTACAGTTTATGTCGGTATGTATGTGATTCTTTTGGTCTAGGGAAAATAATTAAGGTAAGAAGTTTGGAATAATTTTATTTGTAATGTTTTTTACTTGCATTCCAGTATTGTTGGAGCTACTTTGATAATTCTTGGTCTGTATGCAACTCTATGGGGAAAAGAAATGGAGAAGGCGGAGACGGAGACAGTGGTCTAGCAAACCATATCATCTGAACAAGTTATTGAAATCAAAGAAGCAAAGTAATAAATATGTGTTTGTAAATATATAGTAGTTTCCTGTTTGTAAGGGCAGATGCTTTCTTCTTCGATTATTAAAACTGCTATTTTTTTTCTGGAATGCTACCATCTTTGGCATTAGAAACAGAATCTCTATGAAGAAGAGGAAGAATTACCATTAGATGAGTTCTTAGCTGGTTGCTCTGATCCTCCCCTCTCAAGGATTGGGATTATTAGCCTGTTCAGGAGTTTCATCGTCACGAGAGGGTGTCTTGCCCTCTGGAGATCTCCTCCTTTGTCAGATTTTTTTTTGCATTAATGCCTCTGCCATACATGCTCTCTCTAACAGGTTTTATCTTTATCAAAACGGCAAAAAGACACGAGCGCCGTCAGGGTGGAAGCAGCTTCATCCGAACCCAATATCATCACTCGAGTTTGCTTGTGGCGTTCTATCAATCTTAACAGTATTCACATATGATGGTAGCAATGTTTTTTATTTATGATATTTCTTACAACTATTTTTCAACTTGTTTTACAACCAATCAAAATGATGGTACTACTTCATCAAAAATATTATAAATTTCTTTCATTTTCCATGCATTTATTTTATTATTATTGCCATAACGATTGGACGGTTTACTGCCCAACTCTTTCAAAGCACCTGTCCTCGTTTGCTTGAATGTCTCGTACTGGCAAATCATCAATGACGAAATCATATTATCCTACAATCATTCCTTTTTTGCATCTCTTTATTTTCATTTGGACACAAATCACTTCTCAGTGTTGATATTTTCTTCTACAACCCAGTATCGCGGCAGACCAAATCCCCAATGCACAAATACATGGGAAAGATGCGAGGAAAATGAAAACAAAATTACATTTCCCAGTTCTCGGCAGCCAATCACTGCAGAAAATTATTCGAAGGGGAGAGAGAGAGAGAGAGAGATCATGTCTTGAACCTTTGGGTGAGTTTCTCCACTCCGTCCCTACAATCTCCAGCGACTCTCTTTGCCCCGTCCCTAAGGGACAGGTTCAATTCTGCCGTGCTTTGCTGCAACTCCTGTGCTGATCTACTTGCCCTCGAAATGGCAGTTTGCTGTATTTCTTCAGCTCGTTTTCCAGCCTTGGTGGTCCATTCTCTCAAATTTGATATCAACAATGCTATCTTCTGGATGATTTTATCAATTATATCTCTGGATTTCCCTCTCAAATCCATTGCCATTGTTTTGAGCTTGTCCACCAAATTCTCAGCCCTCTTAACCGTTCCATCAACCGAGAACTGTTTTCCAGCATCAAGCCATGAAACTCCAGCAGTGGTCTCTTCCCGCAGGTCATCATCAACAACTACTTTGATACCTTGCCTCTCCCAGCGATATCGAGCCTCTTCCAAGACTTTCGCTTGTTCCCTTGCTCTTCTTGCCTCATCCTCGGCCCAAGCCCTGGATGAGAAAGATAGCATTCATAAGAAGGCTTAACATATTGATAAGGAATTCACATCCTAGGTGTCAAAGACCAGAAAAAACAAAAAATAATTTCGCAAAGGTACAGCATGAATAACTTCTTTGTCGATCACCATGTTTAAGTAGATCCATGGAACATGATCTCAAGGTACATAAATAAATATAGACGTCAAATACTTGCTAGATCTACTCCAAATTCTCTCTCGAAATGGCATCAATTTCAAAATGCAACAAAATGACTGGCTCCTAGAAAGAACTTTGCTCTCATACCTGGCCATAGACAATGCTTTTCGCTCAACCTCTAGCTCATATTGTAAGCGGGCAATCTCCTGGTTTTCAATTTCTGCTGCTTTCCGAAGTTGGCTGGTCCTTTCCTTTTCATATGATATTTCAGCCTTGCTAGTCATTAGGCTCTGCAACTGCTCCTCAACATCATGCCTCAGCCGTGAAAGAATTTCCATTTCTGAGTCAGCAGCAGCACGTTCTTTCATTAAGGCAATATTACCTTCCTCTCTCTCAGTTCTTAATCTTTCCAATTCTTGCCTTGCCTCCTCAGCCATCTTCTCCACAGCATCAATTTTTTCCCTCTCCAAGGAAAGCTCTTTTTCAAAACTTGCATTGATATCTTTCTCAACTTCAGCTACTAATGCACTATGTGCCGCAACTGCATTTTCTGCCATTGATTCTGCTTCTATTCGTGCAAGCTCCTCACTTACAATGTCAGAAGCCTCACCAGTTGCGAGGGCAACAGCAGCCTGGGCTTTTGTGACTGGTTTATCTGGCTGGAAGAGTCGTGTGTAACCTATCCCCGAAAAAAGGGGCAGATTGACTATAAAATTGAAGATAAAATTTTTGCGAAGGCAGTTACAAGGGACTTGAACTCACCAAATGCAAGAGCCATGATTCCCTGTTCTCCAGCAGATATATCAGCCACAAGTGCAGGACATGCATCTGGGTGTATCTTATCAACGTCAATGAAACCAGATATTTGATACAGCTTCTGTCCATGCATACAAAGTTTTGAAGAATACAAATACATTCACTATAACTAGCAACACAATAGCTAACAGAATAATATCAAACCAAATTTTAATTAAGAAACCTTTCTGTCGGCTTCAGGGAGCTGTCTTTTTTCTAAAGCCATCTTCCAACTGATAAGGTCTTGACGTGATAGAGGCCTGCATCAAGAAAAATAGAAGAAAGAGGAGGTAACATAAAATAATTGATACATATACCTTCCCCCCAATCTGAGACATCAAATATATCATCCGTCTGAGTAATCAAACATTCTGTACAAGGAATTACTATGAAAAATGGTTCATAGGAACTGAGAAACCACTCTGGCTAATTCTAATTCCACTAGCATTAGCTGGTCTTATTCAAAAAAAATTCGTTTACCTATCAAAAAAATTTCCATTAGCATATGCCAGATTTCAGATTGCAGTTAGTATTGAAAAAGAAAAACTAATCTAGAAAAATTAAAACAGGTTATGTCACTGGGAATTGTTCCTTTTTTTTAATTACTTGTATGTTGCATTGGAATTCTGTAAGCACCTTTCTGGAGAAAAGTAGAATGGACTCTGGTCTTCATCTAAAGAAGAAAGCATATCCCGTCTTGAAAGCTTGCTTGCAATAAGTCCAGCTTCTGCCAAGCCTGTAACATCCAAATCAATTACAAACTATCAAGCAAGAAAAATAGCTTAACACACTGGTAGGACTTCTACTACTATTATTGCCCCAAATTTAATATCCAATTCTCACCTTGAATGGAAGCAAAATCAGGGTCATCAGGTGTGATATCATCAAATGCAAGCTCAGAAACGTTCTCTATATACATTGCAGGATATACTTTTGAAATTGTGTTCCTACCGGTAGATAAAAAGTGATCCATTTTATGATCTTAGAAAAACAAAAATGTACACATTATAATTTATAATGGCTAGTGAGATGCTGATTTCCCATAAGCAGCATAACACTTAACAGCAAGAAGAGAGAAATGTATACCTTGAAAGGGCACTGCTTGCAGAGACTAACCAACGAGCATAGTCACGACGGGTACATAGATCACTAGGTTGAACATCAGCCTCAATGACCTGAAAAGCATTATGATGTTAAAGCTTTTCATGGAAATGCTATCTAGAATGCTTCACATAAATATCCCAAGGACAACATGACAACTGCAGCAAAATATTTTCATTTCAATTATTCACCTATAGAAGTATGGTCCACATTAAAGCCACTACATCAAGCAAGTTGTCAAAATTTAGTCCTATCGACTCTCAATTCTAACGCAAGGCACCAAAAGGAATGAGTAAGCGCAAAGAAAATAAGAAAAAGATCAAGCACTCCTAACAATTATCATAGATCATTCACAAGATGAATATGGGGAATATGGGGAATGCACTTTCCTCCTTTGTTTTTTTTTTTTTTTGTAAGTAAAAAATATTATATATCAAAGGAAAAACCAAGTACACTGAATGTATACAAGAAAACACATTGCCCAAAATGACCCAAAAAGCCCCTAATAACCCAAAATACACCAGACCGGTCCCCGACCCTTGTTTCTCGTAGACCTAAAACTCTACCTGAACACCCAACCCCAAAACTTTCCTCCTTTGTTACTTTGGTTTAATTATCTTTTCTTGCAATCTAGTAAAACAAGAACAGAAACTGAAAATTCAAGATGTTAACAATAGAATTCAAGAATTGAAATGCATGATTGCCATGCACATACTACAAAATAACTTTTTTTTATAAGTACATCCTACAAAATATCTAGATCATATGCACAATTAATGAGGTCAAAGAAGTACCTTTAAAACTTGAAGTGCGGCCAGTGCATGACTCTGAGCCTGATCAACAACTGCAGGAACCAAAACCTTTCCGGGAAACACCTGTAGAGCTGCAGAAACAACAGATGGAGCAGGTATACCAGTGGAGGAGAAGGAATTCCCAGGATATGTTGATTCTGATCTGCTTCTATTCATCTCATTAGGATGGTTTGAATCTTTTTCATTTGCAAACGTGTAGGCTAACGCCGACAGAGAAGTTCCAGATGACTCACTTTCACTAAAGTTATGACCTTCCAGGGATGAACTATTCTTCTCAGCTGAGACCTGCGCTGTTTCGATAAGGCCAGGATTTTCTTTGGTTGAAGGTTGGGCTACAGTCTCTATATCATTTTTGGGTGAGTCTTGAGTTTCTAAAGTTGTATATAACTGTGAACTGGCAGAGCCATTCAGAGCCACGGGCTCATTGACTGTGTGAGCAATAGTAGTAAAAGAAGAATCCAATGAAAGATTAGGATTTTGATGCTCACTTGAACCATATATTTCATCCTGGAGGTCAGTGTTGATCTCTGACGAATTAGCATCAGAGACTAACAAATTGGTTTGTTTGACATTAACAGGGTTCTCAGTAAGCTCAGAACTTAATTCTGCTGTACCCACAGGAGAGTTGTTGTCAACATCTTTAAATCCAGAGGTAACAAAAGTATCACCAACATTTTCAGATTCAGGCAAATTAAGGGTGTCATCAAAAGTTGATTCATGCTGCAAATCTTCTTGAATGGAAGCATTTTTATTGCCATCAGTAACATTAGATGCATATACAATATCTTGTACTGATGATACCCCGCAGTCAGAATCATCACTACTTTTACTTTTGCTGGGATTTTCATCAAAGCCAGGACATGAAGAAGAATCCTTATATGTACCTGTCCCACCATCCAGACTACTATCTTCTGGCTTAATATTGCCACTTGCATTCCCATCTTTAACGTCATCATTCTGGTCATCAGAGGTCAATGATACTTCCTGCTGAGTATTCAAGGGCTCCATCAGTTGGCTTGATCCTACGTAGAATCATCCATGCATTCATAGATACATCAAAAAGATTAGCGAGATAGCAGACATGACTCAGCTAAATTTGTTCTGATAAACACAGGACCTATAAAACAGAAATGTATTCAAAACCCAAACATTGACCTACGGCCATATATAATTGGGGAAAAAAAACAGATAACAATAGCCACCAATGCGACATAAGATTACATGAGGGAAAATGAAAACTTACTCAAATTGTTTCGTTTACTGAAAGAAAATGCTGCAAATGTAAGCCCCGAGAAAAGGATGACTCCAGCTACTCCTGCTCTCACAAACCATGAAAGCGAGCTACTTTAAAAGTGTTAATTAGTTGATAGAGATACCAAACAGCTCCAAAAACAGCAAACGTGAAAATCAAAAAGTCATTTCCGATGTATTCAATCTCTACTTTAGGAATTCTTGGGATAGATATCAAACATAACATAACATCACTGCAACGTAACTAATCAAGACAATGGAGGCAATATATGCATTCAACAGAAAACGCAAGTCATTTCGCCAACTTAACCAGGAAAATAAATAATTTGTCTGAGTTGGTACAATTGTCATTACGTTCAAAATTTTCTTATATATGTCAATCCCTTCCTATTTATGAGATAAATTTATAAAGCAGCACCCACAGCTCAACAGTGCCCATAAAATAACATATTTATTTAGCTCAGCTCCTCAATATTCTATAACTAAAAAATTAAAAAATGATAAAACTACTCAACAAATTATACATCATATTCTTTAAGAAAATTTTCTTTCTTTTTCATATCAATACCCCGAGTTTCTGTCAAACAGGGAGCAGAAGATCAAAAGCAACTGTCAATACAGAAGTCCTTACCTCCAAACCATTTCTTCCTCTGAGACTCAACAGACTCGTCATTACCATCGGACTCGGACCATCCAGAGAACCCATCAACTGTAGAATCGGAACCGACCCACAAAGCCCAATCACGACGGCGTCCCGATGCACTCCCATTTCGGGATTCGTCTTGAGCTACACAGAGCACCCGAAACCGAGAAATCGGCTTCCCCATCCGCATCCGCACGAGAATTTCTGGGGATCTGCGGCAATTGAAAGCGAGTCGGAGCTGGAGAGAACTCGGGGAGCACGTGGCAGTCGTAGAAGCCATAGAAAAAAAAAATGAAAGCTAGAAAGGAAGGAAACAGTGGTGAGAGAGGAATCGAATCCGGGGATATGAGTAAGAATTCCAAGGAGCTAGTCTACAACAGCATGGAGAGAGGAAGAGAAAGAGATAATTGATTGAAGTGCAGGAGATTGGGGGGAATTTCTAGGGTTTTAGTTTGTTGTGTACTGTAAATGTGATTTTGTGCCTGTCACTGCGTGTGTAGGCTGTAGGAGCACGTGTTCAATGCTCCCTCTAACATTGGTTTCTTGTTTTTTTTTTTTTTTTTGGCCTTTTCTCTTTTCGCTTCCCATTCGAAAATTTGCCTTTCGGTGTCGGGAGTGATGGGGTGAATCATCATCTTATTTACTTTCGAGAAAAGTATGAACAGGAAAATTTGTTGTTTACCCGTGCAGCTGCAATGCTGAAGGATGAATAATTGCAGAAACTTTACGGAATTAACTTTAATTTGCAGTGTATATGTTAGAGAGAAAATACAGGAACCCTGAAGTTTCGGAAAAGACAACCATTTTCTTTTTGTACCTTTGGAGCAATTTATTCCGTGGTATTGGCCTATATGCAGTGAAATTGGTGAACCCGACTTATTTTCAAGACATTTACTGATTACCACCGTATTACCAGGAATCTGGCTTGTACTGCAACAGGTTCTTGGCGCCATTCACGTAATTCTCTTTTTATTTTGGATAATTAGGAAGTTTTACTACAAATTCATGAGACGCTGCAGGTTAACCAAACGTCCAGCAAACGATGCCATCAACGTGTAAAAGAAGATTTGTCATGACCATTGATCTTGGATTGGTCCGACCAATCCATCCTTTTTTCTTTCGAGATAAAAACGCTATATTTATTTGCCTTTGCAAATAATTCTACCCGTAGATGAGTAGATAATCCGGGCACACCTATCTATAGAGAATACGAGACTATGGAAACGTTTAGACACATAGATCAGACATAAAATTCTTTAAATTCTCAAAATTTTATTCTCAAATAATTCAAACATAAAATACTTTTAAAATTTAAATTTTTTTTATTTAATCATTATCTAATCATTATTCAAATACAAAACTCAATACAACTTTTATAAATCTCAAAACAAAATACAAAAATCAATACAATTTTTACAAACTTTCAAACAAAAATTATATTCAAATAAATTTTTAACTTTATAATATTTTTATTTAATTTTTTCTCTTATTTTCTAAAAAATCAAATAAAATATATTAACTCAAACTATTTCACTCTGAATAAATCTACACTCATCGAGGATGGATCCCGATGCAATTTTTTTTTTTTTTTTTTTACTTAATGATTAAGACTATATTTTTCAAATGATGCTAGTTTTTAAAAAAATATATATATTTAAGGCTGCGGAAAAAATGAATCAAAAAAAAATTATAACTCGTCAGTAGCCATCCTCGTGCTACACCCACCGTGAGTGTAGCACCGCTCTTTCACTATTATTCAAAAAATTATGAGATACTCAGAGTTTTCAAACGAGTCCATATATAACATATATAATTGGAAATAAATGTAATATACTTAAAAAGAAGGAAAAAGGGAATATCAGAGCAGTTTCCCATGCATATGAATGCCAACCAAACACGAGACATTTACAAAAGTACCTTTAAACTCTAAACTACATTTTGCAGAATTACTAGCAAGTCAGTATTCTCCGCCTACAGGAACTACCTCCAATTTCTCATCAAGTGTTGGCCAAATGGGATTACAGATTGTGAAAAGAAGATTTAAAGCAAAAAAAACTGTGAACACAGATAGTCCCGGATCTTGTAGTAATCCTCACACAAAGGGCCTTCAATAAGAATTTGCTGAGGACCAGAAGCGCCACCCTGCCAAAACAAAAGGAGTTAGAAGTGAAGCTTTTCATCTGCAAACTGGCGAGGAATTTGTCTTGGTTTATAACTGATACTGGATTGAAAGCAAGGTGAATTTCATTTTAAGTTGCACAGCTGAAAACAGAAATGTAAACCAGAATCACTCACTTTCTGGCTCGCATCCCCAATCTTGCGTAGGGTCACATACTCGCCACACCGTAAAGCCCCACCAGCAAATTCAACCTGTAAACTTTAACAAGTTATGATCTTTCTTTTTTTAATAAGTAAATGGTAGTATTAATAAGAATAGGCATAGCCCAAGTACACAAGATGGTATACAAGAGATAAAACCTATCTAGTTTGCTATAAAAGAAATAAGAAAATCATGTACATTTAAGCCATTAAAATCTACAGCAATAGCCCAAAGAAATAAGATGCGGAAAAATAAAGTTCTAAGTTCCTCTATTGTCTGCTCCTTATCTTCAAATGTCCGATCATTACACTCCCACCATATGCACCACATAATGCAAATAGGAACCATCTTCCACACAGTTTGATTTGTGGAGCACCATCGGGCATTACCCAACTAGCCAATAACTCTTACCCTTGTAGCAGGCATCACCCAATTTAATCCTATTCGACTGAACACGTCGCTCCACAGGGCTCTAGCTGTCTCACAATGTAACAAAAGATGATCCACTGTCTCGCCAGCTTTCTTGCACATACAACACCTTTCTGGAATAATTACCCGGCGCTTCCGCAGATCATCAGTAGTCAGAATCTTACCCAGGGGGTTTTGGAACAAGTTATGATCTTTTTCCTCTATTAAGCACACATCCGATACTGGCCTAAAGTTTTCCCAAGCCTGGCTCCAGGACGCAACTTATTTTCCATGATTTACTAAGGGACCAAACATGGTCAAATGACTGGCCTGTCTTTTTTTCAGTCAAGACAGGTCGGCAGTCCAATTGATTGACACATCTTGATCATTGACTAGCTCACACTTACGGGTTTTGCCATATCTGAGATATTGATTGATTATTGACCATCACCCCCCCCCCCCCCCCCCCCCCCCCCCCCCCCCCCCCCAACAACAACAAAAAGAAGAAAAAGAAAAAGTGGAAATTTTATGCAGAGTGGAGAAACTGTACCTGGATGCCCTTACTGGCTAGAAACTGCTTAAAATCTGCCATTTTTAGATCACCAACAAGAACAGATCTATGTGTTGGTGCTGCCTTTGAACACGGAAGTAAAGACAGCATGCCATTCTCTGTCTTCCCTACTTCAGCATCAACCCAAGCTATTTCATAATCTCCGAGCTGTAATTGCACTTAAATCAGATGTACTGGGGATGATATAATATTGTTGAGCAAAAAGACTACCGCATCCTTACCTTCTTAAAGAGCACATTACTCATCAGCCTCTCAGAAAGTTGTACCTATATTTCATGTAGGAAAAATATATGAGTTTAGTTTCTGAAATAATTGGTCCACGAAGAAAACAGATTTCTCTGATTATACCTTGTAAGCACACAAATCAGAGGTGACATCAATTGTTTTCTCAATATGGGGAGCATAAACATGAGGGCAAACGTGTTTCAAGCAGTGTTGCTTCAAATGCTCTGTGGCCTCGGCCGATCCATGCACCAGAACCTCCAAGGACAAAAGTAAAAACCAGTCAAGACTCCACATGCCGGTGCTGAACAAAAACCAGTAATAACACTTAAAAAATCACTGTCTCCCCTTCCTACCACTGTAGAGCTTCGAATGTCTTCAGCCAGTCCCCTTTTAGACCACTTACAACCTCATTAAGAAAACTTCTAATTGTGCAGAAAAAAGTACTGGACATCCAAACAAGCATGATAACTTGTAAATTTGCACTACTTATGTGACTCAATTGTTACATAATCATGTGAAAAGCGCACATGCAAAATGCATGCGCATGATCATGGTAACACAACAATTGCAAGTAATGGCATGTTATGAAGGAACAAGGGATGCCAAGCAATATAGACTTCAAAATCTTGACCTTAACTGACATAAGTTGAATAATAATTGGGGAAATTGTAAATTAACGAGCATAAAATGCATTCTCACTAGCTTTAGGGGAGCCACATGGGAGAGAATTGATTTAATAGAACGCCCATCGGAACGGCCCTCAAAGTCCATGTAAATCAATGAACACTTCACTTGCACCTGAAAAAGCCAAATTCAAAACCAAAACAACATCACATCACATCAAGAACTTATGAGAGCCTGTACGCCCAAAATAAAAGTTGTCCAACATTTCAAGTTTACAAGACACATTATAAAGACGTTCAAGCAAAATATATGGCAATGATTCCACACTCATAAAATCTTAAATGAGGTCCGATATTTCAGCATGTTTCAATATTAAGTAAAATTTCATCAACATGATCTATTTTTTATGAACCAAAAACACAAAATACTTATAAAAAATTATTAATTAATTTATTCCTTGAGGCACTACAATAAAGCACGCTATTACTTTTTGTTCAAAAAGACTATCACATGCGGCGAAGAATGAAGATTTAAAATGAATTTTTTATAAGTAATAAACCTTTATTAAAAAGCACAAAAGGGGCAACCCTAGTGCACAGAACCTGTACAAGAGAGACACCAATATAGAATGAGAACAAGATACAAGAAGGAAGTGGCAATAACAAAAGGGAAACACATTTTCCCCCTGTAATAATTATTATAAATAGCACAACAATACATAATAGCCAGAATCAGATTTCTGATCAACATAAAATACTATTTCCTACTATGAAAACCATATTGCAATAAAGCTAAAATATAACTGATGATCAGCATAACATACCATTTTCCTACCTATGAAACCACATTGCAATGAAAATAAAACAGAAATGACTCGGTGACAATTATTTTGTAGAGTCTATGACAGAAGTTATCATAATTAAGAGATATAACTCTTTATATAACCCTAAGCCAGAGTTGAACTTACTGTTAATTCATTAGAAACGACTTTTGAAGGTTTTGCATCAAGTATCAAACTGGCAGATCCATCATCAAATTTTCCATCTGCATTGCCACCTACCTGAGATAGATGAGAAATTCAGTGGACCATCAGTAAGATTCAAACATAATACAAACAATTCTCCATCTATCATTTTAAGGTTAGGTTTGGATAGTGAGTTGAGATAAGATGAGTTGAGATGAAAGTTGAAAAATGAATAAAATATTGTTAGAATATTATTTTTTAATATTATTATTGTTTTGGGATTTGAAAAAGTTGAATTTTTTATTCTATTTTGTGTGGGAATTTGTGAAAATTGTAATGATGAGATGAGATGAGATGGGTTGAGATTAACTCTCAATCCAAACCAAACCCAAGTCTTGATGCAATAATGCAGAGATGGTAGTACAAACATTTTCGTAAAAAAGATGCACTCAAGTGATAACATGTTTCTGCTAAAGGACAAAGCTATGCTCGCAACCCTAGCATAAACTTGGTAAATGCTGTTAGTTTATGCTACCTTCTCTTTATATATCAAACAACTTCAATGTTAGGCAGCTAGCTCACAGAGTTATGTATGCACATTCAGACAGCTGCACTGGGGAGGATCTTGTCCCAGATAACTTAAGGAAGAGAAAAGTCATGGTGATACAATGGTGTCGTATGCACAAGTGGAGTGGGGAATCCATGGATCATCTTTTACTCCGTTATAAGGTAGTTAACTCCAGCAAGCAGTGCCTAGTCTATTTGGGCTGATGCCTAGACCGGTGGTTGATCTATTTGCATGCTAGAAAGGGCAGACTAGAGTGGATGACCATTCATCACAGTGAGACCTCATGAAAAATAATTATTATCTGTTTGTTGTGGTACATATGAAGGGAAATAAATGACCAACAATTTGAAGAGAGCACAAGGACCACAAAAGACCTTGGTGCCTTTTTATTTTCAGCTCACTTTACCATTGGGGGACAACCTACCTATGTCTTTTTTGCTTTTGTCATTAGGTTTATCTGATGTATACCCTCTATCTCGATAATTCCTTGTTCATTCTTCTTGATCATTAATAAAAACTATCTTTCTTTAAATTAAAAAAAGGAAAAAACAATTTCAATTTTCAGGTCAACAGTGGGTTCCTTACTGTACTTTTCCTCAATTTTCAATGAACCAACAGTACTCAAATGCTGTTTTTTTTTTTTTTTCCCAAATGTGATTGTCCATGTTTTTCGTCTTTACTTTTTGCAAGCCTCAGCATGTTCCATCTCCCCATTTCTTCCCAGCTGCTCAGAAATTGAGAACTGGTACAGCCACCTCCTCAATGTTGTCACTCAACCCGAATGCTACATTTCTTCTTCTTTTTTTTCTTTTTCTTGTTCTTTCACAGTTCACTCTAATCTCATTTCGCATGCTAGAAGTTTTAATTTTCCTTCACACTAAATTTAGTTGAGCACATAGTCATTACTACCAAGCAGCTGTTATTCAAATTCCATAACAAAAAATTGCAGCACACATTGACAATAGTGAAGTCATTGTTCTATACACCCCAATAATTTGATAAAAGGGCACAAGTAGTCAACTGTAAAGTAAGCTACTTAAATATCAAAATTCACAGCAAAGAGGAATATATCCCACAAATAGAACTTACGTGCATTCCTGCTTGGTCCATGTCTTCGTCCTTGATAACATAATCATCAGGATTTATGACTTCGCCAAAATCATCCCACTCTGAAGCATTTTCATAAAAAGGAAACATTGGGGCAACACTGGTGGATGAAGGAACAAATCCATCAGTTAATATGTCCCGGTATTTACCGCCATGTGGAGCAGCCACTGAGAGGTACAGTCAGGAAGATTCAGTATATACCCCAGAAAATGGTGAAATAAAGTGTAGAATGAATCTCAAATTGGCCAGGAATGGAATTTTAATCCTTGTTATCATACCATCTGGCGAAGAATGAGCTTTACTAACATCAATGACCATTGGATCGCTCACATTAACATCAGCCCCATGAGATGCTTTTGACTCCTCCTTGATGAGAGCAGCTTTTAATGTTTCTTCCTTTTTTATTCGGTTCTGCTCTTCTTCATAAGCAATTAGCTCCTCTCCAACTAAAGGAACCCTCTTGGACATGATGACTTTAACAGCTTTTGGAGGTGGATCTGCCTGGAGTATACGAGCTAATGTGGCAAACTACATATTTACTGTAAGGCGTCAGCACATTCCTATTTTATTAGAGAAAAAGCTATTCCAAATAAAGTTGCAATGGAATAGGGATAATATACAGTAGTGATATCATAGTTACATGTTATGTACATGAGTACCAAATGCAATATAAGGCCAACTGTAAAAATCCAATTATTTACCAACATTTCTTAGGAAAAAGACTGCATATTTATCCAAGTGGAAAGGAAACCAAGAACTGAAAGAGGAGGGGACAAATAAAAAGCTTATCTCACAATGCTTACAGAAAATTCAAATTGTCTGAATAAATCTTAAGAACATGGATTCTTTCATTCACATGCGTATAATATCAGTAGCCATAAAGCCCCCAATGCAGAAAGAATTATACTAATCCTTAGTAGAGGCATGTTATCAGTAAACTTCTGACTTATTGACAGGAAAGGATTCAAAATAAAACAGAATCCTTGACTATAAAAGGAATCTAGTTCAAATATCTCTTATTGAAAAACTTATTGGAAATGATGCCAGTTGAACTGTGTAATCTTAGTTGAAAATACCAGAACAAGATGCTATAAGATTGACCAATGAAAAGATGCTTTAAGAAGTTAGGTTGGCAAGAGGCAGCAAAACTAAGAAATAACAGCATTCAAGATCCGGGAAAGAACAGAATAGAAGCAGAGAGAATCAAACAATATCATAGGGAAAGATGAATGAACTAGAGAAGTGTTTGTGAAATGTAATTATTATTTGCAATGATAATCATTTTCTAAACATCATAAATAGCTGTAGCCTCTGAGGTCAACAGGATAGATGCAAGGCAATCAAGAAATATGCTGCAGAGCATAGCTGAACGGGACATGGGGATTGAACGGCAATTCAAAGAAAAGTGTAATAAGAACTTCATGCACTCATCCAAAGCTAGTACAGAACAATCTGAGACAACATAAGGGAGACAACTACCAAATGATTTAGAAAGCATAATAAGTCCAAAAATACGTCAATTCAAGTCAAAGATGCACTGAAGCAAGAAAATAATCAAAGGGAAAAATATTGTTTTGCCAGAGACTCAGTATGGCATAGAGGAAATCAACCTTAGTAGAGACATCTGGTTGATAAGACGCTCTGTTGCCAAATCAAGTTGAAAAGGCGAATAGCAAGCTCGAGAATTTCTATGAAAACATATGTTCACCTTGACACTTTAAGAATGAACAGAAACATTAATTTGGACCTAGTATTCATGGTAAATATTACATGGGCAAAGCAGTTTGATTTCCTCAAGAGTGAGCCATCATGAAGCAATTGATTTCTTATTTCTTTGAAAAGGATGCAGCAAAGATGAAATGGTAATGAAATTAAACAGTTCATTATATTAGCTGAACTAAAAAATTTACAAATGTGATAATAGAGGACAGCGACTTCTTAAATTCCAGCTGAAAATATAGGGCATTGCAGTACACTCAGTCACGACAGCTTCAAGGAACAATCTAGCTATCAATATCTGAATTTCGAAAATACTACTCCAAATTCATTTTCATAAGTATAACACAGCTTAAAATGCTAATTTTGGAAAATTCAACAACCAAGGTCATAAAAATATACCTGGCCTCTGTCAGTAAAAAGCACAAGATTCTTGGTATCAGACGCCCATTCAACAAAAATATCATGAGAAAAACCCACTTCCAAACTGGCCATGGATGCAATAACAACCTATTTAAGATGTGTAAGTCCTTTCCATCAGTAGTGGGCAAAAGTGGAGTTAAGGGGGTGCAAAGGTTATCTAACCTTCGGACCATCTGGAGCATTATCAAGTTCAGTCTTGTTAATTAAAAGTGTGACATGCCTGCAAGTGAAAATACCCATTAAGCAACATCACCCAGCAACATGAATAACAAATCAGATATGCTACATCTTTCTCAAGCACACAGATATAGATAACAAAAAAAATAAAGTAGCATTAAATATGAATATTCTAAGGAAGAACCCACATTAAGAAAGCACCACTTACTTTAGATGAAAGGGATTTTCACGATTTTGTTCAAAAGATTTTGCAATCGAATCACTCATCCACTCAAGGAAACTCTTGACATAATCGATTGTGCTAGACGCAACATATGTAAGAAAGAATATGGGATAGTTCAAACTTTTATCCGCCCAATACTGCAACCATCACCAAAATCCTATGTTAAAACATTGACCAATGGTATTTGCATAAGGCAGGATTATGTATACTTAACCAGACCAAGAAAAATAGCATCCCGCCTACTGACCTGTTCTAATATTAGAATAAGTTCCAAGACTCTCCCAGCGGTATCAACAGGTAGTAATACATTTCCACCAGCACCTAGTGTTTTCTTTATAGTTTCTAAATCAACCAAGAAAAATGGCATAAGAATTAAAAAATAACAAAGATAAATATAAAAAAATACATGTTCATTGGCAATCTTGAAACATATAGTTGCCATATACGACTAAATACTATGCATTCATGCACGTGTTTATAATTTCAATTTGAGATAAATGAAAATTACAGACACAAAAAAGAAAAAGAGAAAAGAAAGCAAAAATACGGAATATGCTCATTCGCATCCTTTTTTCACATGTCATTCTTTTTGCATCTATAAAGCTGATTGTTTAAACAACTTTCCGCACCTGTTATTAGAACAGAATTTTGAAAGATGCGAGACCAGTTCCATTTACAAAACATGGCATGGATTTTATAAAATGGCATCAATTAAAAAATCTTGTGTTATTTATGACTATGTGTCAACTATTTACAAATATGTATGTTATTCCTACAGGAAATAGCAATATTGAACCTAGCTGACAAAAGCATGGGCTTAAAGGGGAATGAAAAGTTTAAAGATCATAAGAATTAGTACCTCCAAACTCATTCTCCTTTTCACCACGTCTATATGGCTGATTGTTTAGAGCATTATAGGCATCTGTTATTAGAACGGCAGGCCGCACAAAAGATGCTAGAACAGTTCCATTCAAATGCCTGATAAAAACAAAACCAATAAGTACAGGCCCTCGGCGAGGAGTTTCCCACAAGTGCACCTCGGGTAATTCAAGGGAAAAATCTCTCAGTCCGATAGCCCCTAGAGATTGTTTGCACCCAAGAGGATTCGAACCTTAGACTTGGGGAGAGCATACCCCCAAGCCCAAGACCTTTACCACAAGAAGTTCTTAAAGGGTATAATAGTAATGCTAATCTTATTAAGCAAATTCTTGTAGTAACAATGTAAAACGGATACAGAAACACTTATCCCAAAGCAGGGAATGATGGGGATACTTAAAACTTCACAAGATTTTACTTAAAATATCAGCTTTCAAAAGTACATACGAGCATAAATGAGGGGGAGGGGAACAAAGAGATTTCCAGTTGCCAAATTTAGAGTACTTGAAAAAATTGTGCCATGTCTAAGTTGATTTGTTCAGGATGCAGTTCTCTAGGGTAATGTATTACAGCAAATATGGTGCAGGTAGTTAGAAGGAAGGTTTACCTTTCTTTGCGATGGTTTAAGTCAACAGCATATATAACATCTTCACCATCCTTTGTTATCTTCCATACAGTACCTCCCAACAGATGCCCAGCCACATGGGGTGCAATCACAATCCCGTCCCCTTTGCCTACAATTATTATCAGGTTACCAAATTAAACAACAAAAAAGGACAGGAAGAAGAGAGGAGACACAATAAGAGCGTCAATGTATTCATAATACATGTCATGTTAACAATACACAGAAATTGATCAACATGATTAGCATCCAATTGTCTTGAATAGTATCAAAAAATGATGAGCGAGGCAGAAGCTCCTACAAAAATGCTAACATGCCAAAGCACTCAAAACAGATTATGCCATAGGTGAGAGGCAATGTACCTTCTAAATTAATAAACAATTCACTTTAGACACGTCAATGTTCTCACTAGGTACAGGACCACATGGACCATCTAGTCTCAATGTGTACCACCTGTACATCAAAATCTTGGAAACAGACAGTGGAAACTAGCAACCCTTCTTTTCACCCCCCCCCCCCCCCCCAAAAAAAAAAAACAAAAATAAAGGTTCAAAAAAAAAAAAACTCAACTTATTTAAAGCCATGTTTCTAAGAAAGTGATCACCAACAAATGCATACCGGAGAGATGATGATTCTGAGAGTAGGTTAGTCTGGTCACCATTTGGAAGGCAGAATCAATATCATCTAAAGTAAACAGATCGAACTCCGACACTTGCTGCAGAGAGAGAGAGGGAGAATTGTATGTCAAATTAGCAGACAAGATGTAAACACTTGCAAAATGAATAGCACAGGTTATAATTTTTAATTTAGACTTCTCTACTCTATAGATATAGAAATGTTCCACATATATTCATTCATTTCTTTACATCTTTACTGATCATATATAACATATGCAGAAAAGTATTATATAAAACTTACTCCCTCATCAAGTTAATAATTTAATCACCCATTTCAAGTTAAGATGAGTTTTAAGATATCATAATCCAGTTCATAGCATGCTAAGAATTTCGAGACGAAACAAGGAATCTGTAAGGTCAGTAATCAAGTCAATCCAAGGAAACCCCATAAGCAGAAAATACAACTTATTTTAAACAATCATTTTTTTTATAGGTAAAACTTATTTTAAACAATCCTAGGGTAGTACCAACCAAAACATTTGAATGAAATTTGCTGTTTAGGCAAGGATAGTATAGCACTCGGAGCCAACCAACAATATCAAGTCAAATAAATGGATAATGAGACTAAAAGCACTTAGTCAACAGTCAACAAAAAATGTGCAACAATACAGGATGAAAACTTTACCTTCCGCGCGAGATACTGATCGTACATTGTGAGGAGGCCCAATCTGTAAACAGGCTCAGTAGAATAAACCGGAGCGGAGAGTCCAAGCTGTTTCATGGCATACGGCAAAGCACCAAGGTGAAGTGTATCCGGATATGAAAGCAAGACGGCATCTATTGTTGATGCTATTCTGCACACCAGTCCAATCTTGTGTTAAAGTAGTCATCAACCCCACCCCCCCCCCCCCCCCCGGGGCCGGGGAAAAAAAACCCAACGGAACACTTTGTATGGAACATCAGCTCCATTCTATCAAATTCTATTTATATCTCCACCATGTTCTCAGTATACAAACAAGGATTGGGAATTTACTCAAATAAAAATTATTTTCTTGTGAACTATTACACGGCATTCAATAGGAAGTCAACCACTTGCATTGTTCAGCAACTGGTTCAAATTGTTAAATTAAATTTTAAAATAAGGGCAGAGTTCAATCTACGAAATTTTAAAGTTAGGTTAGACAATGTCCACCACAGAGCCTCCAAAAATTTTTTTTGTTTAAGAAAGAAAGTGAAAAGAAGAAAAAGAATTGAAGAGAGCTGAAGATAGTACTTGGAGAGGGGTTGAAGGAGAGAGGGGTCGAAGAGGTCGTTCCAACCACAGTCGATGAGGAAGTTGAAATCGTCTATGGAAACTAAGTACGACAGCGGGTTCTCGTTGTACACTCCGCACACCGGAGTCACCTGCACCGAAGTTCCCATCTCCCTCCCTCTCCCTCTCTCTCTCTCTCTCTCTGTCTCTCTGAAACTCTCTATTTATGGAAGGTGGTCGGCGAGCAAGCAGTCGAGGAGCGTCCTTCCAATCGTTGTTTAGAAGTAGCGAGTGCCTTTGGTTTGCTATTTTCGTATAACCACGCCGGTGTTCCTACGGCGTCGTTTCAGCTTCATTTTAACATTTGATTGATTCAGTCCAGCATGGAAATGCTAGAATGGAACTTCCAAACAAATCAGAAATGAGAGATCACCTGCATTAATTTATGGGCAATGTTAGTCTGTTTTTTTTTTTTAATTTTTTTAATTTTATATATTTTTAATATATTTAAATATTTTTAAAAAATAAAAAAAAATATATCAATACACTTAAAACTACTTTCTTAATAATTAAATAAAAAAAAATTTTTTGTTAAGCGATCAAAAAGAATAATCAAATTAGAACGACATATTAATATTTTCCTTAATTTATATATATATATATATAATAATTTTTTAATTATTATCCTTTTATTATTTATTGATATTTCATCATTTAAAAAGGAAACCTTTTTCACCGAGTGCTTGGAGACTGGTTGGTCAAGGACGTTCATCCATTTCATTTTTTCCACATCACGAGATGCCTTTAAGGCTCGGTATGAGAGCACTCTCATTACAATAGCTAAACTCAAACTTAAATTTTAATTAATATGACATGAATTTATCTTTATTTATTTTATTCATATTTAATTTTTATAATAAATTATCTATATATTCTTTATATAATAATAAAATCATGTTAATTATTTTTTAAAAAATTTAAAATTATTTAATTTTATTATATTTTACCATTCTAGCGATTATATATTAATTAGTAATAATATTATAACTCTACAAAAATTGATGCAACCAAATCATGATAGGAAGTAAAAAAAAAAATATATTTTTTATTCCTTTTGGCCATACTACAATAACTATCAAATTCGACCCACAACACTAACTTACTATAGCAAAAAGCCATCCCCTTTTACATTTGCATAATCTAATGCAACACATTTTAAAATTCTATTAGCCAAACACTCCCATTGGATTTGCATTAGCTAAACAACCTCATTTGCATTTGCATTAGCCAAACACATGGCGATTCAATCACTCGATTAAGAGAAAATGAGAGAAAATGGAAAGAGAAGAGAGAGGGAAAAGCCTACACAGAGAAAAGGGAGAGAGGAACGAGGAAGAGAGATTACCATTTGGGCTGGAAGACGACGGCAACGTAAACAATTGGCGAAGAGAAGGGGCTTACTAGTTGAAGAAGAGCTTGCGAGGTAGCTTGTGCTAGGGAGCTTTTGGGATAAAGAAAGGAAAGAATAAAGGAAATGAGCAGCTTTCAAGATGAAGAAAGAGAAAAGAACGAAGGAAAGAGAGTGGAAGGTAGATAAAATAATAAAATACACTTATGCAGTGTGAATAGCAACTCGCCAAATTTGGAGTGTCCAAGAATTACTGTAAATCAAGTGTTGAGCTTTAGATCATTGGCTAGTCCAATATGGAAGCTTTTTCTCACATCTAGCTCAAGTTTGAACTTGCATTAGCATTTGACTAGGCCATTACTAATGCTCTAAGGCATAGTATAGCTGAAGGTTGGTAATAAAAGCTTTTAACATGCTCAAAGTTTTGCATTTACACAGCTTCTTCTTTTCTTTTCTTTTTTTTTTTTTTTTTTTTTTTTTGGAGCCAGAGTCAAGTTGCCTCAATATTTTCACGTACATTGTCCATCTCCTTCAATCCAATACTAACCCTATTCTTCCAAATATTTAACCTTGCTCGTCATTCTTCCTAACCACAACTTTCATTATTGTATGAACGTAGTTTGTATTATTTGCAGCCATAGATAGATTTTGACGCATGACACATTGACACTCTTTATTTCAGACCATGCCATGTATGTTCACCAACAAGGTTAATTACTGCCAAAAGCCCTGTGTAACCTTTTCTCTCAGACCATCCCGAGACCTTATGTCTAGATTTTAGTGTAGAAAATGGAAGTATATGTCTCAAAAGAAAATTCATAACATGGCACAACAAGGTTTGCATAAGTTTTCCATTTTCATTGCTAAGGAATTAAAAGGAAACATCTGATGCCAAATGTTTGATACCAAAATAAACATATAATAGTTGCTATTCTGAAGTTTGACAAGGAGAGAGCTTTTATATGAATCTACAACTTCTAAAAGGCACCGAGTAGTTTTACTTGGACCATAAGGCATCTCAAACATCTGTTTGGCGAGCTTTTTCGTTTAGGTTTGGCATGCTTCCTTCCCATAATTCCATTAGCTCTTGCCTCATCCAAGAGATCACGATAATAGGTCTCAATGTAGAAGGTACCTACATTCACCGAAATGGGGGAAAATGTTTTAAGGTAGAGAGGCACAATGGTTCTTACTTGCCATAAAACTACTATACAACTAGATAAGGTAAGTGCCCTCAAAATTTGATACAGCTATGTTACTAGAGATGTTTTCATGGAAAAGGTTCATAAAATAAGAATAACCAGTTTTTTCCCCCTAGTGTCACAGTTTAAGATAAAAATATCGTACTTAATGCCAAAAAAATCAGATCTTATTGGAGAATCAAATCGTTTCCACCATTTACTAGCCATAAGAGCATACAATGGTCACCAAAAAAAATGTAATATTGACTTGATAATTTGAACCATGAAAGCTTACACCCCAAAGAAGCTTGTGAATGGTAACTTAGGTTTGTAGAATAAACCAATCAATGTATATCAACAACAGAGAAAAAGAATTTGTATTTATAATTTCATGATTGCATGAACGAGAAAACATCACAAAGATAGCAACACAAAAATTAAAGAGAAAAATTACCAGATAAAGAAGTGTAAGTTGAGGCGAGTGAGTCAAAACACCAGCAGCTAAAGCAGTTACCAGCCTGATCGCATACCCAACAAGGGCATACCATATGTATTTGTGCCCCTTCGAAGAATTTATGTCTAGAGATTTATTGAATCCTTGCTCTTTCGATGATCAAAGCAGAGAACTAAAGCCAAAAGCATGGAAGGAATAGCCTACGACAAGAACATTACCCAAAGAAAATATAAATATTCTAATATAAATATTCTTTTAAGATATTATCAGATACAGAACAATATACCTTGATACATCTGAGAGATATACTGAATAATGCCATACCTCTTGTATACAAACTCCAATTAGAGCAAAGCTTTTGGCTTTACATCAAAAGCATTTGTGCAAGATGTTCTTATATTCACTCCATATAATACATTCAATATGCGAAGAAAATTTAGAAAACAACTCACAGCTGGGCATTACTGTCACTTTTCAGGATAGCTTTGCCTTAGCGTTATCGATAGGTTGCCTTATTTTGGCAATCTAACCCATCATGACCATAGCAGGCAAGTTTTATGGAGCTTGAAACCATTTAGAAAATGATAGATAAATCCTAATCGGGGTTCATGATGGTTGGAATATGGATGGCAATTTTGGCCAAAAGGTCTTAATGGAGCATATTTTCCCCCATGCAATCAACAAACAAGATGAATCTACCTCTTTATTAAAATCCAACCAAGTTTCTTGATTGGGACAGGTGCTGACCGCCCACCAACATGAGTATCACACACACTCACACACACACACACACACACAAACACACATATTGATATGCATGACTTATTATTCAGGGTATGCTTCTAATGAGTGGCTGGAGGCAATTGTGGGAGGTTGAGCCACAGGCCTACTAGTGCCAACAGCAAGTCTGGGAGACAAGGGGTGTCAAGATCACACTAGGGAGGTGGCTGGGCCATGTCATGGAGGAGCACGAAGAGATGTTCCAGTCATTGATCCTGGATTTACAGGAGAACATCTCTTCCATATTAAATTGCAAGAAAATACTGACTGAAAGGTGATAATGATCATATGC
Source organism: Juglans microcarpa x Juglans regia (assembly GCF_004785595.1). Taxonomy (NCBI): domain Eukaryota; kingdom Viridiplantae; phylum Streptophyta; class Magnoliopsida; order Fagales; family Juglandaceae; genus Juglans; species Juglans microcarpa x Juglans regia. The sequence goes on along the minus strand of NC_054596.1, from coordinate 9,840,569 downwards.
AACAGAACTTCCAGATTTGGTAAAACCTACAGTAGCACAAATAGAAAGAAAAGATGACGTAGCATGTCACCTAGCCCAAGCATCATGAAGTCTGCAGCATTTCCTCCAGGAACCACTCCACCCAACAAATTCCTAGGGAAAACAATCTTCATAGGCAACTCCAGCTTCTTTGAAATCAATTGCAGCCCAGGAAGGCTCAAACTATTAGCAACTATATGGACAGGATTCGATGCTTGTTGCGTTGCCACTGAGACCATGACATTTGCCCCAAAAAACCTCTCAGAGAAGAAAACCTAGAATATGTCATATACAAATAAACAAACGAGAAGCATTGCACATATTTTGATGTTCGAGAGACGCACATGACTCACGAATGCAATACATATGGAGATGCCCAACAAATTATTTAATACCCAATGGCCAGAAACAAGCCAAGCGGCAACAACACCATAGCATGCCAGAAATAATAACCCTTGAATTCGTGTAAATGACTTTGAGCAGCAACGAGACACAAATGGGTCGGTTAAACCAAATTGCGACCTTATATATGCACCATAAGGATATAAGCAAAAGAAAGGGATGAAACAGAGGCAATGGCTGTAAATGCAGTAAGGAGTTGTGAGACAAAAGAGAACAGGTAGAACATCAAAAGCAAACTCAAGAGCTCATTATTGGGATCATTAGAGCTTGTGACCTATCTAATGTAATGGATGCTTCAGATAAGTTAAGGTTTCGCTCCATTTCCTTCTCATAATTAAGGGACCGAAATGCAGATCCAAATGATACAGTTACTGCAGTCACAATGAGCGTAATGGGTGGATCCAGCAAATATAAAAGTTCCCACAGAGGCTCCATAACTTACTTAACACTCAGTTCCTTCTAATTTATGATCTTCAACTTGTCAGTCTTGCATTAATAAATATCAATAGAGGAAGTTCACAATTATAATGTTTGAAACAAAAGTTGCATTGTGGGGAGATAACGACTTGATCAGAAAAATTGATGCAACTTGCAAAGCAATCATATCAAGGAAGTGTGTAAGAGTGCAACTAGTATAACTGGAAATAATAGCAGCTAAATCAACTAAAAAATAAGCTAAACCTAACTCATAGCTTAGTACGGCAATTGCCTGATAAAGCAAGAAATGAAAGAGTCATAAAACTTGAAACGTGATGAGTCTATGGGATTCCATTCTAGCAAGTACTTATGGATAAAAAAAAATAGACAAATTAAGAAAGAGAAAAATGGAGAAGCTAATGCAATGAGAAGTCCATTTTGGAATTTCCTATTATATCGTCTCTTTGATGAAACGTGAAGAAGAAAATATTAAAAATGGCTCTCAAACACTTGCCTGAGAACAACTCTCAAACATTTTCTATAATTTCAACCAAACATGTTTCCTCAAAAAAAACTTTCAAAAGTTTTTCCTCCATTTTCTCTCTCTTCTTCGTTTTAGAAGTGGAAAGCCAATTCACTAAATACATTCTAGACATGTGTCTTTTGGTTCAGCATGGAATGTATTAATCTCCAATGCCTTCTACTTTCCTTTGCCTACGTTTCCTCAGCAGCCCAAACAATCAAAACATTAAGCAACAAGAAATTCTACTCGTCTTAAACTACATCCAGCCCAAACATTTATACCTTCCATTTGATGGCCCATAAATAATAGAAATTCAAATAAGTTCTCAATTATTTCCTAAAAAACTACATTTGAGCTTAACATTCACTAATTCTTTAACATGAAACTAATACAGACAAAAAAGTAGAACTTTTTTATTTTGTTTGCACTTTGCTCAGCATCTAAACAAAGTGATAAGACCCAAAATGTAAAGCTTCTCAATTCCTTTCTCCGCTTTTTTCAATAACAAAATAGAGCATTGATACCAAAAAAACAACATGTAGGACTTCCAAAATAGATAAATAAAATCGGTGTATGCGCGCGATTACATATCTAGTGTCTACAAACTAAAGAAAACATGTACGTAATATGTACAACTGAAGATCTGAAGGAAGAATGGGTTGGAATTGAGAAACTAGGGTTCTGGGAGGTGATCGCTGAGGGGGATTTTGGGAGGACTAACCCTAGACTTCAGGAAGAGTATGAAAAACCTGCAATTGAGGTATTTCAAATGATCTTAATGAGTTCTATAACTTCTATTTTGAATTGTCATAGTCTTTGGACTCGAACAGTGTTTTATAATTTGTTGTGTGGTCCAGAGTCCAGACTCCAATTGTTTCAAATCATTACAGTTCTATCAACTTCTATTAGCATATTACGCATCATCAACAAACAACATTATATTTCCGTTTGGGTTTAGAAAATGAAATAATAAATGATTTCACTTAAAATATTTTATTAGATTTTTAAAGATAAAAAGTTAAAAAATTTTAGATATAAGCTCTACACTCTTATACACTATTCAAAAAAATAAAATTACATATATTTAAGTGGTGTGTAGGGTATGAGACTTCTATGTAGCACGACTCTAAAAAATTAGATAAAAATATTATAAAGTTACAAAACTATTTTAATATAAATTTTTAATATTATTTTTATTTTACAAATTGAAAAATAGTAATGTTACCCACCTCCATCATTTTATCTCCTCAAAGTTACCATTATTATAATTTAATTTTTTTATTCTTTTCCTTTCAAACAATTTTTAAACATATTTAAATATTTTAAAAAAATAAACAAATTCACTAGTAATCATTTCTACAATTAAGAAAATAAAATACATAAACCGTAAAAATAAAGAAATAAAACTAAAGAGTCATTTAACATTTTTATAAGGAAATATATCTTGTGTATCATGTTAGATTCTAAGAGAAAAGGTCAGTTTGTCTAGGCCCAATAGAGCTTGTGCAGGCCCAGTTCTGAACTGGATATGCAAGGGCTTGTACACCAATTGATGTTTTAGAAATTTGGCACGAATAGAAGCAATCAATAATTGGGATCATTTTTTCCTTTTAGAGCATTCACATCTAATTTCCTATAATTTTTCTTAAATTTTAGCTAAAAAATACAATTTCTAAAATTTTATCCTAAATTTATCTAATATTTCAAAACCCTCTCACATCTCATTTATTATATTTTCTCTATTCTATTAAAATAATATTTCTCTATACTCTCTTTATTATGTTTTTCTCTCACTTCCATTTACAATCTTAACTACTCAATCTTTTGTCTTTTTTCTTATGTTAAGCAATATCATCTTGTACATAAATTTTAAACACGAAACTGATTTTTCATCCCGGTACGAAAAATAATTTTGAAATTATTACAATTTTACAAATAATAAATATTGGCATTTTCTAATGTTATTTTATTTGTAACGGATAAATAAATAAAAAATTATCATTTTGCTGCCAGATCCAGCAGTGATCGAAATGATCTAAACTTTATGCACACTCGAAGGAAATAAATAGATAAATCTATTTTTTCACACGTTAAGATAAAATACACACTTCATAAACTGTGAATTCATTCTCAATAATTGAAATAGTTAACGAAAAGAGCTAAAATACATCCATAATATTTTCTCAATTCTATGTACAAGTACTACTATTGCCCATTCACACCAACTCCAAAACACAAATTTAATGTGTGAACAATAAAACTACATTATAATTACAACCACTGAAAATGCTCATACATCGAGCCCAAAAGTTTAATACAAAGCAAGCTATAAGATTGCTCAGAATTTTCCAAAATAATTTGCCAAAAGAAATATCCACGACATCGAAATTGCTATAATAAAACTAGTTTTCTTCAGTTTTCTCTTACGCCTCTCTGAATATGTTTCTAGTCGATGTCCACTGGTTTGAATGTTCATTGATCCTTGTATCTTATGAAATTTGGTTTTTAATCGGTTAATTGTCTTTTGGCCACATGCTGATATTTCTATACAGTAGAAAAACCTGCAAGCCTGCACAATTGACCAATACTGAAATATGTAAACACAACAGTATCAACACAAACCAGCAAATAAGACCACCAACAAATAAAAAATACCTCATAGTTTTGGCAACCGAAAAACCGACACCCCTCATTATCCTCAGTATGAGTAGTTCTTTGATATGCTTTAATACCACAATAACATACTGGGTATTCATTTAGACGATAGTTTGCTAAGCGTAAGATATTACTAGTGCTACTACTTAACCCAGGTATTGGGTAGTGTAGTCTTTTATTTTGCTTCAAGTTTGTACACAAACAATGAGCACAGTTCTTATCTTTATTACAAACTAAATTCGAAAGATTTTTACTACAATGCACAAAATCTTGATTAGGCAACAATGTCCTCAATGACTACAACAATTGGCTATCAATATTCATTGGTCATTCGAGTTACCTTGCCATAGAGTTTTTGCCCATTTCTATTGTCAACGCTTAACTTTATCTTGCAATATCCCCAAACATACCCAAATCATTAACCCATAGAAAGTGGCTTATGAAATTAATGGTATAAGAACAAGCAACATGCCCGGATGGCTGCAACAATCGGTTGCTTTTGTGATTGGTCGTCCGAGTTCCCTTACCATGGAGCATGTTACAAATTTCTCGTGTTCCCACTCAACTTTGTTATCATCACAGCTGAGGGAGATACATAACTAAAACCATACCAAACGAGAAAAGCATCCAAGGAAAATATACATTTTCTATCACAAACGAGAATGGTATCACATCACAACAAATTTCTCTAAAAAAATAGTAAATAATACAATCAAGCATAAATATCACACATCCGAGTTTCACAAAACATGTAGAGCAATAACAATATATCACAACATGGATATATCACATCTCCAAGTTTAACATCTCTAAATTGTTAAAAACTTTTCCAAAATATCACAGCATGGATATATCACAATTATGATATTTCACAGAAGTAAATAATCCAACCAAGCAAATAACAAAACAAAGAAAATGACAAAGTAATTCAACCAACTTATCTTAATAACAAACCAAAAAGCAATGACAAAGCAATACAACCGACATTCCTAAATAGGTAAACACGTAACACAAGCTTGAATAGCTGCAAAACGGTTACCTTTGTGAAAGTTTCACAAAAAATGACCATTTGGGTTACCTTACCAAATCGAGCTCGCCCCATTCACAAAAGTTGTGACTTTACACATTTATCATATTCAATTTAACCATCATCATAGCCTAACTACAGCCTAACCATTATCACAGTCTAACTACACATACAGCCCCAACGACAGCCTCATTGAAGTCAATAATTAAAGCTGTAAAGAACAAAGTAATGATAGTGAGAATAAGTAAATAAAGAATCAACAACAAGAACTAGAAAGCCAACAACTAGTGAAGCCAACCAACACAGGAATGAGAGAGTAAAACAAAGTGTCAGGTTGCCCAAACAGAATAGAAAGAAAGTGTTAGGTTGCCCAAATAGAAAACAAAGTGTTAGATTGTCCAAAACGAAGTGCAAGGTTGCCCAAGATTTTGTACTCTGGAAATAGAAAAAGTTACAAAACTTATTCATAGAAAAACATGACAAGCAAACATAACATATATCCAAACAGAAAACACTTTCATATGAAAATATTGATAGAATCATACATGTAGAGCTAGATTAAATAAACCCAAGAAATTTAATAAAACATGAATTTCAAAAGCAATTCCTCCAAAATGGCAAGCTCATTGATTTTAACTACTACAGTGAGCATCCTTAATTAGACATATAGTGAAATGGCAAGTTAGCTTGAATAAATTACACGACAATTAAATGGCAAGCTAAATTGAAACAAAGCACATTAGAGTTGCATGTGAAATTCTTCATATGAATCAAATGGCAAGCTAAATTCAATTAATGACATAAGTTTCACAAAACAAAAAGGAAATGAAGCAGTGAATCTGTATGGGTTGGTCACAGACAGTGAAACATAGGATTTGCTATGTCAAATTCTAGGCACACTGAAATGAAAAAGCTAGATTGAATAGCAAAAGGGTCACAATTTCATTAAACATATATCTAACAAGCAGTGAATCTATGTGGGTTGCTCACTGATAGTGAAATAAAGTACAAACATGTCAATAGAAAAGCACAATAAAATGGCAAAGCTAGATTGAATAGCAGAAGGAGGCATAAATTTTAGAAAACATAAATCAAACAAGCAGTGAGTTTGTATGGAATGCTCAGCCCTAATGAAACAAAGCAGCATGTCAACTCCATAGCACAATGAAATGGCAAAGATAGATTGAATAACAGAACACATAAATCTCAAAAAATAAAAATAAAAAAGAACCAAAATCTGTATGGATTCATCACTGACAGTAAAACAAAAGGGCATGTCAAATTCGCAACACACTAAAATAGCAAAGTTAGATTGAATAGCTTAACACATCAATTTCACAAAATACAAATCAAACAACCAAAATTTGGTCACTGCTTTTACGAATTTTCTTCCAAAACTTGTACAAAAATTACCATTATAGAAACTCTATAAAAGCATACATAGAAACCATTTTGGTCTAGTGGGCTAGAGTTTTCAAGATCAATCTCAACATTTAACAATGGAGTTAAAAAAACCCAAAATGGTACAGTAGAAATGAAATGGACAACAAAATTTCTCTCAAAGCTGACGGCATGAGAGACAGGGACTGTGTGTGCGAGTTTGTGAGAGATGAAACCAAAATCGTGAGGTTTTTGTGCTATTTATTCGAGAAAATTTTACCTATTTTATGAAAAATAGCAAAGGGGCTGCCGTGGATTGCAGAGTGCGAGAGAGACAATAATTGTTCAAGGCACGAGAGACATCAAAGCTGTGAGAGGGGAATAGAGAGAGGGACACTCGAAAATAATTTAAAATGGGAAATGTGATGTATAGTAGTTCTCTATAGATGGGGAACAATTGTAGCAAGCATAAACTCAAACCCTAAAATAGGAAATCAAATGGGAGGAGGAAGTGAGAGTTTCTCTCAAATAAATTGCCAAAATTTAGAGAATAAGTATGTATAGGGAGCTGGATGCTAGTGCTCTTAAAAAACTATATATTTTAGTAGCTAATTATCCATATCAACAATATGAATAATATATTTTTCATGCCAATTTATAAATAGAATGAAAATAAATTATATATTTTAATAATGAATTATATTTTTCAGCTCGACTATTCTTGAGACAAGCTGATGAGAGAGACGAAGATAAATGTTATTGACTACATTGGACCATTGGCTGCTAAAAGCGGAATTTTTCTTGGTGGACCAAAATTTAATTGCAAAAAGAGAAAGAGCATGATTGGAAAATTATAGTTATCTTATTTTAAACAAATATCACTCAAATATAAATATATTTTAATTTTAAATTTTTAAATTTTTCATCTAATAATTAATTATAAATTATAAATTTTCTAAACTTTCAAATAAAATATAAAAAATAATATTATTTTTTTAAAATTTCAAAATAAAAATTATCCTAATAATATTTAAATTTATAATATTTTTATTTTTTATTTTTTCGTTTTCTAAAATCTAATAAAACATCATAATTTAAATAAATTCGTTATTATTTAGAAAATTTTTATTTCATTTTATTCCTCGAGCATTTCCTAACGCGCCGGAGACTTGTTCGGTTAACGTGCAATTTGTAGCGACTTGATCTTTAGATGCATCAATAGACCCGAGCCCATCAATAGACCCCAACACGATGGAGACTTGTTCGGCTAAGGTGCAGTTTGTAGCAACTTATCTTTAAATGCATCAATAGACCCGACCCCATCAATAGACCCCAACACAATGGAGACTTGTACGGCTAAGGTGCAATTTGTAGTGACCTGATCTTTAGATGCATCGATAGACCCGACCATAAGAAACCATACTCACACACTAACATAGTGTCTACGTATGAATATGTATAATAGACATTATTACTTCCCATAAATAAGATTAATATAGCACTATTTTTTTAAAAAAAGTACACAATGTTGGATGGAAAATATTATAGCCATAAATAGATTATATAAAAATAATTTTATAAACTGACGTGTCTTGATATGATTTATTAAATTATAAAATTATTTTTATTATAAAATATATATAATAAATCATTTAATTTATAATTTTTTTTATGTAATTTTTTTTATGACGTTATCACTCCTCTATAAGGGAGACTATAGAGCTCGGACATAATCTCCCTACTCACGAGACAATAAAGCAAAAAGCTTATAAGCTTTTTTATTAGCGATTGATGTCAAGAAACGCGAGTTATGGATTATTAATATTTCCTTCATTTGTCTCTAATATTCGTATCTTTGGTGTCGCACGTTTTCGAGACTTTTTACCATTTGTGGAGTTGTGCGTGCTAGGTAGATATTTTTTATTTTTATTTTTATTTTTTCTTTGATGGATTTGTGCGTGCTAGGTAGATATAGGCTTATAGCCGATAAATACTACAGTAGCTGTACTGTTCGGCACGCACGCATGCACTTAATTCCGCCAGTCACGCACAGATTGGCCATGCAAGTTGTCAAAATTCAGGACCTACCAAAACTGGTTTCAACTTACTTATAAGTGGTTGATTAACAATCCAATAATAATGGACTTCAAACGTCTGCACCAACCCACATCACCACTACATAATGCTAATGCTATCAAGATGCTAGTGCTATCAAAATTTAGTTCTTTTTTTAAATAATTATTTTTCTTTTGGATTTTAAAAATTTCTCTAATTGAATAGTGAGATGAGATGAAATAAAAATTAAAAGTTAAATAAAATATTATTATAAAATATTTTTTAATATTATTATTATTTTTAATTTAAAAAAATTGAATTATTTATTATATTTTATATAAAAATTTAAAAAAATTATAATAATGAGATGAAATAAAATAAAATGTTTATCCGGCCTTAGTCTACCCAATTAAGTTGAATATGCTCAAATACAATCATTTTGTCTTCTTGTGAATTTGTCAAATAGCACATACAATCTCAGGGTAATCATTCTACAACATGTAGATGCCACTCAACTTGAAGTCGCCCATTTTCTTCAATTGTAGATTTTAAATTAAAATTTTGATGATGTGTTTTAACTATTCTTGATTCATCTAAATTATACCAACGAGTATATTACATTACAGTAACATAATTTATCACGATCCCTTTTTTAAAATTGAGAAATATATATATATATATATTTTTAATTTTAGGATGTTTCATCTTTAATCACATTTGTTTATATGATATATTTTAAGTCGTTGAAACTAATTATAATGTCACGTCAACAAATTTTAAGCTATACACTATATAATACACCATGTTCTTATATTGAGAAATGAAAGAATGTACTACACTTTCATTTCACTTTTATTTTATTAGGCATAATATATAAATACACGAGAAGGTAGTAAGTATTATTTTCACAAGTAAAATATGGTACGGAATGAGGGTGTCATAATCAGGTCAACAAACTATTGGAGAAAAGTCGCATGAGGCCAAATGCACATTGAAAGTTAAATGGAGCTTGTATTCATTTTGAAGAAAAAGTAATCTAGAATTATGGAAAACTCTCATTTACCTTGTTTGCATTCAAAACTCATCTCATTTTATAATTACAATTTTTTCAAATTCTCACACAAAATATAATAAACAATTTAACTTTTTCAAATCTCCAAATAATTTTTCTAAATTTTCACACAAAATATAATAAATAATTCAACTTTTATTTTACTATTCACAAACCATCTCAATCAATCTCAACCCATCTCTAAATCCAAACCACTCCTAAAGTCATTATTTTTCCAGCGGTATCATCATCTTCATCACCCACCATTGGTGGCGCTGTTGGTCCCATAGCCTAATCTAAGTCGACCATCTTTTATGTCTCTATAAGAGCATTAGTAGTGGCCTAATAAAAATTTGGTTAAAATTTGATTAGAAAATTAACTTTTATGAATTTAGCTAATCACTTTTCAACAATACCAAATAACAAACTTTTCAAATCTATTATTAAAATCATTCTTTTTTTTCAGTGGTATCATCATCTTCATCACCCACCATTGGTGGCGCTGTTGGTCCATAACCTAATCCAAGTCGACCATCTTTTATGTTTTTATAAGAGCAATATTAGTAGTGGCCCAATAAAAAATTAGTTAAAATTTGATTAGAAATTTCACTTTTATGAATTTAGTTAATAACTTTTCAACAACACCAAATAACAAACTCTTCAAATCTATTCTATTAAAATATTGATTATCTAGTCCGTTTCCACTATATATGATCCTCCAAACTCTAAAATTTCAACCAAGAGAATCTCAATGCAAAGCCAACCTGAAAAGTGGTAGACAGTAGAGGAAAATAAAAACTACAAAACCTACTTGATCTAATTTCACGATTCAGAAAAATTAGAAAATGTTGATTAATTTATTGAAATGTTAAAAATTGAAATCATGCAATCGGAAGAAATTGATATGACAATGAACATCAAGTAGCATAAGCTTACCGGAAAAAGGAACACTACAAGAAAACTGCTTATTTGCGATCAGTTAATTCTAGCGAAATGACTATTTACAATTAAAATTGGTTGCGAATAATCTTTTGATTACAATAAATTAGTCACAAAAGTCTATTTTTATTGTAGTGGAATAGAGATCTTTGAAAAAAGAACCGAAAAAGCTTTGAGAGACTACAACAACAATGGTCAATGTTTTATTTCTCCAGGTGTATCGTGCGATGAAGATAGAAGCATGAAGATTATTTTATGACCAAAATATTATTTGGCCAGCAATCTGGATTGGCTATATTTGGCCAATGAAAGGGGGTGACTAAAATTAAAATAGAATTATTGAGTTTGGTGTAGAAGATTTTTAAACAACCTAGTTATAATTTTGCCAAAATTTAACTTTGGCTCCACTACTACCCTAATGGCCATGATATTGCCTCCTTATTGAAAACTCCCTCTCTACTCCAATAAGACAAGCCACCACCTTACCATCGCATTGTCACATTGGCTAATCGCTTTCAAGCTGCAAGCTAGCGCTAGGTTATCCTAATTAATTTCATCATCATCTCTTCATCTTCTTCTTCTGAAATATACATACGTAAAAAGCACGCTTCTTTCCCACCTATCAAACACTCGGCTATCCTCTGGATCTCTCTCTATATATACAGATTCTTCGTTTCAACTTCCCCCACTTACTCCACTGCGCTCTGCATAAAAGCCTGGAGCGCGCATATATCCAAGATATACGTACTGCTCATACTTAATTTTCTAATTTATTCTTTCGAAGTTTCAATGGGAATCTGAGAAATCCGTGAAAGATGAATTTGAATATTGGATTCGTTGTGGTCGTGTTGGCTCTGCTCACGAGCGTGCCCCTGCGCATTAACGCGCAGGAGCGGCTCCTCGTGCCCATGACTGTTGTCCGGAACGCTTCCGCTCTCGGTGCTTGTAAGAAACTCAAAAGCTTTTACGCTCGATCTGTTCTCTAGATATTCAGTACTACCATTAAAAAGGTTTTCCGATGTCTTTGTTTGAATATTTATAACGAGTATATTTGTTCTTGGATATATTATTTGTGGAATAGTTTGCTTGGATGGGAGTTTGCCGGCGTATCATCTGCACAGGGGATTCGGAGCCGGAACAAACAACTGGCTTTTGCAGTTCGAGGTAATTTTTATTTTGCTCAAAAACATTATCATACCAGAAAAAAAAAGAAGCGTGGTTCTGTTGTCCAGAAAAGCCACCTCGGCAGTGGGGAAGGGTAGGCCTGGATCCTGTGTAATTGGTTTGGTAAAGGTTTGCCTTGACATCCAGTGAGAGAAGGTGGTTCTGGATGATTGGACGGGTCTTCCAAAAAAAGTACTACAGACGACAGACTTTTTGTGTGGCCTAGTGTTCTGTGCATGTCTCCGGCCAAGATGCAAGTTTTTTTTCCTTTTTTTTTACCATTGGCGATATTTAGGTGGTTTGCCGATGTGCGCATCGATCCGTATCGGTTACCACTTGAATTTGGTGTTGGAATATCAGTTATGTCACGCGTTAATCCCCTTCGTTCCTGTTTGTGAACATGGCCGGGACATGTGCGGACAAAAAGGACAAAAACAACGTACTCATTATACCACTGCTACGAGCAACATTAGCACGTGGATTCGTTAGTTTTCAAAAGAGGTGTCATGACTCATATTACGAAAACAATGAGTTGGATACAAATTTAGCCAGCTTTTGATTAAAATATAGTTAACGCAAATCTGTGTGATTATAACATGATTAACTGTCCGAAGTCAAAAGGGTTTTTTATTTTTTATTTACTTTTAACGGTGTGGCTTCCAGTGTCCATCACACTGGCCTGGGACTGGGAGCCCCACCACTGTCCAAAAACGAAGATGATTTTTCGTGTGTTTGTGGGGGGGACTATATACAGAGGTGGGGGGGTGTTGGAAGCTTTGATCCGAAGAAATTGTACTTAAAGGAGGGGTCCCGTGCGAGGGTATCCATCCATCCATTCCATTATTGGGGGGTTTTATTGTTCATTCATAGTGACAGATCACGCTCTTTTGTCTGCAGGGTGGTGGGTGGTGCAATGATTTAGCGTCGTGCTTTGAGAGAGCCAATACACGCAGAGGATCAACGCGTCTCATGACCAAGTTTGAAGTCTTTTCTGGAATTCTAAGTAACAACGCTTCTTTTAATCCAGGCATGTCGCTTCATTTCTCTGTCTGTCCCGAAATTTTTTTGCTTATTTGAATGATAATCAAATAAATAGGAACATTAACCTGATGAAAAAGAACAAAAATTTCTTATCAACCCACTGATACATAACAATTACGTGTAATCAATTATTTACTAAAAGTATGCATTAAAGTAAGAAACGAATATATATATATATATATATATATATTTGATATTTCTCCATCGAAGTTCGCTTTAAACTGTCCAATTCACGTGATGAGCATCTTTGACGGCCCTGATTGCTTTATAAGTAAAGCCAAGTTAGGGCCAGCATCACTGATATAAATGTCCCTCTTTACCTGATGTCACGCTGGATGTTTTTTCTAAAATTTTCCAGACATAAATGTCCTCAACACTGGTGTCTTGGATTGCGAAGCCAGCGTCTCTGGATCTTTGTAAAAGAAGGATAAATCGGGGAATTCCACTAAAGTTCCATGGCAATTGGCATTGATTGTCCATGTTGAACATGGTCACATTCTCTATTGTCTCACTCACGAAATTAATATATGACACCTTGGGTAATAGCTATTTTGCCCACATCTGTCTCGAGACTGAATTCCCCTCCAGCCTAACAGGCTTTGCAGATTTTGTCCGCTGTCTGTGGACTCGTGACAGTTGACATACATAAAACGACGAAGACAATCTTGTCTTTGTACAAAATATTGTATTTGTGCTCGATCCAGTTTAGAAAAGCTAAGGTATTAGTTTACATCGTTGATAGTCTCTGTTCATAAACACATTTTATGGGACATGTCTATCTGGTATTTAATCCATTTTCAGTCTATTAGTTGTGTTCTTTCATTCTTTGGTGGTGTCAAATTGTCAATACCTCTTTGTAAAATCATTTGAAGCCCCATATGTCTCTAGATTTTAGTATTTCTCTTGAAGACAATTGCCGTCACTTGTCTTGATTAGAGAAATAATCATTATATACTAAATGTGGACCAGATTTTTACAACTGGAACCGTGTGAAGCTTAGATATTGCGATGGAGCCTCATTTGCTGGAGATGCCGAGTTTGACAATGGGGTAATTCCAGAAATAAAACATTTCCTCCCACTTTTACGATGGAGCCTTCTTAATTTCCTTTTTGTGTGTGTGTGTGTGTTGCTTTGCTGTAAAAGCTCATGCATTGTTTTGAATTAAGTGATTAACTTCACTCCTTTTTTTGTGAAAAACAAATGACAGACGTCATTGCTTTATTTCAGAGGGCAAAAAATTTGGGAAGCAATCATTCATGACCTTCTACCAAAAGGTTTGGGGGGTGCGCGTAAGGTAAACTCAAATTTCTCCTGCTGCTATGTTAAGTTGCATAACTCTAATCACTTTATCTCTGCAAGCTTCATGTGCCTACATGAGCAGCAATGAGGTTTATCCACATTCAAACGACTATTCAACGGATTACTTGACATATGATACGGATAAATTCATATGCTTAACTTATCTCATAAAATTGGTTCTACAAGAGATGATTGTTCATTCCTTATAAACATGTCCAAGACCTTGTCCACAGGCAATATGAGATTATTCCTCAACACCCTTCCTCACGTGCAGGCCAGTATTTTTTTTTCTGATCCTTGTCCCAGGATAAATAATGTGGGCCTCCATTCGTCCTATGACAGACTCTGATACCATGAAGAAATTCATGAGCCTAACTCATCTCATAAAACCGGTTCTATAAGAGAGAATTATTTATTCTTTATAAACATACCCAAGACCTTGTTCACATGCAATATGAGATTATTTCTCAACATGATAATTGACCCAGGTTTGACTCCCTTTTTTTAAAGGCTTTGCTTTCAGGTTGCTCAGCTGGAGGTTTAGCATCCTTTTTGCATTGTCAAAACTTCACCAATTACTTACCAGAGAATGCCAGTGTGAAGTGCTTAAGCGATGCTGGATTTTTTCTTGATAAGTAAGTTTGCTCTTTGTTAAACCAAGCTAGACTGCAATCTTGCCTTCTATTTTTATCCTTTACTGGACGCAAGTTACATTTTTTTTTCCTATCCTTTTCTACAGAAGAGACATAAGTTTGAACTACACCATGAGGTCCTTCTACAAAAATCTTGTTTCGCTACAGGTACTACTGTGATTCTATATGTGATAAGAAGAATAAATTTCCATTCTGATTATAATTTCTGTATTCTTAATATATAATCACTTATGAGAGGTGTGTGTGGCTGCATCTATGACAGGGGGTGGAACAGAATCTTGAGAAAAACTGCACTAGTTCCCTCAAATTGCCTTATCTGGTATGGTCCTTGCAGAAGTCCATAATTTTCAGCCTCTCGTATCCTGGCTTCTATAAATGGCATGGTCCTGACATCTATCCTGTTATCATGCAGTGCTTCTTCCCACAGTATGCATTGAAATACATAACCACGCCATTTTTTATCTTGAACTCGGCTTATGATGTATTCCAAGTAAAAAAAAATTCTTCTGCCATAATTGATTTTAGTATCCGTTTTGTGCTTCTAGTGGATTTATAATGAGCAATG
Source organism: Juglans microcarpa x Juglans regia (assembly GCF_004785595.1). Lineage (NCBI taxonomy): Eukaryota > Viridiplantae > Streptophyta > Magnoliopsida > Fagales > Juglandaceae > Juglans > Juglans microcarpa x Juglans regia. Next base: position 9,825,379 of record NC_054596.1, on the reverse strand, counting down.
AGTAAAAGTTTTAACTTTTTACAGTTTCATCATATATTGGTGCCACCTTCTTCTGATTTGCATGGACACTGGAATCATTGCAAGCTGAATCCAGCTGCATGTGATGAAAACCAGATAGAGACATTGCAAGGTTATTCTCCAATTCACACTTTGACAATTATAATACATACATGGTTAAGTAGCATCAAATCTTCAGGCATTGCATATATTACTTTCACTAGTGTTCTTGCTGACTCACTTGTTGAATCCCCCGCCTGCGTTCCGCATTTAGGTTTCAGGCGTGATATGCTTTTAACATTGAGAGTATTCTTCAAATATTCAAGAAGAGGAGGGATGTTCATAAATTCATGCTTTGCTCATTGCCAGAGTGAGTCACAAGACACATGGTTTGGAGATGACTCACCGAGAATTCAAAACAAGGTACCTTTTATTTATTTTTTAAATGATACTTAACTTGCACTGTGCCTGTTATAATATGAACCGCTGTACGCTGTAGGAATTTAGTTTCATCTCTTATGATGCTTGTTTTTATCTCACTCTCAATTTGTTCTTAAGTAAGCTAAAAAATGTGTGTAATCCAGTCAGTGGATCAGACCATGTTCTGTTTACCAAGCATGTGGATCAACAAACAAGGTTTTGTTTTCCATTCGACTTCAATAAGTACTTGTCATAAAATCCATGTACAACTGTGTGCCAATCGAACCATATAAGTGGAGAATGCTAAAATCCAAGAATGTTACGTGATAAATCTACCTCTGCATGTTCAAACCTGATTTGGGGAATGGACTGATGGAATCAACAGGCAACTTTTTTACTCTTGAATTAGGCTTGGATACGACAGTCTGATTTGAATTCTTTTAAGTAGGAAGGTTCAGTAGTATGTGTTGCTTTGGTCACTATCATTGCATAACAGCCTACATGCGTTCAGTTGAAATGATCAACAGCACTTGAGTTAACATATTTTGTAACTGATTGATGCAACAACAATTTTGAGGATCCATATTGCATAGGTTTTTAGGCTTAGAGAATCTTAGCTATTTGCATTGTTATTAAAATCAAGAATTATGTTTGCCAGACCATTGCAGAAGCGGTTGGTGATTGGTACTTCAGCAGAAGGGTGACCAAAGAGATTGATTGTGCATATCCATGCGACAGGACCTGCCACAACCTTATACCGTAGTTTCAGGTGATGTCCTTATGAATTCAAATATATTCTATGGCCTTGTTTTGGAGGCATGGTAGTCACATTTGCATTAATCTGACCCTTGGTAGTCATATCTCAGGTACCATATAAAGATTCAAAGGTTAGGAGGAATGATAAAGTTGTTTTCACAGGCTTCTCTAGTTCTCAAAAATGAAGCCGTTAGTAGCTTTTGAAGATATTAAGGGACAAGGGGAGGGACCATTCATACAACAATGATGATTATAGCATCTCTACAAAAAGAAAACTAGAAAATATTTCAGGTGTTAAAACATTTTTTTTCATTCAATTGATCAATAGAATACACTGATTCTTCTCCAGACTCGCAGAAACTAAAAGGACTATATTGGTTATTGGCAAAGACAGATTGCATACAAGATTGAATTTGTACAACTGATTGCAGTGTGATTCTATAATGGTTTTTGTATCATTTAGGCTATGAAAGTGTAATGTACTTGGATAATTAAGCAATGATTCTTTCTAGTTGATCATGGCATGCATGCATGTAAGACTGTAGCCTTCAATGACGAATGTACGGACCCAATAACCAAAAAAAAAAAAAAAAAACACGACATCGTACCCAAAAAACAATGTTGTGTGCTCGTCTTCATTGTCTTCAGATTATACTCAATTCATTTTCCTTCACATTTTCGTGAGAGAAAACAATAAAAAATCATTAATCTCTACAGATATTTGTCATGTCTCAAATCAAAAAGGCCAAAACCAAGTTCCTATTCTTAATATATGTTTAAGAGAACTTAATAATAAATGGTCGGGAACAATTCATTTCGATTAGTGAAATTCATATATATATATATATATATATATATAAATGCTAGTATGCCTCATCATTCTGTCCTCTCATTTGGATCGCTCATATATTTATTTATTTAATAGTTAAGGAAGTAGCTATTAGTGTATTGATTTTTTTTTTTAGAATATTTAAACATGTTTAAAAAATATTTTTAAAAAATGTAATAAAAAAAAGTACAAATTGTACTAGGCGGCATAGAAAGCGGTTATGCCCAGGCTGCATAATAGACTTTTTTTCTCATCTTGATTTTAACTTCTATAGGATTTAACTACAAAAATACTCGTTTTCCTCCAAATTCTGAAATTTTAGTCATACATCATGGTATCTAAGAGCATTGGCAATAGCCTAGCCATTTTCCAAAACCCTCGTTTCATCTATTTTTTTTTCTTTTTCTCGAAACTGTCTTCGCTCCTTTCATCTCTGCAAGAGATTTTCCTCCAGCCCTATTCTTCCCCAGCCCGCAACGTCGCCTTCTCTCTAGCGGTCGCATTCTCTAGCCAAAAGTCGTCGTCTTCAACAGTTATTTTCTCTTCCTCGATCTTCTCTCTCTCCTCTGTGTATTCTGTCTTCACCCATTTTTTATTCAACCCGCAACCCTTTCTTCTTTAACCCGCAAGAGATTTTCCTTCTGCCCCATTCTTCCCCAGCCTGCAGTGTCCCCTTCTCTCTAGCGGTCGCATTCTCGGCTGGCTCCACAAATCGTCCAGAAGGCACTACCCACGAATCGGCTTCACTCTACCCTATACAACATCTACCACTAGAAATCTAGTTGTGCGATTTGGGTAAATGCTTTGTTAATTTTTTTTTTCTTTTGACGATAAAATGGTATGGTGGATTTATGGTGTATCCACAGATTTGCTTGGTATTTGATTGGGTTCCATGATCTGAAATTTGTGATTTCATCTGTCATTGATTCTCTGTTTTGATATTTGCTTGGTATTTGCTTGGTGTATCCACGGATTTGCTTGGTATTTGATTGCGTATTGATTCTCTACCATTTCTGTTTTGGCATATTGTTTGTTGATTTTGGCATATCTACAAGTCTGCGAGGGTAAAATTTGCTGATGAAGTACCTTTATTGATGTTGTTGTTTCGGTTTGTTGGGGATTGCTAGGAAATGAAAGATACTTAGAATTTGTTTCTTTGAATTTGTTGTTGTTTCGGTTTATGGAACAACAACAAATTATATGAAGTGTTGAAAAATAATAATTTTATTTATTAATAAAATTATTAATTAATATATGAAGTATATTTGTAAAATATTTAAAAAAAATTATATATTGTTAAAATATATAATATTTATTATTATTATTTAGACTTTAAAATAGCTAGTCTAATGTGGACTCATTTAACTACAAGTGTATTTTATGACTAAAATCTAATATTTTAGTTAAAATTTAGACTTGATACGTCATTGCCCATGCTCTAAGTATCTTCTTATGGGAGGCGGAAAATAAACATCCTAGCAAATAGAAGAAGTGTTTACATATCATGACAAAAATAGACCTTTACAGTGGATGACGAAATTTCTCAGAAATTGGAGTTGAACTCAGAAAACTACAAATACACCGCACATGAAAATTATATCTCATGAATATCATTTCAGTCTCCCCTCCAGAATGTTGTCCCAATGTCATGATAATGGAAAGAGAAAAAGAAAGGGAAAAAAGAAGAAGAGAAAAACTCGATTCATCTACAGTCCTTTTTGGAATTATTCACGTAAATATTTATAGCAAAACGTGTTTCAGTAGTAAACCATGCATATAGTTTAAATACATAATTTGAATCGTGATGCACTAAGACTGATTTTAAAATTTATGTCCTAGTTTTATATGGGTCATTAGTGCATATGACGATAATGTGAATTGTGATGTAATGGCATTTGATCTAAGCACTTATCTTAGAGCACTAATATTGATTTCTCTACATACATATGTAAAATTACATCTTTTAAAAATTGATTTTGCATATAAGAAAAACTCTCATATTGAATTATGCGATCTTACTTTGCAACTAAAATTTTCTATTCAACGTTTAATTTTTGCATCTCTTTTTTTTAAACAATATTTACTGGTCAACTATTTCTTCAAACGTAAAATTAGGGGTGTACAACTTTCGGCCTAGACTGGAAAAATCGACCAGACCGGACTAAAAATTATACCGGTCTGTTTCGATCCAACAAATTGTGGACTGAAGAATTTCGGTCCGATCCCAAAGTCTATAAATTTTGGATTGGACCAGATCAAACTATATATATTTAAAATATTTTTAATTATTTAATATATTATTTTTATATAGTAATTATATAAGTTAATGATGTAATTTTCATCAAATTTATTATCATTGACTATATAAAATATTAAATAATATATGTTACCAATTAATAATAAATAATAAATCATATGATAATTTATGTCATTATATGTAAATAATTAATACATCATATATTCATACATACACTACTATTTACACTTAATTAAATTAATTAGATAATTTTTTTTAAATACTTAAGTTGCAAGCAAGCATGAATAATCTATGCACAATGAAATTATTTGATATTCATTAACTATATATAAAATGTATTACATTATTAATAATTATGCATACTAAAGAGTAAAATCTAAGTTAGTAAGTAATAACTATCAACAACATAAATATAATTAGAGTTAAATATTCTTTTAATGAGTTGGTTTTGTAATCTACATTAATTTTAATGAGTTAGTTATTTAATTTTAAATTTTAGTAATTTAAACAATTTTTTAATTAATTTATTTACAAAAAAAGATGAAATAAAATAACAAAATAATTGAATTGGACCGGATCAAACCGGGTTAGGGAAAATGAGTTTGGGTCCATCACCCTTGAACCGGACTGGACTAGACTGATTTACATCCCAGATTATGAAATTATTAGATAGAGGGAATTAAGCACACTAGTGATATATATATATATATAGACTGAGACTCGGGATCCCATTCCCACAAAAGCTTTTAAGGAAAACTAAAAAATAAAACAATAATTAATGGGATGCTATTCGAATATTTGTACATGGGAATCATTTTCTTTTTTCTTTTTAAATCAAACAAGGTTAAGAATAGGTTCCCCCATTATGTAGTACGAAAAGATAATGTGTAACATAGTACGGAGGACTTGGGATTATTTAGTTTGTAGTTGGGGATGGCTTTATTTATTCCTGGGGGACAATGGCGAACAATTATATATTATAGGAGGATCGTATAATTATATATTAGCTTGCTTTAATCTATCTCCTTTATACCTATCGGTCCAAAAATATTATTAATTAATTAATTAGGAAGATTGAAGCTCAAGCCCAAGCTCTTGATTTCCCCTAACCGGTCCCTGCGAATCTTAAGTCCGACCCACCGGTTGGACCCCATAGGTCGGGACACGGATGCCATTAGTTCCAAAGCAAGGGACACATATCTTGTTACTTTTACCACCCAATGCGAGACCTCCGCCCACCCATATTCCCAATCCAACCAAACCCCTTCCAACAGTCTCTACACCAGGCACCAGCTGTCCTTTGCGGCTTGCGCCCGCACTCTCACACTCCTTCCACCGCTACGCTCTCACCCCACCATGATACCATCTCTACTCGAAATTACCAAAACACCCTCTCGCCATAAGAAGTATATAAAAAAATAAAAAATAAAAATGCAGAACTCCTTGTTATTTAGACTCCCCCGTTTTACCCTCTACTTAACCTTTTTCGCTCTCCTCCCCGGCCATTTCTGTCCGTCATTGTTAGGAGAGTCAGCAGAGGTAGAAGAAGACCAAGAAAGGTAGAGTGGAGTTGGATTGGGAGTAGGGTGAGGGCCATGCCTTGCTCTTCTTTCGGAGACTCCGGCAGTGACGACAATGGCCGTCTGCGTAGTTTCAAGCTGACTGAGTCCACTTTCCTGGCCTCCCTCATGCCCAAGAAAGAGATTGCCGCCGATCGCTTCATCGAGGCTCACCCGGAATACGACGGCCGTGGAGTCCTTATCGCTATCTTCGGTATTGATTTTTCCTTCATATTTCTGTTCGCTGGAAAATAATACTAAGGAAATTTGATCACTTGGCAAATTAAGTGCAAAGGTGGCGCCTTAACTAAGAAAATCCAAAATTTTCTCGACATTTTATTGCGGTTTGTTCTGATATTGCAGAAACAATATTGAGAACAAATGATACCTTTGTTTTACGTAGGTACAAGTGTTTTTAGAAACACGTATTATAGGTACTGAAATTATAAGGATGACTTATTTTCAGATACTGGTGTTGACCCGGCTGCTGCTGGCTTGCAAGTTACCTCGGATGGGAAGCCGAAAATACTAGATGTCCTTGATTGGTATTTAGAAAGCTACTTGAGAAGAGAAGTGTTTTCTTTTTCTTAAATTACTTCTAGATAAGTGTTGGATCCAATCAATATATATATATATATATATATTTTTTTTTTTTCGTTTCAGCACCGGGAGTGGAGATGTTGATACCTCAAAGGTGGTGAAAACCGATGCGGACGGTTGTATTCGTGGAGCTTCAGGTTAATGCTATAATATATAAACAGATAGTTCGTAGTTAATAAGCAGGAAATTGTGCCTGGAGCTTCAACCGCTCTTTTCATATTTTATTAAGTTGATCACAGGCCGTGTTTTTGGTGCCGAAAACGTTTTTGATGTTTTCTGGTGTTTGGCGCAGCCGAGAATCTTAATTAACATAAACTATATTTCCCTGCTTAACGGAAATGAATAGACATTTTAAAAAGCGCAAGGCAGTTTCGCTATTAAGATAAGCTTCTCTATCAAAGCCATCTCAGCTATGATAGCTAGGCCCATCCCTGGCTACTACAAGGACTGCTCGAGTACCATAAAATCCCTTTCCCTTGCCTTCTTTGTTGACATGTTATTGATATTGACTCCTGCATGGCTTGGGAATGTCCTTGACTTGGCTGCCGGCTTTTGGCAACAGTCCTGGGGTATGGTGTTCGTGGTTCATGGTTTTTCTTTCAGATTATGGAGTGGTGTTGTGATAGTCAACGAATTTTATTACGAGCTAAATCGTGAAAAATGTTTTTTCAGATTATTTTCTAGTTTCAGCAAAATTTAGTAATTTCCCACCCAAGACATTTTTTGACAAAAAGGTTCTTTTATGTTGAAACTTACAGAGTCTTAGTCACTTTCTAGGTTATATAATTAATTAGTGTAAATATTTTATGAGTGGGTGGGCTTTCTAAAGCTATGACAATTAAGGATCTTGTGTCCTTTGTTTGTAACCACAAACTTTCCCACCAGAATGTTTCTTTGCCAAAATTTAAATATTAGTTGGATTATTCAAATGGAAAGTTTGTGGACTTCTTTTGGTTATTGCTAGATATATGAGAGAGTATTTGAGGGGAGACATAACACACACGGAATCTATAGATGCTAGATTTGTGAAAGTGTTCCTTGTTATACACGACATAAATTTATGTTCTGACGGCTTATCAGTAACTTGGCTCCATCAAATTCTTGTATCTGAACTCTAGTCTATGCACCTAGAGGATTCCCTGTGGAAAATGACAAAAAAATAATAAATTAACCAATGTTTGACTCCTTTGCTGTCAACTAATGAAGTATATTTAGGCGCATGTTGCCTCTTAGAAATTGTTAGTGAGAAATGTCTATCTAGATTTTGTGCCAAGTTCTGTTCCGGAAATTATCATGATCTGCTTTGAAGATTATATTTTGTGCAGGGACCACTCTGGTTGTCAATTCTTCATGGAAAAATCCTTCTGGTGAATGGCATGTGGGTTATAAGTTGGTGTATGAGCTATTTACGGACACTTTAACCTCTCGCTTGAAAGTAAGTGTTGCCTGGATTTATCAGGTGGATTAAGTGAACTGCACTCTTTTGTTTCTAGCCTTAAAGATGCTGCACTTACTCCCCCCCCCCCCCCCGGTGACAGAAAGAAAGAAAGAAAAAGTGGGATGAAAAGAACCAGGAAGAAATTGCTAAGGCTGTTAAGCATCTTGATGAATTCGATCAGGTTGTTGCATTTCCTGCTTGCTAGTTTCCATTAAATTAGATTTAGACTAGAAGTTTGTGTATCTCTCACGCACAAGCGCTTTTGAATCAGACTCAGCATATTATGTTAACGGGAAATCAGATTGATTTTTATAGCTTATTGTTGCATTTGAATTAATGACTCCTGTATTGTCTTCCTGTGGACTTGGGTTTCATGGGCCTTTGCATATTTGATTTTTTTTCCCTTCTGGGTTGCAGATTCTTTTTCATGTTTTGTACATTCCCCAAGTCTTGCTAGATTGGAAACATTTGTTTTTTCTGTTGTTTGACATGCAGATAAGGCTATGGAAATTAAAGTATAGTTAATTTAGCATTTTGAGACAGTTCGTTATTTTGGACAACAACATGGGATGGTGGGATATGTGAAAATTGTAAATGCATCTGTGGCCGAATTAATCCTTCAGATGATAAAATCTTGTACAAGCATCTTTCAAAGTCTTCAGTTGTCATGTTTCTAAATATTGTACTTGGGCAATGCCTACTTCATTCTCGTTCACTTTTACCTATAAAAAAGTTTCTAGATATGTTTGAATGTGCTTGCATAGCTTGCTGTGTTTTCTCTCTTCTTTATATAACTTATCATGATATTATTTTTCTAGAAACACACTAAAGTGGAAGATACAAACCTGAAAAGGGCCCGCGAAGACCTCCAAAACAGAATCGACATTCTACGAAAGCAAGCAGAAGTAAGTCCTAAGTATCTTTTTATTTTTTATATTTGCTGAGTTTCCTTTGTTGCTAAGTTGTGATGTTTCTATGTTTTAGAGCTTTGATGACGAGGGGCCTGTCATTGATGCCGTCGTGTGGCATGACGGAGAAGCATGGAGAGCTGCTCTTGACACACAGAGTCTTGAGGATGACCTGGATTCTGGGAAACTTGCTAACTTTATCCCCCTAACTAATTATAGGTATGCTCGGTTGATTGTGACTTTTGCATGTCTTCAAAAGATTAAAAAGGATTCTTGTTTAGATAGAATCAGGATGATGTTGAAAGGAAAAGATGTTGAAAGGAAAAGATAGAATTTACAAAATCCTTGAAAATAGCAATTTAAGTTTGATGGTATATTGGTATATGTATCTTGCAGTTCAGCACATCACTGATCGCTGCAGTTATAAATTGACTGATACTGGTCTCATATGGTCATTGCATATAAAAGTTCTATCCCTTCTTTTTTGGCATAGAGTACCTGAAGTTTGCTTTTTCTGATATTTGTATCTGGAAAGATGATTAAATTCAAGAGCCAGTGGTGTGTTGGCTGTTCATCGGAACGAATAGGTGCAATTGAGAGTTGTGCTTTAGGTTTTTGAAATGCCGTGTGGTAAACCTTTCAGTCTCAGGAAATTAGTTATCTGCATTAGCTAAACTGATATCTGTTATTTGGTTTGTAATAGCTGTGTGTAAACTGCTTAAAGATTAGGAGCTTCCTTTTAAAGTTGAAGTTCTTTGATAGAGATGAAACGGTAATGCAGAACCAATGAAGAAGTACAAACAAAGATGAAGAGATTTCCTCCATAGGAACTCAAACCACACCATCAATAACAAATTACCTGAGAAGAGAAAGTAAATGTCCAGCTTGAGTTAGGCTATAGGAAAGGTCCATTCAGTTTTACTCAAAAGCTGGAATGTAAGAGAAACTTGATGGCTACCTGATCTTTCTAGTAAGGGAAAGGGCCATGAAATTCTGTTGCAACGGGTGCCCACAGGACTCTGTCCAGAGTTTGATTTAACACCCCTGATGGTCAGATATAGGTTTTGCCCTTGTCCTGGGACATCTGCCCTGGACAATTGCAACCCTGAGGCAAATGAAACTGGAAACTCATAATCCTTCTGGGAACAGTCATGGTGCCTATTTGTGCAATTGAAGAAATCAAAATTGTTCTATCCTGTGGGCATAAGATTCCTCTCTGTTTTTCTTTGCACCTGCATCCCCTATAAGCATGGGTTGTTGGTGAGATTGGGGGTTCTAGAACAAGTGTTTTTGGAGTCCAGCTGAAGCTTGAAATGCTAGAATGCTAATATCTGTTTTATTGCACACTTTACTTTCTGCCTGGAATTCAATACGTATTTTACCATCAGTATCTATATGTTCATCACATGCTGATTTCTGTTGGATGCTATTATGTTTTATGTCCGGTTGTAAGCTAATCCAACAAGCTCCAGATACCCGTAACTTTTAATGTTTTTCGAATTTGAAGTCGTTATGAATTACAGCTTAGAAGGCCTGTTAAAAGGAGTTACAAATAGTTTGGTATCTGTATTGGAATTGCAATTTTGGTGCCTTTGACAAGTGAAACTATTGTATTTAACTGTGTTCAAGGGTGGTATGCTCCCTCCAAGGCCAAGGTTCGAATCCCACTGGGTGCAAACAACCTCTAGGGGCCATTGAACTTGGGGATTTTCCCCTTGAATTATCTGAGGTGTATTTGCATAAAACTCTTTGCCGAGGGCCTGTGCACCCTCAGGATTAGTCGGGACACTGTTCCTAGACACCTGGTGCCAAAAAAAAAAAAAAAAAAAAAACTGTGTTAAAAATTCCATACTCTGGCACTTTGGAGAGGTTATGACACTGAACTGTCAGCATGTTCCCTGGAAGGCCTTTGCTTAAGATTTGGTCCTCATGTGTAGGTCTGTAAACCATGCTTTTAAAAATGTGAAGTTCCTTTTTTTCTTTATATTTCTCTTTTGTAAGTGCTAAGCTATTTTTAGTTTCAATGAAACTTGTCATATGACATCACTTGTCAATAAAGAAAAGAAAAAAGAAGCTTGACATATGAAATTGCTTTTGTTGGATTAGTATCTATTCTTGTTAAGTATTGCTATTGTTGGTTTATTAAGCACTTGATCACACATTTTATTATCTCGGAGAGTGTGATGTTCTATTTGTAGCAATTGTTAACTTATTCCTGTTTGGTGCTTTAATTTTGAACAATCTCTGTAACTGGTGATGATGGACTTTATAGATCTTTGCATTTGGATATTTTAACTCTATAGAATCTACCTTCCCAGGGCTGAACGGAAGTTTGGTGTCTTTAGCAAATTAGATGCCTGTTCATTTGTTGCTAATGTGTACGATGAAGGGAAAATTTTAAGTATTGTAACGGATTGCTCCCCTCATGGCACTCATGTTGCTGGTATTGCCACTGCTTTCCACCCAAAGGTACAACTGTACAAGTTTGTCTCAAGTTTATTCACCTGAAGCCTTTTTTCCCCTCAATAAATTATTATACTTTCTGATATATGTTATTGCTGTTAGGAGCCCTTGTTGAATGGGATTGCACCTGGAGCACAGTTAATATCTTGTAAAATTGGAGATACACGGTTGGGTTCAATGGAGACAGGCACCGGCTTGACTAGGGCTTTGATAGCTGCAGTGGAGGTGCCTTGTCATTTATTTGTATTGACTATGTATTTATCTAAAATGTTGTACATTCTGAATTTGTTTTATTTGGTTAAGGATTTTAATACTGTTAATTGTGGGTGTGTTTGTTTTATATTACACACTGCAAGTGATTAGATTCAAGACATCTTAACCATGGCCATTTTTTTTTTTCCCAGCACAAGTGCGATCTCATCAACATGAGTTATGGAGAAGCTACATTATTGCCGGACTATGGTCGATTTGTTGACCTTGTTAATGAAGTATCCATTCTTAACTATGTGAACTCGTCTGGGATGGTTTTGGTTTGCTCTTTTCATTATTTTTGTCTTTTCAAGCCATATGCTATAAATGTTCCTGTTGCCTTTAAATTTAGGTGGTGAATAAACATCGGATGATTTTTGTGAGTAGTGCTGGCAATAGTGGGCCAGCATTGAGCACTGTTGGTGCACCTGGTGGTACCACCTCAAGCATAATAGGAGTTGGTGCTTATGTCTCTCCTGCAATGGCTTCTGCGGCTCATTGTGTGGTTGAACCTCCCAGTGAAGGGCTTGAATACACTTGGTAAATAAACTTATTTTGTCTGACTCTGACATTATAGCACGAGTTCCCCACTTTTGCAGCCTTGAGGTCTCTTTTCTGGCTCGTATTTTAAGGAGGCATGATTGGCTTAAATTGCATGCAGGTCCAGTCGGGGACCAACGGCTGATGGAGATCTTGGCGTCTGTATAAGTGCTCCTGGTGGGGCTGTTGCTCCTGTTCCTACATGGACTCTTCAAAGACGAATGCTTATGAATGGAACGTCAATGGCGTCTCCGTCTGCATGTGGGGGAATTGCATTACTCTTAAGTGCGATAAAGGTCTTATGGTTTGCATTTCTTTTAGTCATGTTTTTGTCTTTGCCATCTTGCTGCTGCTCTTTATGCAGAAGCTTCAGATATTTAACATTTTCTATGCAGGCCGAGGGCATTCCTGTGAGCCCCTATAGTGTGAGAAAGGCTTTTGAGAATACAGCTGTTTCTGTCGGTAGTTTGCCTGAAGATAAATTAACCACTGGACAAGGGCTTATGCAAGTTGACAAGTTAGATTTGTGCTTTTGACCTTAGCTCATTCTTATCTCCATACTTTGTTTGGCTTCTATATAAGTATGATGCGGATTTGTTCATGACAGGGCACATGAATATATACAGAAGTCTCGGGATGTTCCAAGTGTATGTTATCAAATAAAGATTAACCAATCTGGAAAATCAAGTAAGTTTTGGTCCTCTCTCCCTCCACAGTTGAATCTTTATGAGATTCTAAAAGGATTTTGGACAGCCTGTGTCAGAGTTGATAATTTTTTCTTTTGGTGATTTTTTTGTAAGGTTTTTCTTATGGTATTTGATTTATCAATATTTTGGACTTGAAAGATATAGAGAGTGCTTTGTCTTGCCTGTAATCAAGTATATAACCTATGCTATGGCATTCTGTTGGTCTATAAAGCTTTCAGCAATTTTCAGTGACTACTTTTTCTCCCTCTTATGTTGATATTTAAAATTTTTTTTGACAAATCATATGCTTTAGATTGTGAAATAAAATTACACTGTTTGTTATGTTAATTGATTACAGCTCCTACATATCGAGGCATTTACCTAAGGGAGGCTAGTGCTTGCCAACAATCCACTGAGGTGAGAATATTGATAGACTTGGTGGATATATATTATAATATAATTTTTAATTCATTGAATTATAAGCCTCTTTTTAAACTAAATTAATTTCTCTTTGAGACATCATATAGTGATAAAATTTTGGTTGCTTACCTATTTTCCAATAAATGCTTCAGCCACTATTTTCAGTTTCTCCCTCACTCTAGTTATGCCCAAATAGTGCTACTACATAGCTAGATTTTACTAATTTAGTTATCTTCTATCACAATCATTTATATGTTCATGAAAGTATCTTCTGTCTTTTGCAAACAATATTTTTTTGGGATAAGTAACTGCAAATAGTATTTATATTTTCCCTTGGCACATTTTGATATGAATTCATCTAATTTTGTCACTTCATGCCAATGCTTTTAACTTTCCAACCATCATCAGTATGAAGAGTGGTTGGCCTTAAAGCTAGCTTGTAAGTTAGCTTTGTTGCTTGCTTATATAAAAAAGTCAACCTTGTTGCTTAGCAAAAATTCTTGAAGGAGATCTTTGTTTTGTCCTTTCCAGTTTGATTATATTACTAGCTTTGTCATTGTTTCTATCTTCTTCATCATCAGTATGGAGTGGTTGACTGAAACCCAGCCGTTGGTTTTAAGTGGTGGGCCAAATCTTTTTATGGGGATTGACTTCAAGAGGTTGAGGTCTTGAATTGGTTATTCTCACAGATGCACTGGCAACTTGGTTTCCTTAGTTAGTGGATGAACAGAAAGGGTAGCTGGAGACTAGTGGTCATCTGGCTGGTGTTGTGATTGATGCTTTGTCCAAGGGTATCATAATTCAATTGATGGATGGACGAAGAAGTTCTTCATGGAAAGAGTATTGGGTTTGTTGAGATGTTTGAAAGTCCATCTCTACATTGTGGGGGTAGTGCTGAGAGGGACACGAAGAGTTGGTGGACTTAGATAAGTACTCTTCTAAGGTTGAGAGCTTTGTAAAGTGGAGATTCAGAGGTGTTACTGGAGACAGAAATAACCATTGGTGACATGGTGGGTGAGTTGAGGGCTCACAATCTGCTTCTGTTTTAGTTAGCATTACTAGGAAAATGGCTTTGGCATTAGCGAAATGAGAGATGCGTAGAAAGAAGTAGGAAATTCCATAAATGGATGCTTTTGAGGTGGGTGGAGTACTTACAAGGTCTAAGGGCTTCATGAGATAGGTCTATGGAAGAATATCAGAAAAGGTTGGGGGAAGTTTTCTAACTATATCAGATTTGAGGTGGAAGACAGATACAGGACCCGATTCTAGCATGATTTGTGGTGTGGAGATAGGGTCTTCAAGGAATTTTTCTCGGATCATTATCGTGTTTCTCATGCTTAAGATGCTTCTGTGGTGGACAATTTGGAGATTTTGAGTGGTGCTCCTCTTGGAATGTTGGCTTTATTAGAGCGGCACAAGATTTGGAGGCGAAGACAAGATTCATTGGGCCTCGTCCAAGATAGGGTTGTCTAGTGTGTGTTCTTTCTATAATATACAATTTTCTCATGTTGACAACCTATTTCCATTGAAGAGACTTTGGCATTCAAGGTGCCATTGAGAGCTATGTTTTTTCGCTTGTGCAGCCTCTTTTGCGAAGATTCTCACCATAGATAATTTAAGGAAGAGGCACAGTTCCGATCAATAAAAGGAAGAGACACATAGTTGTGATTGATTAGTGTTGCCTGCGTAAGATGAGTGAGAAGTCCGTTGATCATTTTCTACATCATTGTGAGATTGCAAGTGCATTGTGGAATAATTTCTTCGGTTTGGTTGGGTTGGATTGGCTTGGGCCATGCCCAAAAGAATTGTGGATTTTTTGTTCTTGGAGAAGGCTAGGTGGGTGCTCGTAAGTTGCAGCAGTGCAAAAGATGGTTCCTATCTTCGTCATTTGGCATATTTGGAAGGAAAGAAATGATAGAAACTTCGAGGACTGCAAATGGACGATGAAGGAGTCCAAGAACGTCTTATCAATACCCTTTTCCTTTGGACTGCATCTGTAGACTTTAATGGACTAGGCATGATGATTTTCTTGTATCTTTTCACCTTCTTGTAGGCGTTTCTCTTCTATATTTCTTGTGTACTTGAGTTGTGCCTTTGGTGCTTACAAAATCCAGTTTGATGGATTGATT
Source organism: Juglans microcarpa x Juglans regia (assembly GCF_004785595.1). Classification (NCBI taxonomy): domain Eukaryota; kingdom Viridiplantae; phylum Streptophyta; class Magnoliopsida; order Fagales; family Juglandaceae; genus Juglans; species Juglans microcarpa x Juglans regia. Next base: position 9,810,128 of record NC_054596.1, on the reverse strand, counting down.
TAATCAGAATGTATAGGAATAGTTAGCTGCATCTATCTTGAGTTCTTGATTGTAGTATTAAATTGTCTTTGATTGCTTGCTTTAGTACAGAGATGTAATGAATTGATGTCTTAATAGCTCCCCTCTCCCTATGGAACATAAACTCAAACTCAGATTTCCTACTATCACATACACCCGCTGAGGCGAGGGCTACCTGCCAGCTCTGATTCACCACTGCTATACCCGTAAGCCTTCGTTCAAGCTTCGTAGTTAAGGTGAGAAGTACTGGCATGCTGCTACCGGTAGACTGATGAAGTCACAAAGGCAGAATTGGAAAAAGTTAGATACCTTATAAAATAAGGGTTTGGCATAAAGTTAACACTGTAACTAACTTTAAGCTTCTCTTCGTACATTTGCGAAGATTAAGTTTTTCTGTTCTATCGATGGTGTTGCTATGTTAACGATCGTTGTGGCACAATGGTGGTATCCAGATGGTGTATACAAGAGAGCTTGTGATAGAATCAAAGTTATTTTCGCTTGTGAAGGAAGGTAGTTTGCTACGTATCATAGAGAGAGGATGGAAGATAGAGCACGAGTTATTGCTGGGATTTTCCATAGTGTAATGGCTCGGGAGAGCACTGGAGGACTGTCTGAAAGGAGCTAAAAAAGAGTTTTACATGACTATTAAGGAAGGATATCACAGTTTTATAGCATAGTGGTGCTTGAATAGCCGTGGTTGATATATGGCGGTAGCGGAATATAGTGAGGGAGGAAGGCTAAGTTTTATCTTTATACCTGAAGAGGAGGGGGGGAGGGGATGAAGGAGATTGAGGGAGGCACTGAAGGAGTGTATGCAAGAAGGGAGAAGCATGGGTGGTTCTCATGGAGGAGCACAATTGAGGCCAATGGTGGAGCTTCAACCGAATACATGGTCCCATAAGGAGGTGCTCACGCCCGTGGGGAATCACTGAGAATTGCGAGTAGGGGATGACAGTGGTAGGTCTGAAAATGGGTACATTGTTGAAAATATGCATAGAGCCCCTCGTTTTGCTCTACAGAAGGGGGGCGTTGGAAGGGAAGTTGTCAACCTGGAGGAGGTTGACGTACGTAGCACGTTGGTGGAGATGCAAGCACAATAGTGGAAGTTGCAGGATGAGGTGGGGAGGGGATGGAAGAGATTGAGGGAGGCACTGAGGGAGTGTATGCAAGAAGGGAGAAGCATGGGTGGTTCTCATGGAGGAGCATAGTTGAGGCCAATGGTGGGGCTTCAACCGAATACACGGTCCTATAAGGAGGTGCTCACGCCAACGGGGGAATCACCGTGAACCGCGAGTAGGGGATGGCGATGGTAGGTCTAAAAATGGGTACACTGTTGAAAATATGCATAGAGCCCCTCGTTTTGCTCTATAGAAGGGGGCGTTGGCAGGGAGGTTGTTGGCTTGGAGGAGGTTGATGTGCGCAACACGTTGGTGGAGATGCAGACACAATTGTGGAAGTTGCAGGATGAGGTGGAAAAAGTGTTGAGGTTTGCTGATGGTAATAAGGAAAGAGACAGGGACCAGGCAAGTAAAGGGACTGGGGTGGGCTTCGGTGAACGGAGGCCCATCAAGGCCACAAATAAGCAGCAGAGCTAGAGTATAGGGATGAGCTCGAATATTGTTAGGCCTAGTAAGGGGGGTGATGCTTGAACTAGTAAGGGAGCTAGGCCTATGTGGAGAAATAATGAGATTCCGCCCATGGAGAGAAGTCAAGTGGGTCGACGGGTTGGGCCTCAGCCCATGGGGCAGTATGATGGAAGAAGTCACGAGACCCAGCCCTTGTGGAGAGAATGCAAATGGGCTCCCTCCAACCGCGGAAGCCTTACTCTTCCACTGGAAAATGTGTCGTGAAGCGCGCGGCTGTCTGAGGGTTCATCAATAGGGACACAGAAGACGCCGACGATGTTGGTTGAACGGTTAATTGGTGGTCAGTACACGCCGTGTGTCTAGAAAATGGCGGTGAAGCATCTAGTGGGAGAGAAGGGTATATTCCGACGAACCCCCAAAAACAACTCCTTGATGATTATGCGTTGGACGAACACTTAGAGGAAAATCGGGAGGTGTGTTCAAATGACCTTTCCCAATTTGGTAGTGAAGAAATTTCATTTTCGGAAGAAGAGAATTCTCAAAGACTCATCTAGGTGCACAGTGGGTTTGTTGGGGAGGGTGGAAATTTTTTTGTGGAAGAGACACAGGGTCTGTCATTGGAATTCAGAGTGGGTGAGCCTATCCCTCTAAATTATTTGTTACCGGATCAATCTAGTGTTTCAGACTGGGTATTTTATAAGGTGAAGGAAATACAACAATGTGTGGGGATGGAGTGTGAAGGCTTCAAGGAACTGTTTATGGCTTTGCTTACCGCCATTGAAGTGGGGCACCAACAACATAGGAATGCTGGCTAAAAAAATCAGTTGGAGCTTAAGAGGTTAACATGGTCGCGGAATTATGGGAGCAGTTCTAGTAGGGATAGATCAAAAGGGAAGGGGCTAGCCTCCCCCCAATGAAACCCAAAATTGTGTCGTGGAATGTCCGCGGGCTCAATGAGGCCGAAAAGCGTTGCCAAATAAGAAACTTGCTTCGTGAGTGGAAGGCGGACATTGTATGTTTACAGGAGACTTAGATGAAATTAATTACTAGAAAAATTGTGCGAAGTTTATTGAGTTGTGTACATGTGGATTGGGTGTCTTTGGTATCTAATGGGGTGTCAGGAGGTGTATTGGTGATGTGGGATAGATGGGTGGTGGAGAAAAGGGAGGAATTCGTACGGGTGTTCACGATGGCATGTTCCTTTAAGAGTGTGACAGATAACTTTTTGTGGGCTTTTGCAGGTGTCTATGGACCAAACTTAGACAACAACAGAAGACTATTGTGGGAAGAATTACCTGGAGTTCATAGCTGGTGGGACTTTCCATGGTGCATTGGTGGGTTTTTAATGTCATAAGATTTCCTAGTGAGTGCTCCGGAAATTGAAGATTGCGCTAGCAATGACAGAATTCTCGGAGTGCATTTTTATTTTGGATCTGCCTCTAGTGGGAGGTTCTTTGACGTGGTCTAATAATCAGACGTGGTTTCGACTGTATAGATTCTTAATATCACCATAATGGGAAAGTCGTTTTCCAGATGTATGTCAAAAGTGAATGTCTCGTTTTTGTTCGGATTATTGGTCGATCATGCTGGATTGTGGTGGTCTCCAAAGAAGGCGTTGGTACTTTAAATTTGAAAATATGTGGCTGAAATTGAAAGGCTTTGTGGACAAGGTCAGACAATGGTGGTCCTCATATTATATATAGAGTACCCCTAGCTTCATCTTTGCCGATAAGCTGAAAGGTCTAAAAAAAGATTTAAAGCTTTGTAACACTCAATCTTTTAGTGATATAGGGAAACACAAGAAAAGTAAGGTGATGAAGATCTAGGAGTTAGAGAGGATACAAGAGGATTAGACTCTCATTCAGGAAGAATTAACTCGGAAGACAGTGTTGGTCGCAGATCTTGAGAGAATTATTTTATTAGAAGAGACTTCTTGGCATGAAAAATCAGGAGTATTGTGGTTAAAGGAAGGAGATTGAAGCACGAAGTTCTTCCACAGAATAGGTAACTCTCATAGGAACCAACAACATTGAGATGCTGAAAATTGATGGTGTTGATTGTAAGGAAGATCAGGTGATTCATAATCATGTAGTTGATTTTTTTGAGCAATTACTTACCGAGCAGGTGGGATGGCAGCCTACGCTTGATGGGCTTGGTTTTGAGTCCATTGGGCTGCATGATGTTTGTTGGTTGGAGAGCCTTTTTGAGGAGGCAGAGGTTCACGAAGTGGTGAGGAAAATGGTCAAAGATAAGGCACCGAGTCCTGACGGCTTTTTTATGGGCTTCTTTCAAACATGTTGCGATGTGTTAAATGATGATCTTATGAGGGTGTTTCAGGAGCTATTCTTGGCTGGAAAATTTGAGAAAAGCCTTAATGCCACTTTTCTTGCATTGATACCGAAGAAGGTTGGGGAAGAGGAGATTAGGGAGTTCTGGCCCATTAGCTTAGTAAATTGGGCATACAAGATAATTTTCAAGGTGCTTGCGAATCGTCTAGGTGAGGTATTGGGGAAGATAATTACAAAACCCCAAAATGTATTTGTAAAGGGTAGACATATTTTAGACACAGTTCTTATTGCCAATGAATGTCTTGACAGTAGATTGAAAGCTGGCACTGTAGGGATCATTTGCAAGCTAGACATGGAGAAGGCGTACAACCACATTAACTGGGATTTTCTACTTTACCTTCTTGGGAGGTGTGGTTTTGGGAAGATGTGGCGGTCGTGGATCTGCTGGTGCATATCAAAGGTGAAATTCTCAGTTTTGATAATTGGAAGCCCAACTGGTTTTTTTAATAGCACACGAGGTTTAAGACAAGGAGACCTGTTGTCTCCACTGCTCTTTGTTATTGTGATGGAGGCACTAAGCAGAATGACCTCGACACTGGTTAATGATGGTTTTGTGGCTGGCTTCTCGATTAGAGCCCCAGATAGGGGAATTATTAATATTTTCTCATTTGTTGTTTGCAGATGACACTTATTTGTTGTGAGTCAAATCATAACCAGGTTCGAGCACTGAAGGCTCCTTTCCTTTGTTTTAAAGCAGGGGTCCGGTTTGAAAGTAAACTTTGACAAATTAGAGATGGTGCCAATTGGAGGTGTTCATAATATAAAGATAGCTGGCTAGCACGTTGGGGTGTAAGATTGCCTCTCTTCCTATGACTTACCTTGGACTCCCATTAGGGGCTGCCTTGAGAGCTTCTTTATTATGGGACATGGTGATTGAGAAAGTGGAGTGGAGACTGGCAGGATGGAAGAGAATGTACCTATTGAAAGGTGGTAGGATTACCTTGATCAAGAGTACATTATCTAATTTACCAACTTACTTTCTGTCTCTATTCCCTATCCCAACAAGTGTGACTATCCGAATTGAGAAATTTCAACGTGATTTCTTGTGGAGTGGAGTGGAGTGGGCGAGGAGTTCAAATTCCATCTAGTCAATTGGGAGAATGTATGTTGCCCTATCTCCAGTGGTGGTTTGGGTATTAAAAATATGATAATTTTTAATTGGGTGTTACTTGGAAAATGGATGTGGAGATACAATAAGGAATTGAAAGCCCTATGGAAGTTGGTGATTGAGAGAAAGTATGGAGGCTATGGGGGGGCTGGTGTACAAAAGAAGTGAGGGGCTTATGGAGTGAGATTGTGGAAACACATAAGAAGAGGATGGGGGTCTTTACTTGACACACAAGATTTCTTTTGGGTGAGGGTTCTAGGATTAAATTTTAGAGTGATATTTGGTGTGGTAACAGTGCTTTAAAGGATTTATTTCTTTCACTTTTCTGGGTTGCAAGTGCCAAAGAACTTTCAGTGGCTGAAGTCATGGTGATATCGGGGGAGCAAATCCAAAGGAATATCAATTTTAGTAAGGTGGCACAAGATTGGGAAATGAGCAGCTTTGAAGACTTTTTCAGCCTTTTGTACTCCATAAAACCGAGTAACCAGCGAGAAGATATGTTATGGTGGATACCCGCAGGTAAAGGTTCATTCTTGGTTCGCTCTTTCTACAAGTCTCTAACACAAGAGCCGAATATTCAGTTTCTGTGGAGAAGGCTTTGGAGACGTAAGGTGCCTCCCAAAGCAACATTTTTCGTGTGGACAACTTCCTTGGGTAAGATCTTCACAATCGATAATTTGAGGAAACGCAGGGTGTTCATCGCAGATTCGTGTTGCATGTGTAAAAATGGGGACGAGTCTGGGGACCATCTCCTACTACATTGTGAGACAGCTGGAGTGTTATGGGATGAGGTATTTAGCAGATTGGACTTGGCCTGGGTTATGCCTGCGACAGTGGTGGCAGTTCTGGCTAGCTGGACAAATCTAAGAGGCATTTAGCAGATTAAAGCTATGTGGAAGATGGTCCCTATATGCATCATGTGGTGTTTGTGGTAGGAGCACAATGATCGAACGTTTGAAGATAAGGAGAGATCGATGGAGGATCTAAAAGCTTTTTTTATTAGAACTCTATGTACTTGGGCCATTGCTGTTGACTTTAATGGCCTGGATTTACATGCTTTTCTTGTCTCTATTGCGCCTACATAGTTGTGGCATACCTTTGTAATGTATTTGGCTATGCCTATTCATTGATTAATAAAATTGTTTACTTATATAAAAAAAAAGGGTTTGGTATGAGTTAGGGGGAGATTATGTGCCGGCTCACTGGTGGGTAAGAACGCTGGATGAAAACGAAGTTACTAGAATGCTGTTTTGGAAGGTCAAAACAAGAATTAGCTTATGGTTTAATATTCTCGATATTAAACTTGAAGATTATATTGCGGGCATAACCATAGGCTATTGAGAAATCATATGCGTAACAATTATATACCAATCGATTTTCATATTTTTTTTTAAGCTTGTCTTGTTAAGTGGACAACACAACATTGAATTCTTTCTCATGGACAGGGCATATTAATCAGTCTAAATAATATATAGTTTATGTTTACTAGAACTTCTTAGGATAGATTGCTGTGGGATCATGCAGGAAATTTCAGGTTTTCGGTTAGTTCATTTTATAAGGTGTTAACCTGTCATTTTGGCTTTGAGTACCCTTGGAAAAAGCATCTAGAGAGTGAAGGCACCTACGAAGGTGGCGTTTTTCTGTTGGTTGGTATCTCTTGGTAAAATTCTGACCACGGATAATTTAAGAAAGCATGGTATGTGTGTAGTTGATTGGTACTTCATGTGCAAGAAAGATGAGGAATCTATAAATCATCTTTTTCTTCATTTTGAGGTGGCCAAGTCTTTGTGGAATGAGATTTTTGGTCAGATGGGTATTGATTGGGTGATGCCTAAGGAAGTGGTGGATCTTCTTGCATGTTGGAATGGTTTTGAAGGAAGAAAACGTGATGCTGCCATATGGAAGATGATTCCTTTGTGCTTGGTGTGGTGTCTTTGGTTGGAAAGAATGGGATATGCTTCGAAGACAAAGAACGCTCATTGGGAGAACTTAGAGATTTCTTCTTTAGTACTTTGTGTTTGTGGGCTAAGGCTTTTGTATTGAATGTTGGTAATTTTCGGGATTTGCTTTAGCCTCTTTTTGTTTCTAGTGTGAAGTAGGTATTTCCTTTGTATATGTCCTGTGTACTTGGGCTTTCCTATTCATGGTAATAAAAATTTCTTAAAAAAAAAGAACTTCTTAGGCATCTTGAAGTGGACTCTTGCTGCAATCCATAGTGTAATGGACCCCTTCAATGACTTATTCGAGATAGTCAATCTCGAAGAAGTAGAGAGAGAGAGAGAGAGAGAAACCGAAGATGAATATCAAATTTCCGTTTCCTTTTCCCTCCAGATTTCATCTGTTTTATACATCCCTTATGTACAAACGACATTGTATGATCTTCTACAATTATTCCCAATTAAAACGACAGCATCCCACCGACACAATAACACCCTTCTACTAACACACACGATGCCGTTCTACCACTACACGACTTACAGCTTTTCTACCAAAGTAAACGACAACAACTACACTTCAACAACAAACCATCATTCCACTGCAACTCATCCAACTCATTCATGGCTGCTTGACAGCAGCTTGTACTAATTCTTGAGCCATGACACATAGGCTACCAACTTGTTCCTTGTTCCGAGCGTGAAATTGCTGGAGCAATCAGTATGACTGGGACATTAAATATTTTAGTGTTGTATTCTGGGCTAAGACGTGACTTATATTTCTTCTTTTTATTTAAGGGAAAAAGGTATTTTAGTAAAAATATGAGACATTTTGAAATATTATTTTGATTAATTGTGGTGTGGTTTCTCTTGATTTTTTTGGAGTACTCCTGAGCCTCTTGTTGTAATCATTGGTTATTTACAGAAATTTCTCTCTTACGCTCTCTCTCTCACACACACAAGAAACCTATTCTCATCATGAAGTAACTGTGAATTGTACTTATCATTTTATGCTGTATCAAATTTGTTTTCATTACATCGTGCTTTGTAATATGTATCACCGAGTATATATGATATTTCTTTCCTTCTTCACTTATCAAAAAAATATATATGATATTTCTTTCCTTCTGTTTTGTAAAATATGTTCATGTACTTACTGTTTTATTCTTAGGTAGAATATATTTAGGATATATTTTTTGTGAAGAAATGTTCTTTTTCCCCTGTTCATTTTTTTCTAATACAACCACCTGAGTATCATCCTTTACAGTGGACAGTGCAAATTGAGCCGAAATTTCATGAAGATGCAAGTAATTTAGAAGAATTGGTTCCTTTTGAGGAGTGTATTGAGTTGCATTCCAGTGAAAAGGCAGTTGTGAGGGCTCCTGAGTATCTCCTTCTTACTTACAATGGGCGTAGCTTCAAGTTAGTTAGCATATACTTCACCTTTTGTTTTCTTTTCTAAGCATCCACAAATTTGTTAAATTGTACGTATTATTTATTTCTAGCATTCAATTTCTCTTTTCTTTTGTTAAATCTTTCCAATGGGACGAATGCCTCAGTATCAATTGTTGTGAACATGTAGACATACTACTATATAAGCATTCACGGGTGTATGTATGTGGATGGGTAACTTGTAGGTGGTGTGCCTGCTTGTTGAGATGGTATTGTTTATTTATTTTAATTTTTTTTGGGAAGAACGCAGGGCCCATAGATATTAAGGACCTTCATCACAATAGTTTAGTGCGTGGTGATAGACCGATAAAGTAAGACTCATGAATTAAAATAGGAGGAAAGTGCTGAAAAATCATGATAACGAATTAATGCTCCTGATGTTTAGGTTCAAATAGAGAAAGATATTTGATTAATTGTGGCATTTCGGTACTTTTTGGGATTTGGTTTATATGATTCTATTGCATTAAATTGGTGAAAATATTCTTACAAAGAGAAAATACACACGGGACTTCCTTTCTTCTTTGTAAAGTAATTGAATACTTGGACACAGGCTATTATATCATTGCTTTTACATATAAAAAAGATTATATAGCATTGCTTAAAAAAAACTTTCTTAGGGGGCTTTATTTTTTAGGGGACCTTGGCCAAGCATCTTTATTGATTACCTATTTAGCTGGTTTGCTACCTTTATGGATATTGTTGTGTTATCTTGCAATATAAAAAAAATTATCCTTTCTAGTTTGCTGTAACTTCGGTTTTTAATGCTGACTTATAATTGCTTCTACCAGTTAATTACAAGTTCTTCCCATTTTTTTTTTTTTTGTAATAAATCACAGTTTAATCTTATCTTCTTTTCAGTATAGTTGTGGATCCAACCAATCTTAGTGAGGGTCTTCACTACTTTGAACTGTATGGGGTTGATTGCAAAGCACCCTGTCGTGGTCCTCTGTTCAGAATCCCGGTTACTATCACAAAGCCTATGGCTGTAGTGAATCGGCCACCTGTTGTTTCATTTTCAAGGATGCCATTTCAGCCAGGTGTAGTGTCAACTGGCCTTTTCTCCTGTTCCTTATTACCAATATTGTTATTGTTGATTTGATAGTCTTGAATTGGTTTGCTTAAAAGGGTGGCAAATTTGACATGTGGTCCTTCATCTAGGGCCTGGTTTGCCTTAATGACTGGAACTAATTCCTTCTTCTCTTTGATGGATGTACTGCATTATTAGGCCAAATAGAGAGGAAATATATAGAAGTGCCACTTGGTGCTAGTTGGGCTGAAGCCACAATACAAACATCAGGATTTGATACAACACGAAGATTCTTTGTTGACGCTGTTCAGGTACATGTTCTAATGATAAATTATATCAGACTTTCTGGACCTGCTTTAACATTTTGGAGTTTTCAGATTTGTCCCTTACAAAGGCCTAAAAAGTGGGAGAGCGTCGTAACTTTTTCTTCTCCTGCTGCCAAAAGCTTTGCCTTTGCTGTTGTGGGTGGTCAGACAATGGAATTAGCTATAGCTCAGTTTTGGTCAAGTGGCATAGGAAGTCATGAAATCACTGTTGTTGAATTTGAGGTAGCAGGCTTTTATCTAATTGTTGGATACATTGTGAATTTGGTTTAAAGTGTTCTGTCGATGCCGCCATTTTTCTCTTCTTTGATACCTTTTGCCTTTTTTGTTTTGTTTTTGTGGCTCTCTTCCTAGGGAACGCTGTTTTACACATTGTATTTATGGCTCTCTGATATGCGCTTCTTTTTATAAAAAAATATTATTGCGGATGATTTTTCTAAGCTACAGATTATGTTGTGAATGAAAATACTTTTTATGGCATGCAGTTATTCCCGTGAATTTAGAGTTATCATGTCTATTGTGATTTCTTCAAGAGCAGGATAATTCTTCTGGAGTCCCAACACGTGAATTTTATGTTGTTTCCTAGGTCGTGTTTCATGGGATAAACATCAATAAAGAGGAAGTAGTACTTGATGGCAGTGAAGCACCTACCAGAATTGATGCTGAAGCTATACTGGCCGCTGAGAAACTGTCACCTGCTGCTCTTCTAAACAAGGTTAAGTCGGTCCCATCTTGCAGATGATGGGTTTATAAATTTATATGCCTTTTGCTAATTACTCTGTTATTAGTATTATTATTATTTTTTAAAAGAAATCTGTCGACTGTATTGAAATGTCTTCTACCTTTCTTTCTCTCCTTCAGATAAGAACTCCATATCGTCCTATTGAGTCTAAACTTAGCACTCTTGCAACGGATCGTGACAAATTGCCCTCAGGCAAACAGATTCTAACACTGACTTTAATGTGAGTTATGGTGTATTTTTGTTCATTTCATGTTTCATTTGGCTGTGTTTAGAGTTTATATTAATCCATTACTTCTATTGCACAGTTACAAGTTCAAATTGGAAGATGCAGCTGAAGTAAAACCTCAAATACCGTTACTAAACAACCGCATATATGACACAAAATTTGAGTCTCAGTTTTATATGATTTCTGACACAAACAATGTACGTTGACCTTTCACTAGAGTGAGATTTTTCATGCTTGTTGTTTGTGGTTAGGAAGTAGAATTACCATTCTTGAATGTAAATTTTTTGAAACAAGAAATGTATGCTGAAATAATAGTGCTGCATTTGCATAACAATTCTATGTTCTGAGATTTGCGTGCCATTACAATTGGTGAAGTTTACCCCGTAAAAATATGGCAGCCTTTTCTTTTCCTATTTATCTCTGTTTTAGTGTTAGTTTGCTTTCTATTAGTGTAGACATGCTCAGTTTTCTTTTTTCCCTTTCCAATTGCAGCGTGTATATGCAGTGGGTGACGCCTATCCAAATGCTTCAAAACTTCCTGGGGGAGAATATAATCTACAACTATATCTAAGGTATGGGCCACTCCAAGGCAGTACATAACAGGCACCAAGTTGCACTTGCTTTATTTTTCTGTTTGCTTCCTGTTCTTCTTTGGTGAAACTTGTGTCCATTTGGGCTTGATTTTGCTACTTAATTTGGTATTCCGATCGTAGTGACGTATCAAAATAACTCTTCATCTTGAAAATGGTAATGTTTGAACTGTGACATTATCTTAATTTGAACACCTTGGTGTTGTTTCTAGCGCTTCGATAATGTATACCAGCGTAATCCTTGAATGTTGTGACAGTTAGAATTAGACTGAAGATTTTAAATACTATTTAATAAAAGATGTTTTCACCCCAATCTCCTCTCTCATATCAATTATCTTATTCCAGGCATGACAGTATGCAGTATCTGGAAAAATTGAAGCAATTGGTATTGTTCATCGAAAGAAATTTGGAAGAGAAGGTGGGAGTATCTGGTTACTTAATTATCGGGGGTTTATTGTTGCCTCTACGCATTGAATTACTCTCTTTCTCTCTGCTATGATGGAACTGTTGGGAAATTGGGTTTTCAAGTATTTGAAAAGTAATTAGTTTGTTATTTTGTAAATATATACATAGTTTGGTTGGCGGATATGGGTATTCATCACCTTATTATTATTGTCACCTAACCCTAATCAAATCTACTTCTATGTTTCTATGTATATTATACTCCATATTGCTATGTATGTAAATCACACAGGTACACATACAATGTATTTAAACTTTGCTTTTGACTAGGATTTGTCCCATGTATGATATCATTTATACTGAATGTGGTTAGTAGTTTTTAAGGAGATCCTTGCTATTTATCCTGAGTTCTTGCATAGCTTCTACATTTATGCTGTATGAGGTCTTCTCTGGGATTTATTATTTTGTAAAACATTGAAACTGTTACCTATAAAAAAACTTTGTTTGCGATATTAGAAGTTTTAAGGTATCATTTCAGTTCAGAATTTAACGGTGCATATAAAATAATTGTCTGTGATTTTAGGTACCAAATATGTGCTTGAGTGTTCAAAAGAGGATAATTTATTGCAATTTATATGCGCACTGACATAATCAGAATATATGGGGCAGTTTCTTTAAAACATATTTTTTGCAAAGGCTTTAAGAAGTCATCAATGCTGAGTACACATTTTAAATATCTATTAACTGTTCCAGTGGTTTCTTTTTAATCCAGGATGTCATCCGATTGAGCTTTTTCTCCCAGCCTGATGGCCCTGTTATGGGAAATGGTAGCTTTAAATCCTCAGTTTTAGTTCCAGGGTATGCCGCCGAATGATTTATTCACATGATATACTTGTGTTATTATTTTTCGATAGTAGTTTTTTTTGACTTAATGAATTCTTTCTTAGAAAAAAAGAAGCAATTTATTTGGGTCCACCATCCAAAGACAAGCTCCCTAAGGTGCTACATTCTCCAATTTTCTTTTCCACTTACATAAAAGTTCCGAACGTGTTCATGGTGCTTGTAATATTTGTGCAGTGTTGTCCACAAGGGTCTGTATTGCTAGGAGCAATCTCATATGGAAAGCTTTCATTTGCTGGTCGAGAAGGGAAGAAAAATCCTCAAAAGAACCCTGCATCATATCAGCTTTCTTATGTAGTGCCACCAAATAAGGTTGTAGAACATGCTGTGACATACTTTTCCTCGTCTCGTTTAATGGTCTAAGACCAAGTCGTAAAGTTTCTAGTGATACTTATGATCTGAGCTTCAGTTACATCTGATGTTAGCATTATAATTAAATACGCTAAATAATGTCCGTTTATCATTGTATTAAATACGTTCAACAGCTTGATGAGGACAAGAGAAAAGGTTCTTCATCAACTTGCACTAAGACTGTTTTGGAACGTTTGGAAGAAGAGGTGAGGAACATGTGTGAAATATTTTTGTGTGATAAAGCTTCATGGTGATTGTTTGCTTTTTCACATATATCTAATTAATAGTTGTTAGATCGTGTGTATTTGTAAAGAAAATCATTGTTAAGTTGTGTATCATATATTGTTCCTTTTTTGTTTTTCAGGTTGATTATGCATCATATTGTACACCATAAATTGAAATACGTTCTAAACTATTCCTAGTATTATTATTTCTTGAGCATGTGCCCCCTTATTAAATGCCTGAAATTTGGACTCTTTATGTGATATATTTTCAAATTTGATTTTCCATTGCATTGGCTCAAATTTGGACTCTGTATAATTAAATCATGTTGTCTGGTATAATTTTGTGCTTCCATTCTTTAGTTATAGAATCTCACCCGGAGTTGTCTGTTTTTCATTCTTGTTTTGTCTTTAATTGCATTGCCTATCAAGAAAGACGTACTTATTCACAAAATTAATTTTGCCTTGTGTGCAATTACTGTTTTTTTTAAGCGGAATTTAACTATGTCTCCACTGGTGAGTTCAACACGTGGACATTTTTTATAAGTAAATTCAACACATGGCGATTAACATAGAAAGATAAGAGTAACCTATAAAAAAAAAACAAAATTGAAAGATAAGAGTAGTCTCCTTTTATCTGGTTGATATATATGAATGGTGCTATACTGGTCACAGTGTGTTGGGTGGTCTTGGGCCTCTCTCAACGCCAAAAGCTAGCTCAAGGGATGAGGCTTTTCCTCACACTTATAAACTGACCTCCAGCCCCTTCCACAACCGATGTGGGACAACCCCAACACTGTGGAGACTGCTTTTTTCATAGAAAGGCACAAAAAGCAAAAATAGTGTCTTTAAATGCGGTCATTTATATTGAAAGATAAGAGTAGGCTCCTTTTATGTGGAGGATATATATGAATGGGGCGATATTGGTCACCGTGGAGACTGCCCTTTTCATAGAAAGGCTTAAAAACCAAAAATAGTGCCCTTAAATGCTCTCTCTTAATGTACGCATCAAACAATTATGTTGTATAGGGAAGCAATTGATGATTCATCTTTTCCTCTTTTAGTGTCACTAGGATAAGGAATAGCTATTATTTGTATTAGAGTTTTTCTCTACACATGCAATTGCACATGCCAGTTATATTTTAACTTTTGAAACTGAGAGCAGATTTCTGTTGAGTTCTTTCACTTCTCTATGATCCTGTTATTTTGTGTATAGCCTTCTCTTGCAATATTTTAATTTTCTGGCTTGTTACTGATCCAAAAACAAAAATAATAATAATTTTCTGACTTGTTACATTGTTAGGTTTCCAATTTTTGTTATTGTTTATACTTGGGCTCTTGCCTATTCTAATTCTCTATAAAATTTTGTTTACCGATTAAAAAAAAAAAAGGTTTCCAGTTTTTGTTACCTGAGTTTTACAGATACACAATGTTGTTACTTGTGTCAATCAGGTTCGAGATGCGAAGATTAAAGTTCTTTCAAGCCTCAAGCAAGACAATGATGATGAACATTTGGAATGGAAAAAGTTATCTTCCTCTCTTAAGGTAAGCTAAACTTATATTCGTAAATCAGACCATGGGGGTGATTTGCCAACATTAGCAGCAACTATATGTATACTTTTTAATGGTTAAGTGCTTCCATTCATCATTTTTATTTAGCTCATGTTTTTTGGATGGTTTTTTTTTTTTATAAGTTTTTTGGGATAATTGATATATGACATGGTTTTAAATAGGTGATCTTAAGTTTGAACCCTAACTCCACTCTACGTCCCACTTAAAAAGTTAAAATCTCGTGTGTTGGGCCCTACCATCGAGCAGCTATCCAGTTTGGGCTCACACATGATTGGGGGGGGGGGGGGGGTGCTAGAATAATGGTTTAATGATTGAATTCACCATTTCTTATCAGCTTAAATTGCAGTTAAACCGATTTATCCAGCTCCCGGACTGCCGAATTATACTCGACGCTAAACCCCATTTGTGTCATCTTTTCTTTGGCAGTGTGAATATCCAAAATACACTCCGTTGCTTGCAAAGATTTTGGAAAGCTTGCTTTCTCAGAGTAATGTTGAGGACAAAATCTGCCATGATCAAGAGGTAAGTATCATACCAAGCATGCTGTCAACATGCAATGTCTATCTTGCTTTTAATGTCGATAGATGAGGTTTATTTCATTATAGCATGTGATGCAATGTAGTTTTCCAGTTGCTGGCTGTTGAATTTGTCTTGGGTTTTCCAGATGACTCTCACTAGTGTTGGGGTGGTACCTTCTTAACCCAGCGATGTGATGGGTGCATACCTAAAAAACTTAATTTAAAAGCGGTTTCTTCTTGTCTAAGTAGAACCGAAGTCTAGACAATACTGATCCATTATATTAGTTTTGGCTCAGTCAAATCTCAAAAAATAGGTTTCCACCTAGGTGTGAGGCTTGGCTCAATAGACCAAATGTGTGGAGTTAGACTGGTTCCACACATCGCCTATATTGCTCTTTCGTTCTTTTAATTATCTCATCGGGGGCCCCACAACCAGTCGAGGAACCCTTGATGGAGACCCAGAGGGTACTGGCGACAGTAGTTCTCGAAAGAGAACTAGACTTTTCTTTACCACTGTGTGTTGGGACTCTGGCATATTGTGGCCAGACACCCCCGATGAACAGCAAGGAAGCTCTATCCCTTCCGGCGGAGGCTCTACAATAGCTTGAGGAGCATTTCGAGACACGAGCAGCAAGGAAATCTCATGATGATGCTTTTCCCCTCTCTAGAAGTGACGAGGGAGATGTTAATAGCCTTATTCTAATGCAAGGCTATTATGAGTGGGAATGTAGAAACTTCGTGGAGGAGGTGATGGGGATGTTGTTGGACTCGCAGTGGGTTACTAGAGAGGGGGAGCCCTTACCCCTAGGCTGCATATTACCAAACGAATCTAGTGTGTCTGATTGGGTTCTGCTTAAGGTGAAAGAAATTCAACATTGTGTGGGGATGAAGTGTGAGGCCTTTGAGGAACAGTTTAGGGCTTTACTTACTGCCATAGAGGTGGGTCACACTCAACTTAAGAAATCTGGGTCTAAGAAACAGAAGGAGCTAAAGAGACTTACGTGGTCGTTGAATTATGAGGGTAGCTCAAGCCGAGACAAATCCAAAGGGAAGGGGATAGTATCTTCTATATGAAGCCCAAAATTGTGTCTTGGAATGTTTGCAGGCTTAACGAGGCCAACAAGCATCTTCCTATAAGAAATTTGTTTCGTGAGTGGAAGGTGGACGTAATATGCTTACAAGAAACCAAGCTGAAATCTATTCCAAGAAGAATTATGAGAAGTATTTGGAGCTGTCCATATGTGGATTGGGTGTCTCTTGCCTCCAATGGGGCTTCGGGAGGAGTATTAGTAATTTGGGATAGAAGGGTGGTGGAGAAAATGGAGGACTTCATAGGGGAGTATACAGTGGCATGTTCCTTTAAGAGTGTGGAAGATAATTTCTTGTGAGCTTTTGCAAGTATTGTAGAATTAATTGGATATCTGTTAGCCTTTATTAGGGGCTGATCTTTAGGAGATTTACAGCTAACAAATCAATTTGTTAGCCATTTTGGCTCCACGATTTTAGGGGATATAGGTAGCATGTTACCCGATCCTTTAGTTAGTATTTTCCTATTTTACCGTTTTCTGTCTTAAATAGGATTGATTCTATTTTCAATAAGTTGTAAATATCCCGATTAATTAGATGAGAATTATCATCTATTTGAAGGGAATGTAATCTTTTTCAAAGGCAAGTGGAATATTCAGTTTTTTCCTTCCAATTTCACAGGTTTCTATGGGCTGAACTTAGACAGTACTAGAAGATTATTATGGGAAGAATTAGCTAGTGTACATAGCTGTGGGACCTTCCATGGTGCATAGGTGGTGATTTAGATGTTATAAGGTTCCAAGCAAACGTTTTGGAGACAGTATGCTGCGACCAGCAATGACAGAATTTTCGGAGTATATTTTCGACTTGAATATGGTGGACCTTCCTCTCATTTTTTTTTGGGGGGGGGGGGTACTTTCACGTGGTCTAATACTCAGACTTGGTCTCGATTAGACATTTTTAGTCTATCTGGAATGGGAAATGCACTATCCGGATCTTTGTCAAAAGAGTTTGCATCGCATTTGTTCGGACCATTTCCCCATCTTGCTAAATTGTGGTGGTATCCAAGGAGGGCGGCGGTATTTTAAGTTTGAAAATATGTGGTTGAAACTGAAGGCTCTGTGGACAAGGTAAGGCAATGGTGGTCCTTATATTCATGGCACCCTCAATTTCATCCTTGCAGGAAAATTAAAAGCTTTAAAGTATGATTTCAAGCTTTGGAATACTCAATCCGTTGGAAATATAGGGGAACATAAGAAAACCATGTTGGAGGAGATATAGGAGTTAGAGAGGATACACGAGGATAGGGTTCTTTCACCATAAGAGATATCTCGGAAGACAAGTTGGTTTCAAAATTATAGAGGTAATCTCTTTAGAGGAGATTTCTTGGCACCAAAAATCAAGAGCATTGTTGTTGAAAGAAGGGGACCGAAGTACGAAGTTCTTTCATAGAATATAACTAACTCTCATAGGAGAACTAATGTCATTGATGCTAAATATCAATGGTGCGGATCGTATGGAGGCTCCCGTGATTCGTGAGCATGTTGCTGATTTTTTTGAACATTTGCTTACAGAGCAAGAGGGGTGGAGGTCAAAGCATGATGGACTAGCTTTTATTGAGCCGCAGAATGCCTCTTGGTTGGAGAGGCCTTTTGAGGAGGTGGAGGTTTATGGTGTGGTAAGAAGAATGGTCAAAGACAAAGCACGAGGTCCGGACCGCTTTTCTATAGGATTCTTCCAAACATGTTGGAAGGTAGTGAAAGAGGATCTAATGAAGATGTTCTAAGAGCTGTTTTCTGCTGGAAAATTTGAGAAAAGTCTAAATGCCACTTTTATTGCATTGATTCCTAAGAAGATTGGGGCATCAGAGGTAAATGATTATAGGCCCATTAGCATTGTCAATGGAGTGTACAAGATCATCTCCAAGGTGCTTGCAAATCGCTTAGGGGAGGTATTGGGGAAGATCATTATGAAATTACAAAATGCATTTGTAAGGGGTAGGCAAATTCTGGACTCAGTTCTTATCGCCAATGAATGCTTGGATAGCTGACTAAAATCTGTTTCTACAGGGATCCTTTGTAAGTTGGATATGGAGAAGACCTATGATCGTGTAAATTGGGATTTTCTACTTTACTTATTGGAGGTGCAGATTTGGGAAGAGAGGGTGTTCATGGATCAGATGGTGCATTTCAACGGCAAGATTTTCAGTTTCGATTAATGGCAGTCCGGTTGATTTTTTAAGCAGTTCATGAGGCCTAAGACAAGGGGATCCGTTGTCCCCACTCCTTTTCGTCATTATTATGGAGGCACTTAGCAGGATGATATCGGCTTTGGTTATGAATGGCTTTGTGCCAGGCTTCTCGGTTGGTGACCCCAATGGGGGTATTATTAACATCTCTCACTTATTGTTTGCAGATGACGCACAATATTTTGTGAGGTAGACCAAAACCAGTTCCATGCACTGAACGCACTTCTACTGTGTTTTGAAGCAGCATCAGGTTGGAAAGTGAATTTTGATAAATCAGAGTTAGTGCCAGTTGGTAGTGTTAGCAACATTCGGCAAATGGCCAGTACGCTTGGATGCAAGGTTTCCTCTCTTCCCATGCCTTGGATTTTCGTTGGGGGCTGCCTCAAGGGCTATATCAATATGGGATATAGTGATCGAGAAGATAGAATGTAGATTGGCAGGGTGGAAATAGTTATACTTGTCGAAAGGTGACTGGATTACCTTAATCAAGAGTACTCTCTTTAACTTACCAACATATTTCTTGTCTCTTTTCCCAATTCCAATTAGTGTGGCGGCCTGGATTGAAAACTTCACAATGATTTCTTGTAGAGTGGTGTGGGGGATGAATTCAAATTCCATCTAGTCAGTTGGGACAAGTATGCACTCTAATCTCCTCTGCTGGGTTGAGAATTAGAAATATGAGAATTTTCAATCGGGCTTTATTTGGGAAATGGTTGTGGAGATATAATATGGAATAGAAGTCGGTAGTTGATTGCAAATATGGTAGTTTGTGGGGGTTTGGTGTACTAGAGAGATGAGTGGGGCTTATGGAGTGAGAGTCTGGAAGCACATTAGATGAGGCTGGGGGGTTTTTATTCGCCATACCAAACTGATGTTGGGAGCAGGCTCTAGAATAAAATTTTGGATTGACAAATGTTGTGGAAATAATGCCCTAAAGGACTCATTTCCTTAAGTTTTCCGGGTTGCATGTGGTCAAGTAGCTTCAATGGCAAATCTCATGGTGTTATCGGGAGATCAAGTCCAATGGTACATCACTTTCAGTAGGGCAGCACAAGATTGGAAAGTGGGCAGCTTCGAGGACTTTTTTTAGCCTGTTGTATTTTGCGAAATCGAGTAGACAACGAGTTGTCACGTTGTGGTGGGTACTTACAGGTAAGAGTACATTCTCGGTTTGATTCTTCTACAAGTCCCTCACATTCGCCGAATAATCAATTTCCATGGTGAAGGATTTGGCAGAATAAGGCGCCTCCCAAAGTGGCATTTATTCCTTGGACAACTTCTCTAGGTAAGATTTTGACAACAGATAACCTGAGGAAGCGCAAGGTGATTATACTAGATTGGTGCTGCATGTGTAAGAAATCCAGTGAGACTGTGGATCATCTCTTACTACGTTGCGAGATTGCTAGAGCGCTGTGGAATGAAGTGTTCGTTCGAGCAGAGTTAGCTTGGGTAATGCTTGCCACAATGGTTGGGTTTTTGGCTAGTTGGACACATCCAAGAGGTATTCCACAAATCAAAGCCGTGTGGAAGATAATACCTATCCGTATTATGTGGTGCCTGTGGCAGGAGCGTAACGACTGAACGTTTGAAGATAAGGAGCATTCACTAGAGGAACTTAGATCTTTATTTTTTAGAACTTCATTCCTATGGGCCATAGTTGCAGACTTTAATGGCCTAGATTTTCATGACTTTCTTGTTTCTATTGCTACGACCTAGATAGGTTTTATCTCTTGTATACCATCTTGTGTACTTGGGCTATGCCTATAATCATTAATACAATTGTTTACTTATAAAAAAAAAAATTATCTCATGGGCTTTTTGCAACAGCCTTCAGAGATTCAGAGGCAAAGTTGTTTAGAAATCTTGGAACATAAGTATGCCATTTCCCAATACCTAGGGTCGAGTACCAACTCTGATTTAGTTGCTTGCAATGTGGTTCCTGCATTTTCTTCTTGACCACTACCCACAGAAATGAAAAATTATTGAATTTAGTGGGAAAGGGGGAGAGCGTAGAGAGAGAGGGTGGGGGAAGCAGCTGTTTTAGATCACCTATTTCTTATAGCATTGGAGATACAGGAAATAGCAGCATCTTGACTCCTTTTGTGATGCTATTCAAACAGAGCTTGTCCAAATTCATTATTTGTGATTTCTAAATATTCTTATAAATTTTAATATGGCGCTGATTTTTTTTTTTATTTTTTTTATTTGTTTTCCTTAAGAATGCAATGAATTAATCATAAATCTTTCTGCCGTTCTCTAATTCCGGACTTAAGGTGAATTTATCAAAATCTGAAATGGTTCTTGTTGGTTTGGTTAATAATTTAGAGGAGTTGGCTGATATTCTGAGTTGCAAGGTGCCATCTTTGCCTATGAAGTATCTTGGTCTTCCTTTGGGGCTCCTCATAAATCCAAGGCTATGTGGGATGAGATTATTGAAAAGATTGAATGTAGATTGGCTAGTTGGAAAATGACTTATTTGTCCAAAGGCAGTAGAATCACCTTTTAATCAAGAGCACTTTATCTAACCTTCCAACATATATTTCCTTTGCCTGCAAGGGTAGCTAATAGAATGGAAAGATTTTTCGTGCTTTCTTGTGGGAAGGTTTAGAAGATGAGAAAAAATCCCATTTGATCAAGTGGGATAAGATTTGTACCCCTTTATCTTGTGGAGGATTGGGGGTTAGAAAACTGAGAATTTTCAATAAGGCACTTTTAAGGAAACGGTTGTAGCGGTATCATCGGGAAGAGGATTCTCTGTGGAGGGATGTTATTGATGTCAAATATGGGAGTATTTAGGGAGGTTGGTGCTCAAATGAAGTAAGAGGGGTATGGTATGGGTGCTTGGAAATTTATCCGTAATGGTTGGGAAAGTTTTTTCAGAAATCTCAGATTTGAGGTGGGAAGGGGAACACAAATCAGATTTTGGCAAGATATATGGTGTGGCGATGTTGCTTTGAAGAATGCTTTCCCTTCTCTATACATGATTGCATTGGATAAGGGTGCCTCTGTGGCTGATTACATGGACATATCTACTGGTTTTCTTCAGTGGTCTGTAAGGTTTATTATAGTTGTCCAGGATTGGGAGGTGGGGGACATTACTGAGTTTTATAGTGTTATATGCACTGAATTTAAAGGCTGGAGAGGAGGATAGGTTGCTTTGGATTCACTTGGGAAGTAAGAACTTTTCGGTCAGATCCTTTGACAAGGTAATGTCGTCCCATTCTTCTATTGATTTCCCTTGGAAGAGCATTTGGAGAAGCAAAGTACCTATCAAGGTTGCTTTCTTTGTTTGGCCGGCCTCCCATGGGAAAATTCTGACTATCGACAAGCTGAGAAAGCGCGGCATCATTATAATGGATTGATATTTTATGTGTAGAAGAAATGGAGAATCGGTGGACCACCTTTTCTTCATTGTGATGTGGCTAATGCTTTAAGGGATGAAATCTTTACTAGGCTAGGTATCGCTTGAGTAATGCCTAGGAGGATGGTAGAATTATTTTCATGTTGGAGAGGAATTCAGGGCAATCGTCAAATCGCGGCTGTTTGGAAGATGGTGCCATTATGCCTAATGTGGTGTACTTGGAATGAGAGGAATGGTCACTGTTTTGATAATAGGGAACATTTGATGGGAGGGTTTAGAGATTTTTTCTTCCATACTTTGTTATCTTGGGCTTCTTCTATTATATTGAATGGGACTAGCTTTAATGACATTTATGCTGCTTTTCACAACAATTAGCTTGTAATTAGGATTTTCTCTTGTATACTTCTTGTGTGCTTGGGCGCCTATATGTGGATTAATAAATTCTTCTTACTTATAAAAAGAAAATTCCAAAAAAAAAAAAAAAAAAAATCCAAGCGTTCTCCGAAAGTGTCTACATTCCTAAATGATACTGCTAATATTATGAAATGTAGCTTTATTTCCACTTACAAAGTGCAACTTTGCAGGTTATTGATGCTGCAAATGATGTGATTGATAGTATTGACAAAGATGAGTTGGCAAAATTTTTCTCACTCAGAAGTGACCCTGAAGATGAGGAGGCAGAGGTGCCTGTTTTACACCAATGCTTACCTTATGCCACTCTCTCATACGTTTGCTTTTCTGGTCTGAGGCAATTAATATTTTCTTCTTTAATCCAGAAAATCAAGAAGAAGATGGAGATGACCCGTGATCAATTAGCAGAGGCACTGTACCAAAAAGGATTGGCTCTGGCGGATATTGAATCCCTAGAGGTAGGAGTGTTATGTTTCAATTAATATTTATATGTTTTGATCAATTATGAAGAATAACATGTGTAGACGCTAATGTAAATTTCTGTAAAACTTGATTTTGTCTTGGAAAAAGTTTGACAAATTAAGAAATTAAGGAAAAGAGAGATAAAAGACTTTTTTTTTTTTTACAAGTAAGAAAAATTTTTAGTAATAGAATCTACGCAAAGCTCGAGTACACAGAATGTATACAAGAGAGACATCTAGTTAGGAAGGAGGACGAATAGAAGCAAGAAAATCACAAAAGTTAAGCCCTTTGAAATCTATTACAGTGGTCCAAAGAAATAGTGCCTTGAAAAAGAAACTTCTGAGATCCACTACGGAGCACTCATTGTCTTTGAACTTTCGGCCATTTCTTTCCCTCCAGATGCACCGCATGAGGCAAATAGGGATTATCTTCCAAATAGCTGCGATTTGTGGAACTCCATAAAGGCTTCTCCAACTATCAAGTTGATTACCTTCCAGAGCATAACCCATGCTAGCTCTATCCTGCTGAGATTATAAAAAAAAATAGAACGAACCACAAGCCTAGTGACTGAGCAGCATACTAACCCATGCTAGCCCCATTCTGATAATAGGAAATATCTATTGTTTGATTTATGTCTCTTTTTCAACCCAATGTGTGTGATTTTAAGGTAATAGTTGATAGTGATTTGTTCCTTTATAAAAGCAAGTGACTATTGAGAAGGCAGAAACAATGTCGCCTTTTGTGGGCTGTGATTACCATTTACCGTCGCTTATTGTCTCAAATTCCCGATTGAAAAGGGAAACATGCGTCTTTTCCTGAGAGCTATGATTACCATACTTTGCGGCTTTTTCTCTGAATTTTTCTTTTTTACGTTTCTAGCTAGGTGTGCATTATATTTAGTTTTATTAGAAGCCATTGGCATGCACAGTAGGCACTACTCCTCATACATGATCTCTCTAGAGATCTAGAGACATGCATGGCTAATGTTATAAGTCTCTAATTGCTTCCGCATGGAAGTTTTGGTGATTTAGTGGAACTCATCCATCTCACTGTTAAAGTCAATTTCCCTTTTTAGTTTTAGATTCTAATTTTAATTGGAGTTTTTGAAACTTTATAACGAAAAGCAAGCGAATACATATTTGTAACACCAATAAAAAGAGTGAGCAAGTTGCTGATGAGCTCTAAAAATTATATTTCTTTGCCCATGAGAATGGAGTGGAGGGCAGGGTCCTCAATTCAAGGCCTACTGGGTGTATAATCCTCCTCATCATTATTGTTATAACTATTTCAGGGTGAGAATGTGTCGGTTTTGGTTTCATCTGATGCAAAAGATGTGGACAAGACTCGCGATCCACCTCAATCAGACTCTGGTATTCCGCCCGATGTGTTTGAAGAGAACTTCAAAGAATTGAAGAAATGGGTTGATGCGAAGTCTTCTAAGTATGGCACCCTCCTAGTGTTACACGAGAGACGTAGTGGAAGGCTTGGAACAGCATTGAAGGTATTTTTCTTCACCATTACTGTAATTTATTTTCTGTTAGAACCATGAGACATTTTTTTCTACTTCTCGTGGTTTTAATGTCTATATTTTTACCTAAAAAAATGTTTATTGTTGGACAATGAGGAGTCACTTAGCAAACTCTCTCAGAGGTTGGTGGCTTCCATGGACATGTGAATAGTACCTTATGTTGTTAAACTAGTGCTGTATATTCCAATCGTTTTTAACTTGCTTCCATGACTGAGTTATTTAACTCTTGGATCTCGTATCATCGAACTTCATTATGTGCATAAAAAAATTATTTTATGTTTTACATGCTTCGATCAAAATGATGTTAGGTTCATATGATTGACAACTTAAAGTTTTCAGATTGGTATTACTTTAAGCAATACTTCTGCTATAAGCCACGCCCAACAATGCTGTTGATCCTAAATCTATAACATTGCATTTCCCCTACTGGACATGGTGTTATGACAGGAAAAAAAACTTTATATTTGAAGAATTTCTTGAACGAATCCGTCATTTGTCTAACTTAAAATTTTACTGGATCAGGTATTGAATGACATAATTCAAGAAGCCGGGGATCCTCCAAAGAAGAAGCTCTATGAACTAAAGCTCTCTTTACTTGATGAGATTGGATGGAGTCATTTGGCAGCATATGAAAGGCAATGGATGTATGTGCGCTTTCCGGCCAGCTTGCCACTTTTTTAAGGTTGTTCCATTTCAGATCAGGTCTATCGGATTGGAAAAGTAGGGGAGACCCAGTCAAGTGATTTGATTTCTGTATGCATGATAATCTTACAAAATAAAATGACCAGTTTCTGTACTGTTTCGATATCAAAATGTTAACTTAATTTACAAATAAAATAAAGGGGAGTGTGGTACTCCTTCAGTATAAAGACCACCCCTCCAAATCTGAACCGTAATTCGATCCTGCGGTATTTTTTTTTTATTTTTATTTTTTTATTTTTAAGACTACTCTTTCTGACATAAAAAATGATGCCTCAAAACAAAAAAAGAAACCATTTTTAGTAATCCTATATTTCAAGGCCAGCCCTCCAATTCTGAACCTTATCTACGTGATCCATTGTTTTTTTATTTAAGATTACTAGATCTTTTGACGTTAAAATGATTACTATAAAACAGACAAAAAAAAAAAAAAAACATGTATTGATCATTTTTATTAGTAATCCTTTTAATTTTCTAAGACCAGCCCTCCAATACTGAACAAAAATCTAATTGATTCCGTGTATTGATCGAGTCTCAGGCGTTTAATAATTTGAGACTACATGCTTATAGTGGGTAAGACTAAAAAAGACGCCGCAAATACTAAATTCTACACTGGACCGTCAAATACGCGTGCATCCGGTCGATGATCTCTTTCACCCCCGACGAAACCCATTCACCCCACTTTAAACGGTCACTGTAGTGCTATTGTACCCGTTGAAAGACTTTCGATCGCATGAGTTCCTCGGTTCATTTGTTTGATTATAACAAATCATTTTTTTTAAGGAACATGAGCCAGGTCTTTATTTTATTAGATTAATTGCTTCTTCTTTTTCGTATATTGAATTGACCCTTTTGATTCTTTTGTATTTCTGATCTTAATTTTTTTTTTAAAAATCGTCTGCATAGCTAGTTGAGGACAACATCAATAGGCTCTGATCTTAGGGTAACCACGCAATCCAATTCCTCCACTTGGATATAAAAAGCAGGGGCAGAGAATGACATCAACGGAAAACTAGTAAAGTTGCTTTAATTTAAGAAAATATATATTCCAAGCAGCAGCCATAATTTTATTCTTTCTTTTACTCAAGGTGGTCCTCTCTGATTTTCAAATGGTATTTGATGGCTGGTATGTCTTCTTTCGAGTCAGGAGATAAGTTAAAAAATTTGTTGTAGTAAAGTTTGACTTTTGGATTATGGGATCAAGTTTTGGATCAGTTGAATATTTTGGGGTGTTGTAATGACGTGCGAGCTTGTTCTCGGAGTAGTAGCTGTGGCTTAAACTGGATATTTCACAATGAAGAAGAGCTCTTATAATCACGTCTAGCAAGATTGCTACGTTGCTCGCCCCCACCTTCCCTTTGACTAAGGAAAAAAAAAAATACCTAGCGATATTGTCTGTGGTTAAAATAGAAGAAAAAAGAAAATTATAACCTTGACTAGTGACGAGCGAGTAGATACTCGATCGGAATGTTGCAGCCAGCTCATCGTTGCTAGCTTCAAACGACTTTTTGAAAGAAAAATGAAAGTTGAGTATAGGGTGGGCCGGTAAGATTTATGCATTTTATTTGAGAAAAATAAGAAAATTTTGAACGCATACGATGAAATCATTTTGTTTTATGATGGATTAAAAATTTTTTTTTTTAAAAAATTCGCGAAACTTGTAAGATGATCTTATTTGAATTCAAAATTCACCTAAACTCATTTTATCTTATTATTATAATTTTTTTTAAATTTACACATAAAATATAATAAACAATTTAACTTTTTCAAATCTCAAAATAATAATAATATTAAAAATAATATTCTAACAATATTTTATTCAACTTATCTAAAATCATCTCAACTTATCTCTAAATCCAAACTGCCTATATATAACTTTATTCTTTTGTAAAAGTAGTGATATAGGCATCACGTGACATTGTGGGATAAAATTCAAAACTTTGAAAACCTCTCATCTAATCTCATTTCATTATTATAATTTTTTCAAAATTTCACATAAAATAAAATAAATAATTTAATTTTTTTAAATTTTAAAATAAGAATAATATTAAAAAATATATTATAATAATA
The DNA here is from genome assembly GCF_004785595.1 of Juglans microcarpa x Juglans regia. NCBI lineage: Eukaryota > Viridiplantae > Streptophyta > Magnoliopsida > Fagales > Juglandaceae > Juglans > Juglans microcarpa x Juglans regia. The sequence continues at coordinate 9,783,005 of NC_054596.1, read as the reverse complement.
TATTACTTAAATTTTTAACTTTAATTTTAACTCATCTTCTGATTTCATCTAATCTCAAAAAAAAAAAAAACACTCAAGAATGTCTCTCAAGTCTTAAACGGGGATTTGCAAACGCTCCCTGAGGCAAGCTAGCTAGCTAAATATATTTGACCCGTCTTAGCTAGCTAGCGGCTTATCTTTCTACTTTCAAGAGCTACTAATTAGTTAGCTATACAGCCCACGACACGGGAATCTTCGCGTTTTTCCTAAAAAACGAGTCTAGTCAAAACGTAGGACTCCACCTCTATCGATGGCATTCAAGAGACAGGAAGTCGGTAGACAAAAAGCTCACCCGGTACGTACGTGTATGGCCGTATATACGTGCAGTTAAGATTAATTAATATCCGATCCTGCTTAATTTTTTCTAATTAATATCCATGTTTGGTCTAAGTTTCTGATTACTATCCATTAAATGCTGAAACTCGAAAAAAATGTGATGTATATATAATGGACGTACTGCAGTTAAAATTAAGTCAAAATTACCTCTAAATTATTAATGTTCATTATCAAGCGTATAAGCATCCGAAAACAATACTTGTATTAGTACAAAATTTCTTTTGCCTGGGTTAGGATGTCTTGGGTTTAATTAGTTTAGAATAAATTAAGGTTCTCGAATGAATCCAAGCGCCTCTCCATGGAGACCTCAACAACGAACGTACGTGGCTTGGTTACCAGCTAGCTAGCAGCTGGTCTCATCTATAGATGATAGATCCCTCATTTAACGTTCTCTGCATGCATGGCAAGTCATGTAGACTTCAGGATATATTATAAGAAGCTCATGATCAACCAAATAATTGGAAGATATATATTAGATCGCACAGAGAGTTCTTAAGTAAGTACACATGATACGTGGAAGCGGACGATTTTGGGCCATTGGAGACTAGGCTGCAGATCAATGATAATGATGAAGGACTAAAGGCGCCATCTATTTCGGGACTTTATTTCATTTCACATAATGAAGTTTACATTAAATTTAACAAAAAGAAAAATACAGTAAATCTTCCCAGTTTAAATTCTACAGGTACAATGAATTTGGTGAGTCGAACTTTCTAGCTAGCTAGCTGGGATTTAAAGGGGTTTTATTATGAGAGGCAACCCATACCGAGGCCTTAGGGATAGCAAAATAGAAGGAGAATGAGTATAGTTTGGAGAAATTGTAAAGGAAAACCTTGAGAGAATTAGGGTTAGGACAATCTTATACTCCAAAAATGTTAAGTTCCTACCAACACACATTCTTCCTCCAAACCCAAAAGGCACATATCCCATCTTGTGCTTGCATCCCCCGTATATGTCATTCTCGAACCTCTCTGGCTTGAACTCATTCACATCCTCCCCCCATAGAGCCGGGTCGTGGTGCATCCCCACTACGTCTATCCACATGTTTGTTCCTTTAGGAATTGTTTGCTCATTCACTCGAATGTCTGCTCTTGCTTGCCTTTGAACGTTTGGCGCTGTTGGGTATAGTCGAAGTACCTCATTCATCACCCATCCCATCTGCATGATATTCACGCTTTCATCTGTTAGATTTTATTCTCAACACAAACAAATAAGACAATAACAGAGAATGATTAATGTGGCCGGTCATGTCAACATGGTGAAGATAGAGACAACTGTTGGACGGTTAACAAACTGTCGGGGGTACTGTTGCCAGATGTCATGGCAGGGGTGTTTGGAGTAGGCTATTGGTACTCTGATGCAATAAATACATGCTGACGCAATGACGTTTCCAGTTTCTACAGCAGCCTTCAGCTCGTGACATTATAATCATGTGCGACCGACTCACGCGCTTTAACGCGTGGGCTAGCACTCTTTGGTGACCGTTGACCTATGAACGACCTATTTGGAAAAGTCGGCTAATTGACACCAGCTAGACAGTGCGTCACCGAGTAAGGAAAAAATTCTAGGAGACGTGGTATACATAAAATATATAAATTAGTTTATAAAATGGTGTGATTTTATGTGATTTTTTAAATCAATTTTATGATAAAAATAATTTTATAATTTAACATATCAATTCAAATTTAATTATTTTAATAATTCATATTTATATAATTTTTTTGTAACTAAAATATTTTTTTAAATTTAACTGACAAAGAAAGAAATCGTTGATCATTCCTGTAATCAAATATATTGTGTTATAGTTCGATTCGCATAGGATAATCTAAACTATTCTTGACATTATCCGAACAAACGTCCAGGCCAACACGCAATATGCAGAGTTAAGACAATTTTTAATATAATGATCAAGGGTCGAGTCATCTGACTTATTTAATTAAATGGACTAAATTAAGATTATCGACTCGGTAACAAGAATTGTCAACCTAAGACTACATGATACCTCTATATTTATATATCATGTTCTGACGTTCTTCCTTTAGTCGTTAAAGACTGATCAATATCTATGTTTCTTCCATTAAATTAAGTTCATATATATATATATAATCAGGTACTACAGGGGCAACCGACATATATAGAAATAATATTGCAAGAGAATGCGTCTTACCTTCTTTAGACCGCCAAGCTTATTGACATCAAGTTCTTTATGATCTTGAAGGACTTCTCTAATCTCATCTCTCAACTGGTTCTGCCACTTTGGATGGGTTGCCAAAAGTAGCAATGTCCAGGTGATTGCCAATGCTGTCGTCTCATGGCCCCCGAAGAAGAAAGTCTTGCACTCGTCGACGAGTTCTTGTGGTGTTAAGGTCCTCCCCAACCGGCCGTCTACATGAGTATTTCCCCGAAGCAATAACCCTAGCAAGTCCTGTGGAGGTTGCCCTTTGATAGATTTTTTTCGATCATCAATGATTGATAAAAACAGTTGATCAATTTCTTTCCCAAGCATTTTGGCCTCTCGGGTTTGCTTAGGGCAAAATAATTTGTTAAAAGGGACCCCGACGAAACGGTTAGACTTGAATAGAGTCATTTGTAGAGTTTTTAATTTCTTCAACACGTTCTGACCACTTTGATAACTTATTCCGAAGCTTGTCTTAGCAATGATTTCTCCAGCCGTTGTCGTGATTTCGCTCTCAACATCAATCTCCGGTCTGCTGGAATTGATGAGCGTAGCCCACTTATCGAGCATTTTGGTGGTGGACTCTACCATTAATGTAGCCATAACCTAGACAATTAATAAGAAATATTATTTAGTGGAAAATTTAAAACGATTGGAAATTAAGATCAAGCTTTTGGCTGGAGAAGTTTTAAAAGTGGCAACAAAGGAAGAAAGTATATATAGGCTTCACTTAAATAATATAAAAACAATAATGATCAAAGATAATACATATTACAATTACTAGCTTAATTATTAATTGCATCTTTTTCCATATTGGGCTAATGTGAAGTAACAACTTCGATCGATCATCCCCGATTGTCAAAAAGGGTGGTTTGTCATGTAATTATTTTCTTTGTTGTAATTTCAACCAATTTTACTAGTGTATAATGATGCATGACAGCAAGACGTCCCACAGAGAGATCAGAGAGGAGAGAGAGAGACAGAGAGAGATCAGAGACCTTCAAGTTGGTTGGGTGGAATGCAGGAGTGATGACATGCCGATGGCGAACCCAGTTATCTCCTTCAACCATAACCAAACCATTGCCAAACATGGGGTCTCTATCATTTCTGAACACAGAGGGCTTGCCCCAACTCTTTGCGACGACCTCTGCTGACATCATTTTGAGGAACTCAGGCTCTGCTATATATAAAAATGGCTCAGTGCCCAGCCAGTAGACGAACACTTTTCCTGCACGATGAAACATATAAACAATTAAAGCTCTAGCTCTATCATCCAATTTGCACGTAAATCATGATATGCATGATCTTTCACTGGCTATGCGCACCAATATCTATGCCTATCTACTAGTATGATAGTATCGTCAAAGTAAACCTGATGCAAGGCAGCTGATGGATTCTATTAGTAGCACCATATATCATGTATCCGTGTCGAAACCGAAAGGACGTGTATTTTTCGGAATAAATTATGAAAAGATCTTTCGATCCGAAATTGACAGCGTATATAGTTTCTTTTATCATTCTCATAGCAGTTCAAAGAATTTACAAAATCTAGCTAGCTAGCTAGAAGCTCACCATGAGACTTTTGCCATCGTGCAAAGTAAGGAAAAACAGATGAGTGTATATCGTGGGCGGATTTGGAGTGCCCCAATGAAGAACCTCCGTTCTTCTTAGTCATCTCAGTAATATTACCCAATGGGAAACTTGGAGTTGGACCTCCAAACCCGTTTCGCCGAAGCTTCTGATACACCTGAGTTGGTGAAATCCAGCAAGAGAATAATATCCTCCAGGTGAGGAAGAGAAAAAAGACAACCATGGCTATGCTAAAAGCTCGAGAAAGCTCGAAAAAGTAGTACTCCATCTCTCTCTCTCTCTCTCTCTCTCTCTGATCTCTCGATCGATCTCTTTCAATCTCTCTGAAAGCTCTTTCTTTATTAGCTTCTCTGATCTCAAAGCACTTATAATGGACTTGCTTATGTTGGTGGATATGAATAAGAATTTTATGGGTATTTATAGGACCGGCTCAAGAGATTGAGGTTCAAGAATGTCGGAGCTTTGACCCGTCGCGCGTTAAGCAGGTTTGAACATTTTCAAAAAGACTAATTTTATATTTTGCCTTTTTGTTTTTGTTTTTGTTTTGTCAAGCTTTATATTTTGGTAATTCCTATCTGGCTATTTCCTACATACTTCCTATCCATCACGCCAAACGATCGAGTTCTCATTCAGTGTGGAAGCCGTGCTAAGAACTCCATGGTCTCAACCAATGACTATTTTCGACGTTAGTTGATTTGAGTACTGCCTTTGACCTTTTTGGCAACGTCCGTACGTACATGCGAACCACGGTCGAGATGATCAAAAAAATTGATTAGGCCATGATCGTACTGATTCTTGTATTCAATTCATATACATATATCTAAATATATATATAAATTTTTGTGTAAAATACAGCATAATTAACCCTATTGTAAATATTTTTAGTTCTATACAATATGTGTAGTGGTGATATTAATGGAGTAGGTGATTGAAGAACGTCGGTGGCAGTGAAAAACAAAATCTCAGAAAAAGTACAACACACATATATATACATATAGAACATGAGTAGTGAATTGTAGCTATTTTCCTTCCAACATGATTTTTTGGCGGTCAATATGATCTTTCCTTTCAATTCCAAACTAATAGGAACGGGGTGGGTTCAAAAAAAAAAAAAGCAATCCTAATTCCCTTTAATTAGCTAGCTAGCTGTCTCCTTAATTTCTCGATCCCTCAAGATTCCAACCACTCCCTTTTGCAGAAGCTTTGAGGAGAGAAGCTCCTCGGTCGATCCCATTTTTCCCTTCTTCGTACCTACTCTCTTAATTATTTCTTCCTTTAATGCTTTTTCCTCTCTTCACCGGCTTTTGTTACGATCATGATCTGCGCTTTTCTAGCCATGCATATATATATATATATATATATATATATATATATATATATATATATATAATAATTCAGTACTAGTCCGACGCAGTTACGTGTCGATCACTGCGACGAACAATAACGAAATTGCAAGAAAAACTGTCTTTTTCGGTACTAATAATTGCCGGAAATAATCTATAATATTGCTGCATTTAATCTTTCTCAGTGATTTATACTGCACCTCACGTTCTTCGCAATTGTTTACTTAATTATAAGTTAAGCCAGTGAACTATAAAAATTGTCGAAAAAAATTACTTTTTACTGTAATTTTTAGTCATCGCAAATTCACAAAAACTTATCGGAACTAGTGTGATCTGTTTATCACTAAATCGTTGAAAAAAGTTAATAGCAACAAAAAATTTTGTCACAAATACTTAATAAATCGTCGCAAAAAGTATCAAATGCGTCGATTTTTATATTCGACAGAAAAAAAGCCTCTACAGTAAAAATAGTTTTTTTGGCAGCGAATGAAATCGTTGCAATTAATAGGTCTAAAAGTCACGGCAAAAAACTTAACAATAACTTTTCCCTTAACATTTTCCAAATTCGTGCTGGAATTCAAGGGCAAAATGAAAACCGCCGCAAATAAGGACTATTTGCGATGATCTTAAAATCAATGGGAAAAACCTTTTTTCTTGTAGTGAACACTCAAGGATCTACAGAAACAAATTAACTGCTTGAGCTAAATCCCTTGGTTGCACTTGTCTCTAGCAATCTCAACATCGTCTTACTACTGCATCAGGCATGAACTCCAGTACTTTGGTGCAACCTCATGATAAAGAGCGTTTTAGAATAGGTGTTTTAATTTCATAGTTTAATTCAAAACCATGCATATATTGGGCAATTTGTTTTTGTTGTATAGAAATTTGTTCACCCTCTAATATTTGTATGTGACTTCTTATTAATTAACTAAAAAATATTTCATTTCATCTAATCATTATAATTTTTTTAAATTTTCACACAAAATATAATTAACAATTTAATTCTCTCAAATATTAAAATAATAATAATAATTTTAAGAAATTGAGAAAAACAACAATAATATTAATTCATTTTAACTCGTTTCATGGTCCAAACCTACCATTAAATTCTTAGGTACAGTAGTAATTGTGACATCAACCATGCATGACACAACGTCATATGTAAACGTACCTAGTTTAAAAAAGACATATAATGCCGTAACCTTTGGCTTTATCCGGTTCATGTGCAGTTAGCAGCCTAGCATTTTGTCTCTTCGCTAGCTAGCTTTTGTTACATCGTGTCAGAACCGACCTCAATTTTCAATTTCAAAAGGAGAAAGTAGAAAATAAGAAAAGTTAAGAGTAAACAGCTTACAATTATGGCCGTAATGATCCATGGAAATCAAGTTGGAATAAAAATGCGGCAGTAAATCAACCTCCTTTTGTTCATATATATATATATATATATATATATATATATAATCTTTTTATATCATGTAAACATACTGACTTAATATTTTTGAATTTGGAAAAGTAGAGGAGAAAAAAAGGTTAGCTAGCTTAGCTGTTATTTGACTTTTGATGATCAGTTGATTATTATTTAGGTTTGATCAAACATCTCGATGAACTAGAGCTGCTTGGAAATGATCTACAAATGCATGGTTTATTAAAGGGGCTGCTATATACGTTGTTCAAAGGTGGTGATTGAAGCATCATGTGACCGATCGAACAGTGCATTAATTTGGTTTTTATGCCTTAAAAAGAACAGTACAAGCTAGCGTTTTCTTTATTAAGAGCATTGGTAATAGACTAGTCAAATGTCAATGCAAGTCTAAACTTTAGCTAGATGTGAGAAAAAGCCTCCACATTGGACTAGCCAATAGTCCAAAACTTAAGACTTGAGTTACAGTAAATCTTAAGTCCTCTCCAAACATGGCTAGCTACTATTCACAATGGAAAGTAATATTTTATTATTTCATCACTTCCCTCTCTCTTTGAATGGTAAAACATGCATGGCATGCACTAGTAAAATTTTTTATTTATTCTACTGATTGCGAATATTGATAGAGTAGACACATTTTTCTACAAAGCATGAAGATCTAGGAAATATATGAATTGTATTTATAAAAATAAAATAAAAAAATAAAAAATATTATATTATATTATTATTTTAACTTTAAGATAGTTAGTCCAATGTAGAGTTATTTAGTCAAAAATTGATATTATAGCCAAAAGTTAAGATTCTAGCTAAATTTTAGACTTAGTAATGGCTAGGCCAATGCCAATGCCAATGCTCTAATTAATGCATGGTGCAGCCGCTAGCTATAATCTGTTTATACTGTGTGCTTAGGCTCTTATAACTAATTTTGCCGGTGGAGTTCTTCATAATTCGTACGTTGTACTGTTACACATATATAATACTTGATCATGCATGTAATCAGATCAGTTCTGATGCGTTCCGTTGCTGCCCTACGTACGTACGTAGACCGCTTAGGTTTAACTAGGCAATATTTTTTGTGTGCGGGATTGAGTTGATTAGAGAAATTAATGTGGGTGAAGTTCGTAGTTGAATATCCAATTCTTGGAGTGCAATAATATTAAAAATAATGCTAGTCATTGTTTCGAGGATGGGTCTCGATACTTTTTTTTTTTTTTAATTTTGTAATTTAGAAAGTGTTTTTTTAATAATGTTATGAATTCTTTTTTAAAATATTCAAGGGTATAAGAAAATGAATGAAAAAAAAAAAAATAAAAAAGGTCAAATGGTCTTATCAGGACCCATCCTCAAACTACACCCTGGTGGGTGTAACACGACTCTAATACTAATGCTAGGTCATTAATGCCCATCAAGGGAGTTTGAATTGTGCATTACAGAGGTAATTAATTAGATGTTTAAGGAGAATAATATCATCCTTAATATCGTAGGTGTTTATAGGTTCGGTTATTTTAATTTTAGTCTCGTTTCGTCTGTGTTATCTAAGGTTAGTAGTAGTATTTCATGATTTTTTGGAGTGTTTTAGGTACATGGGATTGGGTTTTTTTTGGTTTTGTGGTTTATCCCATGTGTCTAATGGTACCATGGTATTCCTCCGCCATAAGTAAGGTTTTTTTGAATAAAATTGGGAGGAGGTCACTCTTAGACATGTGACTCCGTCTCTTGAAAAAAAAAATATTGAATAATATCATCCTTAATTGTATATATATTATATGTATGGCCCAATGTTTTTACTTACTATTTTCTCCATTGGTAAGAGTACTACGACTAGTGTTAATGCCGATGGTTGTTGGCTGATAACTAATGCCTATAAATTGGTAGCTATACATGATATAGCTAATTTATCTTTGTAGATAATTGACTTAGTGCATGAATACTATAATATTAGTTTTTTTAAATGCCAGTCTCATGATCTGATCCTAGCTAGCAGCTTATAATTATAGGAGATTTTGGCAGAATTAATTGCTCTAATATTATTAGAGCTTGTCTGCACTTTTACTGGTGGACGTGTGAAATACGTTCCCTAGTGCCTCTTCTCATATATATAAATATATATTAACGTCTCAATTCCTATATATGTCGTTTTTAAGGGAGTCGGGACCAGTCTACTACTATGTTTTCCCGTTTAGGAGATCAGTACGTACGTACGTATCGTACGTATACACTTCACGACTGTTTTTGGGCATGCATGATTATTACTATATAAGGACGTACTTTACGTACCGCGTGATGCATGCTTGGATTTTAATTGGGATTCATCATATGTGTAGCTTTAATTTTTTGGATTAATATTATAGATTAATTGCACGAAAAATCGAAAAGAAGATTTTTCGGATGCAATTAATTTGAATCTTATTAAAAAAAAATTCATATATATTTTTCTGGGCTAGAATATTAGTTATTATAAAAATTTATTGCCCACCAAAATAAATAATGTTACTTAGTAATTGCCATATATTAGAAATCATATGTCTCGTCGTGAATCTGTACTATTGGCGTACGTACGTATATCAGTTAACAAAGCCGCGGTGAGAAATGATTCAGTCAACGTTGCAATCCAGTTAGGCCGTACACAATATATTGTAACAACTAATATACGACCACAACCGGTACTCTTTTTTTTTTGTTAATTTACAATTATTATTATTATTATTATTATTATTATTAGAGAAATAATAGTTGCACTCGTAAGTGCGGAAATACTATATAATTATTTTGAAAAAAATAAATAAATACAGAACCTATATGAAAAGAAATTAATTTTTTAATGATAGATTTTTTAAAATGACTGCACGACGTTTGTGCGACTGTATGCAATATTACTTAAGTATTACTATTATAAATTTAAAATTGGACATCATCAAACCCAAACAGTACTCCTACATATGATATATCTATATATGATGGTGACTATTAATGTAACATAATTAGGTCCAAATACATATATATAAGGCTACAACCTAGATTGAATCAAATAATTAATGTGCTAATACGTTATATTAACACTTTGATTATGAAAACTTCTTATAATTTAAATAATTAAGAGAAAATCTATTTAGAAGTCTTCTTTTTAACACACCCAACGCATAGTTAATCATGTGGAATTAAGCTTTTCACATTAACAATGCTAAAAATTCTTTAGTGTTTTGATTTTTTTAAAATTATAATGGGTTATACTTTAAGTGGTGTACGTGGCACACTTGTAGCAAAATTCATTAATTAAATATATTCCTTCCATTAATCTAAATTTGTGAAACAAGAGATAATTTAACAATATATTCGTCTTCTCAATAGAACAACAAGGCGAAATAATATTATATATATATATATATATATCTACTCTATTATAATAAGTGTCTATCTAACTGTGAACAATGATTTTTTCTTCTTTTACCGTTAGTTTTCTTGTTTTCCGTTAAATCCCAGTAAAACCCCATTTGTGGCCATTTTTTGCATAATATGAAATACAAACAGGCACAAACAGCTCTCCAAAACCAAACTCTTCTCATTCTTTGTTTCTTCATCTTCTTTTTTTCTCTTCGTCTTCGTGAATCGTATTTGCAACATTGATTTTTTTTTTCATGTCATTGAAGAGAGAACTCGGGAGGGAGGGACACTGGTTCGTCAAAGCCCACTGATACTTGCGATGCAGATAAATCAAAGGCGGTCGGCACTGCACTATGTTAGAAGAAGTGTCCTACAAAGCTGACCGAATCGTGTTCCAAAGCCGCTTGGGGAAAACTTCTTTCCCAGTGCTGTCAGGTGGGCTTTTCTTCTTTTCCTATGCTTTCTCCGAAATCTGGATTATTTTGAAAATAAACACCGATTCAAAGTTTATTTGTTTAAGGTACGGACATAGAGATTTTCTTTAGTTTTGTATTTTCTCCTTCTTCTTTCTTATTCTCTTATTTTCATATCTAATTTGGGTGTTGCATTTGGAATTAGTGGTCTTCGTCGGTCTTTGTATGTCGGAGGTAATGGGAAGGGAATGAAGGTTTGGTACTTTTGAATGTTACGTTGTCGTTTTGCTGGGATTTTAGATGACAAGAGATGTGGATTTCGAATTCAAAACTTCTCTAATTTTTTCTTGGTAGCCAAACACCGTGAAAGTTTTGTTATATTTTTTGAACACCCTGTTTCTTTGCACCTTTTTTTATGTATATTGCGACGTGCATTAGTTTCCAAATATATTAACAAGATGAGATGAAAGGTTTTGGATTTTGCTTTTTGTGTGCTATAGTTTTCGAGTCAAATCCTGCTGCATATACACAAATGATATTGTATTAGATAATGTTAAGGATCGTATGTTTCAAACTATTATTTTCCTTCCAAAAAAGTTCCCCTTTGAGGTTTCCTTTTATTTCTCTTCTTCTTATGGCTTTGAATTTGGTCCTTTAGTTCTGGGAATGCTAAGAGAAAGAAATAGAAATGCCTTAAATGCTAAAATATTGAACTTTGGTTTTTTTTTTGAAAGGGAATTTCTTACTGGAAATCAAATGTTTTATTATTTATTCTTAAAATAGAGAAAAGTTTTGGTTAGTCAAAAGGGTTTTTATGATAGGCTCCTGGATTGTTATTTGTAGTAGTCTGTTATTTTTTTCCCCTCTCAATGCTTTCGTAATTATATAATCATCACCAACTTGCTCATATGATCTGAATTGATGTGCAGTTCATTGGGGGAGATATATGGCTGTGGTGATTTGATTTGTTCATCACACATGATTTTTACGTTATTATTTGTTCTAACATGGAAGAAATAAGGCACAATAAGGTAAATAGTCATTCTCAATTGCTTCTTATGCTTGTTCATGATAATTGTCTTTAATGTTTCTCAATTGCATATATAGGTGGAGACAAAGGTGCTAAATTCATCACGCATACGAGATTTTTTTTAGATGTATGACATTATGAAAATAATTTTTTGGTTCTATGTAGCCTTAACTTTTTTTTAAATATTGTGGGCTTATCCTTGCAGGTATCTTAAGCAGTTTGCTTCACTACTTGCCATTATTTCGAGCCTCCTAATTATAGCCTCTCACAAGAATTACATAGTCGACATTGTTGTCACTTGGTAAACAAAAGCAGGATTTTGTTATGTTATTGAATAGACTAATTGGTATTGTTTTGTGAACTGTTATATTCTTTTGTAGGTATACTGTAAATTTGACAGTGTTCTTCCTTGACAAGAAATTTCTAAGTTAACTTTAGCATTAGCATCTTCTTTTTAACTTATTCACACATTAGTGTGTCTAATATGGATAGTAATGCTGTGTGTCTAATATGGATATTAATGTTGTTTTGGCATATGTTACTGGGGTATGCGAGCTCCAGCTAATTATAAAGAAAGTGAAGGCGTCCCTTGACAAGTTCTATGTTCTTGTACAATCTATCAAAATTCAAAAATCCACATCTTGTGTTTTCTTTTTCTAGCATTTCTTCTATTTAATCTATTGCAAGTTTATTATTGCAATTACTAAGTAGTAGTTGTTGGATGCTAAAAATTGATTTCACATCTCATTTGAAATTGTTCTAATATTTCCGTACAAACTTGATACTGTCTCATTTAGAAATTCTATGAAAAAGAGACTTATGCAATCTAAGTAGTTGGGTAAAAATCATATTTTATCATAAGTCTTTAAACGTTAAGAGTCATTTAAACAAATCTGTCATTACGATATAAAAATTGACTTGTTGGAAATGAGGAGCTGACAGTTAAATCAGGTTAGAATAGAAATAAATAAATAAAAGAATGATATGTGGTGTTCTACATACCTCCTATTGTTAATTTTATATAATTATCCATTTTATTTCCTTTTTGGTGAGAGGAGCCTGAATTTAGTCACACACACCCTCTAATATCGGTACAGAGAGCTTGTTCCGACATACAAGAAATACGACATAATAAGTCATTCTCAATTGCTTCTTATGATTGTGCATGACAATTGTTTTTCTTGTTTCTCATTTGCAAGTATAGGTGGAGGCCAAAGGGTTGACTTCATCAGGCATACAAGATTTCTTTCAGATGGCATTATGAAAATAAGTTGTTGGTTCTATTTAGCACCAATTTTTTTTTTACTATTGTGGGCTTATACTGTAAATTTTTATGAACTAATAGGTACTCAATGATTCAATCCTATGTCACATGTAGAGTATCATATTATGTACGTTTACTATATGGTGAACACTTAAGTATTTCATCAAAGCTTTATATTGATGGACTTGAAATAATTATGCACGAAATCATTTGCTATGTTCTAAGCTCTTACTGTTTTAATACCATTACCTTTGTGTTCTATGTAATGAACATATTTCTTAATAAATTTGTATTGTTATCTGCTTTTACAAAGGATTTTTATATATATTTTGTATTGATGAATTTGGGTTTTGTAATAGGTTGCTAAGATCACTGGTGAAGAGTGGAAAGACATGATAGAAGAATAGAAAGGACCTTATGAAGAGGTTAACAGTTACTCATTTTCAAGGAAAGTTTTTTTGCCCCAAGTAATCGTGGCTTAACTTTCTATTCAGCTCGTGTCTCATTAGTCTCTCTATTTTTATGGTCAACAAAAGAAAAAGCGGATACGTGCTCATTTTGAACTTTTCCCATTTGGAGGAGCTCTGTTTTGTTATTCAAACAATTATGCTCATTTTGGATTTTTTCTATTTTTTGGAGTAAAAACATACTTGGAGATGAACTGATGACTGCTACGTAATATACATGGAAATCTAACTGCACAGTATATTGAAATGAAGTAATTTACTATGGTCTAAGCTATTACAGCTTTACTACCAATACATTTATGATGTTTGTAATGGATACCTTTTTTAATCAATTTGTACTATTATTCTGAGACTTTTATGTTCTGAATTTTTTTTTTTTTTTTCATTCCAAACTAGCAAACATGCCTTGCACGTTGAGCCACTACTAGTGTGTCTAAATATATCTATATATATATCAAATCGATCCGGGAATTAAGGACGTTCTAGTAAATTACTTGAGATGTACTAATGGGCGTTCTGGCTCGTTTCCGGTCGAATTAACGTTTATAGTGAGGCAATTAGGTACGTACGTAGAATACAAAAGATCATCATTTAAATCAATTAGTAATAAATTAAAGAATTCATCTCGTTATATATGATCTACGTGGCAACAACCAGCTATAGCTAGTCTTTTCCTAAGCAAGCCAAGTTTGGCTAGCTTTTCCTTGAATTAGAAACTAATTAAACGTTATTCATGTGATGACCTACGTACGTACGTACTTACGTACACGCATACTAATCACTTAACTGTGTTTCGGCCTAATTAATATTTGTATAGGTTACATACATTAATGTACAACTACAAGTTCCGTACAAGTCGTGGTGCATGCATGGCCACTTGTTCGAAGTATATATCGTTTATAAGTATTTTTTCTTTCCCCAGGAAACAAGGGAATGTCTTCCTGTGCTTGCCTCTTTGTACATAAGATGTAACTCTTTTATAAATGATTAAGGTGAAAAGCAAATTACACGTGCATCTAACAACAGTATTAGATCCTGGAAAGCCTCCACATGATTATATATATATATGGCTAATGTTGGAGGCAACCGAGAGAGAAAACCGCGGCGTAACCGCGGCGTAACTGTGTCTTATGTGGCATTAAATGAAAATGGCACAATTTCATTTCTTCGTATCTCAAAATTAACTATTCATTCTCATTTCCACACTTCGTCTCAACGTCTTCATCTTCCCCAACCATTCATTCATCTCAAAATCAAACAAGCACATTTGTTCCTTCATCTTTCCCAAACACAGAGGTACCCCCCTTCGTCTTCCAGCGTAGAGGTTCCTTCGGCTTCTAGCTCGTCGTCTAGCATAGAGGTTCCTTATTCTTGCAGATCAAATGTGTTTGCTTCAATATTTCATTAAGGCAAACATCACCACTTTTTCTAAACTCAATGAAGACTGTTTTCACAAGCCTCCGAGAAAAAGTGGTGATGTTTGCCGTAATGATTTTGAGCTTCAAATATTTGAAGAGCTCACAAAGTTTCACTATTGTACGTATCTGTTCTTTTACTGCATGTTAGACTCACCACCATAGTTTTCTCCCTCATGTAACTCGTCCTGAGTTGCACACCCACCAAATACTTGACCAAAATATCAATCCCAAAAACATATCAACTCGCCTTGGCAAGTCGATAAATCTTCTTCGGGTTTGTTGTGAGGATTGTGGTTGGGCTGAGGTTGCAACAGAAGCTGTTGGGATAACAACAAGAAGAGGGGGCCGGGGGTAAAATGAAACTGATAGAGAAATAAATGGAGGTATAGAGAATAGTTTCTGAGTTTTTCATTGAACACAAAAATGAAGGGGAAAGAAAGAGGGAGGAAGAAAGGCAGAAAAAAAACAAAAAGTGGGACCCAACTGTGTCAGTTAGTTGCATCACGGTTGCAAACGCCGGTTATACGTAGCAAAGTTGTATATATATTAAGGGTCTAATTACTTATCAAGACAAAGACAATACCCTTATTTTGTCCTTTTTTTTTTCCTCACTACAAGAAAAACGAGTATTTGTGACGATAATGACTATTTGCTATAAAAACATACTCATTTTAACAGGAAATAGTCATTTTCGTAAGAAATAGTTACTTAAGCAGTTTTCTTATAATACCTAAATTTTGAGAGATGCTTTTCGTAAAAACTAGGTTAAGAAAAACACACATGGGATCGATCAAGATTACTTAATTTCTATTTAAACACTACGACTTATTGTAAAAAAGAGATATATATATATATATATATATAAACATGAGTGATACGTACATTATTTAGTAAATATTTATATTTTTTAGAAGAGTACGTAACGCAAAATACAATTAATCTTTCATGCTACTTTTATCTCATTATATAAAATGTGGTGTTTTTTTATCATTTTTAGATTATTCTTTATTTTAAAAGAAAAATAAAAAATTGATGAGCAATACCTCTTCATTGTAGGGTAATGAATTCATATTTCTATCACTATAAATCCAAATTATATAATCATCCATATTAGTAATTCAATAAAACAAATAAGAGAAATGTGCGGAGAAAAGAGGCAAGAAGTTGGCCGGCTGGCCCTAAATAGAATAGAGAGTGATATATTAAGAAGGAAGGGTCAACCATTTATCATTAATATATATATATATATATATATATATATATATATATAAAGATGGACTGTGGAGATCAACGCCGAAAGATCAAAGGTATTAATGGTTCAAAAGGGGTAGTGCGTGAATAAGCCATTGAGATGTACATATATAGGCCGGAGTAATGTGTTTCCCCATTCGTTAGAAAGGTCACTTTAAGTAATTTGGCAGCAAAACCAAAAGTGATTCTTTGTCGTTACTCTCCATACAACATATGTGTCTGACGTATTGCCACACGTCAGCCTTCTGCACCCTATTGAGTACGCATGTACTATGCATATCATGTGCAATTCAATTGCCTCGTGTTCTGCATTGTCCCGTCAACCGTCCGATCAGGTAATGCCACACCGATCAACGACCTCCTACAAGCAGATTATTTAGCCGTCCTGCAGGTTTTTGGGACCCATATAAGTTTTTTAAAAAAAGTTTTGGTCATGATTTTACATTGTCCGGTCATAACTTTGACACGAATGCTGTATATGAGTTTACGTTTTTTGACCTTACTGTACTTTTGGATGTATGGTTGTCAATTTGTATACTCTATGCTATAAAATATAATTTTATTATTAATTTATGCTTTAAAATATTTTAAAAAACTATTAATTAAGTTATATCAATAATTGTGTCAATTCAACTTATTTATATAAACCAAGTTGTCAATATAATTTATTTATTAAACGGATTATACAAAAATATTTGTATTGTTTTATCTATTATTTAAATAGGTTGAGTGAGGGTATATATCAGTTAAATATATTTAAGTAAATGAATTGTGCTCAAGTTGACATATATAATAGTACACCTATGCCTCGGCATGGCACAAACACAACTTACAAATATAAGTCATCACACAACAAAAAATAAGGTCTTTTAGAATGAAAAGTTTCATCCCAAGAGATTGGATTTTCATCTCAAAATATATTTTGAGATGAAAAAAAAGTGTCTCAAGGTCGTCTAAATATAATTGTACCAAAAAATATTTTGGGATAAAAATCACAAATTTGTCCAAAAAAATATCTTTTGGGACGATATTTTGCTGGACCGTTTGATCACGATCGAACGAAATTTTTTTTCTAGAACGATTGAAATTCGTTTCAGGAAGTCGTTCGAACGACCAAAAAATTTTCGAACAATATGTCTGTTCGAACGGGTACTTCATGGCTGGTCGATCGATACCAGTCCATTCAACCAAATACATATGAAAAAAGTTCGAACAAACAAATTGATGATTGAACGTAAATTATATTAATTTTTATAATTGATTAAGTCGTTCGAACGTGTTTGGGACAGAAAGAATGAGTTTCCTGTTCGAATATGTTTGAACGGAACGCAACATTTTTTACCCTTCAAACTCTAACTTATGAGGTTCGAACAGTTGTGTCTGATGTATATATGTTCGAACGTTTGATGATCGTTCGAACGGTTAGTATTTTCATGAAAAATACTAATTTGATGTTGATGAAGAATCTGAAAGTTTTACACAGCGATCCAAACCCCTTAAATATCCTGAACTTTGATTCAGAACTTGTATAAAAATTTCAACATCACTTGTTGATGAATTATGATCTGATACAATTTCAGCACGGAGGGCAACTATTTTATCATACACACAACATATAAAATTAATATTGACGCAATAATTTAAATATATTTAATTAAAACAAATTATAAAACTTACATAATTCTCACGAGCATCGGGATTAGTCCACTTTCCATTACTATTAGCATGTGATGCAATATATAATTTTGTCAAATCATAATTGGTGTCTGACTATTTCTATAGAGACATTGTTAAGATATAAAGTCAATATTAAAAGTAAACTATATAGAATAAAAGAAAAGAGTACATTACCAATTTTAGAGAGAGGAGATGGAAAGATCTTAAGCCTGCATGATGATGAATTTTCAATTTCGATCTATTTATTTTGTTTATAGAACTTTGCTCCTGCATAGAAGTTGTAAAAATTAGTAAGTGAAAATTACAAATAGAATACATAAAGAATTCATTTAATTTACCTTATATGATGGATCCTCAAACATGTCGTAAAATTTTTCTCAATCTTCAAGTCGGACATCTTGAAAAGGATACTGGCGTGCATCTTCTTTTTCGTCGTACTTCTTGTAATGTTCGTGACACTTCACCTTATACTTGTAGAATGCATTATATATCAGCTCATTGACAGCTTTACGCTCCTCCTTTCCACCAAAATTTAGTTCAAAATCATTCTTGAAAAAATATATACACAAAGATATTATCATTTAGAATATTAAATAATATCAATATAAATTTATTATTTAAATATTACGTACCACACAACGCTTCTTTATAAGCTCTTTTACATCTTGCAAGACTTTATGCCATGAACTCGTAGTCAAATGTGCATAAGTTTGTGTAAGAGCACTCACATGAGATGCAAGCCAAGCTGCTTGTTGTCCCTCGCCTCTAGTATGTTCTTCATGAATGTTAACTTTAATCTTACCCACTTTGTGATATTTCTCCAATATCATGCCTTTAGCAGTGCCTCATCCGTGATGAGATTGTATTGTTATCTCTATAAAATAATATTTAGTTATTTATCTTGTATCAATTATCTTAATTGAAAAAATGAGTATTAACTATTTACTTTTTTCTATAAAGTCAATCTCTAATGGTGAGTCAGACAAAGAGTTAGGAATTGGTGGAGATAGAATGCGAACTTCCTTCCTCTTTAGTGACATAATTGTGAGATGCTGTATAATATGAAGACAAAATCGGTCAATCATTTGTATCAGTTTTATTTGTAAATTCGCTCTTATCATCTATAGATATTTCAGATGACTCAATACTTTGATCAACTATCACTTTAACTATTTCAGTCTCGATATCTTCCCTATGTAATGGGATCATCTCATATTGTCTCAAATTTATAAATAAGTTAAAAGCAGGTTGACTCTCTTGGTATGCTTCGTGAGTAGAGGGATCATTTTCTTTTTCATCTTGTCCCTCTGCCTCAGGGATAACGTCATTATAAATATTCTAAGAGAAAAATTTTGTACTACTTGCCGTTGATTTCCTAACTGAGGATCGTCTAAATACAATACTTGAAATACTTGAGAAGCTAAAATAAAATGATCATCTTCATACCATTTTTTCGGTGTATTAATACTCAGAAAATATTTATCGTGGCATTTTCCCCTTCGAGGATTACTTAAATCCCACCAATCACACTTAAATATATAAATCACAAACTCCCACATAAATCTCTTTCCAATTATATCTACGATAATTTCATAGAAATCAACTTTGTCTTCATCATGACTCCCTTCGACAAGGACACTACTATTTTATGTTTTCCCATAAAGTTCTCGATCAATTGTGTGATACCTATTTTTTCAAAAAATATATGTAGAATATCGAGCAGCGTGTCTCGAGGGGCCATGCGCCAATGCATATAGTTTGTCTGATATATTGTTTGGATTACTCGCATGCATTTGCACAACCTACATATTAAATAAAGTATAAACATTCAACCGTTAACAATCCAACTTATTTTTTAAGTTAGTGCAAAATCGCATCTGTATTAATGTCATTAGTCGTTTTTCGAACCATTTCGGGAACTCCTATTTATGTTTCTAGTATATATTATTTACTCCTAATTCTTTGAACACGTTAATATGATCACTGAAATAAAAAATTACCGGCAATAAGTATATTTGTATAACTATTTAATAAGTAAATTCAATGATTAATTAACAATTAATTTGAAGTTACTTCAAGTGGCTCTCTATCTCAGGGCAATTGTTTAGCATGTACTACTGAACTTTCTCGAACTCCCTTTCACACAAATTATAACCACGCTGAGCACCAAGTTGACGTACTCGTTGAGAAAATACAAAAAACCTGTTCTGTTGTCTTACTTGGTCAACATCAAAGTTTCTTTCCGGCCGATCAAATTTTGTGTCAACGTCGTGGAAGTATTTGGAACAGAATGTATGCCACTCATCATTAATATATGTTTCTGCAATTGATTCTTTTCGGCGGGTCTTGTAATCCATTGTGTGTTTCAAATTTTTAAAAAATCGTTTAATAGGATACATCCATCTATACTGAACTGGTATTGCTAGTCGAGCTACACGTGGCAAATAAATGGCTAAGTGAACCGTGATGTCGAAGAATGACGGTGGGTAAATACTCTCCAACTTACACAATTTTATAACAATTTCTCGTTCCATACGATTCAAGACTTCTACATTCAACGTTTTAGCACATAAATTTTTAAAAAATACACCCAACTCAATTAAGTAACCCGTGCATCTCTTGTCAAGAATCCATGGATACCAACAGATAAGATACATTTTAAAAATACATGACAATCACGACTTTTTAGTCCAGTAATTTTTCAGTTATTTGTTTGCACACACCTTGTTAAATTCAAAACATACCCGTCTGGTAATTTAATCTTCTGCAACCATTCACAAAATGTAACCCTTTTGTTCATTGACAATGTATACACCCAATTGATATGTAGATAAACAACCACTTTGTTGCAAGTACATTTTAGGAATGATTCTCAATTGCTTTAGATCTTTCCGTGAGTTTATATTATCCTTCGTTTTACTTTCAATTGATATCAATGTTCTTAACACGGACTCACATATATTTTTCTCAATATGTATAACATCTAGACTATGCCACCATTTCAACGTCGACTAGTAGAGGAGTTCAAAAAATATACTCTTCTTTGTCGAACTCAACTCATTCACACTTCGTTTTCTCTTCCGTTGTCTTTTACCAAAATTATTACTTCCGACATCCACAAACTGTGCAATAACATTTCGCCAGACAAGGATGGTGGAGGGTCCGCCCATTCAACAGTGCTATCAAGCATCCTACCATTTTCACGTCATCTATAGTCACTAGGTAAAAATTGACGATGATCCATGAAATATAGTTTCCTCTCATACGTAAGCCATTCAGATTGGGTATATTTGTTACAAGTCAGACATGCCAATTTCTTCTTAGTGCTCCAACCTGACAAGTTTCCATAAGCGAAAAAATTATTTATTGTCATAACACCATATCATGCATCTTGAATGACTTGCCTGTTGATGAATCAAATGTTAAGATCTCATTCTTCCACAAATCTTTCAATTCCGCTATCAGTGGCTGTGAGTATATGTCTATATCATTTCTCGGTGATCTCAAATCTAGAATGAGCAAACTCATCATGAAATATGGATCTTTCATACACTTCCACAGTGGTAAATTGTACTGCATAGTACAACTGGAAGTACTATGACTAGTACTCATGTTTCCAAATGAATTAAATCTATCTGTTGTTAACCCAAGTCGAACATTACGAAATTTTTCAACAAACCATGGGTATTTCAAGTCCAATTCTTTCAAAACTTAAGAGTCTGCATGATGTGACAAAACATTATCATTCTTGACTCTAGATGATGAATGCTATGTCATGTCCACAGCTGTTGAACGTGACATAAATAACCATTGTAATTTTGGTATCAATGGAAAGTGACGTACAACTTTTCGCAACACATTCGGCTTCTCAATTGTCCATCTTGATTCATGGCAAATGGGACACTCGCTCAGCTGCTCATTCTTTTGCCAAAATAACACACAATCATTCTTACATGCATGTATTGCATTGTAATCAAACCCAAGTCCTCTTTTCAACTGTTTTGTTTTGTAGAAGTTGCAGGATAAAATATTGTCTGATGGAAGTGTCTCTTTAAACAGCTTGAACAACATATTGACAGCCTTAATAGATGTTCAGCACATGGATTTTATATGAAGTAGTCTAACTGTAAATGATAACTTACTGTGCCTTCTACACCCTAGATATAACTCACGCTATGAATCATTCCACAAGCGGGTAAAAGTGTTATGGCATAGATCATTTGAATTTGATGGGTTCGTATCACCTTCATCCATAAACATTCCAGCACCAATGTTGTCCAGCATTGGCTCCACATCCTCTTGATTATCACTAACATTCTCAGGATGTACATCTTCATTGATATCTTCTTCTTCATCTCAAAGTTCAAATGACGTTAGATACGGTTATCCATGTAAGACTTAATTGGTATAATTTTAGTCAATACCTTTAACAAACAGATGCTCTCTCACCAACTTTATCTTATGAGAACGTAAATTCTTGTAAAATCGGCATGAACATCTAATACGATCGTCACTGCTAATTGTACAGGATACGAACTCCAAAAATTTCTTAACACCTTCAGCATATACATTGTAATCCTCACCCAACCGATCTCTAACTCGCATCCAACTCTTATCCATGTCTAATATAATATTTCAAACAGTCACGTGCATCAACAAACAATCAATTATCTAACATATTGTGTGATTTTTTCCTTTCATTTAGTAGTTGGTTTTATCTTATTTGAGATTATAAGATCATAATCGTCATCTTACCAACTATTATCTGTCACGTCTAACAAAATTTTGGTAGTATCTTCCCATAGTTCTCCAAATATGCTCGTTTTGTCATGCGCACGATATTAAAACACAACAACAATACAAGATACGAGAAACAAGATTGTGGCGCCCACGACCCCCATGTAAGGAGACATGGGAATCGAGACGCCGGGATGATGACAACAGAGTCACACATCCCAACGTTACTGCCAAGTATGTGTAAATGCAACAGTGTACAAAAATAACGCAGCAGATAATTAATACAATTAAGTACTAGAATTGTTAATATAATTTAAACAATCAGTAAAAAGATTTAAATATTATACAGTCATTCGAAATAAATATTTTACAACTACGGGATAAAATTACATTAATGCGACCAACATGCATGCATATGATGAAATATGCATTAGATCCAAAAATACTATTTTTCTCGAAAATAGATATTTTCAACACACGCCAAAATCCCATTTTGGCCCAAAAATAATATTACGTCATTTTCCCAGAAACTGACCCAAGTCAATAAAACATCATTTTCCCAGAAAATGAATCACATAAAATCATTTTAATCAACACACGCTATTTTCCCAGAAAACAGTCCATTATTCCATTAACCAATGCACCATGATCTCCCCTAGGGATCATTCGCACGTCCCGGCTTCATAGCGATGCTCAGTTCCACGCCCAGGGCTTTCGTGGCCAAGCACCCATTACGCAACGAGCGATGCCCAGTTTAGCGCCCAGCGCGTTCGTGGCCAAGCATCCTCTAGCCCCCGCCAGCAGAGGGGCCACAGAGTCTGCACGAGACCATCTCGTCCGATCCCATCGTCGCCCAGCGACAATCCAGGAGACGTCACTCAGTATATACCGCTCCCGAGTGACCAGAAGAGCTCCACCGAGATAATGCCCCATCTCGACTTGGGGTCGTGATACACACGCACCCAAAATCTTTTAACACATGAAAATCTAGTTTTCATGAAACACATGAACATGAATGCATGTACGCGAAAACCCAGTTTCATTTACAAACATGATCATGCGTGCAATATGTCATGTACATGAACAACACCAAAATCAACAACCAACAATTCACAATACCAACCAAACACACAACTCCGTCCACAATCCATCCGACCCCCGAACTCCTTGGACTCAGTCCGGCATGTCCAACCAGTTCACAATAATATGAGTTAGTGCAAAAATATATTTAAATCACAATAGTTCTTTGGAAAAATACTTACAGCGCTATAATATGATTTTTGAAGGATCTCAAAGGTGCAAGAAGTGGTGACTCAGCAACGTACCAGTGTAAAATACACTGTGGCTGTGGGTCTCAAAAACTCACTTTTCAACGGAGGCAAACTAAGACCCGAAATTGATAGGGTAGGGCCTAGAGAGGTCGGTGAATCTAATGGTGGTGGTGGTTTGTCGTGGGTGGCTGCGCAAATGGTGGTTTTAGGCCAAAAATACCCAAATCGAAAATGGGGTTGGATGTGCTTCACCGGTGACGGATCGGAGCTGGGGTTGGGTCCATTGGGTTGCTAGGAGGTCGAGGATGAAGTGGTGAAGAAATGGTAGCCGGAGGTGGCGCGACGGCGGCGCTGGAGTGAAGAGAGCGCTGCAGCTTGGTTTGGTGCGTGAAGGCTGTCGGCGGTGCGAGGGAGGCTGAGATTGGTGGGGTGGTGTCGCCGGCCGGTGGGGAAGCTGATGGGAGGGGCGGTGTCGCGCACGGCGGCGTGACGGCGATGGGTCGGGTGAAAGAGAGAAGCGCACGGGAGAGAGGGAGGGGGGTGCGTCGCGCGGGGAAGGAGAACCGCGGAAGAAAGAAGGAAAAAGGAAAGACAAAGAGAAAAAAGAAAAGTGGGGAAAAGAAATGAGGTCCAATCCTTACCTCTTAGGTCACAAAAAATGATCCAATGAAGATGATTTTAAAACAGCAAATCAATTAAAATAATTTAAACGTAATGATATAATGAAAATAAAATAATTAAATCCCACAATCAATTAATTTAAAAGAAGAACAATTTAAATGTACAACAATAAATAAATATTAAGAAAACATAACAATTTAATTTTCACAATTTAAAGATCATAAAATAACCCATTTAAAATATCCGATAATTATAAAATAAGAGAATAAATTTTTAAATTATTAAAAATAATCCTTCAGTAAAAATACACTAAAATACGGGGTGTTACAAAGATGCTACGAGAATAGAAGATATGAGAATCCTCAAATCTTAATTATGTATTTTAAGTATTCTAAATATTAAGTGTAGTGCAAGTATCCTGATTATTATGTTTTTTTAATATTAAGTGTATTTTAAATATCCTTAGTATATTAAATATTAAGTATATTTTAACTATCATTGCAAAATCATATTTCAAGTATTACTTATTAGATTAATTATACATTATAGTTATGAATACTTAATTACTTATTAGATTAATTATGCATTATAGTTATTTTTATGTATTAATTAAAATTTAATTTTATTATTTTTTAAGTTAGTCCTCATAATTTTTAATTAATTATCTTTTAAGCATTAATGTGAGTTTAAGTATTAATAATTCTTATGTTTATTATTTTTAAGTTATTTATAACTTAAGTATCACAACTCATGAGTATAACCGTTCGATCACTTAAATGTCTGTTCAAAAGAAATATTATAGTGTTCAAACGGTTTCAACCCATAATTCAAACGCCCGTCAGAGGCGAAACACAATCTTAGAAAACATCATAAACACATATTCATAAAACACTACAAATATACAACATATATACTTTGAATAGCAACTATATATACAAAACATGACAAATATACACATACACAATATATATATATATATATATATATATATAAACACTATAAAATCAATAAACACCTATATTTTGAATTTAATCCAATAAAAAACTACACAATATATATAAAAAATATAATCAATAATTTATTTTGAAAAAGAAAACCATACTTTTAATCAATATAAGTGTGCAACCCTCTTTATAAGATGATAAAATGAATGATTGTCTGAAAAAAATGAAAGATTTTAGAGAGAAAACAGATAAGAGAGCAAAAGATGAGAGCAAAATGAGGGACTAGTGGCACGTGAAAATGTTTTAAGTTCTCACTTAACATTCAAATAGAAATAATTGGCAGTCAAACACGAAACATTTTCAGCTCGCAAGTTTTCCTGCTTGCAAAAATTTTCGGCAAAGCATTCCAACGGTGATAAAGTACATTTGAATAGTAATCCACGAGTCATTAATTGGTGGGATATTTTTTCACCACTGCAATAATCCGTTCGAATGATGATAAAGTACATTCGAACGGTAATTTATAAGTCATTAATTGGTGAGATATTTTTCCACCACTGTAATAAACCGTTCGAATGATTTTTTCATAGATTCAAATGCAAATATAGCTTTCAAACGGTTTATGGATAGAGTTCGAACGTATGTACCATAACGTTTAAATATATTTATTTTCATCATTATACATATTAAATAATAGTATACTATAAAGTATCAACAATATTATACTATACTAAAGTATAAAGGAAAATGTAAGATCATATATATCAGTAATATATACTATCATATATATAGTAATCTATACTATATATCATATATATTATATTATACTAAAGTATAAAGGAAACTATAAGATCATATATATTAGTAATATATACTCACATATATGTACCCTCAAATATACTAAGATCATATAGTATAGTATAGAGAAATTTATAAGATCATATATATTAGTAATCTATACTCTCATATATATAATATCATATATAGCATAGTAAAGTATAATGGAATATATAGTATGATATATATTAGTTAAATATAAACTCATATATATAGTACTATATACTATCATATATAATACTTTGATAGTAAAGTATTATAATATATTACTATTATACTATAATAATATATATATTATTATGTTTTCATTTAAAGTATTGTACTATCATAGTATATATATATATATATATATATAATATACTATAATATTATATATATATATATATATTACAGTATATATATTATACTAAATTATAGTATTATAAATTTCATTTAAAACATATACTAATTATAATATACTATAATATACATTTTTACTAAATTTGAAATAAATACCATTCAATCGGTAAATACTACGGTTCGAACAGTAATTTAAAATTGTTTGAATGGTTAAATATAGCGTTCGAACGGTTATGCACATATAAATTATCGCGGGCAAAGGCATTCCAACGCCGCTGTCCCTAACTGTTTGAAAATAGAGAGAAATATTTGAACGATCATCAATCGCCACTGTTTGCCGCTATAATCACCACCCACCTCGAACACTCTTCCTCTTAAGTGAAGGTATGCTCTTTATAAATTATTTTACCGTTTCTTTTTATCGTTTTATTCATTTTCTCTAGAAAATTTATATTTTTCCATTAATAGGCATCGTAAAACACCATAAATCCACCGTAAAATGTTTAGAAATGAAGAGTAGTATTTTTTGTCGAAAAAACCCACCGAATCGATGTATTTTTAAGTATTTTCATGGCCACTGAGTTGACTCAGCCATGGGCGAACTTGATCTGTTTTCCATTTGAACGGGTTTAACCTGTCCGATCGAACACTTTTGTGACGTTTGAACGATTTGAATCAAACAAGATGTTTTCCGTTCGACCACGTTTTGTCCATTCGAACGTTATAGTGTCCGTTCAACCACTACAAATACTGTTCGAACCAATTATTTTATATTAGCTTATTAATTTATTTTCATTGCTTTATTAAATTGATCTATAAATTAATTTATTAAATTGCTATTAGTATATAATTTTGTGAATCTTTTCTCATATTAGATTTAACCACTAATATTGAATATATATTTTATTTTAAATTTCAGATTCATAATAATATCTTATAGGGGCAGTAAACGTGGTAGATTAAGTAAACCTTCCATCCAAATAGTTCAAGAGTGGATTGTTTTACTGGAGCGGCAGGTAAAACTGTCTGATTTTGTGGCTCTTATATGGGAGGGTCATTCCTTCCCATCAGTATTCAACAATCGTGGTTGGGTACCAATCCTAGATCAGCGAAAAGAAACAATGGAGCTAATTTCCTATATTAACATCGTCGCTGAGTTCTATAAAGAGCTCGGTAGTGCTAGCCCAGACGATGGAAAGGCATATAAGGTCTATGTCCGAGGAGCTCCAGTTATATTTTTAGCGGACGGACACGCTGCATATCTCAGTATTCCTAGGCTGGTCGATACCCATCCGAACTTGCTGCCTAGAGAGTTTGATCTTTCAGGTGATGCAGAGATGGCTCAGGACGAGGGACCAGTTTACACAGATGAGGTCAATACACTCGCTGATCATGAGGTCAGAGACCTAATTGTTGGTCCAGATGCTCTAGTGTATAGAGGGACGAAGAGCATTAGGCAGGCAGATTTATCTTCTTTCTTTAAGATCATGAATATGATAATCACTAACAATATTGACCCTCGGTAGCACAAGACCGAGGTTGACATGGATTGAGCAAAATTTATTATACGGGTCGCTCGTGGCATTCTAATCGACCTCGTGGGGTATATATTTGAGAAGATCTGATTAGAAGCTTGGTATATTACGATAGATATGTTGCTGTTCCGGATCTTGATTACTCGATTTTTGCTACATTCTGAGGTCATGCTAGATGTTGCTAAGCGTGCATGGGAGCCGATGTGACCGATCAATAGCACCACCCTATCACAGAGTACGGGACACTCGATACTTCATTTTCGTGGATTTATTCTTGACCGGGCTGATATTCAGAAAGATGAATAGCTTCGAGATCTTGGAGTATCGGCTGGTGAGGCATCTACACAGGCCTAGACATCACGCACACCTACTCACAAGGAGATGGCTGACATACTGCATGCTGAGATCGGCATATACACATCAACGGTGATCGATGCAGTGCATACTGCCATGTCTGAGTTGCGTACAGAGATTACTACTAGCATCTCTAAGTTACGTATATAGATTCATGCCAGTAATGCAACTCAAGTCACGCTCAGTACTCGACTGACACAAGTAGATAGACGATTAGTTGCAGTCAAGGATGTGTACAGAGACCTCGCATCATGGTAGTTTCTATTTTTTATTTCTATTTTTTTTTGTTATAGTTATGGACAGTATATGATGTTTTGATAATTGCTTTAGTTATGAATTAAATATTTTTTTATCTTTTCTGGATTAATTATTGATTTATATTATGTGGTATATGACTGATAATGTTTATTTAATTAAAAATCTTATTTAACATAAAAGAAATCATTAAAATACTTTTAAATTAATTATATAAAATTAATTTATGAATTCGTATATATTATATATATTATATTTTGAGTTTCGTATTGAGATTAATATATACGTTTGAATGTATAAATGTGGTGCTTGAATATGTTCAAATTAAATATGTTCCGTTCGAACGGTCTAGAAACATTCTCGTAAGATTTTGCCACTAAATTTTTTCCATTTGAACAACAAAATTTACGTTCGGACAGCTTTGAACTTTTCTCGGCAAAATAAATTACTTCCCTGCCAAGACTTGTTTGTTCGAACAGACAAAACTTTTTGAGATGATCTAATTCGTCACAGAAGATTCTATTCAAACGGATATTTATCTGATTGAATGGTTTTGTAAAGTCATCAATTTTTTAGAACGAAATTTAAATTTCGTCTCCAAAAATTACTTTTAAGGATGAAATTTAATTGATCCCTAAAAGTCAAATTTGTTGAAGTGGATCACCCTTATTTGAAAGGAAAGTGCTCCCCAAGATGAGTTGGTAATTATGGGTTTTTGGACATTATCGAGCCATATGGTTTGGAATATGGATGTTGTCGACTTAGAGCTCAGAATCTTGGAATAAATAAACCAAAACGAAATTTGATAATTAGGAGTGGCAAACGTGCTGGGGATTAATATTGCAAAGAATAATATTAGATATAATTATGAAGTGTGAAAATTTTACACACTCTATTTGAAAAAAAGTAGAGTCTACTATTATATTAAAAAGAAAAATTTTTTTATGTGATTACTAGATTTATCTAATTTTTTTAAAATGAGTGTGTAAGACTTACACACCTTAAAACTGTAAATATTATTTATCTATTAACAATCTTCAATGATTTTTGGATTTAATTTTTTGATAAATATTGCACTAGACCTATTCTCCTACGGCCGGTACGTACGCGTTATAAGCAGATGATAACATATGCAGTACTTATAATTCTCATGATGTAACTCAAAATCTTTGTTGAATATTTTATTTTTATGTTTGGGGGAGATCTGATGGGGCCATCATTTTGTTTGGTTGCAGTTTTTTGTTTTTATTTTTGTTTTCTGCCATTGTTAATTTAGCTTTGGACAATGATAGTTTCTTTGATTTCTATATGCATGCACTCGATCGTTTCTGTTGAGGTTTTACCTAAATTTTACTGCACATGTTCCAAACGTGAATCTCAAGGACTATATATATTGTATTGCATGCGGAGCAACTAAATTAAAAGACGCGGGGACTACTTTTCTCCTAAGTTTAAGGCTTTTCACTTATCACTTTTTTTGCACAAATTTATCACCATGCCATATGAAAGTAAAAGTAGAACTAGTCTATGGGAAGTTGGATTTGTTGTTACTAATTCATTGGGGGGCTGCCAACCCCGGCCCCCGGCCAATACGACTTGTTCTTCACTCCCTAATTAACTTAAAAATCTTACACAAATTGTATATATGTATGTATGTATGTATGTATGTATGTCACGAATCTTGAATCATTAGAAATTTTTAGATGTATAATAATATTTTTTAGTTGTTTAAGATCATCGATGGTGGTGGTGCATGGTGGTGGGTAAACTTAACAGTACGGTCATTATGAGCCTATTCCACTTAAAAGTTTCCTAAATTATATACGGGGTTATGATTAATATTAGACTATATATATATATATATATATATATATATATATATATATATGGCTCCAACGTGAATGAGAACTCTTGTTTTATTCCTCCACATTTGCACTCCCACTCAACCCCTTACCTGCAGGGGTACTGTACCTCTTAACCTATATGGTACAGTAGCTACTATATATGGTTATCATGTTTAGATAAACACGACCTTGATTAATTGCTCCATGGCCTCATGTGTCAATCGGCTCTTACAATTTCATAGTAACATATATATTAAAGATTTACATTCTAATTGATCTTATTTTCAGCACACATATGCGTCAGTACTACTACTTGTGGTGATTATATTGATGACTTCTCTCTATACAAAGAGAGGGCATTTCAATGGAGTTAGAACCCAAATCTTCAACATATATATTAATATTATCATCGAAGAATGACTTTTTTTCTATAGTGGGACAATGTAATATATATGTATCATGATATATCATCACATGATACATGTAGGGTACTTTAGCTATATATCCATGCACGTCAGACATATACATAGACTGATCTGAAGTAGTACTACTCGATGGCATTTTGAAAAAATATAGAATATTTAATGGTTGAGCCGAATAAGTAAACTCTCATTGATTAATTAATTAAAGATCACAACCGAGTATCACATGTATGGTCGAAATTAGGTACACTTTTTATTTTGTGTAAAATGATAAATTAAGGTTATGCTTTCTACTAATTTATTGTCTCTCCATATTAAGGCTACCTTAATATGTCGAATTCTTTTTTACGACGGCCAACAGATTGTTATTCCCGCGAAATCGATAATTTAATTGTTTCTACTTCGCTAGCTATTTTCAACGTCACTAAAAGTTTGTGATAATTAATTAATTCTCAAAGTTGTCATGAAGACATATAAATGTGCATTAATGGTACTGTAATTAACGTTTTCATTAATTAATTAATTACGGGCAAATATATATGGTCGGCTGGACCCCAAAAAAAAAAAAAGAAAAAAGAAAAATCTAATCATGTACGTCAAGATTCAAATTGAGATAAAATTCGGTCCACCTCCAAAAAAAAAAGTGCATCAAGTGGTGCATGCATGCAGGATACTGGGTAGGATATATAGGGATCATGCACGCGCGATCGAAGACTATGACTTGGTAGCTGCTGCATGCAGATCATCCGATACGATCGAGTCAATGGCAGAGTAGTAGTAATTTGTTGGTCATGTGCGATCGAGTAGTAGTAATCCCAAAGAAAACTGGAATTGGAATGTTGCTCATGGATGACGTACGCATAACGCAGCTCGCTTAGGTTTTGTGGAAAAGATCAAGACCACTTGCATGGGTACTATATATATACGCGGTGTCTAGATTTTCTTTCTTCGTGCTTATAAATTAATGGACCATACAATATTTCTATGGTAAAAGGGGCTTGAAGCAGTCGCCCCACCATTATCCCCGATCCATATCTTTATCTTATCATGATTCAATCCATCACTACCATGCATCTCTAAATCGGCATATATATGTCATGTGTGTATATAAATATATAAACATATATTATATATATATATATATATATATATATATATAAAGTCTGGTCGGAAAACAAATTAAGAACAAAAATATTGCCGGCCTCTCTTTCAGCGGTCGATGCAGATAGTCTTGGTCAGGTACTAGTGCTATTTGAAACGACTCACTATCAGTGCAAGGTTGACATCTCTCTCTCTCTCTCTCTCTCTCTCTCTCTCTCTCTCTCTCTCTCTCTCTCTCTCTCTCTCTCTCTCCATGTGGTACGATAAAAAAATAAAGGAGAAACACGCATGCACATGCACAAACTCAAAAGACCAACTACTGGTCACATGCCAGCGCAGGGATCGGCTTTCCGACAATGTATGATTTTGGCAAGTGGGATATGACCAGTTCATCAACTACAATTTGTTCACGAGGTCTGTCACAGATCGTCCATTAGGTCCCGTTTGGATTAAGAAAGTCTCTCATCTCATCTTATCTCATCTCATTATTACAATATTTTTAAATTTTTATATAAATATAATAAACAATTCAACTTTTTCAAATTCCAATTCAACTTTTTCAAATATAAAAAATATAATAATATTACAAAATAATATTCTAACAATATTTTTTTCAATTTTCATCTAAAACCATCTCATCTCATCTCTGAATCCAAACCAACCCTAATGTACCCTTTTCGTAATCCAAAATCTCTGGATGGAAGGGTTTTTTTTTTTTAATTTTTTTGGAGGCCAGGCTTCTATTAGGGTTGAAGTATGATTCACTTTCATGTTATAAGATAAGTATAAATTAGAAGTCCTTACATATAATGTCTAACATCATGTAGAATAAAATTCAAGCTTTGGATTTTGACAAAAAATTAAATCGAGATATATATATTATCTAAATATTTGTATAGATAGTTAGAACTCTTATATATATATTTTCAAATTACTATATATATATATATATATATATATATATATATGATTAAAGACTATAAAATTAATTACTTTATAAATATTTAGATTCAGTACTCTTTGTGAAAAAAAAAAACTGTTAATTAAGAAGTGAGACACAAGGCAAAGTTGGTAAATGCACGAAACATTTCAGGCAATCCATGAAACACGCTAGGCCATGATCATATGATCACCTAGATGTTAAATATTTTACCATGAAACATTAAATATAAGGATTTTTGATTTTTTATGATCCACGATAATAAATAATAATAGTTTGAAAGCGTACTTCCCTTCATTTCAGATTGATAAAGAATCTAATCTGACTATAAGAGATGAATTACCCTAGCAACTTTACCTTCAAGTATCTCCCGATGGTTAAAAGTACAATAATGTTGTAGGTGAGAACCATTTAACCCCTCAGTACTATTTATAGACTTCCGATTATCATGAAATCTAGAGACTTCGTGTCCCACTGTGACTAAATATAGAGGTATTCTTGTCCCACTGTCACTGTGATTCATTAATTAAGTGATAATATTTGAACTAATCTAAACTAATTATAATATGGGTACGTGGGACATAGAGTTTTAATAAAACTCTTACACTAGCTGTGAATCATAATGATCAAGTGATTGTACGTACGTTATACGTTGAATTAGAAAATGAGACCTGATTACAGCTATAGCTTGGACGAATTCTACTCATCCGTGGGAAATTGGACGGCCGCTTTGTCAACATATTCAGTCGGATAATTGGAAGTCATCGGCAACAAATCTACGTTCTGGGTGTACTTTGACTGATAAAAAGGGGGAATTAGGAGTATATATTTTATCAGTTTGCTTATAAGTCGTTCATGAAGTAATACTGGTTGTCTGCATGAGGTTTATTAATGTCCTTTATATATACATGCCGACCATTATTTCTATTTGACAGAAAACCACAAACTCGATCAAAACCAAAAGCGTGCACTAATTATAAATATATACATATATATATATATATATATGTCCTTCCTGACCAACAAAGATCGAAAAAGAGAAATCAAACATGCCCTCCTCCTTAATTTGCATGCAGTTGCCATTATGACTTGTAATATTTTTCAGGAATTAATTAAATATTAATGGAGATTATGGGACCTGCAACCACCCCTTTAATGACTGGTAGCTGGTCTTTTTAGAACTGTTCAAAAATTCACCATTTTGTCCGTCAAACACCCAGAACTAGAATTGTGCATGGCCATTGACTTCCTATAATTTATATATAATAACTTATTGACTAAACGACGAAAGAATCATGTGGTTGCTTTTAGGTTTGAAAGTTAGCAAACAGTACTTCACGATCGATGGTAGCTAAAGCAGTATAACTCGGCCATAGGGCCCCCTAGTCCATGCCCACTTGCCCAGGCCATGCAGCTTCCTCTCTGTTTTAATGGTTTTGATTTTATGAGAATTGAGTAATCTAGCTAGCTAGGTACAAGTTCATTAAAATAATAATAATAATAATTTTTTTTGTACTTTTTTACTATAGAATCTACTGTTTTATAAAAGGACTGTACAAAATTTATATTTTTAAGATTTCATTGCTTAAACATCGACTTAATACTTCATTTTTTTTTTCGTTACCCTTTTGGTATAGCCTGAAAAATATGGCACAGGTTTTCTCGGGAAAATAATCATTCAGTGGAAGAAAATACACACACGGTTGTTCATGAATAATTATTATATATACTGAATAGGAGAGGGTTTTTTATTTATTAATAGATTTATTGGACTAGAGCCGATCACTTGAAGCATGTGGAAAGCAAGATTCAGACACAAAATGTCCTTTCTAGAAATTTGGGTATGTAACTCATCATCACTACGTACGTGTTTGGACTTCCTATCTCTGTGTTCTTGTTCAACAGGGAGCACAACATTTATCATGTGTGAAGCCCTCGCCCCAACATGCCAAACCTTTTCCTTAGAAAAAAAACTACTTATTCACAGGCTTGTTTCAATTGTCTCTAGTTTTTTTTTTTTTTTTTTTTCTCAGTTAGGTTTTGAAAAGTTATTCTCTCTATTGTGAGCAGAAATCATTTTTCATGTGAAGTACATATGTGCTCAAGGTTATCAACGTTTTTGGTAAGCTGGCACATTGATGGATCTTTGGACTGAATTTTATGACCTGCCCAAATTTAATAGTAGTCAAATATATTCCTCCATGCAGTGTTTAGTTTGGAATTTAATTTGAGTTGTAAAGAACAATAACCAATTTAAATAAGTCCATCTCAATCTGTGAGTAGACAAATCATAAGATAAGTGTTGGATTGTTCAGTATTTAGTATTTTTTTTTTTTTTTTTAAAGAAGAGGACAGTATCTTATTGATCAGTACTTGAATAGACACATACAAATGTGTTATTTCGCCCTTGACATGACGGATGTTTTATCCTGAACAGCATGCAAACAAAAAGAAAGTAGTTAACGGATTAGTTATTTGATTCAGTAATTTATCAGCTTTAGTCAAATAATGCTACAATATTTAGGGAGATTAATAGCTAAATTTTGAAATCAATTGTGTTTAGGTTTTGAAAACACATTAATCAGATCATATGGAGCCCCAAGCTAAAGCATAAGGCCATGATAAGCTTCTCGTTCATCACGAACATATTTAAGTGCATGGGCTTCAAGTTATCTTCCGCTTAGCGACAGGGTGAATGTCTCCTAGATTGTCTATTTTAGCATTTGGGTACGTAAATAAAGCGCATTTAGAAGCATCGAAGATCGAACAAGTTTTGGTGACAAAGTTATTATAGGCAGGCAGGGAGTACTTAAGAATGTTGAAAGTACATTTCATTAGCTTTGGGACCTACACAACTTGTGGCTGATAAAAAAGGTCGGATTTTTATGCTGATTCGATTATTTCGATTTACGGGAGAAAGACAGGACAGCTTCCGTTAATTCTAGGATTTTTACACCCCTCAGTATGGGTGCTCACAATGCCCCTATAAACTTTGAATATGATTTAAACCTCAAAAAATCGAAATCAAAAAATGAGTAATAACAGTGATGCCAACAAACTAATGATGCAAAACATTACAAGTATTACGGCAGAAACCCACGCAGACCTCACACGTCAAAGCAATGTACAACTTTTTGAAAACATGGAATGTGTTTGGAAAGATTCAACAGTTAGAGAGAGAGGGGTTATAACATCAAGCTATCCAATTCAAAAGCCTATAACCCTCGAGTAAAATCCACCTAAAGAAAGTACAACTCGAAACCTAGCAATGGAAAATTGAAGACAAACAATGGAAATCGATGTAGATGGAGCTAGTAGGGTTCAATCTCCGTGTACAAAAACAAACAAACCAAAATTGTCCCACAGGGAGAAGGGGAGCAGTGATCAGCAGACACACATCGCAAACAAGACAGTGATTCCAAATGTGCCTATTTATGATCTCTGTCAATCCTATAAATACTTACAAGATGATCCTATGAAATTCTCGCCTTATCTGCAATTAAAGGAGATGAGAGAATCACTTAAAGTGATGAGTGGGAACCAACCCAATACTTGCAGCATCCCCGTTTTTCATTATATGATGAGGGAGAACCAATCCATTATCCACACAGCATCCCCATGCTCATAATATGAGGAAGAACCAACCGATAGTCCCATGAAATACGAATACCTACCCATTATTCATAAATCATGGGAAAGCATGATAGCATCATCAAGCTTCAGCAGTGATGATTCTTCAAAGTCATGGAAAAGCATGAAAGCATCGCCGAGCTTCAGAAGTGATGATTCCAGGACAATCCTCACACTTTTTAGCCGATTAAGTCTTTCCTCTTGTGACATAACTTGCTTGTCTACTGGGAGGTTTAGAAACTGGAAGAAATTTTCAGATAGCAAATTATTAGTGCAAATCCTAAATAATAAATATCAAATAAAGGTGAAAAACATTCTTGGTTGCAATATGGTGAAGAGTGCAGGCACTTCAAAAACAATTTTATATGCGAACTTGAAGATGCAAGAGACACAATGAAGTGATTTTAAAATACAAATGCAATAATGTAAAAAACAGAAAAGGGAATCTTTTTGTGAAGTTTCAGACTGTCATCTGGCCCCATCATTAGAAATGTAACTGCAATACCTACTGCAGCAGGGATAATTTTTCTAAACAACAGAACACCAGGCATTCACAAACATGGTGTAAACACCCGTCAGAAGGTCCCAAGTTGGTTCAATACCAGTCTAGGCAAACACAGACCCTAGTATTCAACTGTGAGGTTCAGGGTAGAGATATAAAATAAGCAGCATTTGTTAATCCATACCTAAATAGTGAGTGATTGCATTGTTTGGACAGGTAGAACTGACATCAACAGAATCAGGATGCAAAGACCCTTCATCGTCTAGGATATATTCAACCAGGCCTGGGCAATGGGGGCCCATCCCCCAGCCCGTCCATGTGTCCCGCCAGGTCCGCAGAGTATTGGGCGGGCGGGTCCCCACCAAAAAAAAAACCCTAAGATTTGATTCACTGTTCATTTTGGGTCTCTTCTTTGGCCACCGCTCCTCTTCTTCTGCTTCTTCTTCTTCTTCTTCTTCTTCTCCTCCCACTCTCAGCCTGATTCTCAGTTTCTCCTCTCGTCTTTGTCTACTTTTCATCTTCTCTGTCTTCTTCTTCTCCATCTCCTTGTTCTTGCTCTTCATCAGAGACCCATGGCCACACAATTGGCTAGGTTTGGTTTGATTTTTATTGGTTGTTTGGTTAGAATTTGGTTGGTTGGTTGGTTGATTCGGTTTTCGTTTTCGTTTGAGTTTGGGAGCGGAGGAGCAGCAAAGCCACAAATCTAGTGGTTTCCGCACATGGAGATCCATGGTCGTGGCTCTCCATGCATGGATCAGGATTAACGGGTGGCACTTAGGGGCGGGCAGACAAACGGTGTCCGCATGTTGAATGTATAGGGCTAGGGAGTAACAGGGACGGGTGCGGGGTGAAAAATTGACTCCCCCTGCCCAAGCGGGGGCAGGGTGCAGGAGGGGTCATGTAGGGCAGGTAGCACCCCTAGATTCAATCACTATTTCAGTCAAGGACCTATTCTTAGTGTTTATAGTCAGAATATGGTATAATTTCAGCAGTATCACGCATGACAAGTCAAACCCAATACTTCACAGATTTTTGTAAGTGGCAGCAGCAGAAAGTAAAAAATGAACATAGTAAGGTGCCTTAAGATCCACTGGCATCACATAAACATTTATCAACAATAATAATATTGGATGCAAGGTACAACATGGCATGCCCATTTGAATGAATCTTCAATCAATTGGATTTACTGGTCCATTGGGTTGTAAAATGGTCATAGACTCGTATATCTCAATGAGGAACTCCTTATATGCATGTAAAAACTAGTAGCATGAGCCATTCATGGAAAAAAATACTTACTTCCAGAAAGAATATGACAATGAAAAAACAAGGCCACATACAACTCAATGAAATGAAAGCACCCAAGAGGATTAGCAATCCATAACAGAATCAACAAACCTCTTTTTCCTTCTCTCGCTCATAAGCCACTCGTTGACTTAAATTTAAAGCAGCATGGAACATTTCATCTAGTACATGTTTCCATAGACAGGGCTTGTTTACTTTCCACAATAAGAATTGTGATTGTCTAGCTCCTGCTACAACTAATTTCTGCAAGGAGAAATGAACAGTAACTTAGTGGAGACCTAAAATCTCATAACTGAGAAATTTTCACCCTCGAGCTCTAAAATACCTACATACATATATATAACCACACAAAACTAATTAGGGTTTCGTGGCATGCAATGAAAAAGAAGCAGAGTGAGAGAGTCCTCTAAAATTAGGAAAAGATGAGGGAAAAAAGCCCAGTAAGAGCAACTAACGTGAAGGAAAAGAAGGAAAAAAGCCCCAACTCAAGTGAGAATATGAGAAAAAAATAATGATCATGCTGTGAAGAGGGCAAGCCCTAGTAGCAATTAAAACGTGCAAGCACAATGACCACACCAGGACAATACTACCAAGACCAACTCACGTTTGGGAAAAAAAGTCGAGCATTTAGGCCCCAGTAGTAGTTTGCCTTTATGTAATATTAACATATGTGCACGTGTGGACAATATATGGTAAAGGATATTTTATGACAGCTGTTTTTACCTCCATATGCAAGTACTCATCCTTCCACAGCTTATAAAGAATCTTGGGAGCATCCTTCTTTTCAACAAATGTGGTATTTGCAATCTACATCATAAAAATAATTGGAGTAAATAACATATCAAACATATTCTTTCTAATTCACCTGAAGAATTCCTTTCAATAGCAATTGCTTCAAGAAAGAAACTGTGGATATAATAAAGATGACCAAAAAAGAAAAATCATTTTATGTCCACATATAGAATAGATATCATTTCATATTAAGCAAATACTATGAAAGTGTCCCAGATAGCGTGTTTCCTACTATCAAAATCAAAATCTCATGCAGAGGGAGTTTTAGGCCTTGTTTGGGTAACAAGAGGTATTCTCAGACATTTCCTTCCCAAATATCATTCAAGCTCAAAACACTAATTATGATACAAACACAAAACCCAATACAAATTTCCCAAACTTCCAAACAAAACACAAAAAAATACAACTTTTTCAAATTTCAAAACAAAAATTATATTCAAACAACTTTTGAACTTTATCATATTTTTATTCAACATTCTCTCTTTTCCCAAAATCCAATAAAACATCTTAACTCAAATCATTTCACTACTATTCACAGATATTTTGAGATATTCAAAGTGTCCAAACGAGCCCTTAGACCGCAAGGGATTAAAATGTGCATCGAAGTGTAATTTTAAAGTAGACATCGATACCCAAATTCCCTTTTGATCCACTCAGCCTCCTCAATGCCCATAGAATCAAATATGAGACCATCCACTTTGGGGAGCCAATTGAAGGGTTCAGAGTAAAGTTGATTTTATGTCCTTGTATTTTACCTCCTATTTCTAGTAGGAAGCTTTCTCTTGCATACACACTGTGTACTTGGGTTGAGACCCTTTGCGCTTTTAATTAAATTGGCCAACTTATAAAAAAAAAAAAAATTAAGCATTGTCACACAAAACATGGCTCAGCTTAATAAATGGGGCATTTGAAACTTAGATGGCTCTACTTTTGCAAAGTCCTACTGCAAAAGATGTATGAAAAGCAGCAAGCAATATTTAGGCAGAAATTCAGGGGCTTGGGGGTTTCTCATTTCCTCCTCTCCTAGTTATATGATTGCTAATATTCAAGTGAGCACCGAGTTTGTAATTAGGCTCTTTCTTGTACACTTCCTGTGTACTTGGGCTTTGCCTATTTACGTGGATCAATAAATCTTCTTTTTACCTATCAAAAAAAAAAAAAAAAAAAATTTAAGTGAGCACCATCATCCCGCACCAAATTCTTATGTGAATATTGCTAACTATAACTGAACCCCATACAAATCCAGAAGAATTGAGCATCAAAGGGGTAGCTGAAAACGTGTTGTCTAAACTGTATTGAGACCATAGGTGTTGAGAAGTGGAGAGACGAGCAGAAGATACGCATGACCACACCAGATGTATTTGATAATTTCTTGCTATTAAACTCAAAGCAGGAGTGTTACGTAAATAATTCAAACAACTAAACAACAAAAAATCTATGACATCTGGTATGAAAAGAGCAATATATTAATTGATAAACCATAAAAGCATATTGATAAATAAATAACAACTTAATATTAAGAAAAACAAATAACAAATTTGTCGGTCCTTTTCTTGCGTTCAATAAATGTACACTGCGCATAACCATCCTCGCAATACATAAGGGGATAAAGTGTAACCATGCCCGAAATTTAGATGGCATATTGTCAACATAGGAATGTAGTGACAGTGAAACTTTACATTATTTTTACGGAAAGTTAACTTTATCCATGAAATACAAGGGTTTTGCATTTTACACCCCAAACTACCAAAATAGACGCATTGCACTCTCCACTACCAAAAAGGGACAAATAGAACCCTCATTTAATTTTGGTCATTAAGATGGATGAGAAATAGGTGACATGGTACAATCTTGTTGATCACATCCTAATGGAAGATAGGCATTGCATTTTTTTGGTTCCTTGAGGTGCAAAGTTTGTTTACCCCTATTTTTTAATTCTAGGCCACCTGTAGCAGAACTCAAAGCAAATTTATCTAAATAAATCTGTCATTACCTTATCAGTCTCTACTAGGCGACCATTTTTTGATAGTAATCGGAACATTCTATATGCATCTCTTCCGTATCTTTTCAACACAATTGATTCCACCTGCAGCATATTAAATGTAAGACATCGTCAGGACCAAAACATGGATTTTAATATCTTTGAAACAACATATATGTCAAGCAACCTCATCATTCTGAGCTAATTCGATTATTTTCTTCAAATCTGTAGAAGAAACATGACAGAAT
Organism: Juglans microcarpa x Juglans regia; assembly: GCF_004785595.1. NCBI lineage: Eukaryota > Viridiplantae > Streptophyta > Magnoliopsida > Fagales > Juglandaceae > Juglans > Juglans microcarpa x Juglans regia. The sequence continues at coordinate 9,741,545 of NC_054596.1, read as the reverse complement.
ACATCACTAGAAACCAAATAATAAATATATCAGCTATATACAAAGGTCGAGTGAACTCATTAATGTGGCTACACTTTTATACCACGAGGAGATGAACACAAAAACTAGATAAAGGGAATAGGTTACCAATTTTATATGACTCATCTGTTCCTCTTGCAGAGGGTGAACAACCCAACTGGACAAGGGAAGCTCTGACACGGTCTAAGGTCATACCACGCCCTTCTTCACTCTTCATTACCTCTTCAAATATATTATTCAGTGACAAGGGAACTGCAATATGCAAATACAAATCATATACTGATGAGTGAGCGCGAGGCAATATCTGTGAAGATATGTGAACACAAAGCTACTGAGTACTGATTCATAAGCTTAAAATATTAGACACCTATCTGTTTTCCTCTGTTGATGCTTACAAAATAGTAGTTATAAATTCACCAAATAGCAAGAAATTTCCAATTCAATACCAGTACTTACTCGATCCTTCCCAGGGAAACAAAGTGCAATATCTATGCAGGCATATGTGCATATAGAGACGTGCCTGTGGGTGTGTATCTTTGTATATAGTGGGCAGCATTCTTTGTATGGTCAGCTGCATTAGAGAAGATTCTTACCATGGATAGCCTAAGAAGGAGAATCTTAGTGATAGATCGGTGTGGCATATGCAAGAAGAGAAGAGAACAGATCATCTTTTGTTGTAGTGCGAAGTTACTACAAAAATATGGGCATCAGTTTTTTATCTTTTCTGTGCAGAGTGGGAAATGCCCCAAAGGTAAGAGAATTATTGGTCAGTCGAAGAAGTCAGGATGTAGGCCAATGTAGTGTGGAAGTTTGGAGGATGGCTCCTTTACACATAATGCAGTGTATGTGGGAGAAAGGTAATGCACAAAACTTTGAAGATTGTGAGAAGATGGCAGATGAGCTTAGCTCCACAGTGCATAAACACTTTATTTTTGGATGTCGGCACATACTTTTTCTAGCCAATTTTGTTTTCTTATTTAGAATTTATGACTTTCTATTTTCCTTCACCTCCCTAGTCAGGTGCTCCTCTTGTATACACAGTACAGTACACTCCAGGTACTTGGGCAGCACCCCTCTACAAATTTAACAGAATTACTTGTCAAAAGAATATATCTATCTATTCATACATTGAGCACATGTTTAAAAGTTCATTTTACCAGATTTCTCTGTTTTCACTTTGTTCTCTAAACTTCTTGTTGCCTCCAGCATTGCTCTCAAGACAGTTGCAGCTCCATCATCCAGGCGTTCTCTCACATTCTCAATGCAAGCCTTGAATGTATGAGTAACAGCACATTATTTCCAAATGCTATCCAGGAAGCTAATGTAAAAACAATGTAAAACAGTTTAAACAATTTCCACCTCATGTTAAAAATATATCAGCTTACCACCGTAAATGGAATAAAATGGAAAGCCATTTAGCATTGAGAAAAATTGAAGATAGAAAAGGGAAAGGAACAATTTGATTCACCTGAAGATATAGAGGAACAGCAATAATAGGGCTACAAGAGGCAAAACGATGGCACTAGAGAGAGAGAGAGAGAGAGAGAGAGGTACCAACCTTATGCCTAAGACAACGTATAAATTCCTCAAAATTGGCACGCCAAGGAACTACTTCCTCTTCTTCAGCTGCAGGTTCAATATGTAATTCCAAAGCATCATATTTGCGCTGTAAAATGAGAAGACTGCAATTAGCATACAAGTAACCCTGGGAACTTGAAGTGACAATCCTCATACCAACCTTGCTCCAACTCTCTCTCTCTCTCTCTCCCTCCCTCTCCAGGAAACCACTCCAAATTTGACCTATATACCCTCATTTTTTAAGGAGAAATTCCTTTTACAATATAAAGCTTGCGGTTTACAAAAATTCCAATACCTTTGCTCCAACTCTCATGCCAGGGGAATCATCCGTACTTGTTTCTCTGCTAACAGAAGATTCATTATTTGTTATAACTGAAAATCTTTGTGCTCCCATAGGAGCTGCTGCTGCTAGAACACGTTGTTCTAAGGTCTGTGATTCTTCAGCTGTCTGTCAGCATTTATTTAGAAGAGAATGTTGTATAAGGATCCACATGTAGATTAAATACTTAAGAATTCTCTCTCTCTCTCTCTCTCTCTCTCTCTCTCTCTCTAAGCTGCGCCACTTACTTTCTTTGTACGAGTATGAAGATGACATACTCAAAATATTGATGGCGCAACACAATTACCAACAGGTAAATCAAAATAAAACTTATTTCAAAATTATTTTCAACATTGCAAAGTTACACCACTCACTCTTTAGTCTTTAATGCGAAGGGAAGGATTTTGGGCAGCAGGCAGCTACCCACACTGTATATGCTAATATCACCTTTTGATAAGAGACTCAATACTAAAGGTTCATTTAACAGTGCAGAGAATGGCACTCTCCAGACAGTGGTGGACTTGAAGTAGTTTTTAATTTAAGAGTCACCATGACTTTGGTTAATATATGATAGCACTCAAATGGCAATCCTATTAGTTAAGAATAAAAAGTGTAATTTCCCCAAACCAAATAAATTTATGGAACTGCTAACAATGTAAATAATGTTTATGATCGGGTGTAAGTCGATATGTTTTGCCCTCTGAAAATGCACATCACATGCGAAAGCAAGTCATCGAGTGTCATTCCTGATTCTGTAGAACAGAGTTGTCAGCAAGCAGATTTGACAAGAGACAGCAATTACCCTAGCAGACTTAGGTCCTCGCTTCTTGGCAGGAGTTTCTTCTTTATCTCGTGCAGCAAGAACTGGTTCAGATGCCGGGCAGCGTTCAACATAACGGGCAGTCAAAAGTTTAACAAGGCTTTCTTGTACAAGATCTTCACAAATTCCTGAAAAGGATTAATAATGAAGTAAAAGAAATAAAATTATACCTCTAGTACATATAATTCACCACATCACAGGGCACAACGTTTTCTCCTTTTCAAAAGTGTGCCAATGCATTAATGTCGTGTGTATATATATCAGGAATGATCTATTCCCATTCTTGTGGAACTTATATCAGCATAGCACATCAGTAAATGCAGCAGGAATTAAATTATCTAAAGCTGTTCATTTAGACACCAAGTGCTTTGAAAAATTCCAGAATAAGAGGCCAGTACCTAGTCAGGTCCTTGAGGAGGGATATTGATATAGCTGGTATTTTAATATTTTTGCATGAAGCAACAACTCTCAAGAATCTGTTGGAAAGTTTCCAAATTTATCCAGTCAACTCTCCCTGGATTATAGGAGAAATTTCTGTAATTATGTAAATATTCTTAGGAGATATTCTAGGAGATTTGTTAGCAATTGTCATTCTCTCCTTTTGTTATTCTTTCCTTTTAGCTTATCCTTGTAGTCTATAAGACATACGGATTGTACCTTATTTTAAAAAATAAGAAATACCATTCCAATTCTTCTCCACTTCTAAATGGTATCAAGAGCCTGGTTTTCTTTTCCTTTCAGCAGTCATAGCCTCTAAACCTAGGCCTTATTGACTTAACCCTGTTCAGCCTCCATTATGTCTGAAATTTCCAAAACTTCCACCATGGCCAGACCTGAACCTGTGGTCAACACCAAAACTGAAACCAAAGTAGCCCATACCCAACCCCATTCTATCCAAATCACAAATATCCGTCTCAATGAAGCCAACTTCTTGAGATGGTCTCAGTCAGTTCAAATATATATCCGTGGGAGAGGTAAGATTGGGTACCTTACTGGTGAAACCAAGGCCCCTGACAGAGCAGGCCCGTCATTTGCTATATGGGATGCTGAAAATTCCATGATTATGGCTTGGCTTGTGAATGCAATGGATGAAGATATTAGCGCTAATTACATGTGCTATCCTACTGCAAAAGAACTCTAGGATAATGTTAGTCAGATGTAAAATTATTCTCAGATTTATGAATTGCAACAAAAAATTGGCAAGACCCAACAAGGGGAAGATAGTGTGACTAAGTATTTTAATGTCCTCAAGGAACTGTGGCAGGACTTGGATCTATTTAATGATTATGAATGGAAGAGCCCTGATTGCAACTACAACAAGAAGATAGTGGAAAATGCAAGAATTTATAAATTCTTGGCTGGACTCAATGATGAGTTTGATGAAGTCAAGGGGAGGATTCTTGGTAGACAACCTCTGCCTCCAATCGGAGAGGTATTTTCTGAAGTGAGACGTGAAGATTGTCATTGGAATGTTATGCTAAAGAAAAAAGGGGCTGATGGAACAGTGGAGAACTCGGCTTTGGTTACTGCTAATCCTACTATTTTGGCTACTGCTAATGCCTCTGTACAATGGTCATATCCCAATCAAAAATCTTGAGTATGGTGTGACTATTGTAATAAGCACACCATACCCAAGAAACCTGCTGGAAACTACATGGAAAACCAACAAATTGGAAGAGCAGCAAATCTGGACCTGGAAACAACCAAGTGATTCCTAGAGCAAATGAAGCCCAGATTAATGTTCTAAGTTCAGAGCAGATGGATCAACTTCTTCAAATGCTGAAATCCAATCTGATATGTAGTACTTCTATTGGTTCCTTGGCCCAAACTGGTAATATACCAAGTGCCTATTCTAGTTCTTTAGCCTTTGCACCATGGATTATTGATTCAGGTGCATCCGACCATATGACCAGTATATCTCAATTGTTTCAATCTTATTATCCTTGTCCGGGTAATAAAAAGGATAGGATTGCAAATGAGAGTTTTTCACCCATTGCAGGAACATGTTCAATTAGAATTTCCAGGAAAATATAATTAAAATCCATCCTTCATGTTCCTAAACTTACTTGCAATCTTTTGTCTGTTAGTAGATTATCCTGTGATTCTAACTGTTGTATCATATTCTTTGATTCTCACTGTGAATTTCAGGACCAGAGCTCAGGGGCGATGATGTGCTAGGATGATCAATGGCCTTTATTATTTTGATGATACCCTATTCAGCAATAAACAAGCTCAGGGCTTGAGTGGTAGTACTAGTTCAATCCCAGTTTGTTAACAAATAATGCTTTGGAATCTTAGATTAGGGAATCCTAGTTTTTCTTATTTAAAATATTTGCTGCCTAGTCTGTTTAAAAATTAGGATTGTACTTCTCTTCATTGTCATGTTTGTCATTTATCAAAAAGTGATCGAGTTCCTTATAATTCAAAAGGCTACCGTGCATCAAAACCTTTTTATTTGATTCATAGTGATGTTTGGGGTCTCTCTAAGGTTACTACCTTATCCGGAAAAAAATGGTTTGTGACTTTTATAGATGATCATACTCGGATTTGTTGGGTATATTTGATGAATGGAAAATCTGAAGTTGAAATATTATTAAAAAAAATTTATAGTATGATCGAAAATCAATTTCATACAAAAATAAGCATACTTCGTACGGATAATGGTACAGAATATTTCAACAAAGTTTTGTGAAATTTTTTGAAAGAAAGAGGGATTCAACATCAATCCACGTGTCGTGACACCCCACAACAAAATGACATCGCTGAAAGAAAAAATCATCATTTACTTGAGGTTGGACAGGCTATAATGTTTTCTACGCATATTCCAAAATATTTGTGGGGGAATGCTATTCTAACTGCTTGTTACCTTATTAATAGAATGCATACCCATGTGCTGCAGTATATCACTCCTTTGGCATGCCTAAAAAAATCCTTTCCTGATAATACGATAATTTCTTATCCGTCTCTAAAAGTATTTGGATGCACTATTTCTGTTCATCTTCCAGCTCATCTTAGATCGAAACTTGATCCTAGGGCTGAAAAATGTGTGTTACTTGGATATGCTCCCAATAAGAGAGGGTACAAATGTTTGAATCCGAAAAAAAAAAAAAAAAATCACACCAGTATGGATGTCGTTTTTGTTGAAAATCAGTCTTACTTTAACCAAACTTATCTTCAAGGGGAGAAAGAGAGTAGTGAAGATCAGTTTTGGCAAACTTCTATACCAATGCCTAATGTTTTCCTTGACATTGACATCCCTCTACAAAAAATTCAAGGAACTAAAATTTTAAATAGTGAAAAAAATGGAAATCCCAATCTGCCTGTACAAAGCATAAGGAAATCACAAACAGGGGGAGAATTGCTATAGAATAATCCCTCTTCTAAGCTTCGTGTTTATACTAGAGGCAGGTATCGTTCTAATACTAAGGATCATCCCACAATTCCAGAGCAGAATCAATCATCACCTCCAAAAACTGGTCATTTGGAAATCCCAAGTAATCCTTCTACTACACTTCCAGTTGATCAATCTACTGACCTTGATGTACCTATAGCCATTAGGAAAGGAGTTAGAACCTGTATCACACACCCCATTGCCAAATATTTATCATATCACAGACTCTCTCATAATCATAAGGTCTTTACATCCAATATTTCCCACCTATTTGTTCCAAGGACCATTCAGGAAGCTATGGATCATCCAGATTGGAAGTTAGCAGTTCTTGAAGAGATGAATGCACTACAGAACAATGGTACTTGGGAAATTATTGATTTGCCAAAGGAAAAGAAAATTGTAGGTTGCAAATGGGTGTTTACAGTTAAATGCAAGGCTGATGGTAGTCTAGAGAGATATAAGGCTAGACTCGTTGCAAAAGGGTTTACACAAACATACGGAATTGACTATCAAGAAACTTTTGCTCCAGTGGCCAAGATAAACTCAATCCGAGTGTTACTCTCCTTAGCTGTACATTCTTTTTTTTTTGATCGGTAAACAAATTTTTATTGATCAAAAGGGAGACATAGAGTGTCCAAGTACACGGGACATATACATGAACACGATCACAATGTCTATCTTAGAGATACAAGAAACTCGTGAAAAGACCTGCCATGAAAATCAATTACAATCGACCAATAGAGTAAAGTATTGAAAAACAAAATTCTAAGCTCTTCCATTGATCTTTCTTGATCTTCAAAGCATCTTGCATTCCGCTCCCTCCAAATGCACCACCATAGACAAATAGGTAGCATCTTCCATATGGATGCAATTTGAGTGTTGCCCCTAATACCTCTCCAAGAGGCTAAAAAATCACACACCCTTTCCGGCATCACCCACGCTAACCCCACCCGTGCTAAGACATCTGTCCATAAAGTCATGGCAACCTCACAATGTAGTAATAGATGGTCAACGGACTCACCACTCTTCTTACACATGTAACACCAATTTATAGCAATAATGCCACGTTTCCTTAGGTTATCTATGGTAAGAATCTTCCCCAAAGATGCTGTCCATACAAAAAAAGCTGCCTTTAGAGGTGCCTTTGTCTTCCAAATGCTTTTCCATGGGAACGGGACTGGTTGTGCAAGTTTAAGGAATGGTAGAAAGAGCGAGCCGTGAACACTCCCTTCATTGATGGACGCCAACATATCTTGTCTTCTCCTTCCCCCAACACACTAGTGGAATACACAAAATCAAAAAAAGCCGAAAGGTCGTCCATCTCCCAATCTTGTGCATCTCTATGAAAAGTAAGGTTCCATTGGGAACAGCCATTAGAAGAGATTATCAGATCTGCGATAGAAGCTTCTTTCCTTCTTGCTAGGCTATAAACTTGTGGATAAACATCCTTGAGCGCCCGATCACCACACCATAAGTCATGCCAAAACTTCACCTTAGATCCGTTGCCGACTTTGAAGCAAGTAAGTGCTGCATATGCGTCCCACCCTCTTCTAATGTGTTTCGAAAGCCCAACTCCATGAGGTCCACTCACCGCATTAGAACACCACCCTCCCCAAGATTCCCCGTGCTTCAAAGCAATAACGGTTCGCCACAAGGCCTCCCGTTCTTGGTGATATCTCCATAACCATTTGCCAAACAAGGCTTGATTGAAAGTTCTCAAATTCCGTATACCCAAACCTCCTTCTTTGATAGGGGAACAAATTGTGGCCCATTTCACCAAGTGAAATTTAAACTCATCTTTGATCCCTCCCCATAGGAAATCCCGTTGAATTTTCTCCATGCGATGAGCCACCTTAGCAGGGAGCGGAAATAAGGAAAGGAAATATGTTGGTAAGTTAGACAGAGTACTTTTTATGAGAGTCACCCGGCCCCCTTTAGATAAGTACATCCTCTTCCAACCAGCTAGTTTCCTCTCCATTTTTTCTATTACAACATCCCAAATAGATTTCGATTTGAACGCCGCACCTAATGGAAGGCCAAGATATTTCATGGGCAGCTGAGTTATCTTACCCTCCAAGATGGATGCCAGACTCTCCACATTGGGTACATGTCCTACTGGCACTACCTCTGATTTAGCCAAGTTCACCTTCAAGCCTGACACGGCTTCAAAGCAAGTTGGATGTAAAGAATGTTTTTTTAAATGGAGATCTAGAGGATGAAGTGTTTATGGAATTACCACCAGGTTTTGAAAGTAATCTTGGCAGAGATAAGGCATGTAAGTTGAAAAAATCATTGTATGGGCTCAAGCAATCTCCGAGAGCTTGGTTTGAATGCTTTGGGAAGGCTGTAAAGGGTCATGGTTACTGCCAAGGTCAAGCTGATCACACCATGTTCTATAAGCACTCAAGTGAAGGGAAGGTTGCTATTCTAATTGTCTTTGTTGAAAATATTATTTTGGCAGGTAATGACAGCAAGGAACTTGAGAAATTAAAGAAGATGCTTGCTAATGAATTTGAGATTAAAGACTTGGGTGACTTGAAGCATTTTCTCAGTATGGAATTTGCAAGGTCAAGAAAAGATATTTTTGTTTCACAAAGAAAATATGTGCTTGAATTGCTAGGAGAAACAGGTTTACTAGGGTGTAAAGCAACTGAGACACCTATAGAACCTAATCTTAAACTACAACCCGCCAAGCCTGAAGAAGTAACCAATAGAGACCAGTACCAAAGATTGGTTGGAAGGCTACTTTATCTATCACATACACGTCCTGACATAGCCTTTGCTGTCAATATGGTAAGCCAATTCATGCACTCACCAGGGCCTAACCACTTTGATGCAGTTTATAGAATCCTGAGATACTTAAAGGGAACTCCAGGAAAAGGTCTATTGTTTGAAGACCATAAACATCTACAAGTTGAGGTATACATTGATGCAGAATTGGGCTGGGGGTATAACCGATAGAAGATCAACTTCTGGTTATTGTGCCTTTGTTGGTGGAAATTTGGTTACATGGCGCAGCAAAAAACAAAATGTGGTAGCTAGGAGTAGTGCAGAGGCAGAATTTAGAGCAGTTGCTCATGGAATTTGTAAAGTGTTGTGGATTGAGAAATTATTGGAAGAATTGAAAGTCACTAATCCACCACCTATGAAACTGTATTGCGATAACAAATCTGCCATAGCCATTGCTCACAATCCAGTGCTTCATGATAGAACAAAATGTGTTGAGGTCGACAAGCATTTTATAAAGGAGAAGCTGGACGGTGGACTGATTTGTTTACCCTATATCTCTACTATTGAACAAGTAGCAGATATACTTACAAAAGGACTACCAAAGAAGCAATTTGAATATTTGATCAGCAAGCTGGCTATGGAAGACATCTTCAAACCAGCTTGAGGGGTAGTGTTGGAAAGTTTCCAAATTTATCCAGTCAACTCTCCCTGGATTATAGGAGAAATTTCTGTAATTATGTAAATATTCTTAAGAGATATTCTAGGAGATTTGTTAGCAATTGTCATTCTTTCCTTTCGTTATTCTTTCCTTTTAGCTTATCCTTGTTGTCTATAAGACATACGGATTGTACCTTATTTTAAAAAATAAGAAAAACTATTCCAATTCTTCTCCACTTCTAGAGGACCCATGCGTGTGCACTTGAAAAGTTGAGACCTTTACCATTACACAAGACCATGATTCCTGTTTAACTAGACCATTATACATAGGATTGCTAATAGAAAAGCTAGCTAATTATGGATGCATTCTTCAAGGTGAGGGATGGCCTCCTGGAGTTCCCTTTTGATTGCTTTTCTAAATAAATCCAATGGGAAAGTGAGGGATCAAGGTAAATGGTTGATATATTCATTTGGCCTGCGTAAGGTTTTAATTCAACACCATCCAGCACTGATAAAGATGAATTTCCTGACAATACTCTTCAGGTACCTAATTAGCTTCAGGTTCTATCTAAAGCAGAGAAATCAGAGTGCATAACAAATTTCAGAAGCACCCCTCGGGCTTACAACCCACCAAATAAAGAGCATAACAAAATTCCACAAGAACATCCCTTCGACTACAGCTGAAACCAAGAATCTTCCTTGTATATATATATGAATTAAAACTCAAGCCATCAAAGGTGAGCATATATGAAATCCTTAGCTGTGGCAATCTGATCTACCCCCCATAATGTGTCATTAAGTACCACATCACTACCAGGAATAAAAGTAAGGGAAGGGAACAGTGTAATTGTTTTGAAAAGTGATCCACCAGTCTTCATTGGACAATATGTTTCCTCCCACATCTATCTAAAAGCAGTGACCGATACTATGATGATAGCTATGCCAAACCATTCAAATAGACCTTTTACGGCGAAGCAATCTACACATACAATGAAGACATCTCATTTGTTGAATTCTCATCATGCCTTGCAACCTAGCCCGTTGATTGTCTAAAGATCAGATATTGCTGTTGAGAGATTCTTGATACTATCTGATTAAGTGTTATTCATCAGATTATAGTACTTAAAAATTAAAATGTATTAAATTACTGAAGCTTTTTTAGGCAACAAGTCCATCCAAATATCACCCATATTTAAATCATCTAGTTTACGACAATGTTCGATATCACTGATATGATTCAACATTAGATAAGTTGCACCTGCACAAAAAACACTATAAGGATAAACAGAGCAGAAAGAACATTCACAAGATACTTACCTTCTTTTTTCCTCGATTTCGCTCTTTCAGCCATATCTTTGGCTCTTTCAACCATTTGCTTCAATGTAAGCCTACCGTGTTGAAGCAAACCCTCGAGAAGCTCTTTGCACTAGAAAAACAATGAAGCAAAGTCAACAATATAATTTACCCTGGTTCAAAAACTTGGAAAAACAGCAAAGCAAAACTAGAATAACTAACTTTATCATCAAATTCACGAGAAATGATCTCCAAAAATTTGGAAAACCTCATGCGATGGAGTATGTTATTAAACAATGCCATGTAGTGGGTATTTGATTTTGGCCCATCTTCCAACCCACCTGCAGAACAATTAATCAGATCACATTATAGCTAGAAGTTAAGATCTAAAGCAAACTCTTCATAGAACGAGGCAAATAAATAGGGGAAAATTGGTCAAGGAAGTTTACCGTCTTGTTCGTAAGAGAAAGCTTGAACGCAATTATGTTGGATCAAGATGAGGAGGGAGTTCTTGACCTGTTGAGGGGTGAGCTCCGTGTACCGAACTATCAGTTGGAGGGTTAGGGGTCCTCTTCGAAGAAGATTCTCGCACACTTTCTGAATGAAATTTAAAGAGAATATTAGAACGAGTAGATACAGAAGCAAGTATACGCAAAGGTCCGGAGGCTAGGGAGACAGAGACAAACTAACAGCGACGAGGTTGCCAAAGTGATTGTTTATGAGGTTTGCAGTGAACTTGATGCCGTACTCGGTCACCATGGTTCTCTTCTTTTGAAGTTTTCTTCTGCTTCTTTCTTCCTAAGAGAGAGAACGAAGAGAGAGAGGCGCGAAGGAAGATATGGGATTCATTTTACTCAGGTTTCTTTGAACCAAGGCCCGGAGGGTTTAGCACTATAGCTGAACCCAAATTAAACAAAAATTTTAGGCATAACCTCGGCACTCCTCGTAGTATTTAAAAATATATAATTTTATTTTTTTATAAAATATGATAATAAAAAATAAAATTATATATTTTTTAAGTGATATATAAAACGTAAAACATGAGTCCAAATTAAAAGGGCCAATGGCTATTAATCTTCCAAGTGTGTAAGATTGTTTAATATCATGTTGCCGTTTATTCAACGGAATAATTATTATTTCTTATCAAATAAAACGATGTTTTTAAAAATTTCCTATAAAGATTTAAAAAAAAAAAACTATTGTTACATATCCATTTGTTTAAAAACGTTTATTGTGAATATGCATCTTTGATATAATTCATATTTATAAGATACAAAATTGTATTAATTGAGTTAGTATTGATCTACCTCAATCACTTGAATTAATTCAATATATTAATATTAAAAAATCGAAAAGAATTAAATAAATTTTATTCAAGACAATTCAACATAAATAATTTATTAAACGAACAGGTCAATCTATTTATTTAATTTTTAATGAATCGTGTTATATAACTCATGTCCATGAATCAAGACACATGAAGCTTATCCATGAATTCAAAAATTTTCACCCTATGTTTAAGTGGCATCTTGACGATAGGGGTGTTACCCGCATCCCTTGGACAAGGGCTACGCTGGACCTGTCCCTCTCCCCTACATGGATGGGGTGAAAGTTGGGCCTCTAGGCCCTCCTCGGCCTTGCCTCCCATGGGCGGGTACCCCCTTTCAGTTGACAGGTCATTCACCCATCCTCCATGGAGAGTTGCTACTACCATGCCACATGCCATTGGTGTGTACACACACAGACCGACGAGATCGGGGAGGGAGAGAGAGAGAGAGAGAGAGAGAGAGACAAAAGAGGGAGACCAGTGCGGAGGTTGGAGAGTTTGTTAAACAAAACGTAATCTAAAACGATATTGTTTTATTTAAAAAAATAAAACTTAAGATAAAACGATGTTGTTTTATTAAAGAGTTATATTTATTATATATGTTGGGTTAGGCAGGCTTGGGCCCTGTCCCCTGACACCCAAAGTTATGTGAGGGTCTGCCCGCACCCTAGCTATGTGTGGGCGGGTTCCTCCTGTCGGCCTAGGTGTGGGCCGAATAAAGGGGAACGGGCTAGATGTAGTCACCCATTGTCCATCCCCATCTTGATGAGTCCATGACTCAATGGTAGAGCATTTGACCGATTACCGGTTTGAACTCGATTGGATCCTTCGAGTTTTATTTCTCAAGATTAAAAATATTCTTTTAAGCTGGAAAATTTATACTTTATCAAGTTAATTTACCTATGTAAAAGAAATTTGGAATATTTTGAAAACTTGAAGCCTCCAAGCTTACACATAGGTCCGTCCTAGCCACCCTTTCTCATGGATCTCAGTTGGCCTCCTTTCATTAGTAGTGCTTGTTTGGAAAGAATTTGTTGCGCCCTCAACTTTTACGTGTGATTTGGTCGGAGTCACGACACTGGAGTGATGGCCACTCAAGTCACGCACCCCAACGCTAAGTGCAAGTTTGTGTGGACATGCAATATGTGTACAATTTATAAACGCAGCAAAATAATAATAATAATAATAACGCAGTCTAAAACTGAGTACAAGAAAAGTTAAAATACAACCCAAAAGAAATCTTTCATAAGATTATTACAGTCATCCAGCTGAATAAAAAATAAAATAAGATAAAAATCCATCAACCACAATGGAAATAAACCTCTAAGTCATCAGTCTTTAGGTGGGGTCGGTCCCTGCTCAAATCCTTCCTCTGCATCAAAGTCTACGGTTCCTTGATGGTGAGAATACCACAATGAGATCTCGCAATCTCAGCAAGTAAAACCACATATTAACAATCAAAAATTTTGAACATAGAAACATACCAAACAAGCACGCTCAACAACCATAGAGATTATCCCAAAAATCCCTTTTTGTAACCTTTACCAAAATTGTCATGGGTATAGCCACTCACGCCAAAAATCACATTTGAACACAGTTGACATTCATTTATTACGATGTGCACCATAGTCGCCCCTAAGGACTATCTGCGCACTCTAGCTCTCTTCGTCACACCATGGGTAATAACTATGCTTGTAACTTCGTAACAAGCAATGCCCCGTTTCGAGCTCGGCGCGTACTTTACCAGGCATCCTCTAGCTCTTGCTAGTAGAGGGGCCATGGAGTCGTACCAAAAGCGTTACAGTCTTTATCAAGCCTAATGTTGCCCGGCGACAGCCTAGAGAACGTCACTCAGTTTTACACGCTTTCAAGTGTGCCCAAGTTACAGACCAACTATAATTGATCACTTTTATATATTATTCTACCATATTCTAATCCTTTTTTATTCTATTGACGAGTTTGCTTCTGATCATGTTTTTTTTTATCGGCAAAAGAATATTACTAATAGAAAAATGCTACTTGGCTTTCAGGTGGGTCCCTCAAACTTACAGTTCTTTGGTTGTGCGAACTGTTAGGCACAACCAGTAGCAATGTATTTGATGCATTCATAATGAGAAATGAAGTTCTAGTATGGATTTTTGGTAGAAAATGATAGAAAATGGTGAAGTGGGTATATAATTTTTTTACAGCAGAATGTTATCACCTTCTTTTCCTTAGGTTTTCCTTCTGTTGGTATTTGTTTTCTTGGTTGGAAAATGCTAGTGGAGTCCCTCAAACCAACAGAAGGAAAACCTAAGGAAAAGAAGGTGACAACATTCTGCTGTAAAAAAATTATATACCCACTTCACCATTTTCTATCATTTTCTACCAAAAATCCATACTAGAACTTCATTTCTCATTATGAATACATCAAATACATTGCTACTGGTTGTGCCTAACAGTTCGCACAACCAAAGAACCACTTTCCAAAATTTAACTACATCCAAAATGGGGAAACTATTATCCTAGCATGAAAAATACTTTTAAGAAAAAGACAAGGACTGATTCTACATGAAATTTGGCAATACCCACCTAGACAACGGATCTCACGTATGAAACAACAATAATTTAAAGAGGAAGATTTTGATAGACAAACAAATTAACTCTAATAAATGATGATACTAAAAATCAAATTTTCAGTGTATTAATTTAATTCTCCGATCTTTATCATCGATCATTTTATGAAACTTGTTTATCATGAGTTTAAAGAAATTTATCAAGTAAAACAAGTACACAAAACCTTTACTTTGTATCAAATGATTTTTTAATTAACAAATTAAGAATTATATATAAATCTTAACTTGGAAGAATTTACTAATTATTAACATGTGTACATGTTTCTCCTATAGGTACCACTAGAATTTCGATATAGAATTCGAGAATCAACAACAAATATGAGCCCAGAATCTAGTAAGCCACTTCAAGCATTAGCAACAACAATTAAAACAATGACAGACCCTTTAGACACAAATTTTCATGTGAAAATATCTAAAACTACCATTAATGAACTCGAGATTGCACTCAAAGCAGATGAGAATGCAAACCTCCTTGCAATTATACCAATTGCCTCAGTCAGAGGACAGGAAACAATAGCCCGAAAACTAACTTCAAACTCGATTTCTAAAGGAGACGGCGACAATGAGGAAAAAGATGGTTTCAAGGCGAACCCGTCTGATCGCAAAGTCTCGAGGCCGTATTGAAAAAAAAAAAGAATAATAAGGAAAAGACAACCAAGCAACCAAACCAAATAATCGATGAGAATAAAAAGAGAAAATAAAAAACACGATAAAACAAGGCATTGGAATGCAATGTACTATCAAAGAATCAATGAGAGCTTATCGAAAACCGTAACCCCTAAACGAATCAATAAGCAAAATACAGAAGCGGCAACTTTAAATGCGGACAGAAATTTTGCACCCAAACAGTATTAGACCCATGATATTTTATGACGATATTAATTTTGACGACAATATGTCGCCAAAAAATTCTTTTTCGCGACGATTTTAAATGCTAATAGAAATTTTACACCCAAACAATAGTAAATTTATAGTCTTTTTCGGCAATATTATTTGTGGTAGTAAGATATCGCCATAAATAGTCTTTTTCATGGAATCTTAAATGTCGACGGAAATTTCACACCCAAACAATAGAAATTACCTTTTTGCGACTATATAGTAGTTGCCGAAAATAAAACTAGCCACAAAAACTCATTTTTCTTGTAGTGGCAGAGTAACTGTTAAGATGACCATCTTAGATGGTCCTGGCTCCTCTTAATATGGAATTGGAAATAATGAGTAAAATACAAGGGACATGAAAGATATTTGCATAATTATTTTCTTAACTTAACTTTTCTTGGTGTGGAACAAGCACGAGGAACCGAATTTGAAATTGACATCGTTGTGACTGACTGAAATTGAAAGATAAGTAAAAGATTAGATTTTGAAAGTATACTTTGAATCCATTTTCATGGGAGTATAAATTAATCCATGTACCATCAATACTAAAATAAACAAATACCTGCTTGTGCTGCTGTCACTGCCACTGCTACTTGTGCTTCCATTCACGAGAGTAGGACCAAATCTCAAAGAAAATAACTAGCAAGTAGCTAGACAATTAGCTATTCCTAGCAATTTTCAACAAATTGAATAAGTTTTAGACAAATAACCTATAATAATTAAAAGCACAATGCTTGTATACCAGCTTGAAAGAGAATGCAGCACGCCATTAAGTCAGAATCATTCACGTTCAACTCCTCCATCATCTAACTGTCACTCTAAACTCCATCGCTATTACTTGGGCACATATCTAGAATTCTCGAAAGAGATAAAAATAAATTAGTATTATATCTTTTTGTCCTAAAAAAATAATTCAGAAAGTGTGAACAAGAATGAAGTATTGGATATATGATACCTCTAAACTCATTAGGGTCGTAAAGATACATGTCTATTTTTGTGATAAATTCAGTGTAAATTTGTTCCACATCCATTCTAGGTACCAAATGATTTCGTATCAAATAGTGATGTGTGGGTGAGTTAAACTGCACGTGATCATTATTAGGAACATCTTGATCTTCTATATGCAATACGCATTCAGTAAACATGATTATTTAACTTGAAATTTAAAAAAAAAAAAAAAGAAATTGTATATCAGAGATATTCAACTAATTCTGAAAAACCTATCCAACTCCTTGTTTTAGCTTATTCAACACCATCGTATTTTCCAATATGTGCATTAACTATTGTTTCACATTTTTTGGCAGAAACACAAGCACTACTTTTGCAAAAGGCACATGCCCAAATAACACACTAACTACAATTGATCACTTTTATATATTATTCTACCATGTTTAATCTATGTTCTAATCCTTTTTTATTCTGTTGAAAAGTTTGCTTTTGATTATGTTTATTTTTTATTGTTTATCGGTAAAAGAATATTACTAATAGGAAAATGCTACTCGGCCTTTTGGTGGGTACTTAGTTTATTTTTTTAATTCCTTTTTTTCAAAATTATTTTAACATCTTTATTTAATAAGAAAAAATTAAAAAAAAATACATAACTTCACTATTAGTCACTTTCTTAATCATTAAGTTAAAAATATAAATTAAAATATTAAAATATTCAAGCGGTAAGTTTGAACTATAAGTTTGAGGAACTCCACTAGCATTTTCCAACCAATAAAACAAACACCAACAAAATGAAAAACCATAGAAAAAGAAGGCAGTGGCATTCTATTACAAAAAAAATTATATACTCACTTCACCATTTTCTAAAAAAAATCAATACTAGAACTTCAAGTCTTATTATGAATGCATCAAATCCAATGCTACTAGTTGTGCCTAACAATTCACACAGTCAAAGAACCACTTTCCAAAATTTAACTACATCCAAAATGGTGAAACTATTACCCTGCCATGAAAAATACTTTTAACTAAAAGACAATGATTGAGTCTGCAAGAGATTTGACAATACCCGCCTAAACAACGGATCTCATATATGAAACAACAATAATTTAAAAAGGAAGATTTTCATACTTGATAGACGGACAAATGAACACTAATAAATGATGGTACTAAAAATCAAATTTTCATTTTGTTAATTTAATTCTCCGATCTTTGTCATCGATCATTTTACAAAACTTATTGATCATGGGTTTAAAGAAATTTATCAAGTAAAAAAAGTACACGAAACCATTAGTTTGTATCAAATGATTTTTTAATTAACAAATTAAGAATTATTTATAAACCTTAAATTAGAAGAATTTATTAATTATTAGCATGTGTAGATGTTTCACATGCAGGCACCGCTAGAATTTTGATATAGAATCCGCAAATCAACAACAAAGATGAGCTTAGAATCCAGCACGCCACTTCAAGTATTAACAACAACAATTAAAACAATGATAGACCCTTTGGCCGCCAATTCTCATGTTGAAATATCTAAAATTGCCATTAATGAACTCGAGATTGCACTCAAAGCAAATGAGAATGTGGATCTCCTCGCAATTATACCAATTGCCTCAGTGAGAGGACAAGAAATAATACCCAAAAAACTAACCCCAAACTCAATTTCTAATGGAGATGGCGGCAATGAAGAAAGAGATGGTTTTAAGGCGGACCCGTCTGATCACAAAGTCTCGAGGTCGTATTGAAAAAGAAGAATAATAAGGAGAAGACAACCAAGCCAAATAATCGACAAGAAAAAAAAAAGAGAGAGAGAAAACCAAAAACACGATAAAGACAAGGCATTGGAGATGCAGTGTACTATCAAACAATCAATAAGAGCTTACTGAAAACCGAACCCCTAAACAAATCAACAAGCAAAATACAGAAGCGGCGACTTTAAATGCTGAAAGAAATTTTGCACCCAAATAGTATTAGACCCATGATATTTTGCAATGATATTATGTCACTGAAAAAATTCTTTTTAGCGACGATTTTAAATGCCAACGAAAAATTACACCCAAACAGTAGTAAATTTATGGTCTTTTTCGGAGATATTACTTGCGGCGGTAAGATATCGCCGAAAATAATCTTTTTCACAGTAATTTTAAATGTCAATGGAAATTTCATACCCAAACAGTAGAAATTACCTTTTTGCGACTATATATTAGTTGCAGGAAATAAAACTAGCCCTAAAAACCCATTTTTTTTCTAGTGGCAGATATTCGTAACTGTTAAGATGATTATTTCAGATAGTCCTCCCTCCTCTTAATATGGAATTGGAAAGGATGAGTAAAATACAAGGGACATGAAAGGTATTTGCATAATTGTTTTGTTCATCTATTTTGTTGCAATTGTAGATCTTATGCCTTTATCAATTGCATTTCGATATGCATCCCTTCTGTTTCTTAGCTTTGCTTTTCTTGGTGTGGAAGAAGCAAGAGAAATCGGATTTGAAACTGGCATCATCGTGCCTGAATGAAATTGAAAGATAAGTAAAAATTTAGATTTTGAAAGTAAACTTTACATTCATTTCCATGGGAGTATAAATTAACCCCTGTACCATCAATACTAAAGTAAACAAATACTTGTTTGTGCTACTGTCACTGTCACTGCTACTTGTGCTTCCATTCATGAGAGTAAGACCAAATCTTAAAGAAAATAACTAGTAATTAGCTAGACAATTAGATATTCCTAACAATTAGCAACAAATAGAATAAGTTTTAGACAAATAATCTATAATAATTAAAGCATTTTGCTTACATACTAGCCTGAAAGAGAATGCAGCACGCCATTAAATCGGAGTCCTTTACTTTCAACTCCTCTATCGCTATTACTTGTTCACATATCTAGAATTCTAGAAAGAGATGAAAATGAATTAGTATTATATCTTTTTATTTCAAAAAAATAATTCAGAAAGTGTGAACTAGAATGAAGTACTGATACATGATATCTCTAAACTCATTAGGATTGTAAAGATACGTGTCTATTTCTGTGGTAAATCCAGAGTAAATTTGTTCTCTAGCCATTCTGGATACCAAATGATTTCGTATCAAATAGTGATGTGTGGGTGGTTTAAACTGCACATGATCATTATTAGGGGCGTCTTGATATTCTGTATTCAATACGCATTCAATAAACATGATTATTTGACCTGAAATGAAAAAAAATAAAAATTGTATATCAGAGTTATTCAACTAATTCGGAAAAACCTATACAACTGCTTGTTTTAGCTTATTTGACATCTTCTTATTTCTCAAGCTGTGCATTACCCATTATTTTGCATTTTTGGACAGAAACACATGCACTACTTTTGCGAAAGTCATCTTTCCAAGCAACACACCAACAACAATTTATCAATTTTATATATTATTATACCATGTTCTAATCCTTTCTTATTTTGTTGACATATTTGCTTCTGATTATGTTTATTTTTTATTATTTATCAGTAAAAGAATATTACTAATAGGAAAATGCTACTCAGCCTTTTGGTGGGTACTTACTTTATTTTTTTTACTTATTTTTTTTCAAATCTATTTTAACATCTTTAGCTATTAAGAAAAAAATTAAAAAAAATACATAATTTCACTATTAGTCATTTTCTTAATCATTAAGTAAAAAAAATATCTAAAAAAATTAAAATAATCAAGCTGTAAGTTTGAACTGTAAGTTTGAGGGACTCCACTAGCATTTTTCAACCAAGAAAACAAACACCAACGGAAGGAAAAATCCTAGAAAAAGAAGGCGGCAGCATTCTGTTACAAAACAATTATATACCCACTTCACCATTTTCTACCAAAAATCCATACTAGAACTTCAAGACTCATTATGAATGCATCAAATGCATCGCTACTGGTTGTGCCTAACAATTCGCACAGCCAAAGAACCACTTTCTAAAATTTAACTACATCCAAAATGATGAAACTATTATCCTGACATGAAAAATACTTTTAAGTAAAAGACAATAATTGAGTCTACATGAAATTTGGCAATACCTGCCTAGACAACAGATCTCATGCATGAAACAACAATAATTTAAAAAGAAATATTTTCACACTTGATAGACGGACATTTTAACATTGATAAATGATGGTACTAAAAATCAAAATTTCAATTTGTTAATTTAATTCGCCGATCTTTGTCATCAATCATTTTACGAAGCTTGTTGATCACGGGTTTAAAGATATTTATCAAGTAAAAAAAGTACATAAAACCTTTACTTTGTATCAAATGATTTTTTAATAAACAAATTAAGAATTATATATAAACCTTAACTTGGAAGAATTTACTAATTATTGACATGTGTAGATGTTTCTCGTGTAGGCACCACTAGAATTTTGATATATAATTCGCGAATCAACAACAAAGATGAGTTTAGAATCCAGCAAGCCATGTAGAAATAACTAAAACTGCCATTAACGAACTTGAGATTACACTCAAAGAAAATGAGAATGCAGACCTCCTCGCAATTATACTAATTGCCTCAGTGAGAGGACATGAAAGAATCCCTTGAAAATTAACCCCAAACTCGATTTCTAAGGGAGATGGCAGCAATAAGAAAAGAGATGGTTTTGAGGTGGACCTGTTTGATCACAAAGTCTCAAGGCCATATTGAAAAAGAAGAATTAGAAGGAGAAGACAACCAAACAACCAAGCAACAAGACAAACAATTGACGAGACAAAGAAAAAAAGAAAACCAAAAACACGATAGAAATAAGGTATTGGAGATGCAGTGTACTACCAAAGAAACAACGTGAGCTTACCGAAAACCGTAACCCCTAAATGAATCAATAAGCAAAATACAAAAGTGGCAACTTTAAATGACGATAGAAATTTTGCACCCAAACAGTATTAGACCCATGATATTTTGCGGCGATATTATTTCCAATGACAATTCTTTTTCATGGCGATTTTAAATGCTGACAAAAATTTTACACCCAAAAAGTAGTAAATTTATGGTCTTTTTCGGTGATATTATTTGCGGTGGTAAGATATCGTTGAAAATAGTCTTTTTCACATCAAACAATAGAAATTACCTTTTTGCGACTATATATTATTTGCTGCAAATAAAACTAGCCCCTAAAAGTCCATTTTTTTTTTTATAGTGGCAGATTTTCATAAATGTTAAGATGACCATCTCAGATAGTCTTGCCTCCTCTTAATCTGGAATTGGAAATGATGAGTAAAATACAAGAGACATGAAAGACATTTGCATAATTGTTTTGTTCATCTATTATTCTGCAATTATAAATCTTATACCTTTGTCAATTACATTCCAATATGCACCCCCTCTATCTCTTAGCTTTGCTTTTTTTGGTGTGGAAAAAGCACGAGGAGCTGGATTTGAAACTGGCATTGTTGTGCTTGAATGAAATTGAAAGATAGGTAAAGATTATATTTTGAAAGTATACTTTACATTGATTTCCATGAGAGTATAAATTAACCGTTGTACCATCAATACTAAAGTATATAAATACCTGCTTCTGTTGTTGTCGCTGCTACTGCTACTTGTGCTTCCATTCATGAGAGTAAGATCAAATCTTGAAGAAAATAACTAGCAAGTAGCTAAACAATTAGCTATTCCTAGCAATTAGCAACAAATAGAATAAGTTTTAGACAAATAACCTATAATAATTAAAAGCATTATGCTTGCATACCAGCTTGAAAGAGAATGCAGCACACTATTAAATTAGAGTCCTTCATTTTCAATCCTCCATCATCCAACTGTCATTGTAACCTCCATCACTATTACTTGTGCACATATCTAGAATTATTGAAAGTGATGAAAATGAATTAGAATTATATCTTTTTGTTCCAAAAAAAATAATTCAGAAAGAGTGAACAAGAATGAAGTATTGAATACATGATACCTCTAAACTCATTAGGGCTGTAAAGATACATGTCTATTTCTGTGATAATTCCAGAGTAAATTTGTTCCTCAACCATTCTGGGTACCAAATGATTTCGTATCAAATAGTGATGTGTGGGTGGTTTAAACTGCACATGATCATTATTAGGGATGTCTTGATCTTCTGTATTTAATACGCATTCAGTAAATATGATTATATGACCTAAAATAAAATTATAAAATAAAATTAAAAAAAAAAAAAAAAGAAATTGTATATCGAAGGTATTCAACTAATTCTGAAAAACCTATCCAACTCCTTTTTTAGCTTATTTGACATCATCGTATTTTTCAAGATGTGCATTTGTTTTGCGAAAAGCATGTGCCTAAGTAACACACTAACTACAATTGATCACTTTTATATATTATTCTACCATATTTTTATCCTTTTTTTATTCTATCATGTTTATTTTTTATTGTTTATCGGTAAAAGAATATTGCTAATAGAAAAATGTTATTCGACTTTCAGGTGGGTACTTAGTTTTTTTTTTTTTACTTCTTTTTTTTTCAATTTTTTTTAATATCTTTAGTTATTAAGAGAAAAAATAAAAAAAGCAACACAACTTCACTATTAGTCACTTTTTTAATCATTAAGTAAAACAATAAATAAAACAATTAAAACAGTCAATTGGTAAGTTTGAACGGTAAGTTTGAGGGACTCCACTAGTATTTTTCAACCAAGAAAAGAAAAACACCAACAGAAGGAAAAACCATAGAAAAAGAAGGCGGCAACATTCTGTTCCAAAAATTTATATACCCACTTCACCATTTTGTACCAAAAATTCATACTAAGTGACTGTTTTGGACTGTGTGATTTGATTAATAAGGTGGTTTATGAGTGTTTGGTTGTGTTGGACACGCGAAAATTTTGAATGTATGAGTGCTTGAGTTTCTATTTGGGTGGTGTGTTGGCACATAGGGAGTCTCGGGTTGCAGTGTTATGGGCGAAAAAGAGTTAATAGTGGCTATAACATCAATAGGCACATTGGATAGACATGTCGGGACTAAATGTGGCTATTTTACTATTTGATATGTGGAGAGTAAATTGTGAAAATATGTGGACTGCTCGTATAATATGTCAGAATGAGTTTAGAAATAAATATTAGGTAGGAGGTAATTGGTTAAATAAATTTGAGGTGGATGGACAAATCTTCGTGAAGTAGCAAAATTCTTGTTGGATGTTGCAAGTAATTTGTAGATGCTGAAATTATTATTCGGGCTGTGGATTTCTCGTTAGTAAAAACTAGACTTGTTCTTGTTTGGGATTAGTTGGTAGAGTTAACGTGTGGTTTGTTTGTTTATTAGCACTTAGTGAATATTTTATGATTTAGGTGACGAGATTATTAGAGGTCAAACTCAAGATTTAGACAATACACTATGAGAGTCAGATAAATGGGGTTCCTATACTAAACTTTGCATAAAAAGAAAATGAACTGCTGTTGATTTTATAAACAAATATGCATTTTATGTTTTGGAAAGAAATATGAAAACAACCTCAGTTATGTGTTCTGTATTACTCATTAAGTCTGTATAAAAAAAAATATGTTCTGGCATAATTTGTGTAGAAATGAGCAATATTTTGGCATGTTGCTTATTCACTGTATAAAAAACGAATATAAAATCTGAAAATTTTATACATGTTATATGAAGATGCTTTGAATCTATTTTGATTATGTAAAACTTATATGAATTTATTCAGTACTCTATTTTAATATGATGTGGCATCTGAAAAAAAATCTAATATTACCTAGTTTGGCCACCTGGGGTAGCACAATCCTAACATAGGGTTAAACACGGTCTCTAATATGATATGGTGATATGATATGATAAGATGATATTAAGTCATGCTATGTCAAAGGGTTTTTGAATATAAACATCTAAATTGTGACTCTGATATTATGGTAACATGTGTTTTGAGATCTACATATTGAAAATCAAATGTTTTGTTTCTGCATTGTGAACTATTTACAAAGGCTCATGTTTATATACTAGTATATGCTCTTTGTTTACTGAGTTGTTAATAACTCATGACCATCTTATCTTTATAATATTTTCAGATGATGTTGATGGTTCAATTGAGGATCAGGAATAGTGATATTGAGCAAGACTAGCCAAGGATAGGAAGTTGAGTACCTAAGTGTATTATTGATGAATAGAGGAGTTTATTTGATAGATTGGTTTTCAATTTGTTATGGATTATTGAGATTTATGTAATTAAAAGTTCATTATGTTGGGGTTACTAGAGATTGTGGGAACATAGATTTATGTTTATTGGATTTATTGCATCGATGACTGTGTAGTGGAATTTATGCATTAAGTTGAAAAAGATGATTTATGTTTTCATGTTTTGGAATTTTTGGACATGATGTTTGTATTTGAGAAACATGATTTTAGGTGACATGCAGTAACTTTTCAACCCATTTGGATATGAGGCATTACAAGTTTGATGGACACACTAGTTGATAATATCGAGCAACGCGCAATAATATAACAATTGTTCAGGATCACCAAGTAAGCAAGTCTGTCTGACATATTGTTCAAAAATTTAAAATATCGCAAGAAAACAATCATTACTTGAAATTATTGAGCAAATCCAATTTAATGGACACACTTTTCAAAAATTTCAAGCATAATAAGAAAATAACTTTTGCACGAGATCTTCGAGCAAGACCACTCCAACCTATATATTGCTGGATTACGGTATTGATACGTAATTTTTACTGGTGTACATATATATATATAGATATATTTATGAAAAATGATTTATACACACGTGTGTGAATCTTTATTATTCACGTACGTCATGGTTGCAAAACTGAAAAAGAAAATCACCACACGTCACGATCATGTCTTATCTAGTCTATACTATGTCGAAGAAAGTGTCACTTGAAATCTATCGAAGATTTTATTTTGTAACATCCATATTAAAAAAAAAAAAAAAAAAAATCCTTAGAGCACTCTCAATAATTTTTCTATTATATAAAAAATGTAAATAATTTAGAAAATTGTTCTAAAAATGACTCTATCCGATTATATAAAATGAACTATAAAATACATTTAGCTTATGTAGCGGGTACTGTTCATTCTATAAAAATTTTTTTATTATTAATATTTCATTTACTCTCTATTTTTATTTACTTTGATTTTTATCATATAAGCAAATTTATTTTATTGTTCATCATTTAAAACACATATATTTCATTTTCTTCTAAAAAATATTTTGAAAATATTTTTAAACCAATTTTTTCATATTTGATTTTATTTTTAATTTTTATTTGGCTTATATATTTTTATTTTACGTGTATATGACTGAATTATTTTACATTGTATATAAAAATAAATTACAAATATAAAAAAATATATGGATATTATAAATTTATTGGTAGAAATAAAATATTTAAAAAGAATAAAAAAATATTTAAATAATATAGAGAAAAAATAGATAAATTAATAGATGATATATTGTAAAAGTTAATATGTAAAATAAAAAAAATAAATTTTAATAATATATTTTAAAAAATAAGATAAAGAATCTATCGGAGTATTCTTAGAATGTATTTGGATGTTAAAGTGAGTTGAGTTAAGTTGAGTTGAGATGATAAAATATTATTTTTTAATATTATTATTATTTTAAAATTTAAAAAAGTTAAATTATTTATTATATTTTATATTAAAATTTAAAAAATTTATAATAATGAGTTAAGATGAATCGAGAGTAATTAAATATCCAAACAAAGCCTTAGTCGTAACAAATTCGAGTTTGGAAGAAAGTAGAGATCGAAGATGCATGATTGCATTTGCCACGTGTATATGGCTTGTCATGGTTGTTGTCGAAGGATGTGCTGACATGCCCCTAAATGTATGTACTTGCCTTTTAGAAGATGTATGTAAAGACCTCATCATCACGTACAAGGCACGAAATTAATCATCGACTCCGGTTCATGAATCACGGAATTCAAGGTTGGTGCGCGAACCATGAATCATGCATATACCTTTATAAGCTCCCTTTCATTCGGTAGCGGTCTTTTCGCACTAAGTGAATCAATTCGTAGCAATTCTCAAGAATAGATTTACTTCAATTATCATTAGATCAGGCATTAATTCTTTATATATATATATATATATATATCTTATTCTTACTAAAAATACATTACTTGTTTCTAGTAAAAAGAAATATATATATATATATATATATATATATATAACATGAATTTTTTTATTCGGCCGCTCTATGTCATACATATATATAATCTGTTGAGAGAAAAAAATAAAAAATAAAAATAAATGTATAATATTATAAGATTTCATATAATAAGCATACGCTTATTATATAAATGTTTTATTCCAATTAATTGAAAATATTTCAGTCGGCAATCGGCATATATATGCATGCATATAGCCATATATATATATATATATATATATAGTTGGCTATATATCATATTATGGCCCAAATATATGGATGAAGATAAACATGATCACAAAAACAGATTTTTTTTTATTTTTTTGGGGTTCACAAAATAAAGAAATTAAATGGACAAGGAATAATGTGTCATTTTCATATAATTGGAGTACTACCTGTTGGGCCCACAGGATTAGTTGGTTTGATTGCAACCTTTACCTGCCTAATTAATTAAAACCATACAATGATTCTAATTATTTTGCTCTCGTCTCTATGATAAACATGAAAAACTTGATTTTTGGACATTACTAATTGCATTACAGCACGCAATACCATCTAATTACTCGACAAATTAAAAACTTGATTTATTTGAAGGGTTTTTAATTTATTTTTTAATGTTTGGACCGAAATAGCATTAATCTGCATGGCATTTGACTATGAATTAAAATTGGTAGAAGGAAAACCAATAGGATCAATTAAAGAGAAAAAAGTATTGGAGTCGGCACATGTGTGTGTACACGTACGGCAGGGCGCACATTCATATACACACACATACAGATCATGGCCATGATCACCGGCCATGCCATCATCTTAATGCATGAAAGCCAAATTTCAGAATCTCATGAAGACTCCAACACATACTTGTATGGAACGTATTTCTTTTATTTTTAAACTACGTACGCTTGTCTTGCATGCATGGATTCATGTACTGAGCGCAAATAGCAATATTGGTGACAAACTTATATATGATCATCATATAAATCTAGCTAATTAATTAGCGTTTACAACCCACTTAATACTTACATGTACGTAATTACTTTCAAACAGATCTAGTGAAAAAAAATCATTTTTGTTAGTTTTCATGTTAGATCTAGTATTAATTTGATAGAATGGATTGGTGCAATTAGAAATTTAGAATAGTACTTCTTTTAATACTCTCTCTCTCTCTTATTTTACATGGAAGCTTTAGTTTTGATACTACAAGAAAAACAGACTTTTGTGATCAATTTATTACAACCAAAAGATTATTTGTAACCAATTTTAGTTGCAAATAATCATTTCGCTGGAATTAACTGGTCAAAAAAATCTATTTTTTTTTTTGTAGTGAGCTTTCTTTTGTAATCTTATGTTTTTTCTTTTGTACATAGTATTCCTCTACAACAAGCAAAATTCTATTTTAAGAAATACTTTAGTCACAAAAAGATTAGTACATAAAAAGTAACCTTATAAACTGATATAACTAACTTCATAAGGTTCATCATATTGTAAAATTACTTTTATTATAGAATAAATCTAACGAATTACATAAAATCAGGTCATTTTATGCGAATACCTTTGTATAATCAATTTGTAGTACGTAGTGACCTTACTTCTCATTGGAATATATATATTATATAAATAAATAAATAACTAAATAGTATGATTAAGATGCTTTTATTGATTGAGTACAAATTAAAATGATACTAATTACTACGTACGTAAACCGAGCTGGCTAATTTAGTAAATTCAAGTTAGAAGCTGCACAGCTAGCTAGCTAGCTAGCATTTCAAGCCGCCTACCTTCATATGAGTATACCAAATGCGTGAACGAGTAAGAGTTTCCTGTAACAGCTATATACACTCATGTCTTGTATTCTATGAATCAAGCTCCATCCCAATGTTCGTTTTAGACTCTATATATTTCCTCCAAGAAAAGCATGCAGCTTTTGTAACCAAAAGCTAGCCTGCAACAAAACCTGATCTTTTCCGGCGGTCTACAAAGCAAAGCAATACATGACGAGTTCTTAGTGCAGGTGGAAATTTCCAAAGGGATCGCATTGATCTGATGTCCATCGATGCCCAAATGAGTCCGCGGCTGCTTTGTTTCCGTTCATTTAGCTCAATCATTGGATCATGCGATCCCTTAGGAAGTTTCCATCCGTAGCTAGCAGCTATATAATTACCTGCATGATCCTGATCCCAAGTAAGTTTACAATCGATCAATCGATCTACTCAAATATTACTGTTTTTCCCTTTTACTTCTTTTTAAAGCTTATTATATAATATATATATATATATTAATTATATTCTTCCCTTTTTTTAGTACTTTGGTTCTTCTTCTTCTTCTTCGTTTTTAGAATTTCACGCAGTGTTATAGATCATTTTCTTTTAAACAGAGAGGTGTGAAATTAATTGGGTAATTGGCTTTAATTGTTTCTTGCTAGCTAGTGTTATATATAAGTAAAGCTAGGCTTGAGGTATGTATTCTCAGAAAACACACGTATATATATCTTGTAACAAATCGGTTATTTGGACATCAATCATTGATAGTACTGTACTTGATGATTTTAAGCAACATTTTTGTGTTTAATTTCATGTTTCTCATGCGAATGGAGCTGATGATCATGTTCATCGTAGAACCCTTGAATAACCAAATATTAACGATCGAGACACAGTATACTAAATTATAAACAACAAAATAATTCTTAATTTAATAACAGACACGAATGACTTCATGATCGATGTACAAAAGCCCTGTATCAATCATAGTCCTTGTTGTCGGATCTTTATCTCCCTTGAGCATGCAATAGCTCAAGAACTATGTTGCAATAGGCATCATTAATTCTGGTATAATTCATCGGCATTGCCAGACATGCGCGCAGCAGGTACAAAACACGTGAACATACAAACCATGAGAAAGCAGAAAAAGGCATGCACAACCTAGGGGTATATATACAGTAGACTAGTGATCGCTAGGTACATGATGATGAGCTAAACTTTTATGAAAGACTTAGAAATCCAACAGATTCCAATACAATATTCCTTTCTTGTCGGAACATTTCGTTATCTCAATTCGCCAGCCATATACAACGGTGATTCTGTCAATGTTGAGAGTACTATATATGCATTATTTACAGTGCATGATCTTCGATCTTCATCTTAATTTCATGACAAATTATATATGTCCATCTTCATCTTCAAGGTCGTCGGTTGTGCAGTCATTTCTAATTTGACGAAAACACCATTTCGTTGTTGTTATTAATTTGAAATATGGGATGCATGAACCATTAAGCTGAGCGCGTCTCCTCTTTTTTCTAATTTTTCCTTCCCATTTATAAGACTCAATTAGCTTTAGTATGCCAAATTACGAATTTAACGTATAGCCTTCATGTTTAAGTAATTCTAATCGTGTACTTGGTAGTATTTATTCTCTTGTTCAAACATATATTTTTAAAGTGCACGTGTAAAGAACAGCCTCTGATTTCAGGAGATCATCTCTCTAGCTATAGCTAGTTAAATGATTTGCGTAAATCCTGTTTAGGCAAAGCCCTCTGCCGATCTTCTCTCGTCACAATAAAAAAGATTAAGGTAAAAACTGAGGCTGTTTTCCACTGTCAATACCTGCAAGTGGCTGCGATATAGAATTTGCTAGAGAGTGGATATTATTCGTGAACCAAAGCTTGAAGTGACTGAAAGTGAAAAGGTTTGCAGCAATGATCGGACTTCTGATAAGCCGTAGCTTTCAATACACTAGTAGTCATCTGAGCGGCTGTGATAACCGTGACAACGGAAAAGGATTTCAAAGAAGAAAAAGATTGTACACAGGTATTTGATAAGATGCCTTAAGGACCACTACTCCTTTCACTTCTGTTTCTCGGTTTTTGTACACCACCGATATTATATTTCTTCAGCATATTTATACAAACTTTCAGAAAGAGAAAAGGCCAATCACAATCTTTGATTACAAGGTTCATATCACTTATTTAGTTATGCAAGAATAATCTTCTAGAGCTAGAACATGTGTAATACTATGATTTGTGCTTGTAGGATTCTTTTTTAAAAGCTTTAAATTCTGGTAATTTTCTTTGGTGTTCCACCATGGTCTGTGAGCAAGTTTCTACCGTGTGTTCTTCTTGAAGAATGGTTGCCTTAATAGCCCCTGTGAGTCAAGCGACACCTGAGAGATGGTAAGACTTAATTGAAGTAAATTAAAGCAAGCAGTAGAGAGAGACTTTGTGAATATATTAGCAAGTTGATCTTTACTTGAAACAAATGAAACTTTCAGAGTTTTTGCAGCCACACGATCTCGCATAAAATGATAGTAAAGTTCAACATGTTTAGTAAGAGTAAGGGTGTAAATCAGTCCGGTTCGGTCTGGTCTGGGGGTTGATGGATCGAAATTTTCGATCCATCATTTTCTCCAGAACGGACTGAACATCCCTAGGGACCAGACCGGATCAGTAGCTATCAGTCCGGTTTGTCCGTTTGGTTCAACCCAATTATTTTTTTATTTTATTTCTAAATAAACTAATAAAAAAAAGTTTTATTTAAAATATTAAATTAAAATTAAGTGAATTATTAATGTGGATTATGTAACTAACTTAATAAAAAATTATTTTATATGGTCAATGATAATAAATTAGATGAAAATTACATTCTTAACATATATAATTACTATACAATTAGTTAATTGATATTATACATTAGTTAATTGATGGAATATTAATTTTTTAATAACATATTTATAATTTTATATTTTTAGTAGTGATAGGTTAGATGAAAATTACATAATTAATTATACAATTATTATATAAATAATATATATAATTTTTTTTTTAAAACTTGGTCGGTCCAGTTTGGTCCGGGGTGGGAAACCCTTGGACTAGGATCAGATTGAAAAGTCTCAGTC
Source organism: Juglans microcarpa x Juglans regia (assembly GCF_004785595.1). Taxonomy (NCBI): domain Eukaryota; kingdom Viridiplantae; phylum Streptophyta; class Magnoliopsida; order Fagales; family Juglandaceae; genus Juglans; species Juglans microcarpa x Juglans regia. The sequence continues at coordinate 9,709,959 of NC_054596.1, read as the reverse complement.
CTTTATTTCAAGGACTGAGACCGACTGGTCTTGGTCCCGGATTGGTCCGGTCTAGACCGGCCAACTAGTCCGATCGGTTTTTCTGATCCGGATCGACCAACTTTCACACCTAAGTACGAGAATGTAAAACATGATTTACAAATAAATAAGTTGCACCAAGATTATTACACCAAAGTGTAGGTGGATAAGGCAAAAAAATATCAAGTTCACCAAGTAATGATTGTAACCAAAGTAATTCACATATGGTGTTAGCAACAGCTTTATATTCAGCTTCAGTGGAAGATCTAGCAATCATGGGTTGCTTCTAATATCCCCAAGAGACAAGATGTGATCCAAAATAGACACAAAAGCCGTCAGTGGATTTGCGATCATCAAAGCAACCAACCCAGTCAGTATCAGAGAAGGCAAACAAAGAGAAGGAAGAAGAAATAAAGAAATGAAGACCAAAATGTGAAATGAGTCGCAAGTACTGAAGAATATGTTTAACAGCTTGCCAATGATGAATTCTAGGACAATGCATAAATTGACAAACTTTATTCACAGCAAAAGAAATGTCTGGTTGTGTAAAAGTTAGATATTGTAAACTCCTTACAATACTATGGTAAAGTTGAAGATCCTCAAATGAGGATCCATCTAAAGCAGTGGGCTTGATAGATGATGACATGGGAGTGGAAACTGACTTAGAGTTGTGCATGTTAGTACGTTTAAGTAAATCAGATATGTATTTAGACCGTGACATGAACAAACCGTGAGAGTTTCTATGAATTTCAATCATTAAAAAATAGTGTAACAAGCCTAAGTCCTTAACTGGAAAGGAAACACGTAGAACGGCAAGAAAATTAGACATAAATGAACGAATAGAACCGGTAACTATAATGTTGTCTACATAGATCAAAACATAGATGGAAACAATGGAATTTTTGAAAATAAATAGAGATGAATCAGACTTAGAAGCGTGAAAACCAAGAAACAAAAGCTTATGGCTTAATTTAGAGAACCAAGCCCGATGGGTTTGTTTAAGTCCATATTGATCTATGCAACTTACAAACATATGTCAGGTAGTTGGGATTTGCAAAGCCGGGTTGCTAATACACATCCTCTTCCAAGTCACCGTGTAGGAAAGCAATCTGAATGTCTAACTGATGCAACAACCAACTGGATGAAACATCAACGGATAGGAGAAGTCGGATTGTAACGGGTTTAACAACGAGGCTATAAGTTTCTGTGAAATCGACCCTAACTTGCTGATGAAATCCTTTGGCGACAAGGCGTGCCTTGCGACGCTCAAGAGACCCATCAGCACGCTATTTGGTCTTGAGGACTCATTTAGATCCAAGAATATTAAGGCTAAAGGAGAATGGAATTAAATCCCATGTCTGGTTATGAAGGAGAGCTTCAAATTTGGAGGCCATGGCAGCTCTCCATTCGAGATATTTTGATGCCTCAGTGAAGGAATGAGGTTCTTCTAGTATGAAGGATGAAGCCGAGATAGTGAGATGGAGAGATGGTTTTGGTGGTGGCCATGGGACAGTTCCATTAGAACGAAGTAGAGGGCGATGGAGATTATGTTTAGAACGTCTGACCATTGGATGAATGGTAGGATGTTGAGGTTGTAGATAAGAGATGGGTGAAGAGATGATTTGCGGTGCTGAGGAGTTAGCGTCTGAAGAAGATGACCTAGCCGAATCGTTGATGAGAGAATCTGAAGTGGTGGGTGTCTGAGTTGGGTAGTTGGTATTGGGCCGAATCATTGGATACATGTGGTGCGGTGGGCTGGGGTGTGGAGAGAAGGCCTGAAAAGGAAGTCACGGGAGAAATAAAGTTTGAATTTACAGGAGAGTCAAAGTGCAGAAGGGAGTAAAAATCATTGGACTTACGAGCTTCTGAATCTAGAGAGGCTGAGTTAGTGGGTTGGATTGTAGACAATGGGAAAACAGTTTCTTGAAACTGGACATCTTGTGAGATATATATTCAGCCCGTAGTAAGATGGAGACACATATACCCTTTATGATCTGGGCCATAGCCCATGAAGACATATGGTTTAGATCTAAAATTTAGCTTATGACAATTGAATGGTCGCAAATTGGGCCAACATTGACATCCAAAGGTACGAAGAAATTTATAATCTAGTGGATGACAAAATAGTTTTTGAAAAGGAGATATATGATTAAGCACTGATGTAGGCATGTGGTTGATAAGAAAGATTGAAGTAAAAAAGGTCTCGGCCCAATATTTTTGTGGGACAAATGCATGGGCTAAGAGAGAAAGTCTGGTCTCGACAATATGTCAATGCCATCGTTCGACGGTGACGTTTTGAGCATGGGAGTAAGGACACGTCACTCGATGATTAATCTCAGTGGATTGAAAATTTTTATGGAGTGAGCAAAATTCTCCACCCCAGTCAGTTTGAACCGAACCAACATGAGAAGATAATTTTTTTTTTTTTTTTTTTTTACAAATTGTAGGAAGGCTAAAAAAATAATAGACACATCCGATTTAGAATGTAGAGGAAATAACCAAATATATTTAGAAAAATCATCTACTATAGACGAATAAAAACGACAACCAGTGGAGGAAGGCACAGGCGCCGGTTCTCAAACATCAAGAAATAAAAGATTAAAAGGCTTGCTTGACTGAGATGAAGATGAGGGATGAGGTAGAGAATGAGAATTTGCTTGAGGACATGTAGACCAGGTAGCAAGCTAACCACTGTTTGTAAGAGGAAGCTGAAATTTATTGATGGTGAACGTAGTGGTGCGAGTATTGGGATGGCCAAGGTGGGAATGCCAAATTTATGTGGATGTACGTTCACCTATCAGAGCTTGAGGAGGCGGCATTGTTGAAACATCAATGGGCAATTCATAAAGCCCATTCCTAACGCTGCCCTGAAGAAGTGCTCACCGACTGTGCAAATTCTTCACAAAGAAAAAGTTGGAGTGGAACTTAAAGAAGACAAAATTATCAAAGCAGAATTAGCAAACAAAAAGTAAATTTTAAGTAATAGAAGGAACTTGAAGAAATTTGTGAAGAAGAAATTTGCCAGAGGGAGAGTGCAGTTGTGCAAATCCTATGTTTTGTATAGGAAGAGTAGATGCATCTTCAATACTGACTTGGTCTGATCCCTGATAAGAAGCATCATCCAGATTAAGATTTGCAAAATCAGCAATGAAGTGATTTGTTGCAGCTATGTCCGGGAACCATGAACTGGACGTAGCACCAGTAGAGACAACTGATGTGTAATGGGCCGCAAGAGAAGAAGGTGCTAGGGCTTGATAAGCCTGATTAAATCTATGATAGTAGATAATGGTCGTGTGACCAGGCTTTTGACAAACCTGGCACACAGGTCAACCAAACGATTGAGTAAGAAATTGAGGAGAGCCTCCTCGGCGACCCCATGTCTCGCCTTCTACGAAAGAAACTTCCTTTGCTTCTACCCTCAAGGGAACTGGGAAGAGCTTGCCAAGTGGTATTGTCCGCTGCAAGGTGACTACCTGAGAGCAGAGAGTTAGCCTAATGTGCAAGTCTAGATTCATGATTTAGGAGATAACTAAAAACTTAGGGTGTTGACAGAGGGTCAGGCAGAGTGGTTATAGAGGTGACCAGTGATTCATGGTCACTGCCAAGGCCAACTAATAAGTAAATGATGAATTCGGAAGATGAAAGTGGTTGGCCAGCTGCTCCAAGGGTCACTACAAGAGAGGTGGCTTTATGAAAATATTCAGTAATGGAGTCTAATCCTTTCTTCAAGGTAGCTAATTGAAATTGGATTTGCATAATGTGGGTAGAGCTTTGAGCGGAAAAAAAGTTGTGGAGTGTGGTCCAAACCTCATGGGAGGAGGTGGAGCAGTTCAGAACCTGAGCAAGGACAATATTGGAGAGGGAGGCATTTATGGAGGAAATAATTAACTGATCTTGCAATACCCAGTGAGTATAGTCGGGGTTAGGCTGATTATCAATGGTGGGAGGAGGCATTTTGATAGAGCCATCAACGAAGCCAAAGAGTCGATGACCCTTAAGAAACAGAACAATTAGTGCTTTCCACAGTAAATAATTATTAATGTAAGTTTAATAGTAATGAAATATGTAAAGGAGTTGATGATAGTGGGGTTGATGGTGGGAGGGTGAGAGGAGGTGGAGATTTCTGAGGATTATGGGTTAGCCATTGTGTTCTGTGATTAAAATGATGGACGTTAGTCCTGTAGTGGCTCTGGTACCATAACAATGGAAATGAATTTCAAAGAAAAAAAAGAGTGTACGACATGTATTTGATAAAATGCCTCAAGGACCACTACTGCTTTCATTTGTGTTTCTCAGTTTTTGTACACCACCGATATTACATTTCCTCAACATATTTATACAAACTTTTAGAAAGAGAAATGACCAATCACAATCCTTGATCACACGGTTCATATCACTCATCCAGTTATGCAAGAATATTCTAGAGCTAGGACATGTGTAATGCTATAATTTGTGCTTGCATGATTCTTTTCTAGAAGTTTCAAATTTTGGTAATTTCTTTTGGTTGTTCCACCATGGTCTGTGAGCAAGCTGTTTCTGCCATGTGTTCTTCTTAAGGAATGATTGCCTTCAGCAATTTCATGTTTCTCATGTGAATGGAGCTAGTGATCATGCTCATCGCAGGACCATTGAATAACCAACTATTAACGATCGAGACACAATATACTAAATTATAAACAACAAAATAAATTCTTAATTTAATAACAAACACGAATGACTTCATGATCGATGGACAAAAGCGCTGTATCAATCATAGTCCTTGTTGTTGAATCTTTATTTCCCTTGAGCTTGCAATAGTTCAAGAACTATGTTACAATAGGCATCATACCTTATCTGGTATAATTCATTGGCATTGCCAGACATGCCCGCAGCAGGTATGAAACACGTGAACATGCAAACCATGAGAAACAGAATAAGGCATGCATAACCTAGGTATGTATATATATATATATATATATATATATATATATATATATAGTAGACTAGTGATCGCTATGTACAAGATGAGCTAAACTTTTATGAAAGACTTGAAATCCAACATATTCCAATACAGTATTCCTTTCTTATCGAAACATTTCATTATCTCAATTTGCCAGCCATATACAATGACGACTTTGTCAATGTTGAGAGTATTATATATGCATTATTTATAGTGCATGATCTTCGATCTTCATCTTAATTTCATGACAAATTATATATGTCCATCTTCATCATCACGGGTGTCCAGTCATTTCTAATTTGATGAAAACACCATTTCTTTGTTGTGATTAATTTGAAATGTGGGATGCATGAACCATTAAGCTGAGCGTGTCTCCTTTTTTTTAATATTTCCTTCCCATTTATAAGACTCAATTCACTTTAGTATGCCAACTTAATGACTAGCTAGATCCCATACGAATTTAACGTATAGCCTTCATGTTTAAGTAATTCTAATCATGTAGTTGTAGTATTTATTCTCTAGTTCAAACATATATTGTTAAAGTGCACGTGTCAAGAACTATTAAAGTTGATGTAATTTTCATAATTACTGTTATGCATATTCTGTTTAATGCTTTGCTATATTTAGCTTGTTATATTTAATTTATATGTATTGGGACTCATATTCCCATTTAATGCATTGTGTGTATCCATGTGATTAAATAGTCTGTAACCAAGAAGTTTAAAGGACAAGGAATTTACAGAATCGATCCTACAGATTAGAGGATAGAGTTTTCCCTTCATATCTCTGTTTTTACTTTTCATTTTTATTTTAACTCCAATAATTGGTATCAGAGCCAGGTTCAATTGGAAAAAGGGTGATATGGCAGCATGAAGTTCTTCTCCTACTGTTCCAATATTCAGTGGAAAAAACAATGACTATTGGAGTATCAAAATGAAGACTCTTCATGTCACTTGATCTTTGGGATGTGGTAGAAAATAAGGTCACTGTTATTGTAGAAGGAACCTCTGAAACAAACCAAAACAAGAAAGACAGACAAAGAGATGCTAAAGCTTTGTTTACTCTACAGCAAGCTGTCAGTGAAGCTGTCTTTTGAAGATTGATGAGGACCACAACTTCAAAGCAAGCCTGGGAGATCCTGCAACAAGACTTTCAAGGTAATCTCAAAGTTAAAACCATTAAGTTTCAAGGTTTAAGAAGAGAACTCGAGAATACGAAAATGAAAGAGTCTGAAAATGTAAAAGACTATTGTTCTAGGCTTATTGAGATCATAAATTAGATGAGCGTTTATGGAGAAGAAATAACGGATGCAAGAATAGTTCAAAAAATTCTTATTAGTCTCACAGAGAAATATGACCATATGGTTGCTGCTATTGAAGAGACTAGAGACCTTTCCACTCTTTCTGATACTAAATTAATGGGATCCTTATATGCCCATGAACAAAGAATTGATAGAAGAGGTGAAGGTTCCTTAGAGAATGCATTTCAGTCTAAGGTTAACTTGAAAAATTAGAAACCAAAAGATTCTAAAAAGAAGTACAAAAGTGGAACAAAATGAGGAGAAAGTTCTCAAAGAAAAGGAAACTCGAAAGGAGATTTTCCTTCTTGTGGTATTTGTAAAAAAAACAATCACCTTGAAAAGGATTGTTATCATCAAGGGAAGCCTCAATGCACTAATTGTAAGAAGTTTGGCCATATTGAAAAAGATTGTAGATTCAAAATAAAAATCAGCAAGCCAACTACACTGAAGAAAAGGAGGAGCAATTGTTCTATGCATATCAAACCATTGTTGATCAGAAAAGTGAAAAATGGTTCCTTGATAGTGGCTGTGGCAATCACATGAATCCAAATGAATGTATGTTTTCAAAAATTGATAGATCTATCAAAGTAAAAGTGAAACTTGGAAATGGTGATTTAGTAGAATCAAAAGGAAAATGCACAATCACCTTGGAAACTAATAAAGGAACCAGGTTTATTAATGATGTTCTTTTAGGTCCAAGTCTTGATCAAAGTTTATTGAGTGCTGGTCAAATGATGCAAAATGGATACTCTTTATTGTTTGAGAAAGAAGTGTGTACCATTTGTGATTTAAAACATCATAAGCAGGTTGTGGCAGAAATTAAAATGGGAAATTGTAGGAATTTTCCCATACAATGGCAGTATCAAAAAGCTATGGTTGCTAAGCTTGATGATACAACTCTTTGGCATCGAAGGTTTAGTCACTATAACCTTAATGCCTTGAGAGTTTTGAATCAAAAGAATATGATCAGTAATCTGCCGCTACTTGATTCTAATATGTCTGTATGTGAGGGTTGCATGTTAGGGAAGCAACACAGACTACCTTTTCCTAAAGGGGGAGCATGGAGAGCTAAAAAGTTGATGTAATTTTCATAATTACTGTTATGCATGTTTTGTTTAATGCTTTGCTATATTTAGCTTGTTATATTTAATTTACATGTATCAGAACTCATATTCCCATTTAATGCTTTGTGTGTATCCGTGTGACTAAATAGTCTGTAACCAAGAAGTTTAAAAGACAAGGAATTTACAGAATCAATCCTATAAATTAGAGAAATGAGTTTTTCCTTCATATCTCTGATTTTGCTCTTCATTTTTATTTTAACTCCAACAACAACATCCTCTGATTTCAGGAGATCATCTCTCTAGCTATAGCTAGTTAAATGATTTGCGTAAATTTATTGTGTAAATCTTGTTTAGGCAAAGCCCTCGGCCGATCTTCTGTCGTCACAATAAAAAAAAAATTAAGGATAAAAACTGAGGTTGCTTTCCACTGTCAATACTTGCAAGTGGCTGCCGATTAGACAAGGCTGTGTTGTAGAATTTGCTAGAGAGTGGATATTATTCGTGAACCAAAGCTTGAAGTGACTGAAAGTGAAAGGTTTGCAGCAATGATCGGACTTCTGATAAGGCATAGCTTTCAATACACTAGTAGTCATCTGAGCGGCTATGATAACTGTGATCTGTGGGTCGATGTTTTCTAGTCTTATTACGTACAGTGCTCTCGTATGGATGGATGCATGTTCCATCCTTGTACGTTTTTTGGCCCAACAAAGATGCTTGGATGGCAAAGCTGCTTTAGTTAGAAGTGCCTTGATGCCGGCTTGCGTCTTAAAACCTACAGTGCTTCTATTCTCTTCTTCTTTCTGTTCTTTCCATTTGGTTGTTGATAAATCGGAGTGCTAGCTTGGTATTAAGGGAAGAGATTCTTATCCTCATCCCCATCAAAACTCCCAAGTAACAGAAATGCCATTGATGGCACACCCCATCAAACTCTCCACAGCTTTCCCCCCCTTATCCGCACGCCTAATGTATGACCTTCTCTACATATTTTCACTCCGACATGATTTACAGCCAACAGAACAGTTATGGATGGACTTGTGACGATCAGATATACTTTGATCCCATATCTTTGATACCAAAAGGGCCCAGCTTCTTGATCTTTTGTGTGAAGGTTTTTTGTCTTATTACTTTTGGGCTACTTCCTCGTGTTGGGTCTTTGATTTGTGTTCCCCCCCTCCCAGCTTGAAACTGTTCTATTTCTACCGAGGCCCCTATATATCCCACTCCCAGCATCTTGTAGGTAAGTACGAAGTTATATGAGTTTGTTTATTTTTATAATTCCTCTCAATTCATTTAATTTTATTTCATCTAATTATTACAATTTTTTTAAATTCTCATATAAAATAAAATAAACAATTCAACTTTTTCAAATTTTAAAACAAAACTATTACAACTTAGAAAGATATGAAGTGAAGTCATCGACTGAGAAGAAGAAATTCTGAATTGTATTATTGTATTCAATCTGGAGTTACAGCTTTACTTTTATACATGTAAAATACTAAAGGCTATAAAGGTAAAAACATCATAACCAACATAACTAATTAACAGAATTAGTTATCTAATAGTTCCCCTCAAGATGAATTGTATATATTATGCACATTCATCTTGGACAAAAGAGAAAAGAAAGAATTAAAACCTAATGGTTTAGTTAGGATGTCTGCAACTTGATGAGCTGAAGATACATGTAAAGTTCGAATGATGCCAGATTGTATTTTCTCCATTATCATGTGACAATCTAACTCAATATGCTTTGTTCTTTCATGAAACACTAGGTTGGCAGCAATATGTAAAGCAGCTTGGTTATCACAGAGCAATAGTGAAGACTTGAAAAGTGTTTGATGCAAGTCTGAAAGAAGAGAAATAATCCAAGTAATTTCACATACTGCACATGCCATGGATCTGTATTCGGCTTCAGCAGATGACCTGGAAACAATTTTCTGCTTCTTTGATTTCCAAGACACAAGTGAATCTCCAATGAACACACAGAAACCAGAAACTGATCTTCTTGTGTCAGAGCAGTTAGCCCAATCTGAGTCAGCAAAAGCTTTTAATTGAATGGAAGAGGATGCTGAAAAAAAAAAAGTCGTTGTCCTGGAGCTTTTTTAATGTATTTCAAAATTCTCATAGCAGTTTGCATGTGTGGCACTCGAGGTTGATCAAGAAACTGGCTTAAATGATGCACAGAAAAGGAAATGTCTGGTCGTGTATTGGTAAGATACAATAATCTTCCAATAAGTTTTCTATAACTTGTGCTATCTTCTATTAATTCCCCATCTTCCTTGCTGAGCTTACAATGAGTATCCATAGGAAAGTTTACTGGCTTGGAACCAAGTAAACCGGCACTATTTATTAACTCCAAAGCATACTTTCTTTGACATATGGAAATGCCTTGTTTACTTCTAGAAATTTCCATACCCAAGAAATACTTGACAGGGCCAAGATCCTTCAATTTAAACTGATCATTAAGAGCAATTTTAATTGATTCTATAGCTGCCATGTTACTGCTAGCTAAAAGTATATCATCTACATATACTAATAAAGCAACAAATTCAGTTCCTTTTTGCCTTGTGAATAAGGAGTAGTCTGACTTGGATTGCTGAAAACCAAGTTGAAGTAGGGCTGCTGTGAATTTGGAATTCCACTGTCTAGAAGCCTGTTTTAGGCCATAGAGTGACTTCTACAATTTACACACTCTAATGTCCCCCTTTCGAAGATATCCAGGTGGTAACTTCATGTAAACATCCTCATCTAAGTCTCCATATAGAAATGCATTGTTGACATCAAGATGAATAAGATGCCAACTATGTATTGCAGCCAATGATAAAAAACATCTTACTGTCACCATTTTTGCAACATGGGAAAAAGTTTCAAAAAAATCAGGACCTTCTCTTTGAGTATATCTTTTTGCTACTAGCCTTGCCTTATATCTCTCAATTGAACCATCAGCCTTATATTTAATTTTATAAATCCACTTACAACCAATTGGAATTTTATTTGGTGGGAGTTCAGTAAGTGTCCAGGTGTAATTTGATTCTAGAGCAGCTAGTTCAAGGGACATAGCTTCTCTCCAATGAGGATGATGGACAACTTGATGATAAAATTCGGGTTCTATTTGAGATGAAATGGATACACTAAATGCACGATGTGAGGATGACAATTTTGAGTAAGATATAAAATCAGAAATGTTGTAAGGAGTACCTGCTTGCTTACAGAACATACCTTCAGGAGATGTGTTAGAGGTAGAGGTTGCAAGATGGCAATGATAATTCTGCAAATATCCAGGAGCTTTATGCTGTCAAATAGATTTTCTCAAGTGAGGAAATTGAGTTTCATCTTGAATATTGAGCTGATTTGGTGTGTTTGAAGAAGTAGTATTTGGTGAATCAATGATGGTAGGTTCAAAATGAGATATTGTTTCAGGCTGAGGTGTGGGCTATCTATTTGTAGTAGATATTGTTTCTGGAATGTATTTGGGTATCACAACTTGAGATGGAGCAGGAGAGGATTTAAGATCAGAAGAAAATGGAAAAATTGTTTCATGAAACACAACATCTCTAGAAATAAGGAATGAATTTGACTCGAGATCAAACAATTTATATCCTTTTGGCACAAAAGGATTTCCTATAAATATACATTTTCTAGCTCTAGAGTCAAACTTGGATCTATTTTGAGTAAGAGTTGAAGCATAACATAATGAACAAAAAACTTTCAAGTTTGTATATGAAGGAATGTTTCCATATAAAACTTTATGAGGTGACTAATTATTTAGAAGAGGAGAAGGAATCCTATTTATTATATATGTGGCTGTGAGTATATATTCACCCCAGAAATTCAAAGGCACATTTGATTGAAACCTCAAAGCTCTAGCTACATTGAGAAGATGTTGGTGTTTGCGTTCTACTATGGAATTTTGTTGTGGTGTTTCCACACAAGATTTTTTATAGACAATACCTTTTGAAGAGAATAAATCTAACATATTAAACTCTAGACCATTATCAGTTCTTACACACTGAATTTTTGTTTTAAATTGTGTAAAAACTAGACTATAAAAGGAATTGAAAATATTCCTCACATCTGATTTAAACTTCATGAGATAAACCCATGTTGATCTTGAATGATCATCAACTATTGTTAGAAAGTATCTAAATCCATCATGGGTAGGAACTGAGAAAGATCCCCATATATCACAATGCAGTAATTGAAAATGAGAGCTAGCATTGTAATCATGAGTATGAAATGACAATCTTTTCTGTTTTGCTAAGGGACATACAGAACAATGATTTGTATGTACCTCTTTATTTGGAAAAGAAATCTCTGGAATTGATCTAGAAAGAACTTGCAATCTAGCTAATGATGGGTGGCCAAGTCTGCAATGCCAGAGATGGAATTTTGAATTTATTACAGAATTGGTATTTGAGAAGGTAGAAAAACTGTCAACAGCATGAGCTTATGGTTGTTGCAGTAGATATAGACCAATAACTCTTCTACCCTTCCCAATCATCCTCCATGGGGTAAGGCCCTGAATATAGCAATCATTAGATGTAAAAATAAAACAACATTTCTGATTGGAGGTTAGTTTACTGACAAAAATTAGATTATATGAGAAAGATGGCACACATAGCACATCTTTTAGAATTAACTGATCAGATATTTGTACACTTCCAATATGTGTAACTGGACCATTTTCACCATTTGGAAGTTGCACAGAGGAATTGAGTTTCAGAGAAATATTTGTAAAACAATCAACTGAATGGATTATGTGGTCTGTGGTACCTGTATCGATGATCCAGGTGTTTGGAATTGAAATGCTTGGCATGTTTACATTAAAAACCAAGCTGGAAACAGATTTATGGGATGAATTTATACCTGCCGAAGATGATAACAGGTTTGGAATGGAAGAGATAATTGCTGCTTGGTGACTATCCTGAGATGGTTGTTTGTTGTGGATTAAAGCAAGTAATTGCTGACATTCTTCTTGAGAGAAAGGCAGTGAATTTGTGGATTCAAAAGAATTACTCGCAGATTGAGCCATGACTTGATTGGCTGTGGAAAATTTCCCTTTCTGCTGTCTATAGTTGGGAGGATACCCATGGATCTTGTAGCATTTATCAACTGTATGGTTGGTCATCCCATAGTGAGTACATAACAACTTTTCTTTTCTTCCTTGCTGCCTCCCAAAATTCTGTTTAGGATTTTCTGCTTTCTTACTCAAGAATGCTGCTGTTTCAACATTGAACGTGTAGATCCAACTTCTTGTTGTTTCTCCTCTTGGATAATCAGAGAAAATACTTTGGTAATTGGTGGCAGTGGATCTATAAGCAAAATCTGTCCTCTAATGTGAAAGAAATTTTCATTCAATCCCATAAGGAACTGAATGGCATGCTGTCTATGTTGATATTCTAAAAAAAATTTGACAACACCACAACTGCAAGATTTTAATGCTCCACACGTACAATTGGGAATCTGATTGTAGTTAAGTACTTCATCCCATAAGCACTTAAATTTTCGATAGTAAGCACTTACATATAACTGATCTTGTGACAATGAAGCAAGATCCTTCTGTAGTTGAAAAATTCTTGGCCCGTTTCCATGAGAAAATTGATTCTCTAATTCTTCCCACATTTCTTTTGCAGTTGTTGCATATATAATTGTTCCTGCAATGTCCTTCAAGACAAAGTTCAAAATCCAAGACAGTATCATGTTGTTGCATCGCTCCCATGATTCATACAAAGGATCAGAATTAGTTGGTTGTTGTATAACTCCACTGATGAACCCCATCTTGTTCTTTGCCTTCAAAGTAATTTGCATTGATCTACACCATGTATGGTAATTATCCCCAGTGAGGACTTGAGAAACCAACATAGAACCAGTCAAATCTCCATTCTGTAGATGGTAGGGATCCGCTAGTTGATCACGCGTTTAAACAGAATTAGAGTTTGAAATAGGATTAGAGTTTGGCACATCAGCCATCGCAGTGAGAGAAAAAAGATGGAACCCTAGAGTTTTATCTCTGAAACCATGTTACAACTTAGAAAGATATGAAGTGAAGTCATCGACTGAGAAGAAGAAATTCTGAATTGTATTATTGTATTCAATCTAGAGTTACAGCTTTACTTTTATACATGTAAAATACTAAAGGCTATAAAGGTAAAAACATCATAACCAACGTAACTAATTAACAGAATTAGTTATCTAATAAAAAATAATATTAAAAAAATATATTCTAATAATATTTTATTTAATTTTTAACTTTAATCTTAACTCATCTCATTTTATTTACAAAAACAAACGAGGATTCCAAAGCTATACCATTCCGGTGCGTGAAAAACAAATAATAAAGTGATGTGATTTTAGAAATAAATTAACCTTTCCAAATTTGGCCACCTTGGACCTAAGTCACATTTTTATAGAATTGAAATTATAACTTTAGAGCTACTTTCATATAAATAATTTAATTTATATGTTTCTATCAATTTAAATTTTTAGGATAAGTTGTGATCTCATATGGTACTATTAGAGCAGAAGTCTTGAATTCAAACTCTTACTCTAGTCATTTGGATTCGGAGATGAGTTGAGATGAGTTGTGAATAGTAATGAGATTTGTGAGTTAAAGTTGATGAATAATAATGAATAGTAGTAAGATGAGTTGAGAATCCAAACCGGACACTTACAAATTAGTAATAGAAAAGTTCAAAATCGTTCCTCTTGCTTTCTTAAAAAGGAAAAAAAAAACAAATGAGAAGGTTCTATAATATGTTATCAAGTAGGAAAAAAGATAGAAAAATGAAGTAAACTTTATAATATGTTAAAAGAAAAGACTTGGACAATAATGAATATTGTAAATTCTACTTGATATATTTACTTTTCTCAATTAAAGCTGCACAAGATAAAAAGTCAAAAGTACTCCTTATAATTCGTATGATATAGATTGAAAGGGTATAGTTTCCCAAAAATTATGGAAAGAATTTGGAGATGCGTGAGAAACGTATGTATGCCACAAATTTCATCCCAAAATCGTGGGAAGTGCTGAAATTTGAAGTCCCGTACGTCAAAAGTCCAGTCCATTTATGGCCAACTGCGTGCCGTTTTCCATGCCCTAAGAGAATTTCATTTTCGTCAATACCTATTAATTAGCTTTGCCCCGTAAACTACGGAGAAGAAGTTAAGGTTCATGAAATGGCGGAACGTTGATGGCTGACTAATGCCAAATTAATTAGTTCTCATTTCATACTGGAATTCCACTCTAACTTAGTAATTAATTATAAACTATATATTTATTTTCCTCTTTGAGTTGGAAGGAGCGAGGAAGCAAAGTGCGAGGAAGTTGCTAGAAGTCGTTGTTTACCTATATAATATATGAAAGATGCCTAATTGTTTGACCAGAAACTTGGTTGAAGGACTACGACTTCAATGTAAAGGCCAGTGGTGTTGCGTCATTGAAGCGAGTACATGCATCATTCTTGCATGCAATGATGCAATAATCCTAACTCTGCCAAGAAATTAAGTTGCTAACCATGCATGCATATAATATATATACATGATCATGTATGGTTACCGTCCACGTGGTTTTTGAACTTCTAGCTAGCATGGGAAAAAATAGAAACAAAGAAAAAAAAAAAAAGATACTTAATTATGGGGACCAAGACCTGGAATTTCCAAGTGCAATAATGTATTAGTACTCCACTATGGAGTCTACTTAATTTGTTTTTTTTTTTTTTTTTTACATGCAAAATTACCAAGGTTTTCATTTAAATGATTAGCGCCTCTTTTTCTTTGTTGTTGTTGTTGTTGTTTTTTTTTTTTTTTTTTTTTTTTTTTATCATCTTTTTCTTATTGTCTATTTTGCTTTAATTAAATTGTATTGTCTCTTATATAAAATTACATTTTTACCCCTAAGATTTCTTTTAGCAAAAATTTAGTTAAATTTTGTCATCCTCTCATGCTATGACACGCTTGGATTAGGCTCATGACCAATAGTTTTTTGGAATAACACCCTATCGAATGAGCTATTTAGAAATAAGACCATCTAATAATTTTTATTCCCATTAACATTCACAAAAATTTGGTCCAGTCATTTAGGATTATCGCACTAAAGAATGTCAAATAACGTTCTGTTCTTGTTCATTGCTGTTTTACATTTTTATTAGTTTAGTTCAAAACATTCAACTTTTAAAATTATCTTCGTATATACAAATAATGTAGACCTAGGCATGAGCCTTGTAGTAAAAGAAAACTATACATAAGTTGGGAAGATCAATTTTATTAACAAAACAAATTACATTTCCGTAATACAAGTTAACTATCTTCTTGATGTTCTGATCATGTGTGAAACACATACGTGCTCGCAGCTAACAAACACTAAACTTTACAATAGTTGTATATATATCTCTGGACTTAACTTGTTAATAAACCATGTTTTGATTCACATATCTATCTTCGGCTTGCTATATTTGCTACTATTGATTATTATGTTTTATAATTAACAAATCTGTACAACACTTTTACATTTTTTAGTTCATTATTATATTAACAATTATTATTTTTCCTTGATGATTCTCAATTTTAATGATTAATTCTAATTGATATGCATTGTAAAGATTATATCTTTCCACATAAAGATGCAGCAACACTTTCACCAGGACATGTGTCTTGCAAAATCTAACCAATGCGTCACGCAAAAATTTAGCCTTTGTTCAGGATCACCAAGCAAGGGTATCCCGATCGACACATTGCTCAGGAATTTAGAGTATCACAAGAAAATAAGCCTTACTCGAGATCACCAAGCAAGTCCAGTTTGAAGGACACATTGGTTGGTCATTCCGAGCATTGAAAGAAAATAAATCTTGCTCAAGATAATCGAGCAAGGTCATTTCGACTGACACATTGCTCAGTAATTCCGAGCACCACAAGAAAATAATTATTTTTTGAGATCACGTAACAATTTCAATTTAACGGAGACACTGGTTAGTAATATCGAGCAGCAAGAATTTAATCCTTGCTCGGGTTTGCCAAGCAAGGCAAGTTTGGCTAACACATTGCTCTAAAATTCCAAGCATCATAAGAAAGTACTCATTACTCAAAATCACTGAGCAAATCCAATTCGAAGGACACGCTATTCGAAAATCTCAAGCATCGCAAGAAAATAACCATTGTTTGGGATAACCGAGCAAGACCAGTCCGACTGACATATTTCTCGGTTATGCCATCTTCAACCGGACATACATGCCTTGCATGTGAAATCTTTACTAGTATGTAAATCTTTAAGAAAGTAATTATTCATTATGATTTTCTTATTAAAGGTTATAAATTTCTGCATATTGGTTCTGTTCAAGTTGTTGTTAAGCCTCTTACTTATAAGGATATAAAAGCTTATGTGCTTCTATGTTTGAGAGATACTAGATTCAAAAAAACTGAAACTAGTATAATTGGTATGATTCAATCATCTTTGTTTAATGATCTTGTTCATTTTGATTGCTTTCTTGATCTAACCCTTGTTTTGTTTGATTCTAATATTCTCAAGACTTTAACTTTGAATATTTTAACATCTGGTTATAATGATACAGGTGAAAGTAGCAAACTTCTTGCTATTGTTTATCCTATTTATTATAGTGTTAAAAACTAATTTAAATCTAAAGTTGTTTTGAAAAATTCAGATGATAAAACTTTTCTAATACAAAGTTATATATATTTTTTATGCTAAGTTGTAAATTCTAAAAATGATTTATTGGAAATATGTTACTCTACATAATGAATGGTTATTAGAACCTGAATCTCAGCCTGTTAAGTTTGTTCCTGATGATGAGATCAACCTTGACTATATTGTGCAATATCTTGATGATACTGTTATATTGACTATCACCGGACTTAAATTGGCCTTGATGGTACTGTTAAAATAAAGAATATTATTATACATCAGCCTACACTCTCCACATACTTTACGTGGCATCATTTTTTTTTTTAACCTACAATATTAAGTGTGCTGCGCAGGAAGCTGCTGTAAATATTTTCTCCATTTTAAAGTCTGGTCATATTATAGATAACTCGAGATCTTCAAGCATCCGCCACTGATTGCGGCAGTACTCATTGACCAGTAATCGATATCATGTGTGTGGGTCATAGTCATAGAGACCTTTCAGGAACCCAAGTGGAGCCACACGACACTCACATGCACCAAGGACACGAGCTTCACTAACATCTAAAGTAAGGTTCTGTTATGTATGTTTTTCATTTCTTAAACTTGAAATTATACTTGCTACTTTTTGACAAACCTAGAGTGATCGCTGGAACAATTATATATAAATGCTCCCAACGATCATGAAGCTTCGCAGCTTACCCGCAGGATCAACATACACAAATTCACTACCAACTTCGCTAGAGCCCCGAGCTAGTTTAGATCACCTCCGCCAGTATCTTCTTTTTCACTAGAACTGTGCCATGGCCTCTAACATTAGCTCGACTAGTATGGCCATCCTGGCTCTTACACTTGCCCTCTTTGTGCAAGGCACTCTAGGTGCGTATGGGCGCTCATACGTACTTACTTTCAATACCAAAACATCCACTTTAATTTCCTGCTTGATTTACAATATATATTCACTCATATTCTTATTGCTTAATGCTACGATATATATATATATATATATATATATATATATGATTCGTTTTTCTCTCATTAATTTGGAATGTGATATGGTAACACTATTGCAGGAGGAATAATATGTGAGCATCTAGACCAGGACACATGTGCGTTCGCAGTGTCATCTTCCGGCAAGCGCTGCGTGCTTGAGAAGCACGTGAAAAGGAGCGGGGAGGAAGCATACACATGCCGTACATCAGAAATTGAGGTCGACAAACTGAAGGAATGGATCGAGACTGACCAATGCATCAAAGCATGTGGGCTCGATCGGAAAACACTGGGAATCTCATCAGACTCTCTCCTAGAGTCTCGTTTCACCGAAAAGCTTTGCTCACCTCAGTGCTACGAGAGCTGCCCCAACGTTGCTGATCTATACTTCAATCTTGCTGCTGGTGAAGGTAAGCATGCATCATTTATGAAGTTCTTATTGCGTGCAAGCTAAGAAAATGCTACCTAATTAATGTCTAGCCGGAACTTATTAACATTTATTGGGTAGGCGTGTTTCTTCCCAAATTATGTGAAGCACAAACAAATCCGCGGCGAGGGATGTCTGAGATTCGTAGCTCTGGTTTTGTTGCACCGGGACCCGTGGAGGCTGCGAAATTCACCGTTGCAACAATAGCTGCCCCAGCACTGGCACCATACTAGAAGAGATTGATTACATATAATATACAAAGGCTTGGTATTTATGTTACAATAATGATCAAGTCACACCGAGGCAGGGATATATACATATATATATATATATATATATATATATATATAGTAGCCGTACATTGAAGTGCACAGCCATCTGTTGGTGTGTGCATTCAAATTACGTGTCTTGGCTGTGTTCTTCAAATCAATAAAACAGAGCTGCGTGCCTCAGGTATACTCGTAGTCTCTGTAGGTGTAGATTAGCACGTAGAAGGTTGCATGGTATCATACTCTTGCGTCTCTGTGTGATGTATTGGCTATGAATTTACCCTGTTTTTCTTTTCCTTTTTTTTTTTCCCAAACTTGAGCTGCTGCAAATAAATTAATTAATATGATTTTTGTACGTATTTATATAATTTGCACATCAGTACTACTAATGCGAGTAAAACCTGGATGAATTAATTTCTATATACAGATCAACAGTCAGGCCGGGAATCGTGAGATGATTAACTATAGGTTGAATATTCGTTAACATGGAACAGATCGATCAAGGCCAAGGTGAAGAGAGATTTAATTAGACTATCTTGATAAGAGCGATGTTACGATTTGGGGACTGCATTGCAAGTCTAATTAATTTTATCTTTAAATTTTTTCAAAATTATAATAATATTCTTATCAAAATAGTACTTTTTTCTATTTAATGAAGGACTTGCACATGCAATTCTCAAATAGGGACTACAAATAGAATTTTTCTCTTATTAAACAAGTAAATAACAATAATATAATCTTCTGTTTGTCATGCTAGCGTGTTATTTAATCGTCTAATTAATCTATATTCTAACACTACTACGTCTTCTCTCTTCAAATTAAGACCTTGAGTCCATATTATAAATAAAGGGATATTGATTGAAAGAAAGGAAAAAAAAAAAAAAAAAAAAAAAACAGAATTTTATTGAAGTTGCTAATCATACCACATGAATCTCTTCATGTTCTAAAGCGCCATTTCTACGTATGGCCGTGCGGGATATTACCTGATTAATTACGATGGCATAAAATTAAGATAAACCTTTAAAACGAAACAAATTAAACTTACCACGGGCAGCAAAAACTCTATCCGCTGTTCTAATTTTGCTGTCGTGTTTGAAGTCATGTGTTCAAAAATAATCAAATGCCACGTACTTTCAACACGATCGATATCCCCAGCGTATACGTACGTACGTAGTTCAAATGTTAATTAATCCGAGTCATGAAAGCGCGCATTTTGTTTGACTAATTTTGAGTTCTAATTTGAATTATATATATACACTGCTTTCATATTATATATAAAAATACCACATACTAATTTTGGGTCTTATTCTAAAATTGTGATCAAACATTCAAACTAACATATAAACGGATAAATATTATTATGTCATCACTAATTATACTTATTTTTAATAATAATCGTTTTTTTTTTTTAATCTTACGGGCTTTTTGGTCATCTCATCACTTTTTGTTTTGAAATAAGTTTTAAGGCTTTCAAAAATAATTCATTAATATTTAAGGGTGCCCCTCGAAGAAAATTCAAGCTGTCCAACGTACCCTTCCCTCTTAACTTTAATATTCCAAGCTTCCATCTGTTCATTTTGTCTTTGTTTGAATTTTTTTATTAATGTATTTAATGCTTTGGGAGGTGTAACTCAGTATAGACTCTAAATACCACATACTGTCACCCCTATAATACAGTAATTACATGCAACTTGTGAATATCAAACGTACTGAATAAAAATTAAAAAAAAAAAAAAAACTTGAAATTAAAAACAAGAACTAGACTAATTAAACATGAGTGCTAGTGCCTCAAGCTTAATGGGTAGTCCAGCCATTACGGATCATCAGCCAAGGAAGGCATAGCTTAATTAATTAATCTGAATTTTCATTACTCATGTGATGCAGAAAAGAGCAAAATTTGGCATTCAGCTCCTCTTTGGGCAGGTCCATCCTATAGATGGAGTTTAACGGACACCAGTAAAAACTACGCATTTCACAAAAATAAAATCTATACCTGCTCACACCCACCCCTCACTCCCATCGACGGAAACACAAAAACACTTCCAGTGGTCTGCGACTTTGCATCCCCTCTCCCTCTCTCTCTCTATCTCTCTCTCTCTCATTTTCTTCTTTCCATCTGCCCAGAATGCGACCTTCGTCCCCCCCCTCTGAAACATTTCTTCTCACAATGAAGTTTTTTCATTCTATCCATCATCTAAAGCACCAGACCACTTTGAAATCCACCATTAATATTTAGGTGATTAAGTTCTAGACCCAAGTCTCACATTGAATCTAGGTGTGCAATTTGATGGTTTTTAAACCAGAAATTGAGCTCTAAAACGGAGGAAAAATGAAAAAATTACTTTATTATTATTATTATTATTTTGTTGTAATTTGGAGGTTACCTTACTCAGTGGAGACTGCTTCTAATAGTTGGACTTCAAACCAAAATGAGCTCAAAATTATAGCTTGAATGGATCTGTTAGCCGAGGGGTGGGGGACGAAGGAGGAGGATTTCTTCGGGGGTTGGGGAAGAAGAAAATGAGACAGAGAGAGAGGGGTTTCGAGAGAAGGAAAAAAAAAAATGAGAAAGAGATGGGGGGACGCTGGAGGAAGAGAATAGTTTTAGTGAGAGAGAGGGGGAACGCAGGAGGAGTCTGTCGAGGGTGGGGAAGAAGAAACAAAAGGAAAAAAATGAGTAATAGCATTCACGTTAGGTTCTATCAAATTCCTTATAATTTAGTTAAATAGTATATTTTAAAATTTTTTTTTTAATTTTACTCATTTTTCAAAAATTTTTTACATTTTATTTTCTATCCATTTTCTATTCTATTAAAATAATATTTCTATATTCCTTTTTATTATTTTTTTCTCCCACTTTCATTTATAAATATAACTACTCAATATTTTCTTTTATGTTTTAAACTACTACTCTAGTGAATATTTTAAATAAAAATTTAAATTTTTTTTAATATATATATTTTTTTATATTTTTGTAGTTATTTAAATTATTTTTAAAAGTATTATTTAAAATTATAACAAATATAAATATAAGAGAAATTATAGATGATTGAAAGAATAGTTAATTTAATTAAAATAAATAAAATATTGATAAAAATAATTTAGAGAATGAATAGTAGTTTTCCATTTTATTTTCTAAATCTTTTTCTTAAAATAAAGATTCGGTTTTGAGAATATTCTTTAAATTTTTTCTCAAATTATAAAAAATAATAATTTTAGAGAAGCGATGCTCTAAGAAAAGGGAAAGCTGATTCGAGCTAAAAGGAACAATTAATTCTTCTGAAATGCATCGCATAGTTTATTCCGTGCGTATGACTTACGTGGCAGCTTCTGGTTGGACTCTATTAAAGAGAGAAAAACGGGTTGGCCTGCGGGAAGGTTTTCTCTTTGACATTTATACTTGAGATTCGATTTGGGGAACCTTCAATACTGACGATCGAAAAAGTACTAATGAAAAAAAAAAAAAAAAAAAAAAAATTATGATCATGGCATGCATGGTGCATACACCCATACATATATCCGCCATTATAGTGGCAGTCATTGACTAGTAATTGATTTCTTCTGGGGGAAGAGATCAGAGGGAGGGGCCCGGGGTTAAATGGGAGAATTACCATTCAAGCACGGCCGTCCGAGTGGTCGCACAGAGACATTAACATCTAGAGTAATGTTCACGATGACTTTAATTAATTTTCTCAACTTTGAATTAAGGGCTCGTTTGTTTTTTTCCTTTCTACAGTATTGATCGTTGAAGCAAATTAGTCTTCTATAAATGCTCCCGGTTACCCATGAAACGTCGCAGCGTTAATCCTCGTAGGAGAAACACTCGGTCTCTAGCTAACAACTTTTAGGCTTTTCCCAGTATCTTCTTAACTTCATTTTGGAACTCCGCAATGGCCTCCAATATGAGCTTGAAGACCCACGTCATCATATTCACCCTGGCTCTTTCACTTGCCCTCTTTGTGCAAGGCACTCTAGGTAACAATATTATGTTAATTTCCAAACCTAACTTTGTGATGATCTCATGATATATGTGTATCTTTCCTTTGAAACTTTCATGCATTAGGATATATTTATGACTCCTTAATCTCGTACATTAATAACGATGTTACAAAATTGGCTTTCATGCATCTAGTTCTAACTGCATGCAGTACTCAATCCAATGATGTTGGCTGTTGTAGGCGGAATAACATGTGAGAATCTAGAGCAGGACACATGCGCGTTCGCAGTGTCGTCCTCCGGAAAGCGCTGCGTGCTCGAAAAGCATGTGAAAAGGAGCGGAGAGGAAGCGTACACTTGCCGTACATCTGAAATTGAGGCCGACAAAATGAAGGAATGGATCGAGACTGACCAATGCATCAAAGCATGTGGGCTCGATCGGAAAACATTGGGAATCTCATCTGACTCTCTCCTAGAGTCTTGCTTCAC
The DNA here is from genome assembly GCF_004785595.1 of Juglans microcarpa x Juglans regia. Classification (NCBI taxonomy): domain Eukaryota; kingdom Viridiplantae; phylum Streptophyta; class Magnoliopsida; order Fagales; family Juglandaceae; genus Juglans; species Juglans microcarpa x Juglans regia. The sequence continues at coordinate 9,686,899 of NC_054596.1, read as the reverse complement.
CCAAAAGCTTTGCTCACCCCAATGCTACGAGAGCTGCCCCAACGTTGTTGATCTATACTTCAATCTTGCTGCGGGTGAAGGTGAACATGCATTTGTTTTTTCAATTAACTAATTACTCAAAAAGCTTATATATATATATATATATATATATATATATATATATATATAATTGCCGCTGGTTAATTTAGCAATTCCATTTGTTATTCTGGTAGGTGTGTTTCTTCCCAAATTATGTGAAACACAAACAAATCCGCGGCGAGTGATGTCCGAGCAGATTCGCAGCTCTGGTTTTGTTGCACCAGGACCCGCGATGCCTGCAAAGTTCTTGGTTGCACCAATAGCAGCCCCAGCACTGGCACCACACTAGAAAGAAAAAAATTATATATGCTAGCTAGCTATAAGCTGCTCCAAGCCTTAATTAGTATTTAATTAGGTTATAATTAATAATGAAGACACACCAAGGGCTCATGAGTAACTGCACTCAACTATCATGCATTCCGGTGTGTGCATTCGAGTTTGGTATGTTATATATTACGTGTGTTCTTCAGATCAATAAGGTCATGTTGTGGAGAGATAAGAGATATGATACATTTGTAGAGACGGTGTTACACGTTGTGGCATCATATATTGTCACGCTTTTGTGCTTTGTGATATGGTTTGGAACTGAAATAAATAAAGGTTTTTTATTTGGCTGTAGGGTCCAAATTAATTCTTCGTGATTATCGATGTAGATAAACAAATTAAAATGATAGGTGAACGGACAAAATAAAAAGGGACTATTCACAACTTTATTACTGTTTTTCTTCTTTTTTTTAGGAAAACACTTCGTTATGAAAATGAAGTTATGGTTATGACTGTTATATATAGAAAAAATTCTATATTATAAACTAATTATTCATAATTGAAACTCTATTAGTACACAAATTTTTTTGAGATTGGTATAATATTAACTTTTATAATTCTCTACAAATAAACTGTTCCAGAGACTACACTCTATCTAAAGTCGATATTTTAAATCCCACTCTTTGAAGTTGGAGATGACTTTCATTCTGTGAATAACTTTATTACTGTTAATTGCACTGTTTAACCACAAAATAAAAGTGGACTCTGTTTTAGCCTGATTTTGCCCATAACTGGAGTCTGTAACACAACAGTGTCGATCGGGAATTAGGTGATTCTTAAAGGCTTCGAATTTTGATATCTATTAAAGTGGAACAAAAGGCCAAAATGAAGACGAGGAATTAATTTGGCCATCTAATTCCTAAAACTAATAATAAATTTGAATGGCTTAGACTCATTGATTCCTAAAGTCAAAATCGTCCACTACTTTTGGTGTTCTCACTTTCTCTCTTTAATTTCTTTCTATTAGAATTGTGCGTAAAATATTGATGCTCTTCTAACTTTATTTTCAAAAATTAAATATTATTTATTTAAAATAATATTATAAAATAGTTGTGAAAAATATCTCATTTTTATAATTTTTCATAAAATAAAAATTAAAACTGCATGCGGTATTATATATAAGTCCCCGTTTAGTACGGCTCATATACCTAGGTAGGCACTAGATCAGATATGCCGTGAAATCAATGCGAGGGCAATGGTTTTTGGAGATTGATTTTGTATATTAAAAAAAAAAAAAAAAAAAAAGTGCAATTAGCACCATTGCAAATTCTATCATTTAGTACCCATAATAATTTTTTCTTAAAATTCTATCCATTAGTGAAGAGAGAGGGGGAGAAGAGAGTAAAAAGTAATAAAATAAGATTTAAATAATAAACAGTGCATATTTAAATTTGTAAAAACATTATTCATAACTATACAAATTTTTAGATATGCATAATCTAATGCAACCCGATTTAAGATCATATTATATAAATATGTAGATGCATATACAAATGCATTATCTAATACTATTGCTCTAAAACAAAAGGCAGAGGAAGGTAATTAAAGAACATTTTTTTTTTTTTAAATACAGAGTGGCAGTTACGTTCGTCAATTGTCATAAAAGAAGAGTTATTGGACTTCTACGAGGTACACATTATATATATTCACCATGAAGTCAACTTATAAATTATTAAAGTTCTTGCCATAATCTTACATTTCTTGTACTATCTTCAATTAGTACTTGTACCTGTAATTGAAGATAACGTCTGAAAAACATCATCTTTGAATTAAAATCCTCTACATTTCTTATCATGTTGGTGAACTATAATCATGAAAGAAAATGAAAATTTGAACTTTTGATTTCGCACTCCTTTTGTTTTGGTTTCCAAGTCTTGAAAACGAGACAAAAAAAGCTCGATTATAGAAAACTAAAGTGGTGCGCATGCCATGATACGCTGCCGACTTCTAAGGAAAAAGAAGAAGAAGAAGAAGAAGAAGAAAATCAAAAGCTCTCAACAGGAAGGAAAACCGTGGTTCAGTTAGCTAGGTTGTGGTTCTCTATTCAATCTTCCAATTATGGGCCTTTCGGAATAGGTCCCTTGTGAACATCACACCAAATGCCTCAACTTGAATTATGTCCCCAAAATGCATGCCCAAGTCATATCACGTATCAACGATGAAGTCAGTGCTCCAGAAAATCTGTACTATGATTTTCTTTCTATTTAGACTTTGGGACGCTACATAAATATCACGTATAAATCTAAGACTCTTATTGCAAGTTAGTGGAGTTGATATCGAAAGTCAGAACCTTTGTTGGAAAGAAAGCAAAGAGTTTGAATTGTTACTAATTACTTTACATTTTCAACTTTAAGTTATGATGTTTCGTGTAGATTTTGGGATATTTTCCTTCTTGGTTCAGTAAAAGGAAACTGGAAGATTTCAGCTGAAAGTTGAGTTTGGTAATGAGATGAAATGATGGAAAAGGAAGTTGAGCATCCGATCTGGAACCCACGTCCTCTCGAACAATAACTTAAGTGGTCTATATACGGTTTTTTAAAACAAAAATGTGGCCCAAGTTTTTCTTTTTGTGTTTTTGGAACAGGGCCTGCCTTCATCTAAATGATCCGGACCCAACCACTTAACCAATCCACAATCAAATCATATGTACATGCAGATATACTCAACAAGCCGAGGTAAACATGACCCAGATGCTACAAAACGCAAACTGTTGTGGGATTTGTTATAAGGTGGAAAGATGACAAGGTCTTCATTCTTTTCTCTAGTTTAGGATCTTTGGCTTTCGTTTGCCTTCCGATTCACTGGATGTATTAATGGGGAGCGCAAAGGGGACAGACAGAAGAAGATCAAGAAGAATACATCACGAACGTCGACCCTTGTTCCGAAACCATTTGTCCCAAAGATATCGATGTGAGTTGATGATTACATAATATATATATTAACAGTACTACATCGAAATTAAAGGAGGTAGCTTAAGACAATGAATCTATAAAGACTTCAAAATCCATTTCATCTTTCAGTTACGTTACGATTTCTAGTTAAACTGATCTTTACAGTCAGAATTAAGGAAACTAAACTCAAAACAGAATTAAAAAATGTAAATGCAAAAGAGTTTATATATGGAAAGGCCAGTTTCAATCTCTTTGGTATGCGTGAAGTGTGGAGGTAGATCAGGTATGTATATATGAGCCACATAACATATATATCCCAATCCGTGTATATATATATATATATATATATATGTATGTATATATATATAACAAGATATATACTGATCACTGACAGCTCTGTGGTCACCCCCAAATGTTGTTATCTGATATCATCATCTCCTCATGCCTTGGCACAACGATTGTTAATTACTTAATGGGTGCTGCTCACAAGTTAGATTGAAGATGATCAACTACATAAGTGCTGTGTTTTTCTAAAACCAGAGGAATTTTAACCTCGAGATCAGGTACTTAATGGACCGTTTTAACGAAAATGAAAAACAGGAAAACGTCCAACAACAATATCACAATTACTTGCAAAGGAAAACACCTCAATTAATTACTTATTTGTATAAATCCATTCACTGAAAGCACGAAATAAGATGAATATAATAATAAACTTACGTATTTTTCCCTTTTTTTTCTCATAAACATTCAAATATTTAACCCAGTACTGGGAATCAAAAACACCCCATGAATTAGAACTATTTATATTGTACGCACTCCATTCCGTCTTAATCCTCACTTTCTTTTCTATTTTTCCAATATAAACTTGTAAAAATTAAACAGAAATGGAGAGTGGAAAATGGAAAGTGACGAAGTGGATCACCGAGGTCTTGTTTAAGCGGGTGCTAATTATTTATTCAAAACATAATCAATAAAATCACCTTATTGTGCGCCACACGTACAGTTGTCGACGAAAATATATAGAAAGCAACTTTCAACAAAGCTAGAATTGGAGAAAAAAAAATAAAAGTTAACATAAAAGAAAGAATAATTAAACATGCTAAAATCAGGATTCCTTACCAAATCTCGATTGTGAATTTCTTCTTCTTTATTTGCTCAGACATTACAAGCAGGCACAAGGTACGTAGAGACAAATTAAAAGGAAAAAAAAAATGTTAGTAAGTAACGACGGATCTACAACTCTCAACTTAAGTTTTTCCTTGTCCTTGAAGCGACTTGAATATTGGTAAAAATTAATCATCCCAACTCAGTGACTCACACTGATCCCGGCCGTAATTGATCGGTAAAAATTATATATATAGTGATTGTTAGAGCAAATATATAACTATATATATTTGAAAAGCACAAGGTTTTGGCCGTACGTGTCGAATCTGTAATAGATCAAACTAGGGATTTAAGGAGAAAAGCACAATCTGATGAATATTTCATTTGTATTGAGAATGAAAAGATAAGGCTCTCTTAGAGGGGAGCTCCTCCATAGATGAAAATGAAATAACAAAATGATTCTCAGGTTCTGGATGATTCCTCATTCCGTTACTATGCTAGATATACTACTAATGTAAAATGACTGAATTACCCTTAGGTTATTTGATTACAGATTGAAGGAAATATAAAGCAGGAAATAAACATGCATCAGGTCTTCTTAGCCCATTCAAAGCCCACGAACGTCCATCTCATCTGACCGTTGCTACAGCCCATCCACTAGCTAGCCCACGCACGATCACTTACTCAGGAACATGTCTTCGAAGGAACCTTAAGTCCCGAACTCATCATACACTTCTCCCCCTCTGTTCTCTTCACTTCGATGTCGACGTGTAACACTCCCCCTCCCATCACAACACCTTGCCCATAAGGTGTGGGTAAGCGGTGCACAGCTGTGTGTATGGCTCCCAGGAGGCTTCGTCTTGCGTCTGACCAGTCCAGCGAACCAAGAGCTCGACGACGGGTAAGTTCCTCACTTTCTTCAGTCTTCGTTGGAGGATCTCTTCAGATTCCGATTTCACTACGCCATTTTTGTCAGTGGGTGGTAGAGTTGGAATGATACTGACCTGGTTGCCCAATTTTTTCTTTAATTGCGAGATGTGGAAAACATCGTGGAGTTGAGAAGAATGGGGTAGTTGAATTCGGTAGGCTACTTCACCAACTTTCTGAACTACCTGAAAGGGCCCGTAGAATCGTGGTGAAAGTTTCAAACAGTGGTGGTTGCGAAGAGAGGACTGTCTGTACGACTGGAGTTTCAGGTAAACCCACTCACAGATTTCCAAATGTTGTTCCTTTCTGTTTTTATCATCATATTTCTTCATTCTCTCTTGGTATCTGACCAAGTTTTGCTTCAACAAGGCCCAAAGCTGGTCTCTTTCTCGCAGTGTAAGCTCGACCTCCTCTAATCTTGCAGTGCCTGTTGTATAACTTGTTAGTTTAGGCGGTGTGTACCCATACAGTGCTTGGAAGGGTGTTAGTTTACTCGAACCATGTTGGCTCGAGTTGTAGCACCATTCTGCCAAGGCTACCCATTTAGACCACTCCTTAGGTCTATCACACACATAGGACCTCAAGTAATTTTCCACCCATTTATTAACAGCTTCCGTTTGGCCATCGGTTTGGGGATGGTATGCCGTGCTGAAAGCCAACTTAACCCCCTGTAAAGACAGAAATTCTTGCCAGAACTTGCTAGTGAACGTTGGATCTCGATTTGATGTAATAGAGTTGGGCATTCCATGTAGTTTAAAAATGTGTTTGAGGAAGAGTTGGGTGGGCGATAGTCTTAGCCGTATATGGATGGGAGATCGGAATAAAATGGGAGTATTTGGTAAACTTGTCAAGCACTACCCATAAGGCATTAAATCCAGCAGAGTTAGGTAATCCTTCAACAAAGTCCATTGTAATGTCAGTCCACGGTGTCGATGGAATTGGAAGGGGTTGGAGCAAGCCACTAGGAAGTGTATTATCCACCTTGACAGTTTGGCAAATATCACAGTCTTTTAGAAATTTTCTCACATCCAGCTTTTGGCCTGGCCAATAAAAATCCTTCTTGACCTTATAAAGGGTCTTGTCAAAACCCAAGTGACCCCCTAAAGGACTCCCATGTAACAAATCTAGGAGCTTGTGTATGAAAGAAGGAACTGTAGGAATGTAAACTCTGCCTTTATAAAACAGGATATCACTCTTCACTGTGTAAGGAGACTGCAGTTGTCCCTGCTTGTGTTTCTCCAAAAGAACCTTAATTCTCTCATCACTCGAGTATAAGGATTTGATATCATTCATCCAGTCTCAATTTGAGATAGAAATGAGAGATACAATAACCTCCGAGTCTACCCCTTGTCTAGATAAGGCATCCGCCACCATGTTTTCTTTGCCTTTTTTGTATTCAACCACAAAGTCATATCCCAAGAGCTTAGCAATCCATTTTTGTTGCATAACTGTCCCCACGCGTTGGTCAAGCAAGAATTTCAAACTTTGATGATTCGTCTTAATAATAAACGGTTGACCCAAAAGGTAATGGCACCATTTTTTAACTGCTGACACTAGGGCCATAAATTCTTTTTCATAGGTAGAGAGTTGTAAGGATCTACCTTTTAAAACTTGACTAAAAAAAATGCGATGGGGCTCCCTGTTTGCATAAGTACTGCCCCGATAGCCTCCCCTGACGCATCACATTCAATGACAAAGAGTTTTTGAAAGTTGGGCAAAGCTAAGACTGGGGGTTCAGTCATGGCTGTTTTGAGTGAGTTAAAGGCTACTTGGGCTTCCTCATCCCAAGTAAAACTGTCTTTTTTGAGTACGCTGGTCAATTTTGCTGCTACAACTCCATATCCTCTCACAAATTTACGATAATAGCCCGTATGACCTAAAAAACCTCGTAGGGCTTTAAGGGTTTTAGGTGGTGGCTAGCTCAACATCGCCTTTATCTTCTCCGGGTTTGCCCTTACTCCTTGACCAGAAATTAAATGGCCCAATATGCAATTTCCATGCAGCCAAAATCACACTTACTCAGCTTAGCATAAAGCTGGTTGTCTCGTACGATGTCAAAAGTGAGTTGTAGGTGGTGTAGGTGAGCCTCTTCGTCCCTGCTATAGATTAAAATATCATAAAAGAAAACCAAAATAAATTTCGGTAAATGAGGTCTAAAAACTTGATTCATCAAATTTTGGAAAGTAGATGGCGCATTGGTTAAGCCAAATAGCATCACAAAAAATTCGTAGTGCCATTCGTGTGTACGGAATGCAGTTTTAGGGATGTCTTCAGTTTTCACCCTTATTTGATGATATCCCGACCTTAAGTCGAGTTTAGAAAACACTTTGGCACCATGTAATTCATCCATCAATTCCTCCACCACTGGAATTGGGTATTTATCTTTCATTGTGACATGGTTGAGGGCCCGATAGTCAACACATAAACGCCAAGTGCCATCTGCCTTCCTTACCAATAAAACAGGTGAGGAATACGGGCTTTGACTAGGTCGAATAACACCAGATTCTAGCAACTCTTTAATGATTTTCTTAATTTCATCTTTCTGAAAATAGGGATAACGATAGGATCTCACAGAGATGGGTTGAGTACCTGGCAATAGGGTGATACAGTGGTCTTGAGATTTGGTTGGTGGGAGGATAGAAGGGAGAGCAAAGATGTCAGGATATAGGTCAAGGAGGTGCTATATGGGTTTCGGAATAGGGGTAGATGTTTGGGCTTGGGAAACTTGTTCAATGAGCTGTAGTAGCACACTTTTTTTTTTCCAGAGCAGTAGCTATATTAAATGGTCATTCTTCCATTAAAGTGCTGCCTCGCTGCCCCTTTAAAATGATCACATTGTCCTAGTAGTTAGGGCTGTACAGAAAATTGCAAAACCGGCCGAGACCGACTCAGACTGACCGACGGAGCTCGGAACCGGCCGAAACCGGTAGGGAACCGGTCGGCCGTCGGTGATAAATCATCAAAATCGGCGTCGGCCGGTTCGGTTGCGGTTTGAACCAACCAAAAATCGAAAAATCGGCCGACGCCGTATATATATATATATTTTTAAATATATTCATTTATTAAACGACGCCGTTTCACTTAAATAAGTGAAACGACGTCGTTTTCATCTTAAAGTTAGAAAAAAAAATAAAGCGAACGGCGCCGTTTCAGCCCTAGGGCATATTGTCCCCGAGCTGGCCCCAGCCCCCAGCCTCCCAAGTCATTTCTTTCCGCCTCCCTCTCTCAGACTCTCATTCGACGATTTCGGGCCTCGGCAATCGGCGATTCGGCGCTACTTCAGTGACTCAGTTCGTGAGTCCGTGACGCCGCATCGCTGTCCACGACTCCAGCCACTCACGGCTCACCGACGCCCAGCAGTCCACCGTCCAGCAGCGGCGAGACTTCCTTCGGCAAACCATAGGGAACCCGAGACCGACTCTCCATTGTTGTTTTTAGGTATGATTTTGAGATTTATTTATTTATTTATTTATAAGTATTTTGTATTTTTTTATTTAGAACCCGAGGATCAATTTTTGGATTAGGGTTTTTGTTTTCTGATTTGGTATTTCAATCTAGGGTTAGGGATTGTGTTTGCTTTGTTTGAGATGATTGAAATAGTGAATATCATTTTGATGAAGAATTTTGATTGATTTTTGTCGGCAGTATGCATTGCCATTCACGGATTGGAATTTGGATGTAATTTTGTTGAAAAAAAAATAATTTGTGATGTTTATTGAAACTAAAATTTATGATGTGTTTATGTTATAAATAATTTGTGATGTTTATTGAAAGTAAAATAATTTGTGAGATTTATGAGCAATCTAAAATGTAGATTAGAATCTTAGATTTGTGATGTTTGTCACGTTGCAAACTAGCTGCTGTGTAATTAACAATTGTGGTGATTTTTTGTTCTTTCTTGTTTTTACATGTTAGATGGATTCTTCGTCAAGTCTAATTGATCTTGATTCGAACTCTCAAATACCAAAACCCTCGACTTCAAGTGCCCCTAATAGTAGTAATTGTCCACTTCCTAAGAAACGGAAGGGGAATGATCCGTCAATTGTTTGGGATCATTTTACAAAAGTTGAGGGTTGTTCCGTAGATGATCCTAAGGCCAAGTGCAATTATTGTGGCAAGATATACGCTTGCCACTCGAAGAGGAACGGAACTTCAACTATGCAAAACCATCTACCTTCATGTCTCAAAAATCCTCATAAGCGTGGGCCTTTAGATAAATACCAAACAACATTGGCAGGTGAGGTATCCTCGGAGGGGTTTGGAGAGAGTGATAATTCTTTAAGAAATCTTGTAACTCATAAATATAGTGAGGAGGCTGTGAGGATGGCGCTTGCGGAGATGGTAATTCTCGATGAATTACCATTTAGAATTGTTGAAGGGCAAGGATTTAAGAAGATGGTTTGGTTGCTTGAACCTAGATTTAAAGTGCCATGTCGAGTGACGGTTGCAAGAGATTGTATGAAACTATTTGCATCTAAAAAAGTCAAACTTAAAAAGTTATTCAAAGATGGGGGAATGAGGATTTCATTAACTACTGATGCGTGGACATCGTACAAAATCTTAATTATATGTGTCTAACTGCCCATTTTATTGATAGTGATTGGAAATTACAAAAGAAAATTATAAATTTTTGTTTAATCCCTAATCATCGAGGGGATACCATTGGAAAATATGTTGAATCGTGCCTCCTTCATTGGGGCATTGATAAGATATTTACTGTTACTGTTGATAATGCTAGCTCAAATGATACTGCAATTGCATATTTGAGACATTTTTTGACGGAGAATATGTTGGAAGGGAAGTATATGCACATGAGATGTTGTGCTCATATTCTAAATCTTGTCGTGAATGAGGGTCTTAAGGAGTGTGATGATGCCATTACAATGGTTAGAAATGCTGTTAGATATGTGCGTTCCTCCCCTGCAATATTAGACAAGTTTAAGAGATGTGCAGAAAAGGAAAAAATTGATTGTAAAAAAATGTTGTGCCTTGATGTACAAACCCGATGGAATTCAACTTACATGATGTTGGAGGCTGCTGAGAAATTTGAAAAGGCTTTTAGGCGAATGGAGAGTGAGGACTACAATTTTCTTTCTTACTTTAAGGATGGAAACATTGGGCCTCCTAGAGCTGACGAGTGGGAGACAGTGCGGGTTTTTGTAAAATTTTTGAAAATATTTTATGATGCCACTTGTCGATTTTTTGGTTCTTTACATGTCACGGCAAACACAAGTTTTTTGGAGATTTGTAGGCTCCAAAAAGAGTTGGTTAGACTGTGTGAGAGTCAGAATACTTGTTTGATGAGCATGGCCATAGCATGAGAATGAAATTTGATAAGTATTGGGGTTCATTGGATAGACTGAATTTGTTGTTGTTGATTGCAGTTCTCCTTGATCCACGTAGTAAGTTGGGGCTTCTTACTTTTCACTTGAAAAAAATTTATGATCATAATTGGGCTGAAGATTTATTGTCGAGGGTGAGACAATTATTATCAGACATGTATGAGGAGTATAATGCTACGTTCGGTTCTTCCTCGAGTAGCAGAGAACATATTTCCCCTCTGTCATCTGCACCTCCAGATAATGTTGAAGACAATCTTGAGTCACAACTTTTTTATGAGTGGTTGCAAGCATCGACTGCCTCTGGATCTACATCTACCAAAATAGAGATTGATCGATATTTATCAAATGGTTGTGAGGCATTCAGTCAATCTTTTGATTTGTTGAATTGGTGGAAAGTGAATGAGCCTAACTATCCTATACTTGCGAGAATTGCACGAGATGTGTTAGCCATGCCTGTTTCCACGGTTGCATCAGAGTCCGCATTTAGTACGGGAGGTCGGGTACTTGATCCTTTTCGGAGTTCCTTGGCTCCAAGAACTGTGGAGGCACTTATTTGTACTCAGAATTGGTTGCGACATCCGTCAACGCCAATTGATATTCGAGACTCCATGGATAATGTTGAGAGCTTTGTAGTAGAATCTGATAATGTGTTTTTAACTTTTTCTCATTCAATTCCATATTCATTTATTTTTATTATTTAATTTAATTTGTTTTCATTATCCTAATTTATTAATATTGATAATTTGATTATTTGGTGTTTTCTTATAAAGTTAGGAGCATCATACATCACAACTATTGATGATTGAAGAGTCGAAGACTGCAGACTGAAGAATGAAGATTTTTTGAGTTTTATTCAAAAACAATTGTTATTTGTTGCTTAAGACAATTTAATTTTGTTTGTAATGTGTATTAAACATCTAGTGGAGTTTTTTTTATTTATCTAGTAATTAATAATTTAGTATATAAGATAATAAGACTATAAAATATAAGTAGTATATATGTAGTAGTTACTAGTTATTAGTTATTAGTTACTAATAATATATGCATGGCATGATTAAAATTAAAAAGAAATTGATTAAATTAATTAATTTTAAAAATTCTGGGAAAAAAAAAGTCTTTGTAGTAGATGATTTTGAATAACAAAATGAGCTCAAAAAGAGGTTGAATTGGGTCTTAAAATGGCCCAAACAGTGCCAAAACCGGCCCAAACACAGTGGCCCAAATCGGCCCAAACCCGACAAACCGACCGTGAACCGGCCGGTAACCGAACCGATCGGTTTTCATACCCTGATTCGGTCGGTTTCGGCCGGTTTTGAGGCTCTAACAAAACCGACCGGTCGGTCTCGGTTTGGGCTCAAAACCGAATCGACCGGTCGGTTTTTCAGCCCTACTAGTAGTTAAACTGCATAGTAAGGTTATGGAAGTTCTATAAAATCGACCTTAGCCCTTGTAACCATTGTACACCCAGCACTACATCACAACCTGCCAGTATTAGTAAATACATATCCACAGAAAACCTCATGTCTTGGACCACCATTGGAACATCTTTAATTCTGCTCTCACTTTGAACTTGGTCTCCATTTGCAACTTTCACCCTAACTTTGTCATTGGTTAACACATGTAGAGAAAGTTTGGATAGTAATGAAGGGTCCAGGAAGTTGTGAGTACTTCCTGAATCAATGAGAATAGTTACTGGTTGGTTTCCAATTCTGCCTACAACTCGCATAGTTTTAGGGTTCAAGGACCCTATAATAGCATGTAAAGTGATCTCTAGAGCTGCACCAATGAGTTCTTGTGTGATCTGGTCATCCTCCTTCTTAGTGTCAATGTCCACCACTTCATAATTCTCCTCAATCTCCTCAATCAAATATAGCTTTGGACTTGAACATTGGTGACCTGGGGCCCACTTGGAGTCACATGAATAACAGAGGCCTTTCGCCCTACGCTCTCGCATTTCAGTTTGACTAACTTTGTGAACTGAAACAATGGCTTTGGGATGGTTTTGGTGGTTGTCTGTGGTTTGTGGCTGTTGGAAAGGTTTAAGGTAGGATGGTTGATGGTTTTGTGTGGCTGTTTGGTAAGGTAAGGTTCTGTATGGAGGTTTCTTTTGCAAAATATTTTTTTCCTCTTGTATTTTCGCAAATCTATAAGTTGTAAGCAGGTCAGTTGGGTTAAACATCTTCACTGACAACCTTATATCATCCTTAAGGCCACTGAGAAAGCAACTAAGCTTATAATTCTTAGATAACCCACGCGGCCTATTAGACAAGGCTTCAAAATCAGTTTTATAATCATCAACACTACCCTTCTGTGTCAACTTAGCCAACTGTTCCATTGGATCATCATAAGTGGTTGGACCAAATCTGACTATTAATGCCTTCACAAAGGCTTCCCATCTGCTTAGTCTCCCAGACTCTTCCAAGTCTTGAAACCATACTAGTGCTTTCCCTTCCATGTAGAGAGATACCAAACGTAATTTATGCTGAGGAAGGATATTATGATAGGTAAAAAAATATTTTACCTTAAATAACCATCCATGGGGGTTATCACCACGAAATATTGGAAATTCCAATTGAATGGGCCTTGGCTAGATGTCGGTATTGTGAGGTACGAGCTAAGACTCTTGATTTTCCAGATTTTGATTATTTTGTGAATGACTGGATGAATCTCCTGATAGAGTTGTCTTCACATTATGCAGATCTGCTGCCATACCAGAAAACTGCTTCAACATTGTCTCCATTTGACGCCGCATAGCCAGCATCTCCACTTCTATTGTATTAAACTGGCTATCAGTATTTTTGATGTGTTGTTTTGTAGTTTTTCTTTGAGCATTGAGACATTCCTGTAGTTCCTTCATACAAATGTTTTCAGCCATGGTGAGCAGGGCAGGAAAGGAGCTCTGGATACCACTTGTAATAAATCAAACTAGGGATTTAAGGAGAAAAGCACAATCTGATGAATATTTCATTTGTATTGAGAAGGAAAAGGTAAGACTCTCTTCGAGGGAGCTCTTCCATAGATGAAAAAGAAATAACAAAATGATTCTCAGGTTCTGGATAATTCCTCATTCCGTTACTACGCTAGATATACTACTAATGTAAAATGACTGAATTACCCTTAGGTTGTTTGATTACAGATTGAAGGAAATATAAAGCAAGAAATAAACATGCATCAGGTCTTCTTGGCCCATTCAAAGCCCACGAACGTCCATCTCATATGACCGTTGCTACGGCCCATCCACTAGCCAGCCCACACACGATCACTTACTCATGAACATGTCTTCGAAGGAACCCTAAGTCCCAAACTCATACAGTTCTCTCCCTTTGTTCTCTTCACGTCGATGTTGGCGTGTAACAAAATCTCTCCCTTTCACATAATCATGATATCAAGTACTCGTGGCATCCCGAAGCTACAGAGCTAATATTAATAGTTTAATACATCATGATCAACCGAAGATCGCTTATCCCTACGATCGCTAGTTTATTTTAGACCCTTCAAGGTAAACATTTTAAGAAATACTTATCTTTTCCCCTCAAGATTCGGATAATGATCAACAGCGTAGTAATATTGTTGAAAATAAAAATAGCAAAAGTATATTATAATTTGATTCAAATGGTCACAATGTTATAATTCCTTGCACCCTAATTTTTAAACAACAAAAATTGAGTAATGATTTCTACATGAAGTTCTAAATATATAAGTACTCTCATGCACACGCTATGTAACAAAGCAGATTCCATTAAAATAAATTTAAAAAAAAATCTAAAAAAAATCAATTTTTCTCGTAAGATCGACTTTTATTTTTATAAAATATCTGCGTAAAATTTGCACACCTAAAATTTATAATACCTAATTTTATTCAAAAGAATTACCAAATTTTATGAATTGTTAGGTATATTTACTTGAAAACATATTTTTGTATAGTTTCGATATCCTGTTGTTACTGTTTATATGATATACTTGGCGTCTATGTTTCTCTCTTTAATATGACAAGTTATAATATATCAGCAATCGTGCAAGATTTAAAAGATATTGAAAAGAAAGAATGCGTGGCAAAGACAAGCAAGTTGCAGTGCTTTTCGCCAGACCCCGTAAATAATATATATATCATTGCTTGTGCGTCATCAAGTGCATTAATCAAAGCATGAGCGACCTACGTACGTCAAGCTAAAAATGAATGAAAACGACAAAGTCTCGTATCAGCAGCGGCTTGAAACTGAAAGTTGAGACTACAGAAATAGAATTATATATGCATATATCGTGTCATCGCCACCTCTATGCCTCCACATATCCGTTAAAGTACTTCATTTTACTCTTTAATGATTTAATCACTCAAATTGCTTTTTCGAAGTTTAATTTTAACTCATGCATTAATCATGCAGATTGTAGGGATGAACTGGTGACCTAAATCTCACCCCCTTTAAAAAGTCATTGTTTCTTAAAATGGGTCAAAGCTCGGATAGATATTGATATCAAGATATATAGAAAATGTTTATTTACAAGCTTGTGTGATATACTAAATATATTATTGATGTGCAAATTGATTGATGAAGTGGCACAATTAAATTGATTGATTTAAAATTACTTGTAAAATATCATTAATGTGTATTATATATATAATTAATTCCTTACATTAAATTATATGCATTAATTACATGATATTCTCTATCAAGTAAAATTATATTCTCTTGTCATATACAATTGAGGAAACTATTTTGAAGACTCAATATTTGTCCAAATTTATCATGACGTCTTGCCTATATATATATATATATATGTATGTATATTTATGTGGGTAGCCCTATCAGTGTTTGATCAATATTGTATTCTTGGCTGTATGAGTGGACATGTAACGGGGGATAACAACATTTCGCAAGTAAAATTATAAGATGTTTTATTTGGGATTATAGATGATGATGCATGTACTACTTCCGTTCAATGAAACAATAACATATCATTATAATTATTAATATTATATGTTCTATATATATTAGTTAATGATGTGTCATTTCATAATAGGTTGAAAGTATAAATTTTCGTATTATAAAAATATTTTTTAAAAATTAAAAAAATATATTAATACACTTAAAATCATCTCTCCCATCTTTGGTGTAAAAAAAAAAATCACCGGAACGTTAGGGACGGCAGTGTAACGTTTTTCCTCCTATATATACACGCGGTATCCGGAGACTGGCTTCCATCTATTCGTATATCATCGATATTGCTTCTTTTCAGATCAGTACTGTAGAATAGAAAGATCTCTCTCTCGCTCTCTCTCTCTCAGAAATGGAGAATCTAACAGTTACGGGGATGTTGAGACGCGTAGCCGGAGACTTCTCATCACGGCGGGCCCTCTCAGTCTCCGGAAAGTTCGACTTGACGTACGCTCGGCTTCAAGAACTCGTCGAAAGTGCCGCTTCTCGACTTGTCGCAGCTGATGTAAACGTCGGCGACGTCGTGGCGCTCGTCTTCCCGAATATCGTCGAGGTTTTGTTCTTTCTAATATATATCCTTTCTTTAGCCATTCCTTATGTGTTTGATCGTCGAGAAAGAGGCAGAAAATAAAACATGGGGGGGGGGGGGGGGGGGGGGGGGGGGGGAATGGATCTTTCAAAAGCATTACGTATTGTTTCGCATGAGGTTAACTTCACCCTAATTAAAGCTTAAATTCTTTTACCTATATAGCTAATTTTGGCTGTGATTTGAAGTTCGATGCCCCAGTCTGTTATGAATATGGTTTTGAAGAGTTGGTAATAATTTCTTTCGTGCAGTACCATCACAATTTAAAACCCAAGAAAAGATTGCATTTTGATGTTTTTTGAAAGCGACCCATTTTGAAGAGGTTTGTGATAACTCTTCTCATCAACCCTCTGGGTACCTGAATGAGTTTCTTCGTTTTTATTTTACTGTATATTTATTGTATATAGAAGATTATTTCAGAGTAATTTGTTTATTTGCTCTTGTAATTATAGTTCGTTATCATGTTTATGGCTGTGATAAGAGCCAGGGCCACCGCTGCGCCGCTCAACCCAGCCTACACCTCGGATGAGTTCGAGTTTTTCCTCGCCGACTCAGAGTCGAAACTCCTGTTGACCTCAGAAAAAGGAAACGACCCAGCCCAAGCCGCCGCATCCAAACTGAAAATCCCTCACGTCACAGCCACACTCTCCGAAGCCGACGCAGAGCTCACTCTCTCCCTGACTCAGTCCGAGTCGGAAAAAAACTCGGTCTTCAATCTCACCAACGATCCCGACGACGTGTCGCTCTTTCTCCACACGTCAGGCACCACCAGCCGCCCCAAGGGTGTACCCCTAACTCAGCTCAACTTAGCCTCCTCAGTGCAAAACATTAAAGCGGTTTATAAAGTCAGCGAGTCGGACTCAACTGTGTTAGTCCTCCCCCTATTCCACGTCCACGGCCTATTAGCCGGGTTGCTGAGTTCGCTCGGCTCCGGTGCCGCCGTAGCTCTCCCTGCCGCTGGACGTTTCTCGGCTTCAACATTTTGGCCCGACATGATCCAATACAACGCCACATGGTACACCGCGGTCCCGACCATCCACCAAATCATATTAGATCGGCACTTAGATAAACCGGAACCCGCATATCCGAAGCTCAGGTTCATTCGGAGCTGCAGCGCGTCGCTGGCGCCGGCCATATTGAGCAGGCTTGAGGACTCATTCGGGGCACCCGTATTGGAAGCGTATGCCATGACCGAAGCGGCCCATCTCATGTCGTCGAACCCGTTACCGGAAAATGGCCCTCACAAGCCCGGGTCGGTAGGAAAACCGGTGGGTCAAGAAATGGTGATATTGGACGAGAACGGTGTGGTTCAAGAGGCAGAGAGGAGTGGGGAGGTGTGCATCAGGGGACCAAACGTGACAAAGGGCTATAAAAATAACCCAGAGGCTAATAAGGCTGCTTTTCGGTTCGGATGGTTTCATACGGGTGATCTCGGGTATTTGGATTCGGACGGGTATTTGCATCTAGTTGGTCGGATCAAAGAGCTTATTAACCGTGGAGGTATTGCTTTTCTTCTTTGCCCCAATTCCGAAAATCTTATATCCAAGACTTTTGCGTGTGCTTCAAATTGCGATTACCACAAACCTGTACCATTCTGCCCACTACTACATTTTCATGGTGCATTTGAAAGTCTGCTGAGTTTTGTTTGAAATTTAACAATCTATATATATATATATATATATATATATATATGTTGCAGGGGAGAAAATATCGCCGATTGAGGTGGATGCAGTTCTTCTATCCCATCCTGATATTGCTGAAGCTGTTGTTTTTGGAGTACCTGATGACAAATATGGCGAAGAGGTTTGTTTGTTTGGTTAAGAAGCACAATCCCTCCTTTTTTTAATTTTTCTACATGCATAGTCGATCTTCATCATCAGATCAGATTTCATTTAATCACGCCTATATATAATTTTAAGTAGCTTTATAGATAAACCATTTGAATAAAAATCTACTTCAAATATTATTATATTACTTGATATATATAATTGGAGACCAATATAAAATTTAGAATAGAGAACAATATTCTGGATTTAATTCTAGTATTAACTAACAAGTCTGTATATAAACACGTGCTGCATGGGATCCCTTAAATGAAAATGGATATTTTCTTTCTCTACCTAATAATTAATCACAAACGAAGAAAAAGATAATTTACGCAACAGTTGTTGCTGATCCCACACCCCCACACCTGACGTGTGTGTAGTTTTATTTTAATTTTTTTATTAGTTTTTCTTTAACAAAACTTGAGGAGAGATAGTTGGAGAAAGAGGCCGAGGAGAGCTTGAGGAGATAGAGAGAGAGGCCGAAGAGAAAGAAGTCGGAGAGAGAGAGAGCTTGATGAGAGAGAGAGAGGTCGAACAGAGAGATTGAGAGGAGTGAGGAAGGAGATAGAGAGGTGGACAGAGAGATTGAGGAGAGAGAGAGGTTGAAGGTGATGGTGAATGTGATATAATGCTGAAAAAAACAAAAAAACAGTGGCTGATGTATAGAAGATTCTTTAAGCAAAGAAAGACACTGTCCGTGGGTGGAACTGGGATGCATCATCATGTGTTGGGCACTGCTTGCTGATAGTGTGATGGATACTGATACCAGAGAGAGTCATGCACTTACTTCAACTTCAAACATTAATATGGTTTCGTATGACTCCTGCTGTTCAACTGATTACATCGTACCCTGTAACCACACGTGATTCGTCATATATATGTCAGATCACCAGGAAAAGCTTTCCATTTTCTCAAGAAAATGAACTGAAGTGCTCTCTAGGTTTACAGTTTTGACAATCTTTGTGATCTCGAAATAACATTAATAATCTTGAATTCTATGATGTTTTCCGTGAAATCTCTCACTTTATTTTTTATTTTTATGGTTACATGGTCAATGCCTAGCACCAAATAATATTGTTTGATCGATCGTCTCTTTCTTTTGCCCTTGCAAGATTAACTGTGCAATCATACCAAGAGAAGGATCGGGCATTGAAGAGGCAGAGGTACTAAGGTTTTGCAACAAAAATCTAGCAGCCTTCAAAGTCCCCAAAAAGGTATTTGTCACCGATTCTCTCCCGAAGACCGCTACTGGGAAAATCCAAAGACGCTATGTAGCAGAACACTTCCTCGCTCAAATCTCAACTGCCAAAGTCCCCAAGTTTGGAGCCTAGACCATGCAACAGACACTCGACAGACTTTTTATCTTTATGCATACCTTCTGTCTCCGAATGTGGGGATAAAAAATATCTATGTTTTTATATGCTGATGAACCGTACAAATACAAGTAATTCGTCTTTCCAATCGAGCTAAACGGATTCGTAATTTCTTTGTTCTCTATTCTCTTCTTAACCGTGATATTTCCCCATGCTCAATTTTTTAGGCTTTTAGAGAATGGTGTTCAGTGATGACCTCTCTCTTATCTCATCGCGAGAATTGTGTTTTTGACATCTGTCTTACTTCGTATTTAAAATTATAAAAAACTTAATATAAGCTCTAAATTATTTATATTTTTCAACTTATATTTCTAGTTATTCAATATCTGTTTACTTCAAAGATTACTATTTTATAACTACTGTGGATCTCACAACTTGGGTCAAACTCATAATCCCTAATCCAAAACATTTGACTCCAATAGAAATAAAGTGGAATGTTTTTGTTAATGACCAGAAACCACTCCACGACAGAGCTTTTTAGAACATATACCTATACAACCTAAACCTCCTGAGAGACTAGCACAACAACCCACCATCATAGCTTCCCAATTAAATCACAGTTTGATTCTAAGAAATATCGAACCTGTGACATGGGACACATGCACACAAGTTCACCCATACCAATTGGCGGTGTGTAGAAACAAAGTCAGGATCATACAAGAAAAATAAAATTGGAATTCAGGATATTTACAAGCCCACCTGCAAGCTCTCGACTTCATCAGTACTCGAACAAAATAAGAGAACATTCTAATTATGTTTGCACAACCAAAAACTCAAAAGGCATGCAACGCGACAGTAGCACGATTGAAAAACATGAACTCCCTGGACTAACGCAAACGAGAGTCCGAGACACATCACAGAGGCATGAGAAATTAATCATTAACGCCTCATGGTAGCATGTTTGTAACACAAAAATCCCTATACTACAACCACAAAGGCAAACGAGATACAAGCCTAAAAACCAACCAAATTCCAACAAATCAAGCCTCCCAAATAAGGTATTCAGCAACAAAAGCGACACATTAATGCCATATCAAAGCTTGCACAAGCAGAAAGAGAAACAGGAATCCAATACTGCTTAGGCCTCCTCCTGAACTTCCTCCTCATCTTCGTAATCATAGCCATCTTCATCTGCTGTAGCATCTTGGTACTGCTGGTACTCGGAAACTAGATCATTCATGTTGCTCTCTGCTTCTGTAAACTCCATTTCATCCATCCCTTCTCCTGTGTACCAATGCAAGAAAGCCTTTCTGCGGAACATGGCCGTAAACTGTTCGCTGACTCTCCTGAACATTTCCTGAATGGATGTAGAATTGCCAATAAATGTTGAAGCCATTTTCAAACCAGTTGGAGGGATATCACAAACAGTAGATTTAACATTGTTGGGGATCCACTCAACGAAGTAGGATGAGTTCTTGTTCTGCACATTAATCATCTGTTCGTCCACTTCCTTAGTGCTCATCTTTCCACGGAACATAGCAGAAGCAGTTAGATATCGACCATGGCGAGGATCAGCGGCACACATCATGTTCTTTGCATCCCACATCTGTTGGGTGAGCTCGGGAACAGTAAGGGCCCGATACTGCTGTGACCCACGGGATGTGAGTGGAGCAAACCCAACCATGAAGAAGTGCAAACGAGGGAATGGGATCAGATTAACTGCAAGCTTGCGGAGATCTGAATTCAGTTGACCAGGGAAGCGCAGGCAGCAAGTAACCCCACTCATGGTGGCAGAAATAAGGTGATTGAGGTCTCCAACTGGAATAAACAATAATCATTTCTAAGCTGATTGGAGAGGTCAAACATTGATAAATGGACTCACATTATTCGAATTAAAAAAAAAAAAAAAAAAAAAAAAAAAGATCCCCATCAATTGTGCCATACACAAACTTGAAATTAATATCCATCCATATCACAGTCCAGACATAGAATTACTTACCTCTCAAATTGACTCCCACTTAAATATTTCCAAGTAAAAAATCTATAAGAATCTCTTCAGTTGTTACAACATGAAAAATAAGCCATTCAAAAGGAAATTGTACAAGAAACAGCTAGAATCCCACGGCCATGAAAACAGAAGAAAAGAAAGAAAGAAACAACTTTCGAACATCATACTATGTAAGTTGTAACTATATACACCATAATAGCATCTTTTTTCTTTTTTTCTTTTTTTTTTTAATGATGAGGAACCTCAGAGACTGTGCAAGTGCATATCTTTTACCTAGTTAAACTACTACGTGCCCACATTACACAGATCAAATAAATCATCAACTTTTCACCAATGCACATGACCCTTAGAAATTGTTTGCACCTAAATATTTGAACTTAGACCTGAGGGAAGCATATCCCCAAGACCCTTACCACTTCGCCAACCCTAGGAATTACTTTCCATGATATATTTAGGGTTCGTTGGTTTTCAGAGATGAGATGAGATGAGTTGAGATTAAAGTTAAAAAGTTAAATAAAATATTGTTAAAATATATTTTTTAATATTATTTTTGTTTTGGAATTTGAAAAAGTTGAATTATTTATTTTATTTTATGTGGAGATTTGAGAAAGTCGTAATGATGAGGTGAGATGAAATGAGATGTTTCCTGAAAACAAACGAGGCCTTAATTCGTAGTTACACAAAATTATGTGTTGCATAGTAATCTACCAAAGGAATGGTCACAGTGTACAGTATGTCACATTCTTAAAATCAAAATGATAAATACATGCAAAAAAATGGACAAGAAACTCACAACTTGGGGTGGTGAGCTTTAGTGTTCGAAAGCATATGTCATATAGAGCTTCATTGTCCAAGACCATACACTCATCTGCATTTTCCACAAGCTGATGAACCGAGAGCGTTGCGTTGTAGGGCTCAACAACAGTATCAGACACCTTAGGAGATGGGAAAACAGAGAAAGTGAGCATCATTCTATCTGGGTACTCTTCTCTGATCTTGGAAATGAGAAGAGTTCCCATTCCTGACCCGGTTCCACCTCCCAAAGAGTGGCAAACCTGAAACCCTGAGAGAGAAACAAGTTTGTTACAATCACAGGATACAATAGCAAGTCCTCCAAAACTATGTAACCGGCTACTTTAGTACTGCAATCCCCACAAAATTAGAAGTTAAAATAAAACAATTTCATGAAGAACTGATCTAAAAAACAATTAAAATTTGTTAGCCCCCAAAAGCATTGAAAATCTTACACAACCAATAGGTGTTTTCTCACTCCAAATTGCAATCAACCAATAAAGAATGGCTATCAACATCACAGCCCATTGAGGCAATTATTTATATAACTTGACTCTAATTTGCATAATCGGAAGAAAAACAAAAGTTGATTTCAACTCATTTTCAGTACGTTGAATTATGCAACTGTTTCCTATCAATGTCTAATGAAGAAAAGAAGCGTGAATTGGGTAACTCTAATGAAAGTTTTGCCATTCATACTTTATTGGTATCAAAAGCAAAGCAGCAAAAATACCCAAAAAATAAGCAGAAGTCTGATTTAGATGTCAGAAGAAAACAAAAAAGTAAACAGAGAGTGAGAGAATAAATGTAATCCAGAATCGATATTATATAACTTATATCAACCCAATAAACTTTTAGAAAAATACTCAGGAAAAAATTTCAGAAAGCACAGATAAAATCTAAGATAGCAACTGGAAGGATGTCCACACCCCCCACCAGGCTAGGCCTAACTCGTCCCCAAGAGGCCTAATGGCCAAAGCATAATCGGCTCACGAGTCAGTATAAGAAGGAGGCCCGAGCCAGTGCGGAAAGAGGGTCGACGAGGAAAGATAGGATGGCGTTCCCTCTTACACAACCCTACACACGCACATAATAGCAAAGCCACGCCGCATTAAAGGGTCAAATACAAAACGTGGATAGAGACCCTAGAGAGAACCCCTGTCCCTGACAGAATGCACAGAAGATGACGGCACTCATCAACCTGCCACATACAACATGACTCGAAGGAGCCACACCGCATTAAAGGCAACGATATGGTATCCAGTACAAAAGACGGGTGCCCCTAATACCAGATATGGGACCACCTCGGGAGGAGGTATAAAAGCCAAATATCAAGTTAGAATACATTCTTACGTTCTCTCATATACAAAGAGTTCTCTAAAGGAATAACGAGTTGACTTTAGGCATAGTTTGGGTACTCATAATAGGTAGTCTCTAAATACCTTACTACTATTTATTATTTTATTATTATTTCTTACCTATTTTTTATTACTATTCACTACTATTTAATATTTTATCAATAGATTTTAATTATTTTATCATTATTATTCATAGAATACCCGAATACCTCACTACCCAAACGTAACTAGGCATCAGAGGTGTTTCGCCAATTCTGAGACCTCACCTTCCATGTGTTGCAGGAGACCAAGATCGATGATCGGTGTGCGACACACTTCGATAACCGCAACAATACACCAGCTATTTAAAAAAAAAAAAAAATGAAGACAACAAATCCTAAGACAAAAAAACATTTACGCTCTACATAGAGGCCCAAAAGATTCGCAATAAACCCATGAAAGCGAAATATGAAATAAAAGATCATAAGTAACCTAAAATGCTTGTAAACTCAATTTCAACACTATTCCAAATACTTATTCCATAAAAAATCAGAATAGAATACAAAACTAAATTGAATATAAACTCATAACCGTTAGTTCAACTGAAAAAACACTTCGAGTAAAAAGTTTCGGAAAATAGTTATAAACTAATAATACCAGAGTACCTTGCAAACAGTCACAATTCTCCGCCTCTTTCCTGACGACATCGAGAACGGAGTCGATCAGTTCGGCCCCCTCCGTATAATGCCCCTTGGCCCAATTGTTCCCAGCCCCGGACTGCCCGAAAACAAAGTTATCGGGACGGAATATCTGCCCGTACGGTCCGGATCTGACGCTATCCATGGTGCCCGGCTCTAGATCCATGAGCACGGCACGAGGGACAAAGCGGCCGCAACTGGCCTCGTTGTAGTAGACATTGACGCGCTCGAGCTGGAGGTCGTTGTCCCCCTGATACCTCCCCGTGGAGTCGATCCCATGCTCCGCGCACACAACCTCCCAGAACTTAGCCCCGATCTGGTTCCCGCATTGACCTCCCTGGATATGAAGGATCTCCCGCATTTTGAACTCGATCACTGAGTTTGTTCTAGAAGTGGCTTAACGAGTGAGAAAGTGGGAGGGAAGAGTGTGAGGGTTTGGGAAATGGCGGTGAAACGAAGGGGGTTTTGTTCTATTTTTATAGTGGGAGATGACGGGGGATGAACGGCATTTTGTTCAGGTGAGAGGCGGTAGCGTTTGGTTTAATTAGGGGAGGGAATTTAAATTTGAAAAAGCAAAAATAATTAGGGAATGAATTGTTGATTATTGGTTCTCAGAGGAAGTGCAGCTAACGAACGGCTAGGATTCTGTGCACACGCCGGCGTGTCGCGTGTGTTGCGGGAAATGAGAATGCGTGGGGTTAGCAACTGCCAACTTGGCATGGCAGGGAGACGTAGTTTTTGAAGGGAGTGAGAGTAACGCGCCTCTGGATGTGGAGATTGCTGGAAATGAGGAAATAAATAACTTGGGGGTTTGTGTGCGGCGCGCAACAAAGTTTGCAGTGGTTACACGTGATGTGAGGAGAGGATTAAACGTGAGTGGCAATTTCTTTTATAATTTAATATATTATGATTAAATTATTTTATTAATTTATTGTTATATAATTTATTTTTTAACAAACAATTTCCATGTTATTGAGTTAAGAAATTCTATTTGTAATCTCTATTTGAGAATTGTATATATAGACTTTTTATTAAATAAAAAAATATTATTTTAAAAAAATATTTTTATAATTTTAAAAAATTTTAAAAATAAAATTACTTAAATTAATATTACAGTCTTCTAATGAGACTGTACGTAGCGTTGGGTCAAGGGGACGAGATTGCCACAGTTACAAGCAATGAATGACCCAAATAGATGACGATGGCCTGACATCTCTATGGTAGTACTTAGAAGATTTGCTGTCAGGTCTTGATGTCATATTAAATTCAACTGGCAATCCCCAAACCCTTTTATGCCCCCACAAATGCCATACCAAACGTACTTCTCACTCAAACCAACTGTCAAAACAGTTTCAGATTTCTGATTGGTTTACATTTTCACATGAAATAAAAAATATTTAAATAATAATAAAATAAAATAGATAAATAATTAAATAAAATATTTTAAAATTAAAAAATTATTTTTATTTTATAAATATTCGTATAAACGAGCCCAAGTTGGATAGAAACAGAAGCAATGTTTTGTCATCAAATAATAACATGCAGCGGAAGCAGACGTACGTAGTACTGATCTGCGAAACCTTCCTGAAAAAGGTAAAGAGTAAAATGGTCCCTGCCATTTTTTATGGGTCCGATACCAACGCAAGCAAGAATAAAATTACTTTATCTCTTTAATTTGACCATTTTATTTGATTTTTTTTACCTAATAATTAAGTAAATAATTTTAAATATATTAATATATTTTTTTTATTTTTTAAAAATATTTAAATATATTAAAAAAAATCACTAGGCGGTATCATAATAGTGAGGCGGCATAATAATCTCACTCCGCAAGAAATAATGATAAGAGTATACATTTTTAGAATCTATTTTATAATAATATTATAAGATGAAAGTATTTTTATAAAATGATATTATTTTTATAAAATATTTTATAAAAATATTCTTCATTTAAAATATAATTGTATAAAGTATTGTAAAAAATGTTGTATAAATTATTTTCCTAGTAATTAACATGATGATTCAAACTACATCTTATGAGGTTTTGTTAGGGTTATATGCATATATGGTTTGTATCAATTTTTTTACACTAGATCGTTGACATTGAGACACCCATTCATTAAAGGCACATATGGTTTTGGTGCTGACCCCAAAAGGGCATGTCCAGCATTCCGAGCAACCCTTTGCGTAAAGCCCAATCATTAGTATCCTCCCTCCTGTTCTCTAAAGAAATATATAATGGTGAATATGTGAGGTGGCGGGTAAAGTAATTTAACGATAAATAGACTCATTATAATCGTTGCAGCCCCTATGCCCCATACTTCAGCCCGTATGTCCTGAAACCCTAAAGTATTCTATACTTAAAAGTGAAACCCTAACCCTAATAGCCTCCTAAGCCTATTAGCGAACTAGAGGCAGCCCCAAATGCGAGCGTGCACACACACACACTTGTACAACCGTTCTTCCTTAGGGTAAACTCTATACACTTCACTAAGTTTCATATCATAAAAGTGTTAAAGGATTCTCAAAGTTGTTGTCGCCATTATGCCGCCACTCTCTTCCACACTAGGTTGTTCCAAACTTGCACAGAATACACCGTATTTCTTCAACTTCTCTCCACTGTGACAGCAACTCCAAGTGCGTGAATTGCATGCTTAGTTGATTCTCAAAGCTAAGGAGATAAGATGATGATGACGTGGACACGAAGCAACAGGGCTAAGAGTAGATTTATTTTCCAGAATTAGACCTTTGAATAAGTGTTATTGCCACATAGGACTAGTTTATGCTTACATTATTATGTTTTTATCTTCATTTTATGAAACTTTGTTATGCCAAACTAATTTTATGATTCAATAAATGCGGTATTAATTTTAAAAAAAAAGACTCATAATCATTGTTGAGCCCTCCAAAAGGATAACAATTTTTTGTGACTATAAAAGTTGGGAATGATAGGAGAGTTTGTTTATGGCTGCTAATTAATCTATGCATGCATGGTAATCATGTGAGACGCACTTAAAGATATTCACGCTTTCTGAATAACATTTTTGTTGCTGAGATATATAAGGAGAGTGGCGGTCGATTATAAGAATAATTCTACTTATTATCTCTACACACCACACTTATTTTAATTTTTTTTCATTTTTCCTATAACAAGTATGTGGTGTATAGATGATGAATAAAACAACTCAATTCGTTTAACAATAATAAAATAAAATAAAATAATAATTTTAAAATATAAAGTGTGTGGTGTGAGATGATAAATAGCATCCCTCTTCTTTGTGGGGTGGGACTGGGAGGACTTTTTTGGAGTCTAAGATTTGTTAGATTAGCACTATAGAGATTTTGGAGTGTGCTTCTCATAATCATTTTTGGGAGCATGAGGTATTATTTATATTAAGTTTGTACATGTGTTCTATTACAAATATGAAATTTAAAAAAGAAATGCTATCTAACTTTATCCTTATCTTTTTCATTTGAAATTTGAGTTGGAGAGGATTGGCTTGTGCTGTTGGAGTTGGCATCAGATATGCTTTTGACTTGATCTTCCTTTGAGTTGGAGTTTGTTGTAGATGAATTGAGCTCTGTTTCGATACACCCTTCCAATGTCAACGACAATTCACGTACGTTGGGATTGTGTATAATGGAAGAAAACCGAGCAAGTAGCAGTGGATTAGTTGGAGCATCCGCTAGTTGGCCTTCGTTAGGACATCCAGCCTAGTCAAAGTCTAAGAAGGCTTGAAGATGGTGAGATAGATAAAGCCGATTTGCAGTGAAGTGAGCTTCTACTCCAAGGAAATAATGCAATAGCCCAATGTCATTTAGTGCAAATACGAACTGAAGAGTAGTGATAAGTTGGGTAATAAACATCCAATTTGGCCCAATTATAACAATGTCATCAACGTATCTGAGGATATAAATTGAATTTGACTCACGTCTATAAATAAATAGTGAGGTATCGGATTTGGAGCCCATGAAGCCCAATTCAAGAAGTTTATAGCTAAGTCGACAATACCATGCTTGTGGGCCCTGCTTCAGGCCATAGAGAAATTTCTTCAAGTGACAGACATGGTCAGGGAAAGATGGATGTTTGAACCCCGGAGGTTGAGTCATAAAGATGCCTTCTTCAATAATGCCATGTAGAAAGGCATTCTTAACACTCAATTGGTGAATAATCCAATTTGATGAAATGGAAATAGAGAGAATAAGACGAATTGTAATGGGCTTGACAACGAGGCTATAAGTTTCATCATAGTTGAGGTCCTCTTGTTGGTGGTACCCTTTTGTACAAGACAGGCCTTATAACTCTTAAGTGATCCATCGGCCTGACGTTTGATTTTAAATACCCATTTGCAAATGACTAGATTCATCTTGGCAGTTGGAGGGACTTGAGTCCATGTGCCATTTTGCATGAAAGCTGTGAATTCTTCATTCATGGCTAGACGTTATTCCAGAAATTTGATTACACTGCAAAAGATATGGGCCATGAGTGCTAAATCTATGAGGGTTGGACTAGTAATTGATGGACCTGAAGCTGGTATAGTGGTGAAAAGTGCAATAGGTTGGCGAGCCAGAGTGCCATCCGCAAATCTTTTGGGCCTGAAAATATTATTGCGAGCTCAAGTTTGCATAGAAGTCTAAGACACTTGAGAATGCATTGGATCAGGACCAAAAACCATAGTTGGTGCTGGAGAAGGTGAGGCAGTGACCATTGGAGGGTCTTTAGAAATTATAGATGAAAGGCTTGACAGTGGGGGTAATATAGTACCTGCAATATTGTTAGGAGAAGAAACAAACAGAGAAGGTGTAGCAAATAGAAAAATATGTTCATAAAGAATGACATTAGTAGAAATGAAAATTCTGCCAATAGAGGCCTTTGCGGTTAGTGCTATAATCGAGAAAGACACAACGAGAGGATCGAAAGTCCATCTTTTGCTTATTGTATGGCCGAAGATGGGGGGCCAACAAACACAACCAAATGTTTAAAAAAAAATTGTAGTCCAGAGTTTGCTTGTAGAGTAGTTCAGGAGGGGACTTATTTTGGTGATGGGAGATGGTAATCAGTTTATAAGATAGGCAACAATGGAAAAGGCATCATCCCAGTAAGGAAAGTGAGGCCCATTTCCACTAAATGTCTATGTTTGCGTTCAATCAAGCCATTTTGATGGTGCATGTGGGGATAAGAGAGACGATGAGAGATGCCATTAGAAATGAAGATAGGATGTAATTTCCTAAACTCACCTCCCTAATCCTATTAAACAGTTTTTTATATGACAACCAGAGAACCTTTCAACATGATTTTGAAGTTGATAAGAATAGTATAGACATTATATTTTGAAGAAATGGGAATAACCAAGTGCATTTAGAATAATCATTGACAAAACAAAGATAATAATGATTGCCATTACAAGAGAGTTGAGGGATGAACTCCATACATTCGTAAATAACAAATCTAATGAGCCTTCTGAAATAGAGCTAGATAAATAAGATGTGAGCCAATGACCCTTGCCAAGTTGACAAGAGTGACAAACATTATTGGAGGAATTATTGGAAACAACTAACTGATGTGTGGAGAGAACTTGACGAATAATGCGTAAAGCAGGGTGACCAAGACGATGACGCCACTGATCAACAGAAGCTCGAGTACTAAGAAAGGCTGCATCGGAACGGAATATCTTGGAAAGGTGATGTAATGGATAAAGTCCATGGTTACTCTTGCCTTTGAGAAGGATGGCTCCTAAGGACTAATCATTCACATAAAAAAAAAAAAAAAAAAAAAAAAGAGAGAGAATGGTGAAATTCAAAATAAGCATGATTATCCTTGGAGAATTGATAAACAAAGAGGAGGTTCTTTTTTAGACAAGAAACATGGAGAACATTATTAAGAAAGAAAGATTTGGGGAGGAAAAAAGGATAGAGGAACCAATATTATGAATGCACAAACTTTTAATATTACTAACCAAGACTTAATCCTGTCTAGTGTATTCGTCAGTGTGAAGGTTGAGATTTGACAAGTTAAGGGTGCCATGATGAGTGGCACTAGTGTTTGGATACCATGATTGATCTGATGATGCTTGAGTTGATGTATTATATGCTTGTGGAGTGAAAGGTGCTTGGTAATCTTGATCAAACCTATACCAGCATTAGGATGCAGTATGACCCACCTTGAGGCAAATCTGACAAAATGGGATTGAGGAGCAGATGAATTTATTGGAGTTGTAGATGAGTTGGGTCGACCACGACTTCGGCCATGACCACATCCTCCAAAACCTCAAAATGGTTGGTTATTTGTGTAGCGTTCTTGGCCATTAGATTGAGAATTTTGGGCAACCATATTAGCAGAAGGGATGTTGATGTCAGATGAAACAGCAACCTATTCCAAATGCAATTCATGTGTGATCAAATGATCGTAGAGCTCATCAAGGGGCATAGGCTTCAAACGTGTATTCACTAAGGTAATAAGAGGATCATAGTCAGTGTGTAGTCTAGCAAGAATGTATGATGTGATTTCAAAATCACCAATATGATGTCCAATAGTCGATAAGGCATCAGCAAAGCTTATAGCTTTTTGAAAAGAATCTGAAATCGAGAGACCTCCATTTTTCAACGTACTTAGTTGATATAGTGTGTTCATTTGGTGGGCACAAGACGTGGTAGAAAACATTTTCTCCAAAGTGATCCAAACATCATAGGAGGTATTGAGACGAACAATTTGTTGAAGAACAAGTTTAGATAAAGAAGAGATAAGGGAGCTCAAAATCAACTGATCTTGTTCAAACCTAAAATTCATAGGCAAGATTCAGTGAAGAGGAATCAATGGGGAAACGGGGTTTACAGATTTGGGTGGGGCAGGAAGGCTACTATCGATGAAGCCATAGAGTTTTTGACGACGAAGGTAGGGAATAAATTGAGCTTTCCATGACAAATAATTGTCACAGTTGAGTTTGAGAGTAATTTAGTGGGTGGGATGAATCGAAGTAGGAGAAGACCAAGACATTGTGGAGGAGGTCGTGGAGGAGGAGGTTGAGAAAAAAAAAAAAAATAGATCAGATGGCTCGTGATACAATATAGAGATTTTGGAGTGTGTTTCCCATAATCATTTTTGGAAGCATGAGGTATTATTTATGATAAGTCTATACAAGTGTTCTGTTACAAATATGAAATTCAAAAGGAAAGGCTATCTAAGTTTATCCTTATCTTTTACATTTGAAATTTTGAGTTGGAGAGGATTGGGTTGTGCTGTTGGAGTTGACGTCAGATATGCTTTTGACTTGATCTTCCTTTGAGCTGGAGTTTGTTGCAGATAAATTGGGCTCTGCTTCAATAAGCACAAACTTAATTGGAAGTGGGAACCAGAAGTTTTTTAAGTTGTATTCCCGCTGTTGTTCATCAAGAACCTATGACAAGATCATCGTGTGTTTGAAGGTTGCCAAAACCTCACTTGTTTTGTTTGGAATATTTTTACAATGCTAGCTTAGATAAGAGAAATATTAACCTGAAAACCAACTTAAACCTAAATCAGTAGTTGTTTATCATTAGTTTGTAAGATGTTAAGTTCCGCTTTCTTTTTGTCGACTCGAGAGATAATACTATAGGAATATTATTGTTCTTCATCTTGTATTGTATTTTATCACTTCCGAACACATAGGCTGAAATGAAATGTCATATTTCAATTGACTTTTAATCTAAGTGTTTGACTTACTAAACCATTTAAAATACGACTTGTCAGCTGGTTCAATTGGAGATAACAAAGTCCAGAACGAAAAAGAGCATTTCTTGCCTTGTAATAATACCACAATGAAAACAAGCAGCTTTCTTCTTCCTTTTCCTTTGTCCGAATATGAAGTAAGCAGCTCAATCTTTATTGCATTGAAGTTCAGTGTTCAATCTATATATATTTGTGTTGCGCAAGAGATAAGCCAATATTTGCGTCTAATATGCTTGAATTTAGTCAGCATTAGAATCGAATGCAACTTCATCGGCTTCGCCTGCAGTACAGCTGAATTTGAAATGTATATGATCCTCTTTACATTGCAAGAATGAATTTGGTCAAAAGTAAATGGTTACTTACTCCAGAAGCCCATGTTTACAAATTTAGCTAAATTTTGACTAAAGAGTACCTACAGGGGCACGGCCAAAAAGGCAAAAAGATCGTGGTTTTGCAATGAACTAGCCCATGGAAGTCCTGGAAAAGTAAAGCAAAACAAAGATAATGGTTTGATAATGGTGTTTTGACTTTGAGGGCCTTGGGACAGAGAAACTCCCGATTAGAGTTTTTAGGTTGCTTTTGATTGTAAGACTCAGTTGAGTTCAGTCTAATTTTATATTGAGCCTAATATCCAAACACTCAATTCTCAAATTATTAAATTTATCTCAACTCAAAACTCTCTTACAAGTAGGACTTATAAACTTTTTCAACTTAATACATCTTTAAACGTGAGACTCACAATCTTTTTTAATTTTTTATAAAAAATATTAAAATCATCTTAATATTCAAACATACTTTAAACTCAATTTAAATGAATTTTACATAACTTTCTCAATTACTTAACTCACTATTATTCATAAATACCGTTCAACTTCCAAACCTAGCCTTAGGCTCTCATGCCCAAACTAATGAGCCAACGATATATAACGTGGCGATATGCACTCTTACTTGAGGACACGATCAGCCATAGAAAGCATAGAAAATTCTCAACCCCTGTTTTCTCCCTCAAATTTCTCTTCCTCTCCGCTTTCTTCTCACCTTTTATTGTCGCCCCAAAAAATAAGTATCTCTCTCCCTCTCCAACACTCTCCCCATTCTCTGTTTCTTCTTCTTCTTCTTCTTCATTTTTGAGAAATCTTCCTGTCTCTTATTGACTTCCAACATGGTATGCTCTCTCTCTCTCTCTCTCTCTCTCTCTCTCTCTCTCTCTCTCTCACATCTTTATTTCCAAGATTTTCATAAAATGGGTGAGAAGGAAATTAGAAAGAAACCTACACAATTCAAGATTTTCTTTTTAAAAGAAGGCAAGTACGGTGTAATGATTTGATTAACATTTTCACATTAGTTAGATATGAGTGGTTGCATTTCTCTGCAATGATAGCCAGGCATCTTGAACTTTTGGGTCAGATAGACTTCTCCGTTAGATCATTCTTTCACTGTTTCTTTTACGAGTCTTTTCTCTAGTATGACTTACAATTTCATGGTTTCAGAAATTTGAATGGCGGTTTGGATTTTTGTACTGCCTTCTCTCCTATATATATTCTTCCTGTCATAGTCTCCTCAGAAATTAGGCGAATAGATCCAGAAAAATAGTCCGAGTAATTTCCAACTCGTCCCATTACGTAATACACCATGTACTATCGATAAAGAACTCTAGTTCTCCAAAATCAACACTGCTTGCTGCTTCCCGTTGATTAGTTTTACTTTCGGAAATTATACTCGTGGCCTGTTTAACAAACAGCTGAAAGAGTTTCTAAAATAAAAACTTTCTGGCGTGCATTTCTTGATATTGTTTTCCTCTGAAACAATCAGATCGTCATTAACTCTTTTAGTATCCATAATGATATGTGTGATTTATAAATATATGTTTTCTTTTCTTATCCAAACTAAATTTTGGATTAGGCGAATTCGGCATCTGGAATGGCTGTGAATGATGAGTGTAAGCTGAAGTTCTTGGAGCTAAAAACGAAGAGGAACTACAGATTCATCATTTTCAAGATTGAGAATCAAGAAGTGCTGGTGGAGAAACTCGGAAGCCCAGATGAAAACTACGATGACTTCAACGAGTCTCTTCCTGCCGATGAGTGCCGCTATGCAGTCTTTGATTTTGATTTCATCACTGATGAGAATTGCCAGAAAAGCAAGATTTTCTTCATTGCATGGTAATTAATTTAGCTTTTCCTTAATACGTCTACACGCATGCTCCAAGGTGTACGTACTTATTAGCATAACGAAACGGAAAAGAAAAGAATTTTTTATTCTTCGTGTTTAGCGTCTGCTGCTCTTTGAAGGCCACCAATATAGCAGACATACTTAATTTGTGTTGCAGTGGAAGAAGGTCTGTGAAACTCAACTCTCTTGTGTTTTTTCAGGTCCCCGGACGCATCAAGAGTGAGGAGTAAGATGGTGTATGCGAGCTCCAAAGACAGATTCAAGAGAGAATTGGATGGCATTCAAGTGGAGTTGCAAGCAACAGATTCTAGCGAAATGAGCCTCGACATCATAAAAGGCCGAGCACTTTAAAATGTTGTAATATTTCCCTTTCGCTGTTCAGCCATTCATAACAAATTACGTTCCATGAGCTAGTATTGACTTTCAGTTCCTTGTTTATTTTTAGTTCTTTCTTGTTGCATGGGTTGTATACTGAGCCTCTAGTTTTAATGCCATGCTATGAATTCATCCGTCATGATTACTACTTCTTTAGGTTGCTCGTTTTGGCTCATGTTTGGTAACATAATTCTCTTGTTTGAGATTAAAAGAAAAGGCGATTTTTAAGGGATAGAAACATAAAACTGGTAAGGGAAACAACAGAACTAAAGTCCTATTTTTTTGGTGCGAAGTGTAATGACTTCCACTAGACACAGGAAATAGATTTTGAGGATAAAAGATTTAACTTCAACTAATCATCTAATCACTTTGCATAGAGTAATGCTATCATCACACTCTTATCCTACTTTCATCCTACTAAATAAGATATAACACATTCATCATCATTAAATAATAAAGAAACATCTAATAAATGATCATTCAATTGTGATAAATGTATCACATCTTACTTAGTGGAATAAAAGTGAGACAGTAGTATGGTGTATAGAATTTTCCTTTTGCATAATTGTGAATATATACACAAATTGTTCATATCATTTTTTGAGTCATCCAGATGTCAAATGTTCAGATGTGATTTCTGAAAAGAATAATGCTAGATACAGTCATATAAAAGCTGCGCACTACTTTTGAAAGAGTGAGATTCATCATTAGAAACAGGAAATTCTAAAATCTTAGCTACAGTAATCCTATTTACAGCTTCCCTCCCACCTTGAACCAGACAGCGCACGCCACTGTGATGACGATGATCAATAGAAACAGGAAATTCTGAAATCTTAGCTACTCATATAGATGTTTTTATTCTTAATGCACTCCTTTTTCTGTTGATATATCATATCATCCGAGATAGGACATACATGTAATTGAGCAGTGAAGGAATCCTAAATATACATAAATACCTGACCGAATTCTTTATATATATATATATATATATATATATATATATATATATATAATTACGTATACCTGGAAATTGAAAAAAGAAACCTCCTAGGTCTGCTTAGTTTTATTTTCCCAAAAATTCTTCTCCCATAATTCCACTCGTTTTATCGAGTTTTCCTTTCTCTTCAGAAAGGCATGAAGAGAAGGCGGATCATATGGAGGAGGCATAGTGCATGGGCTTGAGTATGTGGGACCTTTTACCATTGATTCCATAAAGAATTTCTTCTGCAATCCTTGTGCCGGGCAAGCCATGGTCTCTGCACAGAGCTCAACAGCATTTCTAGGTCTAATGGGCTTGAATGTTAATAGCTTAGCATACTCATTCAAAAGATGAAACATGTAATCATAGACATATTCCATTTTCAAATCCTCTTGAATGAATTCACTTGCGGCCTTCCCAATTCCTTGCGCCTGAATAATCAAAGAAACATAAATGAATAAGCTGTGAAATATGCAACCAAAATTCAGTTCAGCTTTTGTTCCTTTTTTCTAGTTCTTTCGTTGTTACTGTATCTTTGGCATGCCCCTTGATTCTATGCACTTGAGGCCTCAAGTGAACTTGGGACAAGACAATAACGGGTGTCACTTTAGGAATTAGAAATTAGTTTGATATTTGAATGCTACTAAGCTTCGAAATAATGACTTCAATCAGGCATGAGAGCTCCAAAACTAAGTAGTCTGCTCAACAAGCCTAAACATAAAATTACCTTTTGCTTGTGGCTGTTGCCCCAGTCAACGGCAAACTTAATAGACTTGCACTTATCATCATCCCTCACTGGCCAGTAGTGGTGCACAGGCATCAAACCTCTCGTGAAGAAATCATAATAGTGGGGCTTTACCAGTAAGGTAACAGAATCGCAAGCAAGAATGTACTTTTCACTGACAGACCAGGCAGACCCCTCAATGTAGATCTTATACCTGCATACATCATGACAGGAAGAAATCAAAATTTCTAATTCACAATGCAGAGTAAATGAAAAGAGACGATATAGTGAGCATGGAATAAAGTAATCAAGATATATGGAACAGAATAGATACGAAAATTAAAAACAGATGCCTGCATGCTCAAAAAGCAGAAAGGAGGTGACAATCAAAATCTCACCTATGCATGCACTGGCTGCCCAAGTCTGATTGCTTGTACCCTTGCTGTGATTCTCGGGACCAATCCTGCAAGAGGATTCCTATGCATCATACCAGTTACTCATAGAGGAAAGATTACTGCACTAACCAACATTACTTGGAAAAGCTTACTAACATGTTACTGAAAAACACGAAGGCACAAGGAAAAGGAAAAGAACAAAAACATGACAATGAAAAATTTTTCCTTTATATGGTGAGCATAAAATGCCATTCATATTTCTTAAGAGGGTAACTATTCGTTAGGCTCCCACCTGCACCCTAAAGGTTCATGTGGGAGTCAACGACTCCACACCTATAGAAGAGAGAGATAGAAATCATGCACTATAAAAGGGCAAAAAAAAAAAAAAAAAAAAGTAGGGGTGGGTAGCGAGGCGGGAGTCCGTTAGATGCGGGGGGTGGGTGGCCGGCATCTGACCCCCAAGGCGAGGGTGGGGGCGGGATAGGGGTGACTCCCGCCCAGCCCCGTATTATAAATATATATATAAGTATATATATAAAAAAAAAATAACCCAGGCATGAAACGACGTGCCTGGGTTTTTTTTTTAAATATATCAATAACAGGCATCATTTCATTTTTTGTATAGAATCCCCCCCACCCCCCGGCGCCGCGAGGTCACCCTCCTGAGTCCCACTCACCCAAAAGCTCTCTCTCTCTCTCTCTCTCTCTCTCTCTCTATACATCATTTTTTGTATAGAATCCCCCCCCGCCCCCATTCAATGGGGCTGAGCACCCCGTCCGTTAGATGCAGGGGGTGGGTGGCTGGCATCTGACCCCCAAGGCGGGGGTTGGGGGCGGGATAGGGGTGACCCCCGCCCAGCCCCGTATTATAAATATATATATATATATATATAAGTAATATATCTATATAAAAAAAACTAACCCAGGCATGAAACGACGTGCCTGGGTTTTTTTTAAATATACCCATAACAGGCGTCGTTTCATATTTTGTATAGAATCCCCCCCCCCCCTCGGGCGAGGTCACCCTCTCGAGTCCCACTCACCCAAAAGCTCTCTCTCTCTCTCGCCAGTCGCCGCGCTCTGTGTCTTGCTCCGTTGCTCGCCGTCATCGTAGCCGTCGCCTCAACCTTCCTTGACTCCTCCTTCATCTCCGTCGCCAAAGGTAAGAAACCCTAAATCTACTACAATTTTTTGTGATATTTATTTTATGGAATGTAGATTGGAGGAAGGATGGGGTTCAATCGGAGATGGAGGATAAGATTTTGTGAATTGCGTGCTGTGGAGACTTGATTGTGCATGTGGTTCACTGGTTTGAATGGTTGATGTTTGATCTGTACAGTGTGTTCGTGTGTGAATCTCTCTGTGATTGGTTTATTTTTTCATTTTTTTCGAAATTTAGGGGTTCCAATCTGAAACCCTAAATTAATTTAGGGGTTCCAAGTATTTTAGGGGTTTCAAGGATTGGAACCCCTAAATTATTTTAGGGTTTCGGATTGGAACCTTAAATTAGGGTTCCAATCCTCAGTTTTGAGGTGGAAAATTTCACCTCAATATGTTTAGTTTTGACACACTAAACACTAAAAAAGAAAAATTTCTGTGAAATACAAAGTTATAAAATTTTGAATAAACTTTTCAACGTCACCAAGTTTCCCTTCATCTAATGTATAGATCAAGATATATTTCCGTTTTAACTTTGACTAGTTTTTTCCCAAAAACCAACATACATAAACTAGAATCTTTCAAGTCCTGTATCGAATTCATCACCAACTTATCCCTTAACACTGAATATTTTAACACAAGAACATATTTTGACACGTGAATTTGCCAACACAAAAATAAAAGATAACAATCAACGTACGTATTCAAATTATCGATCTAATTTGTTTTAGTTTCAAAAGCGTAGTCAAAACATGATTTGGTTGTGTTTTTAATTGAGTGTTTTTTTTATATACTTTCACATTCTTATATTTTTATGTAAAAATTCTTTATAACTTTATAACCCATTTTAATTGGGTATTTAATTTTTTTTATGTTTGCTGTTTTTAATTTTGGTATTTCATTTTTTTTATGTTTGATGTTTGATCTTCCAACTTCCAATATATATGTTAATGCTTGGATGTTAATTGTTTGGCATGTTGTTATGTTTGCTTTAATTTTATATTTCTTGTTTGCTCGAGTTAATGGATATACTAGCAGATTCTAGTGCGAGCTCTCCTTTCCATGCCCAGGATACCCCTACACCTACCCCTACGGCACTAAGCCTAACAAGAAACATGTTTCTATAGTTTGGGCTCATTTCACCAAATTAAAGGGTGGTGACCTCAATAACCC
This sequence comes from Juglans microcarpa x Juglans regia, assembly GCF_004785595.1. Classification (NCBI taxonomy): domain Eukaryota; kingdom Viridiplantae; phylum Streptophyta; class Magnoliopsida; order Fagales; family Juglandaceae; genus Juglans; species Juglans microcarpa x Juglans regia. Next base: position 9,648,055 of record NC_054596.1, on the reverse strand, counting down.
CTAAGCCAAGTGTTAACCATTGTGGAAAAATCTATGAATGCCACTATAAGAAATATAGCACCTCACAATTAAAGATGCACTTAGAAGACCAATGTAAAAAAAGTCCAATATTAAGATCATTACAAGAGAAGAGCTAATCTAGGCTAGAAATTGGACTTCAAAAAATGGCGAATGGGACTAGTGGGGATGCAACTTTAAGGAGATTTACTAAGTATGATCCCGATGAGTGTAGAAGACACCTAGCTCGTATGGTCATCATGGACGAGCTACATTTTCAAGTTGTTGATGGGAAAGAGTTTTAAGCGTTTGCTCGCTACTTGGAACCAAGATTTAATATTCATTCTCGCCATACGGTGGCAAAGATGTAAAAAAATATTTTTGGTATGAAAAATAGAAGTTGAATGGTGAATTGGCCAGTCAATTTGTTTGTCTTACCACTGATATTTGGAAATCAATCTAAAATTTTAATTATATGACTTTAACTATGCATTTTATTGATTGTAATTGGACATTACATAAGAAAATTATAAAATTTTGTCAAATCACCGATCATAAGGGTGAGACAATTGGGAAGGTCTTAAATGCCGCAATAAAGGAGTAGGGGTTGACCCGAGTTCTTACAGTCACAATTGATAATGCCTCGTCTAATGATGTCGCATTGGGACATCTGACAACTTATCTTAGAGAGGCAAATAAGACAATCTTGGGTGGTGAGTGTCTGCATGTGAGATGTGCGGCACATATTCTTAATATTATTGTTACTGATGGTTTGAGGGATCTTCATGACTCGATTGCTCGGGTCAGGACTGCTGTGAGATGGGTGAGATCTTCTCCTATGAAGTTTGAGAAATTCAAGATTGCTTCAAGGTTTACGAGCCTAACGTCCAAGAAGTGCCTTTGTACTGATATGTCTATATGATGGAACTCAACATTTTTTATGTTGAAGGCGGCCCAAGAATATAGGCTAGCATTTGCACTATTGGGTGATGAAGACATCCAATATGTTAAATATTTTGATGATCATGAGGGATTGGGGAAACCCGTAGATAATGATTGAGAAATTGTATCTATTTTTATAGAGTTTTTGAGGTTTTTTTTATGAGATTATCATGACTATATCTGGAACTTTATACCCTACATCTCATCAATGCTGTCAACAAATATGTAAGGTAAAAGAAGAATTAGATGACATGGTCGCGTGTGGTCACATTAGGCTGCTGGAGATGACATTGGTTATGAGGTCAAAGTATGACAAGTATTGGGAAGATTTTACTAGGGCTAATATTTTGTTATATGCAGCTGTCGTCCTTGACCCGAGATTTAAGGTGGATGGCATGGTATTTAGATTGGGCCTTGTGTACGGGCAAGCATGGGCAAAGCTTATTGCAACAAGAGTTCGGGAAACCCTTAGTAGATTAGTTTATGAGTTTACTGTCCTGCGAGGTGGTAATATTGCGGCACCTACACTTACCCCCACCAGTTCAAGAAGTCGATAGTGAGAAAAGACGTAGATTGGACTGGAGTGAGAGGTTTGAGTAGACCCCCTTAATGCAGAGTTATGTAGAGGTTCAATCAAAAATAGACAGATACTTAGCAGCGGAGGTAATACCATTTTCACGAGACTTCGATATATTAAGTTGGTGGAAGGTGAATGCCGTGAAGTATCCCATCCTTAGAGAGAGCCTGCAGTCTTTTGGTCATCCCTTTTAGTACCGTAGCCTTAGAGTTGGCCTTTAGCACCGAAAGGGGTGTATCGGATTCATTTCGGAGTTCACTAGCTCCTACCACTGTGGAAGCTTTGATTTGCATGCATAATTGGATCAAGGGAACTCCAATTTATGTTCCGGATGTTCTCGAGTATGAGGAGGCCAACATCGAGGAGGAGGGTGGTGATCAGCCTGGATCTGGTATTTATTTTAATTTCATTTTCTAATTTATTTATTTTCATTTAATTGATATTCATTAATTTCATTTCAAATTTTATTGTTATAGTGATGCATGAGACGGCGTCTACGGCTACCTCCGATACAATATGACTCTGTATTGGGCCCACCATTGCTATGGTTTGCATAATTTGTCCTTTATTTATTTTTTGCATTTATAATTTTATATCATATTTTAGTATCTAATTATTTTGCTTGTATGTTTTTTAGCTTTTATATTCTCAATATACATATGCCGAATCCTAGATTTCTAATGACCGATCTATGCTCATCTACCTCATCTTCATCTCAATTCCCAATTGCCCAATCCCAATCTACTTTTAATATTTTGTATTTTAATATTTTTAAACTTTTGTTTCATTTTATAACTTTATAATTCTAATTTGTTTTATTTTTAACTTACTAATATTCCAGATTTTATAACTTATTAATGTTTATGATCTTGATTTCCAGTGTCACAGCAGTCGACACAACTCACCACTCAGTGAACTCACCGCCACAGCGCCATCCCAAATTGATCAAAATTAAAAGTTGAGTTATAATTGTTACAATTAAGTGTAATATTGCTACAATAGTTAATAGTACAATTTGTAATATTTAATATTTTTAGAGGAGTTTGTAATATTGTAATAGTTTAAATTTATTTGTTATCTTAGTCTTAATTTGTATAATTGTAAATTGTAATTTGTAATAGTTTGGTGCCTTAGTGATGATCATTACTTAATTAGTTAATAGTTAAAATTTAGTATATAGTTAATAGTTCTATCTATATATATGTATATATTTTTTTCAATTTTTAAATATATTTATTTTTTTTAATTAAATTATGGGCCCAAAGTGGCCAAAAAATAAATTTTGGGCCTAAAGTGGCCCAAAAATAAATTCTGGTCCATTTAAGGCCCAACAAAATGAGCTGGGCCGAAAGCCCAGTAGGGGGGTGGACGAATGGGAGTCCACCCCCACATCCCGGCGAATGGATGGGGTACCTCGCCCCGTAGGGTACAGACCCCCTAAAAAAAAGTATATATTCTAATTTCCAATCATAAGTACAAATTCCGTTTTTCTTTGGGTGCATGAATAGAAGAAAATCGAAAGGAATTAAATAGGAATTTTACCTGAGCATATACACGAGCATTCCAATCCTGAGTGGCCGAGACATTACATTTGATGAGCTCTTGCCTCGTTACAGCAACCGCAGGATTACCCTTCCAGTAAGCATATGGTTCCCTATCCATCCATCTTTTCCTGCCGTTTCCTTCTTTCAGGTCTTTCAACAAATTCTCCCATGGCTTTATATTGATCTCAGGCCTACACAACACACAACGGTACATGTCATGCATGGACTAACGAGGTTGGTGAGACAAAACAGAGAACCTTTCTCCAGAAACGTTCCCTTCCTCCTCCAATTAAGACTTAAGAACATCCTGGACGTAGGCCTAAGTAAAATTGGGATAAGAAATATGAGAGAGTTTTTTGGCTCAACCATATATTTCTTCCTCACACTGGTACGTTTGGAATTCAAAATCATCCCAATCCATCTCAACTCATCATTATAACTTTTTCAAATTTCAATATAAAATATAATAAATAATTCAACTTTTTCAAATCTTAAAATAATAATAATATTAAAAAATAATATTTTAACAATATTTTATCATCTCAATTCAACTCAACTCAGTTCAATATCCAAACGCAACCTCAATGTTCATACCTCTCCGCCAAACATGACCTTAATGCTTTTAAACTTAATAGTTCGAAAAAACATCTACGTGTAAATGTATATTATATATAAATTACTAAGGGAGGGAAAAACAGATCATACCATCCCCAAAAGGACCAATCAGGGAAAACAATGTCAAGTGTGCTATCATCCCCACAGTAGCGAAAGAGCGGGGGCGGGCCCGTGGAATTGGGCCCTTGATAGTCCATTGTCTTAATGACAGGCCAGTCCACGCAGTCAAACATCAGCTCCAAGTCTGGCACTTTCCCTGGGTACCTCCGTAGCAACTGTAGGATCCCCCACAGGGTAAAAACATCTCTCGTCTGAAACGCCTTATGATATTTCTCCACGTAAACCCTGCCCTTCAGTATCACCAGCCTAAAATTGGCCGTCTCTTTAGCTCTTTCCACCATGTCCCTCGTGATCCCCGTGAGGGCCCAGGGCCGTAAATCTTCATGAATCCAACGGAAGTATTCTGGACACGTGGGGGCCGATGAAGGGTTTGGATTTTCTTCAAGATCGAAGGTGGTGGTGGGGTAGTTTGAAGAACAGGTTCGTGTGCGGTTGTAGGGTGCGCAGTCGAGTGGGATCTCGATTTGCTTGAAGGGCTTTATGGTGATATCAAGGTTTTTTTGAGGGTATGAGTGGGATGAAGATAGTTTAGGTTTCGAAGCTAAATTGCCACCTACACCCTGTGACAGAGCACAATGTCCAAAAAGTCAATAGTGTCGAATACTTAAGAGTTAATCCGAAATAAATATAGTTGCCCATAAGAAACGAAACAAACAAAAGTGAAAAGGTCACAATACCGATTTCCAACAACGACGCAAATTATTAAATAACGACAAATACTTGTGCCGTTTTCATTACTGTGGAGGTGCCACCGTCGCTAACATGTTGCACTTTCAACTAGCATCGAAGATAATAAAAAAATGGTAATAGATCAAATCTACAAAAATGTCTATTCCTGTTCTTGTCGAGCTGGCGGCTGTTTTTCGAACAAAACCTTCGAGTTAGATCAAAATTTATTATATATATATATATATATATATAGTATCTCTTGAAGAATTTAAATAAACATTAATTAATAAGTGTTCTAGAGTTCTAGATTTTTAGAATTCTAAGATCTCCCACGAGGTCATATGTGGTACGACGAAAGACACTTGGCTGTGTATACAATTTCCTGCTTGCTGGAAGATAGATTTGGTACAGTGGTTGACCGACACTTATGCCGGCTGTTACGCCTAAAGCGTTTCACACGTTTACAATCTCCTCGTCTTAACATTTTGTTAGAAGAACCAAACGTGTCGTTTGGACTTAGTTTGAGTCAAGTAAAGATGTTTTGAGTGTCGTTTCATCCAGGTAAAAAAAAAACTAAGTTCGCCATTGCTTCTTCCAGAGTAGTCAAAAGTTTTTTTTTTTAAAAAAATAAAAAATAAAATTGCATGATATTCAGGCCAGTTTGCCTGTACAAACTAATTATCGCAGCGGCAAGATCACTCACAGAATAACGAAAAGTATAATCGATAACAACACGAATTGAGCAACATCAGGGATTACGAGCGCTTACATTGCCGTCGAAGAAGCGCGTGGAAAGAAACGCGCCGACGAGGAGAAAGATGATGAAGAGGAAGATACCGGAGGATCTACCAGGTGATTTCATTAATGGTAGCCAGATCGTAGCTTCGAAACGACGATAAAGCACCGATTCGTGGCAGAAATACCTCTGAAACCGCTGCTGAAAATTGTACTTTCTCATATTCTATTTAACTATAATTTCTGACAGCCGCGACGGTGGCCAAACCGGTTTCAGCTTTTTTCAAGGGTCCTAGCCCCTTTTGGGCTATTTTCCTCTACTAGGTTCCTCAATCTTCGGCTGATCGAAGCCTTTCTTTAGCAAGGGAAAGGAGGAATAGAAATAAGATAAAGATTTGAGGTACAGTAGCACTGAGAACAACAGAAAAATGGAGAAGAGAGAGACTTTGGAGAACACACAGAAAGAACGAAAAAAGTAAAGAAACGACGAGAGACGGAGAAAGTGGGGGCTGCAAAACGATAGAACATAGAAGAGTGAGGTCCAAAGTCCAGACTGTAGAAAGGTGACCTTTTAGAGGTGGAATCTCGTGAGTACGTTGCTTTTTCTTTACGAAGGAGATGTTTTGTTTTTTATTTTTCTTTTTTGTTTTTTTTACTTTAGTAGAGATTGTCGAAGATAAAGAAGCCTCACTTTTCAGTTGTCTATGATGGAGGACAAAAAGAGGAAAAGGGCAAAGGTGTAAATACAACTCTGTTATTTCAGGCTTCAGCAGTTTGATGTTTGATCTTTTGCTCCAATATGGGTCGTGTGGTGGATCTTTCACAACGTTTGTGTGGTGGATCTTTCACAACGTTTTCATTTTCTAATTTGATGGAGAACGGATTTGCTTCGTTAGCACTCTTTTCTTTTTATAATTCTTTACTATTTATCTCATCTTATTTTATTTAATTATTATAATTTTTTTAAATTTTTATATAAAATAAAATAAATAATTTAATTTTTTTAAATCTCAAATTAAAAAATAATATTAAAAAAATATATTCTTATAATATTTTATTAAATTTTTAACTTTCGTCTTAATTTATCTTATCTTACATCATTACGAAAACAAACAAGCATTTTTTTTTTCTAAGGTACGAGCGGAAAGTAGTTGAAGGAATTGAAATACCTGGTCAAAGAAAGGCACTGGCATTTGTTCAGAAAGTCTAACATTTCCTCCCACGTTTACATTGTTAGAATTTAGAAATATGAAGTCTGAAAATATAGATTCTTAGAGATTTAACCCATCTTTGAAAATTAATAGAAATCTTATATGATTGTTTGACTTATTTTTAGGCAGCTTATAGAAATTATTTATCTTTTCCAAAATATCCATTATGTATTCACTTCAAATATATAAAATTGTTTAGTACCAAACATTTAAAGGTTAAATAAAACTTATAGGAATAAAAACTACACACAACCTTGTTTTTTCTTTTATTTTTGAAATATTCAACTATATATCTTGTTCGAAAAATTTTATTTGTTTATTATTTGGTACCAATCAAAACATATTCTTTTACTTTTTGTTATGGAAAAATGATTTTTACTTTTATATATAGATTTTAAAAATGATCACAATAGAAAATAAATACTAACATAAATCGAGATTTATGTGTAACATATGGCGTGGATAATAACAACAAAAATATATGTAAAAGTTAAAGTTACAGCTTTAGTTTTTTGTATAAATATAATTTATATAATTAAAGAAAATTTGTCGAGGATATTTTTGTCCATTTAAAATAAAAAGGGAACGTGGATTCCTACCTTTAGATTCAATATTCCAGGCCTAGAAAGAATCCAAATTCGAAATATGTATGCATTAACCTACAGCTGCAGTATACTTGATGTGTTGCGGTAAAAAAAAATTAAATAAATAAAAAATAATATGAAATATGTTGTGAGCTGTAGGCTGATGTATAGCAAGCTTCATCCAAATTTTTTCAGCTCTTCCATGCAAAATAATTTTTTTAGAATTCACAAAAAATTTTAAAAAGTTACCCACGTTCAAAGGTCTTGGCTGTTTAGAAATACTCTCAAATATTTTTAGATTATTATATTATTATTCATAAACAGTTCACTACTATTTGCTATTAGATCACTTAGAAAGGTATATTCATCCCTCATTAGGCTGGACCCGGTCCACCTCGCTAAGGCCCAATGACCAAACAAGCCCAACAGATGGCAAATGAGAAGAAGTCTCAAATCATCTCAATTCATTTTAACTTATCATTATAATTTTTTTAAATTTCAATACAAAATATAATAAACAATTCAATTTTTTTAAATTTTAAAATAATAATAATATTAAAAAATAATATTTTATTATTTCAACTCAATTCAATTTAACTCAATTCAACATCTAAACATAACTTTAAAAAGATGGGATAACTTTTACTCCGTCAAGCCTCAGCCCGGATAATTTGCATTGAGCCACGTATGAATCGCAAATAAGAAATCTTGGCGAGAGAATTTATCCCTGACAAGGTACTCAGAAAAAGATCGCACTTCATCACCTATCACAGGAGACATTACCTAAGGGACAGGAGGGAGTAGCCAAATTAAATGTTAAATGTAATGGCATGGCGCCCAACTCAGTTGGCAGACAACCTTGGCACAGAGGAAACAGACATCCACTAAGGAGAGGGGATATATAAAACTTAATTACAGGTAAAATTCGAACTCAAGTATCCATCAAATCAATAAACTGTGTCATCCACCCATTGAGAGTACTCACGTTTCTTGTATTGCATGATTGAGTTTGTCGGCTGGGGTGCGAAATACGCCCTTAACATCATTATTATTCACAATTAATAAACTTTTAACATCCGAACTTGGCTTATAATAGAATTCGATGATTTTGTTAAAAAAAAAAAAAAAGTAGAAGCTGCGGTACATTAACGATAGTCAATGGACTTTTAACTAATGTTTTAAATACTGTACTAGATGGTATATCGATCAAAGTATTGAAATGAAATATTTTAATATAAGTATCGTTTTATGTACCGTTTCGAAATAGTCGATATATGAATAAATTATATATATAAATATATATAACAATTATATTCTAAAATAATATATAAATACATACATATATATAAATTATAAATAATCTAATCTAAATTAGGAGTCAAAAAATGAACTTGTAGTTTAAAAAAATAAAAAAAAAATAAAGGTCGAAATATCGACCTGTACAGGCTGAAATTTAGACCGATACAGGTCGAAATTTAGGTCGAAACGGCCGGTACTGACCGGTACGGTCGGTATTTAAATTGATATGAAATACAAGTAATATCTGTACTGACCCAATAATCAATACGACAAATTTCGACCGTATCGATCCGTAAAAAACGATTTTTAAAACTTTACTTCCAACAAAATTATACTTTTAACTCTATAAAATAAAAGCTGGCAGAGGAAATTGTATAGGCCCTTACTTTTTTGTCAATTGCCTTTCCCGTTACGGCACGCTCCCCATTTTTTATTTTATTTTTTATAAACAGGAGCGAAAAACCTGGTTCTCGTTAACTACCTCTGGCTATATTTTTTTTTTTACAAAATAAAATTAAGATGACGAGAGAATGCGGCGGAGATCTTAACAAAACTTTTATGCTATGTAAGCGTAAAATATCAAAATTAAAAATAAAAGACTCAATAAATTGAATCCCAACCCTAATTTCATAGCTGACGTAATAATAAACAGCTAAGAGTACTAATATTAGTTTATCTATATACATCTTTAAAATCACATATTTAAAGATTAATTTTACAGATCAAGAAAAACTCTCACATTAGATTATACATATTTGAATCAAATAATAATAAAATATTATTATTTTTAATTTTTTTCTTAAAATTATTGTTTTTTATATATTTTACAATTAGCACTATATGGTCAAAAATACAAATTCCATATATCAAAATCATCTTATGCAAATTTCACAAAATTGATTTTAATGAGTAGAAGAGAGAAAAAACAATAATAATAATGTTTGGAGAGTGAATAGTATTTCTAGCTATGTAAAAATTTAAAGATGCATAAGCTAATGTAGATAAATTTAAAGACATATTATACAAATATGAAAATGAAGATAGAATCTAAATTAATTTTAAGTTAAATGACATAATGACATTAATTGATTGTATCAATGAGTTATAAAAGAATTGTGAAAAATTTATAAGTATATTATTACATTTAAAAAAAAAACTATTTTTACAACTCTCTTTTAAATAGTTGACATTTATGTCAAATTCGAGCTTCAAATAAGAAATTGTAGTATTATTTATGAAGTGGATCATCACATTAGTTGATTGTAAAAAGATGTATAAATATCATTATTTCTTTATAGAAATTGTTAAACTTATTTAATTTGAATTTAAAATCTTATGTAAATGTCTTCCATTTAAAACATAATTATTAAAGATATTGTATATATATCATTACTCTTCGGTTCAATGCATACACGATAGAATAAATATATATAATTTTTATTCGTCATTTAGATCTCAAACAAAAGATCCATGTCCTACAATACCTATTTACATCCATCTTCGACTCACTCTAAGTAATATGATTTCTATGAAATTCTAATACCAAATGGAGTTAAGGGACCAAAATGGGGATTTCCATAATAAAACTTTGGCCGAAAGTTTACAGACACAATAAAAAGGTAAATCATGTCCTTCAACTCTTATCCCCGCCGATTCTAGTGATAATATTATATTATATATATACACTCATTAAGGTACCTAAGAGAATTAGAGCATTGACAATGACTTATGCATCTTCAAATTGCTCTACATTAAAATCAATGTTCAAAAGATGTGATTTTGCATATGCATATAGATAAACTAATGCTAGTGCTCGTGGTGGACTCAATAAGGTTTGACCAAAATTTAACTAGAGAATTTATTTTTATAAATTTAGTTAGTCACTTTTCAACAAAATTAAATAACAGACTTTTCAAATCTATCATTATTATATTAAAATATTGATTTTGACATTTTCATTTATTTTAATTCTAATTGTAATTTAAATATTTATTTTTTATTAAAAAAATACACACTAATTTTCTAACATTTATATTATTCCTTACTGATAAATAATAATGAATTCTTCTTTATCTTGTAAGGTGTAGTTTAACAAACCAAATTTAACTATATAAACTATATGGATGGTGTAGTTTACCAACCGGTTTACTAATATAATTTTTCGTAGTTCTATTATTTACTCAATAATGTAACGAGTCTTGTTAAAAAAAATGCAACGCCTGCAATGGCACACCGCCAATACAAGAAAATAAAAAGTAATGAATTTTCTTTTATCTTTTTTTCTTGCATGGAAGGAACAACATACAGCTAAAAGAGAATTATTTATAGTGAAAATAATATTTAGTCTGCCCAAGAGGCTGGGTAGATTTGGCGAGTGAATAATGTTTGGGCAAAAATTATTATTCATTTATTGAGTCTATTATTGTGAATTTTTATGTAACTTAGCTAAACTTTGACCAAAATTTGGCTAAGTTGAATCCACTACTAGTACTCTAAAATGCGTTTTTTTTTTCGTTTTTGGTTTTTCATCATACATCTTTTTTATATCCTTAAATATTTTTTAATAAAAATTCACAATATCATTAAAAAATACTTACTTCGTATTGCTCTGGTCCCAGAGATTCGAAGAGTTAACTCTTGTAACCCAAAATCATCTTTGATAACATATTTATATACTCCAAATTCTCCATAAAATATAAATTCATTTATTCAAAACCAAAAATATATGTTCATCCATCAAGACTGGAGGCACCAAAGAATTACCTTAATGAAATAAATTATAATCTCCGCAACGACTCAGGAATATCTATGAGTCAAAATTTCAAAATAACATAAAATAATTTCTTTAGTAAATAAAACTCTCCAATAAATACTTATACCCTTTAGCACTTCCAGCTGATGCATCAAAATTATCTAAAAAATATTGTGGAGATAAGGGGTGAGTTATCAACAACTCAGTAAGCAAAAAACATATACTAGTATATAAATATAAGCATTTACAGAGTTTAGGATGCAGAACAAACTATTTTAATTTTCATAATGTAAAATCAGAATATGTTATCAAAAATATCAGAACGAAAATTCAAAAAATATTCTTATTAAAAATTCATTTGGCACAGCATTACTGAAACATCACATTAGAATAGAATTCCATATTTAACACTCGTAGTAAGGTTATGCAAACCTCGACGGCCAAAAATAAGCTCATGTTACCTAAAATCATCTTAAATAACAATTATATATACTCCAGAGACTCCATAAAAATATTAACTTATTTGTTCAACACAAATATCTATGTTCCTCCACATGGATACCAAAGAAATACCTCAATAAGATAAATTAAAATTTCCACAAAAACTCAGGAATATCCATGACTCAAAATACCATAATAACATCAAATAATAAATCTACTAAATAGGACTCTCCAATTAATACTTGTTCTCTTTGGCACTTATTCCTCTACAATCATCAAACATTACTAACACTTCTTATTCCTGACTTCTAGCTGAAGTATCAAAATTATCTGAAAATATTGTGGAGATAAGAGATAAGTTATCAACAACTCAGTAAGCAGAGAACATATACTAATATGTAAATATGAGCATTTACAGAGTTCAGAATACAGAACAAAATATTTTTATTTTTAGAATGCAGAATCAAAACATGTTATCAAAAATATTAAGTGAAAGTTAAAAAATGTTCTAATTCAAAATTCATTTAGCATAGCATAACTGAAAACATTATATCATAACATTACTTCATGTTTAGCTTCCGTGGTAGAGTTCTGCAAAGCTCGTCGGCCAACCGAGTAGAAACTGAACGTGAATCTTCCCCTTATTATTCTTTGAGCCCCGAGTGTGCATACATGAAAGATCACACAGAAAACCACTTTGCTTCCAAAGTGGGTGCACCAGAAATAGAAAAGTTGGTACCAATCCTAACAAGGGCCACAGTTTTACACCCATGGTAAGATCAAAACAGAACAGAAACAGAATGTCATACTAAAACTTTTTAGAAATCACATCATATCATATCAGAGTACATAATATCTTCAGAATACAACACAATAAGATCAAATATAATTTATGCACAGAATTTCATATTCTCTATCTTTTGCACAGTCAATAAATAAAATGCCAAAATAGCACATTTCTACACTAATCATGCCAGAAAATACTTTATTCTTATACAGAATTTCATGAGTAGCGTAGAATAAATAACTGAGGTTGTTTCAAATTTTGTTTCATAACAAAACATGCATATTTTTCTAAAATTGACATCAATTCATTTCTTTCATGTAAAGTGTAGCCTAGGAACTTCGCTTACCTGAACTTTTTAATTTTTCAGAAAATTTTCTCAACAAAGCCAAAAAATTAATCGTCAACTATAAAATAGTCATGTAACTTCCGTAAATTTTTAATCAAACACGTACTTCGATATTCAAATTTCAAACTTGAAATAATAAATTAACCTATTATAATTTCTCAAAACCTAAAATTTTCATAACCTTAAAATACCATCACTTCCCAAGTTCATCAATATTCACTTACTTCTTCCAATTATTTAAGCTCTAACTTATTTATTACGGGAATCTAGCTATAAAAATATAATACCAAGTTTTATAATTTAAAATCGTAAATATTTTCCGTTAAACAACTTTTTAGACTAATTTAAAGTGAACTGGAACCTACTTAAAAAATAACACGAGTTTTCCTACAATTTGACTTAGAAACTCGACTACACATATCCGCACAATTTGTAAATGATACATATCCAACAAACTCGACTCCACTTGGCTAAGGTTCATTTATGCCCGAGTCAACTCATTAGGTCGACTCGATTAAAACTCATTCATATATTGATAAATATATACATGCACCTATGTTTAGCTAATAATATAAGCATACCACTTTTGTAATTAAATATATAATATGTAATCTAATTACTTATGTTTATATAATGAATGTATTTCATAGGTATATTTTTTAATTTGTATAATAATTAGTTGATAAAATTTAATAATTTTATATACTAATATGTGGAAACCATATATGAAATAGATATTTGCTATCATATTAAGTATATGTATTAATAATATATATAGGCATACAATATATTGTTATTTTGAATAAATATCAACTAGTTAGATATTAATTATTTATAAATTTTTTAAAATTTTATAATTCAATAGAGGTTCTATTTGTTAGTTGTATAAATTAAATATTAGATCTTTTTTTTATTTAATTTATTAATTATTAAATTTTATTCAAAAAATAAAAAGATAAACAATTTGAGCTCGAGCTTGGCTCGACTCGAACTTGTTTGTGGGACGAGCTTGACCTCGAGCTCGAATTGAGAGTTTAGCTTATCGAGTTGAGTTCAAACAAAGAATAAAAAAACTCTCAAGCTCGGGCTCGAGCTCGAGCTCGAGTATTTTGAGTTGAGCTGAGTTCGACAAGCTAAAAACTAGCTCGGCTTGGCTCGATTACGGCCCTACTCTCATACTTCGACTTATAACTTAGAGGGTAAAGTTGTAATAAACTAAAACTAGGCTTCCCTACTATCTTTACATAGAATGAGCTTTACGTTAAAATATATAACATATTTTAGTTTGCAAGGAGATCATCACTACATCCAAGGTAGTCGTGCGATAGAGACTCATCGCGAGAGGAGTCGCAATGGAGTTGGGCGAGTGGAAGGTGGCTAACTCGCGACAGAACATTGAGAGAGAGAGAGAGAGAGAGAGAGAGAGAGGGAAAGCAACAAAAGACCGTGGCGCACGTCGTGAGCTTACCGAGAGGGAGAGCAGTGGCTTGGGATGGCGTGAGGTGCCCAGCAGTACTTTCTGTGCAGGTGGCGACGTCGTGGTGGGTGCTGACGATGTGTCTCATGGTGGGGAATACTTTCCCTATTTCGGAGTGTAAAAACAGAGCCCTTCACATCCAAAGCTTATTGGTGGCTGGGCACAATGGCTCAGGACGGAGCTAGGGCAGCACATGGGTGAAAAAGGCAAGCAGTTCTCTAGTGCACCACAACATAAAGGTTCTACCGTGTAGGGGAGGTGGTTATCGTGGCTTGGTTTCTTTCTGGACGTGGACTGGAGGTTGTTGGTACGCGAGAACTAGATGGCTCGCGTGGAGGAGTTTGGCAGTTGGCTACCTTTAGGTGGTGCAGGAAGGTTGGTATGGGTGCATAGGTTTGGTTCCCATGGTAGTTCACGATAGAGGGAGCGACTTCGTTTATTGTCTAGGTGTTGCTGCTAGTGTTCTGGTCGTGGCCTGGGGGAAAGAATTTGTGAAGGCGAATCTTCTATAGAGAGAGTTGATGAATGCAGTGCGTCAACCCTAGACTAGAGGAAGGAACATCAGTATGGGGTCTAACGTGTACGTGTTCTATATATATAGAGACTGTTGCCGTGAATGTAGAGAGAGAGACGTGCATGGGCGTGGAGACGTGCATGGTGTGGAGACTGAACCTTGGTTCTCACATGCTTGGGTTTTGGGCATACAAGGTTTGGGCTTTTTTAGTGAATTATAGGCCTCAACTCAATCTCTAAAAATAATACAACTTGTTCCATAAATTTTTTGGCCCAATTTCCACTTAGCCCATTAAAAGATTTTAATCTAATTATCACGCCCCATAAAAAAGATTCCACTTAATCCAAAAATATTTAGTGATTTTAACTTAAGTAGCAAGCTTAATAAAAATTCAATACCTGCCAAAATAAAAAATTTGAGTTCGTAATATTTTCCAAAAATTACCCATTAGGCTCAAATGGGCTTTCCATACATATAAATCCAAAATTTTTTATAATATGAGCTTGGTGTTGGGTCCGGATGCTACATACTTAATTACAAAGTAAAAAAAAAAAAAAAAAAAATCAAATGTTCGAACCCAAAATGGGAACCCGAAGCATTTTTCATTTCAGATTGTTCCTTTCCATCCCATGTTACTCTGCCATTGAGTTAGCTGCATGCCCAATCAAAATTGTCAGAATTAATATGATGTTATAGTTTTGGTTGGTCCATTAGTTATTGGAGGTTTCTTTACATAGGAACTTTACGAATTTGGTTAGAAAGGGAAAGCCCATGTATTTCAGAAATAACTTCTCAAATAGTGGTTCATTTATTATGTGGGCTTATATATATATATATATATATATATATATATATATATATATGTAAGGAAATGCATAATCTAGCTATATCTGAACATTACATTATATATAATATTTACCTTATGAAGTGAAATTCTCTCCAATTCGCTATCCAGATTGAATGATAAAACCTATAGAGAGATAAAAATATTAACACGCAAAAATCAAAATACCAGATTTATTTTTATTTTTATTTTTATTTATTTTTGTGACGCTTTGATATAGTGTGGACTATTAGTGAAATGCACAGTAATATAACAAAAATTACAATGAATAACATTCAAATGAAACCAGGACCGAGATACGAAAATCTCGCTCTCTTAAAGAAAATTCAAACTCTCTATGGTATACAAAATTTTAATTTAACTGGTGCATCAAACCTTCTTTTGACTTATCTCTTCTAGAATACAACAAGTCAACTGATCGTCGTAACTCAAACCTACTGATATGCACAAGTGCTTGAAATCAAAGCTCAACTAAAAGAACACCACTCTTTTGCCTAAAAAATACTCTCAAAATCTAATTCAAAATTCCATTTTCTATTGATTTTGCTCTAATTCGTACCGAAAGAAAAAACGCCAGAATGGAAAGGAGACTGTAAAATGGCAATAGGGAATTAATGAGAATAAAAGCAACCAACTTTTTAATACCCCTTAAACACCCATATATATATATATATATATATATATATTTTTTTTTTTTAGAATTGAGATGATGAGTAACATTAATATTTTTTTTTTAAAAGTTCAAAAATAAAAAAAAAAAAATTCAAACGGCTATATTATTTTTCCGTATCCATTAAGAGTAAGTAAACGTATAAAGATTTTATTGTTGCTCGGTTAATTCACTTTGAAATGTATAACTCGTTTGTTTTCCCAACCATTCTTATATCATTTCATCTAATCATTATAACTTTTTTAAATTCACACACAAAATAAAATAAACAATTCAAATTTTTCAAATTTTAAAACAAAAATAATATTACAAAAATATATTTTAATAGTATTTTATTTAACTTTCAACTTTTATCTTAACTCATTTCATCTCATCTGTAAAAACAAATGAGGTAAATCTTCCTTGACAAAACATCTATAGAAAAGCAACGGTCATGGTAAGAAAAATTACAATTAATACTATCTATTAAAAGATACCAACATGGACTCATTTATGATTTAATGTTGCCTGTCTAATATTTCTAGGAATTGTGAATCCTCACGAGTATAATGCCTATAAACTGAAGAAGAAACCTTCTAAGACTGCTTGGTACGATTTACCCAAAAATTATCCTCCCATAATTCCACTTGTTTTATTGAGCTTTCCTTTCTCTTCAAGAAAGCATGAAGAGACGAGGCATCATATGGAGGAGGCATGGTGCATGGACTTGAGTATGTGGGGCCTTTTACCATTGATTCCATAAAGAATTTCTTCTGCAATCCTTGTGCTGGGCAAGCTATTGTCTCTGCACAGAGTTCAACAGCATTTGCAGGTCTAATGGGATTGAATGTTAATAGCTTAGCATACTCATTCAAAAGATGAAACATGTAATCATAGACATATTCCATCTTCAGCTCCTCTTGAACGAATTTAGTGGCTGCCTTCCCAATTCCTTTCGCCTGAATAATCCAAGAATAATTAAGCGCAAGTTATTAATAAGAGAAGTATGAAACATGCAATCAAAGTTGACCAAAAAATGGGCCGAAAATTCAATTCTTCCTCGAAATTTTATCCTCTACATGCACCATGATTCCTATGCACGTACACGAGGGCTAACGTAAAACTTAAACAAAGCTTTCACTTTAAGTATTAAAACATTGTGAATTAAGGAACTACTACGCATAATTTGACATGATCTGCTCATCAACAAGCTCAAGTAATAATAATAATATATAATACGAGTAATGCTATATGCAGTCGTAGAGTATGCAAGCGTCGCGCAATAGCTTTAAAAAATAATATGGTCTACTATTAAAAAATTAATATTTTTTTTCATATGAGTCCTGTATATATTCATTTTTTTCAAAATAATTGTGCAGCATTTACACATTCACGACTGTAACTATCAATTTCTTTTATAAATATATATACCTTTTGTTTGTGGGTGTTGCCCCAGTCGACAGCAAACGCAATAGATCTGCACTTGTCATCATCCCTTGCAGGCCAGTAGTGGTGCAATGGCATCAAACTTCTCGTGAAGAAATCATGATAGTGGGGCTTTACCAGTAAGCTAACAGAATCGCAGGCAAGAATGTACTTTTCACTCACAGACCAGGCAATGCCCTCAATATAAATCTTATACCTGCATATATGTATGACAGGAAGAAACGAAGAGAAATCGTTAAGGTGAAAGGACATGGATGATAAAGTGAGCATACATGGAATATAGTAAACAAGAGAGATGATCTTCACAATTTTGAATTTTGCAACTCTTGGTATACTCTTTTTAAAAAAATGAATAATTATAAAACTCATATAAAAAAATTATTTTTTAATATTATAACTTTTTTTTTTCTTAAATAAGTGTACAAAAATTATACATGCTAAGAGCACTAGCTTGATTTCTCTATATGCATAAGCAAAATCATATCTTTTAGAAATTTATTTTGAATATCAAGAAAAACTTTAACATTAGATTATGCATTTTTAAGTTAAATAATAATAAAATAAGATTTAGAGAGTGATCAATGCATCTTCAAATTTATAAAAATACTGTTCATAGATATTCAAATTTTTAGATATATATAATCTAATGCAACCTAATTTATTTATTTTTTTTTACAAACAATGTAACCTAATTTAAAGTCATATTATATAAATATATAGATGCATAATTCATTAGTGTTACTAAAAAAGATGCATAATTCGTTAGTGTTATTAAAAAAAAAAAAAAAGGTACTGAAACTAAAAACTCGTGCCACCCACAAAAGCAGAAAGGCAGTGGGAAATTTTTATTTTTCAGTACCTATGAGTGCATTGGCTAGCCAAGTCCGATTGCTTGTACCCTTCCCGTGATTCTCGCTTCCAATCCTGCAAATGGGTGCCGTAATATATAAGGGAAAGTTGCCACCTACTTTGTGTTATTAGTCACAAGTGACAACACATCGTTGCTCTTCTTTGTTGTTGCTCTCTTTTCCTCAGGGAAAATGATTTGTACAACCCTTTACTCTTATTTAATTGCTTGTCGGGATTTTCTTGTGATTTTTTATTTTTTAAATATACATATAAATTATTTTATGAAAATTATTCTAAAAGATAAAAAAGAATTGTTTTGACGTGTAAAATATGCTTTGGTGTGTAAAAAAAAAAAACCCAAAATACAGTTCTTTTCTTTTGTTTGTTCCTTCGGTTCATATTCATCTCACAAATAAAAGTAGGAAAAAAAAAAAAAAAAGTTACCTGGACATATATGCGAGCATTCCAATCCTGAGTGTCCGAGACATTACATTTGAGGAGCTGATGCCTCGATAGAGAAACCTCCGGATTACCCTTCCAGTAAGCATATGGTTCCCTATCCATCCATCGTTTCTTCTTGTTTCCTTCTTCTATGTCCTTCAACAATATTTCCCAAGGCTTTATATTGATCTCAGGCCTACACATGATGAGCGGTACCATTTAATTAAGGACTTTTCAGGGAATTAATTAAATGTCACCAAATAAAAACTGTATTTCTAGAAATTTAATTCCTCCTATAAGCTAAGATTATCCACTGTAGTTTCCCTATTTTAAAAAAATAAATATCTATATTCATTATAATTTTTTAAAGCATCTCTTGACTCCCCAAAAATCTATATTTACCCTATTTTATTTTTATATAAAGTTTGAAATTTTCTACATTTATATTTCTGCTGAAACTTAAAAGTTAGCCCCTGCATTTTGCTTAAATATCTGAAGTTTGGTCCTGAGAATTTCTAAAATCCAATATATATATATATATATATATTTAAAAAAAAAAAAAAAACACATATATACCACGTAACATTTTAGGAACATGGGCCGGGGGTGGCTCGATCTACTTGCTGGAGCTACTGCCCGGCCATTAAATTTCATTCCATTAAATATTAATGCTATTATTAATATTTGATTTACATTCGTTTAAAAGTAAAAAGAGAAAAAAGAAGAAGAAAAGATCTTATGATAATCTTACCATCCCCAAAAGGACCAATCTGGGAAAGGAATATCCAGTTTATCATCAGTCCCACAATAACGAAAGAGGGGCGGTGGGCACGTGGCATTGGGCCCTTGATAATTGCTTTTCCTGATCGTCGGTTCATCGCCACAATCAAACATAAGCTCCAAGTTTGGCACTTTCCCTGGATTCCTCCGTAGCATCTGTAAGATCCCCCACAGCGTAAAAACATCTCTTGTCTGAAACGCTCTACGATATTTCTCCACGTAAACCTTCCCCTCCACTATGATCAGCCTAAAAGTGGATGTCGTTTTAGCTCTCTCCAACATCTCCCTTGTGATCCCTGTGTGGGCCCAGGGCCGTAGATCTTCGTGGATCCAACGGAAGTAGTCTGGACACGTGAGGGCTGATGAATGGTCGCGATATTCTTTGGGGTCGAGGATGTTTGGGTAGTTTGAAGGACAAGTTTGTGTCTGGTCGTAGGCTGGACAATCGAGTGGTATCTCAATTTGTTTGGAGGCATTTTTAGGGATATCGAGGTTTCTTTTAGGGTACATGGAGGATGATGTGGTTGATAGTGTAGGTTTCGAAGCTGAACTACTACTGCTCGTTACACTCTGTGACAAGGAACACATGAATGTCTTTAGTACCATATTCTATTTAATTCATAACTGTAAGTGTAAGATTTTGGTTAGGACTAAGTGACTAGATAGATAAAAATTATTTGATGCTTTATAAGTTGGATGAATATAAATCACTTTGATTTTATCTATAAATATTTGAAGTGTATTAGAAATTATTAGATAATGTTTTAGATAAGTTAAGAGTGTGTGTATCCCAAATTCAATGAGTCTAGCTAAAATTATCCAGTTGAATGGAAACTATATCCGTTGAGAAGATTTAGTGCCTGGTGTCAACAGAAGCGTCAGCAAACTCGTTCCCAACAAAGTCTTCCCATCAGCAAATTCTTACTGTGCCTCAAATTCCTAATATATTCAATCCGTCAATAGAGTCATACTGCAAATCAAATACTTAGTAGATTATTTAAATGAGGATTTCGATTGAGGGAAGTGATTTTTGGTCAGTTATTTTTTAGAGCTTGGAGATTGGAGAGAGGTCCAAGTGCTTGAGTGTGAGAGAATTCTTGTGAAGGATTTTTTATTGTTTTTTTTTCCCTTTCTTTCTTTGAGTAAGTGCATACTCTGGGTCGGAGTTGAAGTGACTAAATTTAGCCATTCGAGTTGTAAGAGGGAAGTCGATACGTTGAAGATCACTAGAGGTTCTGGCTGCTACTGCAGTAGAAAACAAACGAGTCGTTCGTCTGGGCAAGTAAGAGTTTAGTTACAAAAGTTTTGTAATTGGAAAGTTACTTGTAATTGATTTTCACCTAATAAAATTGACTTTAGTTTTGGCTGCTCCATAGAGTTCTTCAACGGGTTTTTCTTTCGTAACCAAAATTAGTGTTACGCATTTTATTTATTCTATGTTATTGTTTAATTATTAAATTAATTACATGCTTAAAGACTAACCAATTTGTTGAGTGAATTGGTAAATATTTTCGTTGTGATACAGGAGTACTTGGGTAATTTCAATTGGCATCAGAGAGTGGTTAACTCATTCGAGTGTGATCTGTGCCCCTGTATATCATGTCGTCGTTGTTATATATCCCGCCACACTTTGATGGAGAAAACTATATATATTGGAAAGTTCGTATGAGAGTTTTCCTCAAGCCATTGGATGAACATGTGTGGTATGCAGTTGAGCGATGATGGATTAAATTTGAGAAACTATTGATGTTTGGATAAGAGATGAGATCACCTCAATGAGTGAGATTGCTAAAGAAGTTTGGGATATCTTGGAGATTAAACATGAGGGGACAAGGATTGTAAAAAAATTCAAAATTATAATTGCTAACCTTAAAAATTGAAAAGATTAAGATGTTGAAAGATGAAAGTTTTAATGATTTCTATACTAAACTTAACGATATTTTGAATTCAAGGTTTAATCTCAACGAGAATGTGGAGGATTTAAGGGTCGTGAGAAAGATTTTAAGATTGTCTGAAAGATTTCATCCAAGAGTTACAACTATTGAAAAAAAAAAAAAAGGATTTGGATGCTATTAAGGTTGAAGAACTAGTTGGCTCCTTACAAACATATGAGTCATCTCTTCCTCAAACAAAAAAATGTAAGTTCATTGCTTTCAAAATTGTGAAAGAAAATCAAGATGTTTTTTTGATAAAAAAAATATGAATGATGAGGATATAGATTTCATTGCAAGGAAATTCAGTAAATTCTTATTTAACAAGAGAACAAATGGAAAGTAAAAGAGAGGTAAGGAATTTTCTGCTAAAAAGAGTGATTTTGAAAAATAGAACAAAGATAAATTTGAGCAAAAAGATAAACTTAAGTGTCATGAATGCTCAAGTTATAGTCACATAAGAATTAAGTGTCCAAACTTTAAAAGAACCAAATGAAAAGCTCTTAACGCCACACTTAGTAACGGTTCTGATTTTGAAAATTTCAGTTCATCATCTGAGGATAAAACTTCATTTATAGCCTTCTCTGCTGTTGTTAGTGAATTTTCTGATGTTAATCTAACCAAATCTGAAAGTGATGATGATGATAGTGATTCAGAGGTTGCTCTAGTTGTGGTTGATTATGAGCTAAGTTTACAAGAACCCTACAATGATCTATGTGAGGAAGTAGTCAAATTGCAAAAATTAAATAAAAAGCTATATAAAAAGCTCACAGCTGTGGAAAATGAGAAGAGTAACCTATCTGAGGCACTAAAGATATCTGAAATTGAAGTATCAGAGTTATATACTCAACAAGGAGTACTTGAAAAGGAATTGGAAAAAGTTCAAGAATACCAAAAAAAAAAAAAAAAAAACTGCAACTCAGAAATTAAATGAGATGTTGAGCTTTCAAAAATTCTAGCTGTGATCACATGGGTTTGAGATACATGACTTCCCACAGCAAAGAACTTCAAAGCTCATTATCCTCTGTCACTTCATCAAAACGTATTATTTTATTAAAGGAAGCCAATGTGAGGATGCTCCAAAAAAAACTGTGTCAAAATCTAACATTCTGAGAGCCTCTTATGAAAGATCAACGTCAAGGAAGATTAATCAAAGTAAGTTCGAAGGTAAGTTTATTTCTACTTGTCATCATTGTGGTATTTTTGGCCATATAAGGCCACATTACTTTAATTTGAGTAAAATACAGAAAAATAGAGATGAAAGAAAATAAAAAAAAAAATGTAAAGACACTTGGAAATCAAGTCTAAGAGTTAAGCTAACAAATAAACACTATAAGTGTTAAGGTATGTGAATTGTCTAAATTTTATCTTGGCAACAAGGATAAGACCACAAAAAGTTGTGATGATGCAGAGATGACCTCAAAATTTAAAACAAAGTGGGTAGTCAAAGAAGATGCTGTGTCACATTAATTGATAGGTCCAATTGCATGTTCTTGCATTCCTTGCATATAATTAGTTTAGGACATGCATTTCACATTATTTTATTTTTTTGCATCTCATTTTATTTGGTTTAATTGAGTTGTCTTCTATTTTTCTAGTTTGTATCTCAGCTTGAATTTTGTTTAGTTGAGCAAAGGGCATGCTTGGTGTGTCAAGTCTTAAGTACTCGGATCCTCACACTTTCATTCCTTGAACTGAAGTATCTCTCTATTTTGTGCATTCAATTTTGTGTATCTTAACCTTATGGTTCATCTTGACAAAGTCAAAGTATAATGCACTGTGAGGAACTTATTTTCACATTCTTTATTATTATATTCCATAATTATTTAAAAGTTGCTTATCAAAGGAGGAGTCTATGCCTTAAATTGACTAATACTAGTTAAACCTAATACGCAAGAGATTTCCACTTTCCAAACATAAATCGTTGATCCATATAGAAAAAGTCAGTGCTTAATCATTGCGAAAAAAGACAAACACCTTACACGGATCTATCTATGAAGTCCTTATATATATATATATATATATATATAAATCATTGCTCTAATTATTGTGAAAAAAGATGAAAAAAAATAGACATATCAAAGGGTTGTGCAAATTTGTGTTTGGAGGAGATACTCTTTCAAGTATTTAGACTCTAGCATGAAGTTTGACTTTTAAGGTAAGAGACAATCTCTTGGGAGTATCTATGGAAAGAAAGAAGAAAAAAAATGAAAAAAAAAAAATATATATATATATATATATATATAGATGATTCCTTGAAGTAAGTATTCTCACCCACACACTCACATAAACTTTGATATTGATAAACTTATGAGGTGTAAACAACTATTGTGATTGTTACAAATAAAAGAGTGTATTTTATTTTTTTTGGCTATGTGATGACACTATGCTTGGATTTGTGATGCACTTAGGCATATTCATTGACTCAATGATTAGAAAAGAAAAAAACAAGGGAAAATAATTTTTCGAAAATAGTTTTTTGGGGTCAATCAGTTTTAATCTTTTATTTGTATATATACATATTTTTTTTTTGTTGGGTTATTTGGTCTATGTCAAGTTTTGTTTATTTTACCTTCTTTTGCATAAGCCTAGAAATAGTGGTTGTTTATTTGGGAATGGGTCTCTGTTTTATTGGCTTAAGTCCCAATGGCACACTAAGATATGTACTAGTGCATGGTACGGGAAGTCACTTAGTGACTTAAGTAATATAGCATGTGATAGACCTAGACTCCCCGATACTCTCTCTCACCCACACCCACGGCACCCTCACTCTTTGTGAGCCATAGTTGAACCCCTATTTTCAATCCTATTGTATTTGAGTTCTTCAAAGCTTAGTAATCACACAGACTTCCTCGCCTACACAGTAAGTACCACATACTCTTCCTCTATCTTACCTAGGGCTTGGTCATGCATTGATTTTGGGATTTTCTTATAGTGTAATTGTGCGGTGCTAGTGTGGTATATTGGGTTTCGGATTGGATTTTGTTTATAGTTTGGTTATCTATATTTGCTCTTGTAGTGGGTATATCCTAATTTTTATGTATTAAGGATGGTTTTTGTGTGAGTTACGACATTGTTCATCTCGCTTTTCAAGTAGTGCCCACCAAGTGTTTGGATTTTTGTCTCAACCAAGTTGTTTTAATCATTTGCTCATTGCTTGACATGCATTCATATTCATACATTAGGTTTATCAAAATGCATGGTTGAGTTAAGGTCATAGGGAGTTTTTGTAGTGTCAAATCAAGATCTTTCTTAGTGTCCTCATCTCGGCACATATATGTTTGGTATTTATTCTTCTAATTCTGATGAGGATGAGCTTTAAACCTTGACAAATTTGTGACAAAAATGAGGAGAATTAAGTGTGTTGCTGAGGGGGAGTTGAATGAATTTTAAGAGTAGATATTAGAGGAGCAGATTAATTGATTTTTTTAGTATTATGAAATTTAGTGAGAGTTAGAGTAAGTGTATTGCTGAGGGGGAGTTGAATGTTTTTTGTGAAGGGTGGGTAAAAAGTGAGGGGGAGTCGCAGTAGCAGCAAACGGGAGTTTAAGTTTATGTTTGATATTTTAGTTCAGAAACTATTTTGCTTATTTTGGGATGTAATCTAGCTAAACAATGTCTTGATTTCTTGCTTACTGAACATGGTTATTAATAATGACTAGAACAGAATTTTATTAAGATTAGATTACATCTAACCTTTGGTTTTGTTGAGACTAATTTCAATTAATGTTCTATGTCATTTCTTTTCATTACTGTATTAAGATTTTCTTCACGAGATCTTGGTCTGCTAGTTGTTTTTGTTTCAGGTACATACTACATTCATCAAACTGATTTTTGTCACCAATCCGTTAAAGGAGGAGATTATAAATGCAAGATTTTGGCCAAGACTAGGTGACTAGATGGGTAAAGATTATTTGATACTTTGTAAGTTGGATGAATGTAAATCACTTTGATTTTATCTATAAACATTTGAAGTATATTTAGAAATTATTAGATAATGTTTTAGATAAGTCAAGTGTGTGTATCTAAATTTCAAGGAGTCTGAAACTATCTAGTTGAATGAAAACTATATCTACTGAGAAGACTTAGCACCTGGTGTCAACAAACTTGTTCCCAGCAGATCCTCCAGTCAGCAGATTCCTACTATGCCTCAAATTCCTAACAAAGTCAATATGTCAGTAGTGTCCTACTGCAGATCAAATACTAGGCATATTATTTAAATGAGGATCTCGGCTGAGGGAAGTGCTTTTTGATCAGTTATTTCTAAGAGCTTGGAGATTGGAGAGAGATCCAAGTGCTTGAGTGTGAGAAAATTCTTGGGAAGAATTTTCTACTTTTTTTCTTTTTTTCTCTTTGAGTGCATGCATACTCCGAGTCGAAGTTGAAGTGACTGAGTTTAGCCACTGGAGTTCCAGTAGGGTAGTCAATAGGTTGAAGATCGCCAGAAGTTCTGGCTGCTACTGCAGTAGAAGACAAACGGATCGTTTGTCTAGGCAAGTAAGAAAGTCTAGTTACAAAGATTTTGTAATTGAAAAATTACTTGTAATTGATTTTCACTTAATAAAATTGACTTTTCTGAGTTTGGCTGCACCATAGAGTTTTATCTTTGAAGAGTTCTTTAAAAGATTTTCCTTTGTAACCAAAATTGGTGTTACGCACTTTATTTATTCTATGTTATTACTTAATTATTAAATTAATTGCATGCTTGACAACTAACTAATTTGTTGAGTTAATTGATAGATATATCTGTTACGATAGAGGGGTACTTGGAATAACTAACATATTAATGTCTATGGAATTTCAAATTCGTAACAAATGGTCCAAAAAAAAAGTTCCAACGAAGTAGTTAATTGATCACAAAAATAAAGGATATATAACCAATAACAAAGCTATCATCCTTATAATACGCACCTAACTCTATTTTTCGAGATTAAGACTTTAAGTGTTTTCCTCTCAATGATCATGAATAATATTGGCTTAAATCCCCACCCGAAGACAACTAAAATATTTGGTCCACACTTAAGCTAGGCCATATTACACATGAAACAGTGTCTTTAGTTGAAAAAATTATTATTATATATATGCAGTATGGTCATGTATAAATATAACCAATCATAGAATACTATGTCAGTTAATATTGATACATATAAATAATTTTAATTATATGATATATTATAATAATATAAGAGTGCTAGCTACATATAATCTACCATTGAAGTTGCCTAATAATTGTTTGTATATATAATTGTCTCACCCCAGAGCCAGAGGTAAATGAAGTGGCTAATTGTCTACCTTCGACTGGGACCCGGGCTGCTACTAAGGCAACCTCCCAATGGAAACGAAGATGGCTTGGAACATCCTCAACCAAAGTGGTCGGATCAACCACCCCTTTATGTGCCTACGAGTGCCCCTACCAACCCCATTGTTTCTTTCTGAGAAACAGAAAAAACAGTCTATCCATTGTTACATTCTGAGCAGTTGAGTTTGGATTCGGGGTCCCCCAACTTAGTGATCATTATATGAATATTTAATTGGGATTGAGTCATTCGGTTTGCTCCATACGTTGTAATATTTGCAAAAAAAATAACCAAGGATTCCAATTGTCGAGTTTGGCAGGCATCATGGCATATATATATATATATATATATATATATATATATATATATATATATATATTGATATTGACAAATCGTAGAACGATTAATCTAAGGAGTGGATCAGCAATAATAAGAGGCCGGGAATAGTCAAACTTACATGAGCGACGTCAGAGAGGCCGATGAAGACAGATGAACACCCTAGGAGGAGGACAAAGGAGATCAGTAAGATACCGGAGGATCCAGCAGCTGACTTCATATACAATCGCCAGACGTTCATGCTTCTGAAACCAGTATAAAGCCCCCAAGTACTCCTGCCATGGCTTACTCTGAAAACTCTTCATACGATATTGAGGCAGGACAAAAGAAACATGTACACACACAAAACACGTCAGGCCTAGCTTCCTCGACTATATTCCCTGGTACTGTTTGGTTGATTAGAGCTTTCCAACGAGAAGTTTTGAGTTGGTCTCGGAAGCAAATGAATCTTGTTAACTTGGGTTTTGCAAATTATGCAGGAAGATATATGTGGACAAAGATGAGATACAATTTAGCTCTGGCTTGAAGACTTCGGTTACAGTTCATGTGCAGGCCGAGCAGGAAAATGGAGTACTTGATGGAGAAAATTACAAGATGGTGGATGAATTAGCATTAAGATCGAGAGAGATTCGAGAGTACACAGAGAATGGAAAAGACACAAAACTCTCTGCGGGTACACTCGGAAACGCAAGCAAAAGAAATGGCGGAGGGAGGAATGGAAATTGACAGAAGAGAGAGAAACGTGAGGCGCAGTTAAGAGGTTGGGAATATATATGGTAGTTAAGCCAATAAAAAATGGAATGAGATCATGGGATGATCTAATATTTAATGATCTTCATCACTTGTTTGTCTTTTCTGCTGGGTTGGTTTGAAAATAAAAAAAATTGATTACAAGGATCAAATGAGTTTTGTTTGGTGGAGAAATGAGATGGAAGACTAACGTCTACGCCCATTATGATCAGTTTATTGTGTAAGTTGTCATTTTATTTATTTTTTTTTTTTCCATTTTCCCTAGCTATCGTGCAATGGTGCAAGCCACCATGATCTTTTGATAATTTAATTCTTTTCGATCTATGTATATTAAACCATATCAAATTTAATAGGAAAATATATAAATCCGGGACAATTAAATTGGCATTAATATCTCATTTCTTTCTATCACGGTACTACTCGATCGGCCTTAAGCACACCTAGCTATTTATGTTACAAAAAAAATGACAAACTTATAATATTCCTTTTATAAATATTTTATAACTCTTTCTTAAATGAAAGCTCATATATATAATTATGTAAAATTAAAATTTATTTTAATATAGTGATGTAATTATATTTTTTATTGTGAAATAATTGTATGTGTATTAATCCACAACTCAAATTGATCATATCCTGGCAAGTTGCCAAGTTTTATATCGTTGACGATTCAGACCAAGCTGAAACACACATGCATGTGAGTCACGAAAATTGTGTAAAACGCGAATCACAGACATCGTGTTTTGTGAGTGACAAGCCTTGGTTCTTTAGCCATTAATTGACACGGATTTGTTTGGAGCTAGAGTCTTGATCCTCCTCAAACCCATTGCTTTTGTACCGATCGAGTAGTTCATTCAGACCAAGTTGAAACACACCTCATCCGAGTCAAAAAAATGATGGTCAACGTGCATGATATAGACATCGTGTTTTTGGAGTGACAAGCCTTGGTAGTTTTTAGCCATTTGACATGGATTTCTTTGCTGTTAAGAGTAATCTTCCAGCTGAGATTAGTCTCACCCAATCAGATTATGGCGTTTATATCTTGCTGGAATAATTCCTTAAGTCAAGGTTCATCGTAATGATTCTGTTTGGATATAGAAACGGTTTTAATATTTCATCTCATTTTATTATTATAAAATTTGAAAAATTTTATTTACAGTCTTGAGTGAAGGACTGCGTATACAGTCTTATTGGTGAATGATGATAAAATGATGAATGAGAATAAAAAAGAAAAAAATATCATTTTAAAAAAGATATTATTGTAATTTTAATTTTTCTTAAAATATAATTATATGGATTTACATGAGCAGTTCCCACTTGGGAATTGTATGTAGACTAATTTTATAATTTTTTTAAATTTTTACACAAAATATCACATAAAATATAATAAATAATTTATTTTTTTCAAATCTCAAAATAATAATAATATTAAAAAATAATATTCTAATAATATTTTATTTAACTTTTATTTAAAATTATCTCATCTTATTTCATTATCTAGATTCTCAATTCTTAGGCCACTATTAGTTGGTAGCATACATGATCTACAGTACTACGTGTTTATGGCGTGATGAAGATTATTTTTCTTTTCATGAGGTAGATGAAGGCTAGGCGAGGTTTTTTTTTTTTTTTTTTTTTTAATTTTTCCCTAAATAACAGGGAGGAAATATTTGGCTCACAAATTTCATCCACAAGATACAGGCGGCGTCAGTGGGACGTTCTTAAGGGTTTTTGTCAGAAACCAATCGGATTAAAAGTGAAAGAATGAGAATGACGTGTAACAGTTAGCAGAAGAGCGACCGAGATAGTATTTTTGTCATTCTTCGAGGTCAAGAAGATGTTGGTCTAGAATTAGAAAGAAGGTACGTAATTGTACGGTCTATCATCAACATGACCGGTTCTTTTTTTTAAGGTCAACAGCACTCTCCCCAGCCTAAATCTTTTTTAGGTCAACAGCAAAGTCTTAAAGCCCAAATCTGATTTTTTTTTTTTTTGCTACAGAGGATCAGGGGAAGCCTTCTATTTTTCCATTTATCTACATTGTCTACAGAAAAATATTTATTACAAGCACATGATACAAACGGCATACAAATATAGGTAACATGAAAACACTTGATGAGAGAAAGATCGAGATGATGAGAGAGGAAGAATTCATTTTAAATCTGACGTGACATAAACGATTGCATGCCGGTTGTATCTGCCGATTATATATAGAAAAACTGTGTCTATAAAGTTAGTTCTATTTACTTGGTTGTTTTGTTTCCTCCATGACTGAAAATTTAATATCTGTAGTTTCCTCCAAGACCGTCAATCCTTTGGAAAGAAGTGGTTGTTTCGTGATAATCGTCGCAAGTGGACCGACCTTACACGCCACTCCTTCAAGTAGATGTTCTCACCACACACGCGTCGGACCAACAGATTCACCACCATCAGATTCTTTAAATCTGACTGTTGTGGCTACAAGGAGACAGGCACGTGGGCCCCACACGCGGTCCTAGATTCTGGAATATATTGGAGTTGGTCCAAACTGTAATTTGTCCATTTTTTATTTTATCTTACTACTTGCCTTATTACTTTCCTAAACTTTTTCTAGATTTTTCTAGAATACTCCTATATCTAAAGAATTTAATAAAAATTTTGAACCGTTGGCGCCCAAAGATCACCAACCCCTCTTTAGTCCATTAGCGGTCTCTCTCCACCACAACTCATGAACCCCACTTTTTTTTACTTTTGTCTCCGATGTGAGAATCACATGTACTCATTTGAGAGAGTGTGGAATCTTGTGACGATATATAATGCAATGGAGTTAGAGTTTTTTATTTGACTTTTTATTATAAGATCAATTGTCCTATTTGGCCACAGGATCGTGAAGATCATGAGGCAGTGGACTTCCCCAACAGTCACTTCAAGACAAAATGTAATCACCATAGCCTACAATCCCATGCTCAGATTATATAAAAATTGCCACTTTGTGCGAATCCGTCTTAGAGGGGAAGGGTATGAGACATTTATTTGTTTCCAATGCACATTTGTTTTTCTTTTTCTATAGTGATGCACTAGTTAACAAATGGTGTTTCTCCGGATCCCCTACCCCTTATTCATGTATTTATGTATCATTTAATTATAATATATAGAGTTTGCTTAGGAAAAAAATAAAAAACATGACTAGTTTTTGCTCAATATCATTTATGAAATATGAAAATTCTAATTATCTCAAAAATTTAAGTTGATGAGAAAATATAGATTTAATTATTTGTATTATATTCTTAACATTTTTCTTCAAGTGTGGGTTAGACTCTCCCTCAATGAGTGGACCCAACATGTGAAATATTTAATTAAATAGGATAAAATGTAAAGTCAGAATTTGAAGTCGAGATCTCTGTTCTGATACTATATGAATTCACCATTTATCTAAAAAATTTAAACTAATAAAAAAAAAATTTAATTATCTGTATTATATTCTTAACATAAGCGCAGTTGGTATTGCTCCATTGAGTGAAATTATGCACGAAAAGTATTTTGGTCAATACTTGTCGGAATCTACACAATAATTAACAAATGAAACTAATTAATTAAATATAAACCCACAAAATATTTATGACGATGAGTTGTTAATCCAGAGATAGCCGAAGACACTACATGATCGCTACGTGGCTCTCGAATAAACCTTAGAAAAAGAAAAGAAAAGTAAAGGAATTTCATTCAAAATTAGTGCAACAAAGGAAGCCAAGCCAAAAGGAAGAATTATGATTTGTGTTAAAAAACAGAAATATGATATGGAGTGTCACCCTGAAAAGCTAGCTTCTCTCTAGAAACTATTATAACAATGATCATTATGCTCCTAAAAGAAGAATTACGAATCATGATCAAATCCCTAACCAAAATTTCATAAAACAAATGTTAGAGAGGATGGATAAAAAATTAAAATAGCCCATTAATTTCTAAGAGACAGAGGAGCATTACGTGTTGCTTCATCATCCTCGTTATGTCAATCTTCCAAGTATTGCAAAGGAACATTTACTGTTATATCTAACTACTTGAGTCCAAGGTAGGTAGGTGGGGTGTATGAATTTGTGTGGTCCATCTCATCAAGTTTAATTTCATTATTCGAGCAGTTGAGAAGTTAAAATACCATCAAATGGCCACGGAAATTACATATAATATTAATATTCAATTCTTGTGAGGGGAGTAATCCCCAGGACAGGGCTTGGGGAATAGGTCTGATCCACAAGGCCCGAGTATAAGGCCTGGGTGGGCTAGATCAGCCCATGAAGAAGGACAATCGGGCAAGGCACGATGGATAAAGGACAGAAGGTAGGACAGTCAAATACCACTAGTGGCTGTAATTCAGGGACACCCCTATTCCTGAACCCTAGCGTCCGGACAGGTCAGAGGGATAGGCGTACCTAATCAAAAACACGCTGCATTTAATGGACAGAGACGAGCAAGCCATGGCAGGGAGCCACGCCATATTTAATTCATCCCGAGGCTCAGCATGCCACGATGTGCCTCCTGGGGTGTCAGTAACAGCCACAATTAGGTCTGGTAAGTCTGCAGCACAACAGGGAGTTGACAGGGACACCCGATCCCAGTATAGATTTGCACACCCACTACCTCCATCTCGAGATTGCCCCGACAAAATATAAATACTCCCTCCTTCAGTCAGGGAGGAATTCAGACTCTTTCATACTCTAACTTATATCTTCCTTGATTTTCTCTTTTTCTCTCCATCCCAGTAACTGACTTAGACATCAGAGGTACCACGGTACCCCGAGTCTCCCAATCTCTATCTCAACAAGACTTAGATCGAGCCCAATTACGTGGAGTTACTAAGACTGTAAAACACGACATCAACCGCTCCAAATTTCATATACCAATATGTTGACCAATCTTAGGTAAAGGTACCGTTGAAACTTGAAAGGAAATTAGGTGGACCAAGCTTAGCTCGTCCAATTGGCATCTTGTTAATTAAAACTAACGATCCTGTTCTACGAGTACTGTCGAAAAGCTGATTCAGTGACTGTAGATACAGTCCCTTTGTTCTGAAAAATACCCTACGATGCTTTAAGGCTGATGCCCATTGCCCTTTTGTATGCGGAGAGGGACAGTATCGCGAGGAGAAGACTACTCTCTTTCAGAGAGCGTAGGAGACACGAATTTTTCCTCAAGAAATCATTAAATGAACCAATGGAATGTGATGTGTATATATAGAATGAATCAGTACCATAAATTATACAAGAAACTCCTGGGATAATGGATACAACAGTTTCTCGGTTTCTCCCCTCCAAGTTTTGGTGAGGCGAAGCTTTGGGAATTTGATTAAAGTGGGTCCATAATAAGTGTGAAGGGTCCTACACGTACAAATAACTGCATGCCATTGTTATTGTTTTGGGGCTCGGATATGTGGAGTGCCCTCCATCATCATTCCACAGAGAGCGTGGCATACTGATTACAGAGAAGAGAGAACACTAGCTTTGGAGTGGGCGAAAAGTCACGCTTTTCCATTCCACGCGTGAATTTTTTCGCATGTTTTCTTTCTATCTATTTTCAAAACCCAAGGCGCCTCTTTAAAACACCCTCCGCAACTCATTAACTAGTCATATACCCGGAGTACCGACAAGGCCAGTGCCCTCTATTCTCTTCACTAAAGTAGAGTTATCCTTGCACTTTTCTAGTTTTCATTGTATTCAGAAGCTCAACAAACTATGTCTGTGAGTTGCCCTCTCTCTTTCTATCTCACTCTCAAACGCACAATGTGGAAATGACAATTTGACAAAACGGGTTTTGCAGATGGTGGAGATTAGAGTTCCTAACCTTGACTGTGAGGGATGTGCTAGTAAGTTAAAGAAAGCTCTCTTCAAGCTCAAAGGTACGTTTTATGTATTTCTTAGCAATAGGGAGGAGTGCTTTCCTTTTTCTTCTTTTTAAATTCCTTTTCTTCCCCGGAAGAGTAGGGGGATGCGAAGGAGGGAAGGTGGGGGTATATGCATACCAGGTTTTACGACTGGGCCTTGCTAAGTCTACAGTTACAAACAAGTCATTCGGACTTCAAAGTTCAATGCCTTTGTCTCGGGTTTTGAAAAAGGTGGGGGCTAGCAGCCCATTATTGTCTAGACATGTCAGCCCAAGAGAACCATTGATGGGTCTAAAACTCGAAAACATGCACACGAAGAAACAAGGTGGATTTCCAAAATGTAAACTTTGATCTTATACGTTGATTCTCAGGTGTAGAAGAGGTGGAAATAGAAATGGAGACACAGAAGATAACAGTGAGAGGCTATGCCTTGGAGGAGAAGAAGGTGCTCAAAGCAATCAAGCGAGCTGGAAAAGCAGCG
This sequence comes from Juglans microcarpa x Juglans regia, assembly GCF_004785595.1. NCBI lineage: Eukaryota > Viridiplantae > Streptophyta > Magnoliopsida > Fagales > Juglandaceae > Juglans > Juglans microcarpa x Juglans regia. The sequence continues at coordinate 9,613,787 of NC_054596.1, read as the reverse complement.
GAGCCATGGCCATTTCCTGGATACTCTCATTTTGCCTCATTTTACAAGTACCCAGCTTACATTGTCAAGCATTATTACGACACCCACACAAATGGAGCCTCTTCGGGCGTCCACACTTTCTTCCATACACCTTCTGTTTATTCAGTCGCCGTGGCGTCCGATGAGGCCATTGCTTCACTCTTCAGCGATGACAACCCGCATGCTTGCACGATCATGTGAACATGCATTTTTTTTTTCCCTACTTTGGGTTTTTCACAAATTCATGCTTTTTCTTTCGGAGAAAATAATGCTTTATTCCTTTAATTTGTCACTAATTTTGCTGCATGATTTTCAAATTATTAAACATGTCACTTAGTCGTCTAAATTGATATACAAGTTGCAATTTTCCTTTTTTTTACTGTTAATATGGATGAAGATTAGCTAGATTGTATGACGCTTGGTTTAATTTTTGCGGTTGAATTTTGATAGAGGATATATAGAAGTTGCAACTTACATCTTAGGGGATTAAGTGACAATTTTGATAATTTGTAAATCTATGACAAATGGATCGGTTATCCAAGGGAATAAAGTTAGTTTTCACTTATTTTGGGAGAATGAAAGGTCTGATATGTGTCTTTATTTGTGTTCATAATTGCCCTCGTTATTTGTGTTCTTGGATGGCCAAAAATTAGGTGTTCGCACATTTTTCAAGCGTCACATAAAATTAAACTATCTCATTTCATATAATCATTATAAATTTTTTAAACTTTTATATAAAATATAATAAATAATTTAATTTTTTTTAATTTTAAAATAAAAATTATATTATAATAATATTTTATTAAACTTTCAATAAAATATCTAATCTCATCTCATCTGTGTAACTAAACGAGACTGTATAAGATTAATCTTTCGGTGTGTTTGTAACTTTCTTTGTATAAAGAACGGAAGAAAAGTGAGGTGTGTACAACTTTTTAGCAACCTTTTTTTTTTTTAATTTCTTAATTATTAATGTTGAGATTAGCATCTTGGATAGCATGAGAGCATAACATAGCACACTAGGACACATGACAATTCAGGGTAAAAGTTTAAGCTTACTGATTTGAGTCCATAATTATTTCAATATCTGAACACTCGCACACAAAGGCTGCACTTTAAATATGAGAAGCAACTATTTTTGTGCATAAAAGCCCAATCACATACCAGGCATAAAGCCCAACAGCATACCCGACAACAGTTGCTCTTCTCGGATTTAGAACGAGTTCTGGATTTAATTTTAAAATTTAGGATAAAATAGAGATAAACACATCAAATAAATTTCATGTTATTTATTAAGTATATAATACTATCCGAAAAATTCTGAAACTCGTGTCTATCTCTCATTCTTTAAGTTGGTTGCCACCAATATTTTAAATTTTGTTTCCTACCGACCGGTATGACCGATATTTATCGTATAAATAGTGATTGGTATAGGAAAGATACATATTTTATACCAAGTCAAATACCGACCTTACCGGTATGTTTCGGTCAATACTGGCCAGTTTTTTGTGTACCAACCGGTTTTGGTGTACTAACGAAAGTTATTTTTTTTTGTAATTAATGTAAAAATTTTGATTTTTTTGTAATTTTCATTTTAATTCTCATATCTGAAGATTATTTTCTTAATTTTTTTAATTCCCTTTTCTCGAGGATTGAAAATCAAATCCCTGCATCCCTTTTTATGATGAAAATGAGTAATTATTTTTTAAATAGTTGGATTAAGAACTTAGAAATATTATTGAGTTTAATAAATATGTGTTTTAACTTTTTAATACTTGTATTGATACTATTTTAAAATATAATTTATATATATATAATTAATTTATTATATATAGACTGTTCCAAAACTATACCTGAAACAATACCTGGAGCGAAATATTTCATTATAATATCTTAACCAAAACGATCAAAACTTTGTTTGCAACCCATTTGAGATCTAAATCGGTAGTTGTCACTGCCACTTTACCGTTGCCTTACTTTCCCATGGTACCCTCCCTTTAATTATTACATTTTGACCATTGCCGATGGCTCGGCCCCATCCATCTGTATAACTCCCACCAAAATATTGAAATTCGGTTTCTTTTATTAATGTTTTGAAATTTCTAACTCATATGAATTTATAATAATAATAATAATAAATAAATAAAAAAAAAACCTTACGAGTTTGAGCTGAATTTATCAAAGACTATTCTGTGGTGAAATTGTACACAAAATTCAGAAGTGCCAGGTCATAGATGTCTGACCATGATAGTGGTCGTATTCAAAATCTTACACAGCTTTAATTATTTCTACTATTGCGAGGAAGAAAGTCGTCCATTACTAAAAAAAAAAAATTTAGAGGAAAATTCATTTTATATTCTTAAAACAATCATACTTCTTTTAATTTGCACCCAAAATTATTAGATTCCTTCTGAACTATTTTGTTTTATCAATTTACACTCTTAGGGTGTATTTGAATGTTGAAGTGAGTTGAGTTGAATTGAGTTGTGATGATAAAATATTATTAGAATATTATTTTTTAATATTATTATTATTTTAAAATTTAAAAAAATTGAATTGTTTATTATATTTTATGTTGGAATTTGAAAAAATTATAATGATGAGTTGAGATGAATTGAAGTGAGTTTGGTAACCAAACACACCCTTAACCTCTTGGCCGATTGAATAATATTTTATTTCCTGTAAAATCCGGAATTACTCCTCATTTCGACACAAATCAACGAAATCATGACTCTTTAACTACTGTCAATTATTTATCCCAGTATTTTTTTTTTTCTTTTTATATAGCTAAAAAGTGTTTTGGTACTTTTGCTTTTTAGTGGGGTAAAGCATTCACTTCACGTCTATTTGGGCGTTTCAGGCATTTTGCGCAAAAACTTCAGGTGTATTGACTATGGATGGTGTGAATTGACATACTATTGCCCTTTTGGGTACTTTTGGAAAATTTTATTAGTTTGAGATATAAATTAAAATTTAAAGAATAATTTGTACAATTTTAAAATATGTTAATTTTGCATATTTATTTTTTTAAAAAAAAATTTAAAGTTTAAGCTGTTGTGAAATGTTGTACAAAACACACACACTAACAATGACAAATAAAGTAAAAACAATCATAATCAAGCTCATGACTTACAATATACGTGGTTCGGCAAATTGTCTACGTCTACATAGCTGTAGAAATCTTATTAATCAGAGGAGATTACAATAAATCAATCTCAACCCACACTCTTTAGGATTTTTTTGCTCTCTCTCACAATATACAGTTACTAGACAATTATTCTCTCTTTAAAAATGCTAAAAGTCATACAAAACAAATCTAATATGATATAATTATAGCAAACGGCACTGGAAATCTTAATCTGGCAAAATCTGCGTTATTCGCTTGAGCGGGGTGTCGAACGCGCATCGAGCAAAAACCATTGGCTCCAGCGGGGGTCGAGTGAAACTAGGGTTTGTGTCTCGCTTGAGCTCACTATCACGCTGGACTCGCGCAACTCTCAGACTTGAGCAACTCTCAGATTTGAGCTTTACTCGAGGCCAATGTCAAGTGCATGTCGAGCGCATTGTCGAGCATGTGTCGAGTGATCATTCAGCAAACATATTTTTCAGCTCCAAAACCAGCCTCCACATACATCCTAGTATAAGAGAGTTTTCCCTTTTATTGGCCCTTAAAGCAAGCTCACGAGGGACTACTGGGGAAGTAAGTTAGAGAGCCCGACCAAGCCCAAAGACCCTCCTCTAAAAGGAGCTCGAGATCCTGTACAGGCAGGTGAGCGATAAATATGGAGAACCATTGATCTCCTGACAGCAGGCATGAAGAGGCTTAATAGGGAACGCCCGCAAGGTAAAGTGAGTCAAGGAGTCACGCCGCATTAATGGTGTCACTCCCTGAACTCTACGCTGCATTAATGACACTGCCCCAGAAGCTACACTACATTAAAGGATTCTAACTAAATGAATAGTGGAAAGAATATAGGCTCCTCATAGTCAGGTATGAGTTGTCCCCACCAGGAACCTAGTATAAAAGTCAACCCCAAGTACGAAAGAATCTGATTCCTCTAAACTCGCGCACGAACTAGTAAGGAGATATACTAACTTTAGTATTGGAGACTCCCGGCCTCCACCAAGGCCACCAACTCTCTGCGTTTTCTTAAGTGTGCACGTGAAAAATTTAAGATTCGAATTGCTGAAACTAGACTTAAAGCGTACGAAACACAAAGTTAACATAAAGGATACTTAAAAAATATATACATTTTAAGTTTATTTTTCTTCAGGAGAGTGTATGAGACTTTTGTAAAACTGTATCTAAGATAATGCGGCAAAGAGAATCTTAAAAAATCCAACCATTAAAATTTGAACCACGCATAAGAGAAAGTAGGGTTGGGCAGTGGGGGCTTGCCCCCACATCCAAAATAAAACTCTAATGAGTTTATATTCTTTTTTAATGTATATTTTAATTTAAATTTTAGATTTAAAATTTTTAAAAAATTTATAAACCCAATGTTGAGAGGGGGTCGGGGCGGGGTGTGGTGTGGTTTCAACCTCACCTCTGGTAGTAGGACGGGGATTGGAAACCCTTCCCCTGCATGGTGCAGGGCGGGGGGGTGGGGAGGGGGTGCTCCCGGATCGTATGGTGCAAGTAGCACCTCTAAGAGAAAGTTCTTAATCACTCTGTACCTTGTTCTCCACAAGAAGAATACAAAGGAAGAAAAAGCAATAATAATGATCTAAACAATACATTTTATAAAGAAATTATATTTACAATGAGTACGTAAGCATCACATAATTTCTTTAAAAAAATTGAATAAATATGAGACTCATATGAAAAAAAAAATAAGTTTTTAATTGTAGACTTTACTCTTTTTCAAAACGATTATGCGGTTCTTACGCACTCTACAACCGTATTTGGCATTACTTCATTTTATAACATATTTTATAATATATCTATATTAAAAAATAAGGATATTTTTGTAAAGTGATATTACTTTTATAAAATATTTTACAAAATTACTCATTTTAAAATATTGTTGTGTAAATTATTATGAAAAGTGATGCGTGTTTCTCATTTTTCAATTAAATAAGAGTAATTTCATTTATAAGTAGTTGTGAAACACACATTCTTAACATTGTGATCATTAATTTACAAAAATATTTTAAAATTATAATTTTAAATTTGAGAATTAACGTACAAAATTTGGTTCAATTTTTTAAATGGAGACAGATTATATAAAATCTAAAATCTAAATAAAAACAATATTATTGATGAAATAATACTATTATAATGATTAGCCGTAAAATAGTTTAATGAATATCATTATTATTTTAACTTGACAATAACCTTTAAGAGCTTTGTTACTCATTATTTCTACACACTACATACTACACTTATTATTATTATTATTATTATTATTTTCTGATTTTATTCTTTCTAAATTAATTGAGTTCATCTATTTATCATTTATATACCGCACATGTGGGAAGAGAAGAAAATAAAAAATAAAAAATTATATGTGATGTATAGTGTGAAGATGATGAATAAAATTTTTCTAAGAGCATTTACATCACATAGGCTTGCATATTGAATTTTTAAAAAATAATATTTTTATCCATCTTAAATTTTATTCTCATGTCGCAATTGCTAAGGTGACAAAATGGAGATGAACAGCATTATTCCTCCGAAAATACTTCTCTAAATCATAATAAATATAATTTTTTCTGTAAATTATATAGAGTGTTTTGTTTTATTTTATGCAACGATGAGAAAATAAGATAATGATAAATGGATTAATGAGAGGATTTACGTTTTGGCAACTGTCGTTTTCGAAAACATTTTTGGTTATATAACCATCTAATTATACTTAAATCTTTTAAATAACCTTATTTGAATTCCTTACGCGTATTAGATTACGCGTATTAGATTGCAATTATTTCTGTTTCATGCGTCTTTGTCTTCAGATTTGGTGCGAGAGGCTCCATCGTTAGTCACCTCACCTTTTACTAGAGAATGTGACTTTATTTTTAAAGGGTCATGCTACAGCCCCGCTGGGAGCTCCTGTTGGGTTTAGCATATATTCTTTTGTGTATTTTTTTAAGTTATTTTTTATATAGATTTTTTTTTCACTTTTAAATATTTTTAAAAAATAAAATAAATTTAAAATATCATTAAAAAATACTTCTTTAATCAAAAATTAAAAAAATAATTATTAAAAAATACTTTCTTAATCACGAAGTACAATAAAAAATAATTTTTTATTGTACTTCATGATTAAGAAAGTATTTTTTAATAATATTATAAATTTTACTTTATTTTTTTTAAATATTTAAAATTATTAAAAATATCTATATAAAAAAAAACTAAAAAAAACACATAAAAAAACACTAGAGCCCAACGGGAGCCCCCAGCGGGGCATCTAGCATTTTTCATTTTTAAATAGGTGGGTCTACGCCCACCGCTGGGGGCTCCAGCAGGAGCTCCCGCTAATATATTTTGTGTTTTTTTATTATTTTGTATTTTTTTACATAAATTTTTTAACATCTTTAAATATTTTTTAAAAAATAAAAAAAATTCATAATATTATTAAAAAACACTTACTTAATCATGAAGTAAAAAAAAACTAAAAATAAAAATAAAAAATTACCAGCAGAGCCCCAACGGTGAGCACAACATTTCTCTTTTTAAAAAGAAAGATTCTATACCAGTGTTTTAAATTTCGTACTGTACCGGCCGGTACGATAGAAATTTTTCGTCCCGGCCGTCCGACTGGTACAGGTACTATACGCATTTCGTACCGGCCTCAATTTCGGCCTGTACCGGCCTAGATTTCGGCCTGTGTTTTTTATTTTATTTTTTCAAACTACAAACATATTTGTTAACCTCCAATTCAGACTAGACTATTTATAATTTATATATATGTATTTATTTATAATTTATTTATATATAGACTATTATTTTGGAATATAATTTTTATATATATTTATATATATAATTTATTTATATATCGACTATCCCGAAACGGTACCGGTATCGAAATATTTCGTTCCAGTGCCTTGATCGGTACGGCGTCCGGTACGGTATTCAAAACATTATTCTATACACCATATTACTATCTCACTTTTTGATTCTCATTTTATTATTAAGATGTGATATATTTATCAACATCATATAATCTTTTATTAGATGATTTTTTATCATTCAATAATAATAAATATGATACATCTTATATAACGAGATAAAAATAAGATGAGAGTATGAATTATAACATTGCACTTTCTTTTTATAAGTTATAGAATAGACAAGGTGACACGTCACGAATATTGAAAGCAAAATTACAAATTGTAGAATGAGTAAATAATTAGGATTTTAATCATTTAATACTTTTTTATTAAAAATTAATAATAATTTGTGAAGATAAAGTGTACTTTTTTAAAAATATATATATATATATATATATTATATTGCACTCTTTGAATTGCTTATCTAAATTGGGCCAAACCAAGTAGTTATTTATTACTTTTTGAGAATACGAGTGGTTGAAGTTGAACACAACCGTTATTCCCTGAATATTTCAGCAGAGAAAACTTGTTTTTTTCTTTAAAAATAATCAATGATAATAATGATGAATAATAAAAAATCTTGTAACAATAAGCTGGAATAAAAGAGAGACGCTTCGGGCTGGTCGGGTGTGAAAGGTTAGTTTACACCAGCAAATGAAAAATTGACACGTTTGAGTTTCAGTAGAATTGAGAAATAAGCCGCTTGTAGCAAATCTCAATTTCTCTTCATTTGCAATCACTCTGCCCCCTCCAAAACATTTGAGCTCCCACCCCGTCGAAACACTGCCCCTACCCCGTTGAAACGCTGCCCCACCTTTGTTGGCCTCCTCCCGTCATTCCGAAAAAATTTGCCGTCGAAACAGTGTCGCCCACCCTTACCTCGGCAACTTCGATTCCTGGCCGTCGAAACAATATCTCATTCTGTGTGTAAAAAGAACGTTTGAAGCATTGTAATCTCCTTCGATTCCTTGCAGTTTAGATTCCTGGCCACACCCACCGTCCTTGACTCCCTTCTGTGTGCAAAACTTCCATCTCCTGAAGCATTGTAATTTCTGAGGTTAGATATACATTTTTGATTTGGTAATTTTTGATTTGGTAATTTGTGTTTGGTAATTTTTTAGAAAATGTGAGAAACTAAATTTGATGAAAAACTTTGGTGATAAAATGAGTAAAGTTGCATATACGTTGGTTGCGATTTGAGCGTTGGTCGCCATTTGAGCTCCTTTTTCTTGGAGGTGAATCACTATATATTCATCCTAGAGGTCTTCCCGTATTCCCAAACCAAAATGCTATTAAAAAATTTAATCAAATAAAAGACAAAAACGTGGTCCAAAAAGGTTGTAGAATAATGTGATGTTGTCGTTGTCTTCAAGGCCAAAAATTTAATTAAATGAAAGTTGAGGATGTGGTAAAAAAATGGACTTTTATAATGGGATATCTTTGTCTTTGTCTTGGTGTGGTCCAACAATTTAATCAAATGGAAAGTGGAATATGTGGTGGGTTATGTGGTTTATTATATATATATATATATATATATATATATATATATGTTATCTGATTATGACATGGTTTGAAAATGACTCACATGGTCAAGTATTTTTCTGATATCAGGTTGAATGATGAGTACTTCAAGATGAGATGATGTTGAGATTTTAGATGATAGCATTGATGATGCTGAAATTCTTGAAGAGGATGGCGAGGTTGAACAAGACAAGGGAAATAATACGATGTCATTTTCATATTTGGAGCCGTATGTAGGGCTACAATTTGACGATATAGAGGATGCGCATAGTTGCTATAAAGCCTTCTCCAGACGGATTGGTTTTAGCATTCGAACAAACCATACTCGGTTGTCAAATATAGACAGATCATTAATTGGGGTAGAATATGTGTGTTCAAGAGAAGGATTTCGTCGTCATAATTTTAAACTTAAAGAGAGAGCAAGACCCGAGGCTGCAGAAACAAAGTGTGGGTGTAAGGCGACAATGACAATAAAGAAGGATGGAGAAAAATGGGTTGTGTCCAAGTTTGTACTCCAGCATAATTATGAGTTGTTGACACCTAGGAGTACAAGTTTGCTTCGTGGGTATAGAAGGGTTACACCTACACAAAAGAATTTAATAGACACGCTAAATGAGTCTGGGATATCAACATGAAAAATAATGTCCGTGTTGAGTAAGGAGTCAAGCGGTGATTATAATGTTGGTTGCATAGCAAAGGACATTCAGAATTACTTAGGCCATCGAAGGAGACAAGTTCTCGGAGAGGGAGACGCACAAAAGTTATACGCTTACTTTTTGAAAAGTGAACGTAATAATCCAGGTTTTGTATATTCGATCCAAGTTGATGCAGATGGGTCGATGGGGAATTGCTTTTGGGCAGATGCTAGATCAAGGGCCGCATACCAGTATTTTGGAGATGCTGTTACGTTTGATGCTACTTATCTCACAAATTGCTACAAGATGCCATTTGTTCCGTTCATTGGAGTTAATCATCATCATCAATATGTGATATTTGGATGTGCGTTACTTGTAAATGAGATGGCATAGTCTTATACATGGTTATTGAAAACATGGCTAGAAGCTATGCTTGGTCGTGCTCCCTCTACAATAATAACTGATGATGACAAGGCAATGGCTAGGGCAATCGCAGAGGTATTGCCCAATACAACACACAAATTATGCTTATGGCATCTGTGACAAAAAGTTCCTGAACATCTAGCTCATGTTTACAACAAATATCCACAATTTCAACATGATTTTAACCATTGTATTCATGAGACACTGACTATTGAGGAGTTTGAGATGGAGTGGACTGATATGTTATCGAAGCACAATATTGAAAAAAATAGTTGGTTGCAGAATATTTATACCAGGAGAGCAAAGTGGGTGCCGGCTTATTTGAGAGGCACATTTTGTGCTGGAATGTCCACAACTCAACGGAGTGAGAGTATGAACAAGTTTTTTAAAAACTATGTTCGTGCAAGTACGATGATAAGTGACTTCGTCCATCAATATGATAAAGCATTGAACGTCCGTTATTTTAGTGAGAAAGAGAAATATGTGAAGACAAAAACATCAATGCCAATTATGAGGACTACTTACAGTATTGAAGAGGAATTGGCCAAGATCTACACAAGAAAATCATTTATGATATTTCAAGATGAGTTGCTTAATTGCCAACGGTACAAGGCGCACAAAACACAAGAGGAAGATGGAAGAAAAATTTACTTGGTGGGCATTGATGGGAAAGAAAAGCCGACATATGAAGTGACACTTGGGAAGGAGAACAACATAGTTTCTTGTACATGTTGTAAGTTTGAATTTATTGGCTTTCTATGTCGACATAGCCTACATGTTTTGGCAAAAAAAAGTTGTTTAAACATTGTATTTCAATCATATGTTTTAGAAAGGTGGACGATCAATGCAAAGAGTCGTGTGCTAAATGGGATATGTGTTGATGAGGGGCCATTGGAGATGGTCCCAACTGCGTTAGTCATGAAACATCGTTTGATGAGACAGTTTTATAAAGTTGCCGAGGTGGGATCACTATCTATACAGAGATTTGAGCATGCTTCTAGGGGAATAGAGAATATTCACGCAGAGCTTCTATTGATAAACATTGATGGTGATGGTAACGTGGAGGGAGATACAGTCCAGAGCCAATTACTCTCAAACTTTTCATTGCAAGATTCACCACATATTGTGTCCAAAGAAAGGTCGAAATCATTACGACAAAAGAATCCAAAGGAAAATGTACCAATGAAAAAGCAACGATGCAGCATCTGTAAAGAAGAAGGGCATATAAGAAGCAAATGTCCATCACATAGGTACTTGCAATAATTCCACATGTACATATACTTATGTCAGAAGTTACCTTTTATGAGCTTCTATTTTGATGAAAGAATTTTTTTTTCACTTCAGGAATATTGGGGAACCAAGCTCAACTATGTTATATCCAGACCCAACCACCATATCAACTACATTTGACATGTTTGAATACTATGCTCTATTATATTTCAAGATACTTTTTTAATTAGTCGGTTCTTTTTTAACAGTGGCAATATATTTTAACAGTGTGGTAATATATTTGTTCCCTTTCGCAGGAATGTGCAAAATCTGACTATGTCACAAAATGAAGATTTCGGATCATTGTGGAATTATTATCTATCACAAGATCATTAGTATTGGAATTATTATCTATCAATATGGAAAAAATTACTAAGTTTTGTAGCCATTGGATTTGGCGTGCAGCTTGTCTGTAATATTTTTTTATTTTAAACTTGTAAGTTTAGATTGGATGTGAGATAGACTTCTAGTGGTATGTGAAAGTTTGTCTCAGGAATTGAAATCCAATATTTTGTTCATATGTCACTGCTTGAGTTCAAATCCAATATTTTATTTTGTTAATGTGTCTGATTAATGTTTTATTAATATGAAAGGTATAGTTGTAGATGGTGACAGATGCTAGAACATGATATATACAAGGAAAATAGTACTAACTAATAACGCAATAAATAAAACTTTTTGGATTGCCCGACGTCCGTAGTTTGGAGGGAATGCCACAATAACATAGTGGTCTTCGTTCAGAGATCACTTCATCTTCTGCCCTCATAGACTGTATACTAGATATGGTGTCTCCTCCACTACATTCCATATTGCTGCAAAGAATGCAATCGAATCAATGCACAAAACAACCTGGAAATGGGTGGGAGAGGGGACCTGGGCAGCAAAATAATACAACCACTCAGCAGCAAACAAATACAACCAAGCAGTAGCCAAAAAATAGCAGTTATATATCATAATTCAAGACACAACAGTATGGACCAGTTTATGTTTAATTTGTCAGCTCATGTTATTTTTTTCTCTTTCTTGGCCATGAAAATGAAAATGAAAATGAGACTGAAGGGTGGTTCTTGATATGAAAAAAAAAAAGGACTGCTACTAATCTTCTGGTGGTGGTCTATTCACAATCTGTTGCTAATATGAGTTCCTACTAAATAAATATGCTAGATAATAAGTAGCTTACACATAGTACAGGAATATCATACAGATTTTTATTTTTTTCATAGGAGTACAGGAATACTCATCTCTCTCAGATGATTATTGCCAACGTTACTTAATGTTAAAGGATCTACTCTTACATGTGAAAGGGATGTCGATGTCTTAAACTTAAGACTTTACAAGTGAAAATATTATCATCTCTGAACATAACAGTAAGGCACAATGCAAGACACAAAATTGGTGGTAAAGAGACAGAAAGTATTCACAAACCATGAATCTACAAAATTGGTGGTAAAGAGACAAAAATGCACAATGTATTCACAAACTAGTAATCTACCCCAAGATTAGAATAAGAGCACTTCAAAGTTGGTGGTAAAGAGACAAAAAGTATCAAACATCCAAGAGCAAGACACAGAGTTTTAATTATCATAAATTGAATTATCAAAAATCGATTATCCTTTTTCTTTACCTTTATGTATTTTTCATTCCCTGTTGTTTATGATGTTCACGTTTAACTGAGTCTGTAGTATGCCACTCATAGGAATTCTTCTGATCTATTAAGTATATTTAATCAAATGAACAAAACTTCAGACTTAAGAACTGGTAATGTTGGCATCTCTCCAATGTATCGTGTAGGTCATGATAAATTATTGTGGAAGACTGAACTACTAATTATTTCTTGAATAAAATCGACCCAGCCTAGAAATATGAAGAAAATCGAACCAGCCTAAATAAATCATAAATCGACCCAGTTGATTGCTAAACAAAAAAACTTACGGGTTCGTTGCTTCTTGTCGTTCCAAATCACTCGATGGAGACGCGGGCGAGAGAAGAAGAATCGGGGAGAGGAGAGAAAGAAGAGAGGGAGAATCGCTGCAGGGGAGAGGAGAGGAAAGGGGGAAATCAGGGATAGGAGAGGAAAAGGGGAAACGACAGAGGGAGTCTGAGTTTCGAGAATTGGTTAAATGCATTGTAGTGTATTGTAAGACAAATACACTTCACAGATGTTAAAGTCCTATTGGCCGGTGTCAAAACGAAATACTCACCCGACCCTTTTTTAGCTTTTTCCGGAATAAAATTAAGGTTGTGCATCCGAAAACCGGATATCCGGTAGATTCGGGCAGTTAATTGCCTAGAATATTACTATCCGGTTAAAATAATAAGTGTTTAAATTATTTTTAAAAAAATTCTAGCAATTTAAACATGATATCAGATTTTTTTTTTTTTTTTTTTAAAAAAGTGCTATAATTTTTTTAAAAGTTTTAAATTCTTTTTAAAAAAAATTAAAAAATTCAGATTAAATTTGGTTATAACCGGATATCCGGATTTTAAGTCAAAAATGCAAAAAATCGGAATATCTGGCTGAATCCGAATTAATCTGGATAGATAACCGCGATTTAGACATCCGAATCCGGATGGATTGCACACCCTGAATAAAATAGAGCACCAAGCCAAATATTCGTGATATGTGCTGAAAACAATGTGGCCTGGGGCCAGCAAGCATATAAAAGTAAAAACGTATACGAAAAGTCACGGCCTCGTACCTCTTCCTTTATAAAAACCCAGAAATTGGCTAGCTTTTATTTCTCTTCTCTCTGGTCTTAATTTCTACCTTTCCAAATGGCCCAGGTACCATTTTATTTTCTCCTTCCATTTTCCCTATCCCAGATAATGCTAATGGCTTCCAATTTACGTGCCTGTTACATATTTTAACTTTGGAATTTGTAGCAGAAAGTTGTGTTGAAGGTCCTGACCATGACCGATGATAAAAGCAAGCAGAAAGCAATAGAAGCTGCAGCCGATGTATATGGTATTTATCTTACATGCTTTGCTTACACAATTCTTTGGTCACTTTTATGATTCAGAAATCCAAATCGATGGGTTATATATATATAAATATAAATATATATATATATATAGAGAGAGAAGATCTGATTTCTATTATCTTGAACCTATATGAACTTTGTACATCTTACTTTGGTAAAACTAATAACAAAAGAGATGGCATGCCATATTATTATGGATTGTTTTAATTTGTTTAATTAATCGATTCATTTATTTGGCAATCGAACTGGTATTTTGATAAACAGGGATTGATTCAATAGCGGCAGATCTGAAGGATCAGAAGTTGACAGTGATAGGGCAAATGGATACAGTGGCAATAGTAAAGAAGTTGAAGAAAGTAGGGAAAGTGGACATACTATCAGTTGGGCCAGCCAAAGAAGAGAAGAAGGAAGAAAAGAAGGAAGAAAAGAAAGAGGAAAAGAAAGAGGAGAAGAAGGAAGAGAAGAAAGAAGAAAAGAAAGAGGAGAAGAAATAAGTAAAAAGCTACAACCTTTTCTTTTTTTGGGTTAGTTCTATTTACTCCCATCCTATTTTCAGTATGTGAGAGAGGTTTGCTTAATGTAATAAGCTCTGCTGAAAACTTTCTCACGGAGAAGCACTTCTATTTCCGGAGCTCATTGAACAATCTCTTAATCCAAAGGTATAAGTGGTTTATGATGCAGCTTTAGAGTTTGTGTAAATGAAATAACATTCATGATTTTGGTTTGGGTTTTTTTTTTTTTTTTTAATGGGTCATATTTTTCTTGAGCAGTTTTTCCAATTCTGGGTTTTCTAGACGTGTTGAAAATGCAACTTGTGCGTACAGCTCTTGAGGTTGTGAAAACATTAAAGAAAAAGAAAGAGAATATAATAAATGCAGGAGGAATTTTGGGTTCACGAGTTTCCTCCTCTATTTGTTTGTGGGTCATTTTCTATCCGAGTTGAAGCACACTGAAGACAAACGCGCCGAAGAGATCCTTGGCCGGAAAGGAATTGAATCAATACAAAACTAGTTGTTAAATCATTCTTCTTCTAAAGGGATGACTTGAAAGCCATCATGACATGGATCCGATGTGAAAGCATATACTCAGGACAATTACCCATATTGCGTCTTTGACGTTGATTGCTGAATAAATAAATTACTCAAGATCACGAGAGCAAGATTCCACTAGGCAGGCTTTGTTTATCACACTGATATGTCATTGCATTAAGTTTGGTTTGGCAGCCTCTGATTCGCAAAGCAGCCATCGCCAATGGAGAGTGGCCCTCTGTCGAGAAGAATGTTGGAAAACACCTTTGTCATGTAGCCCTGAGTTCTGTTTCACAATATCCTGATTTGCGGAGTTAATCTGCTCTCAACCAAGTCCTTTTGCTTCGGAAAAATTAATATGGCATCTCTTGTCATGTTGTTTACAACGACATCGTTCATATGAAATTGAATCATCACCGTCGAAATTATTGATAGGAGACGGGATCCAAGCCGAATCCTTGCCGGGGTTCTCAAAATGAAAAGGATGACAGGGAGTAATCAACTACCAGTTGGTAGCACAAGAGTTGAGATGAGTTGAGATTAACACTCAAAATAGATTATCTAAAGAGGAAGGGGGAGGCGGAGGAGATCAACAAAAAAGTCGTATGTAATCTTTTCTAGTCAGCCATCGAAGTTACGTCACAGGCCCAAGATAAGATGCCGATGCCGATGCCAATGCCATGCTCGAGGGGGAGACATTAGAAAATCAAGCAACTTGTTAACAGCTTGCTTAGCTGGGAACGACTCAAAATAGAGATGCGTAATGTGATGAGTTATGTAATACAGCCTCTTTCGAAGACCCCAGCTCTTGGCCAGCAGCATGGTTTCTGACCGGAATCTAAAGCATGCAAGCTTTAGTTTCCCCATCTAATCATAATCAAATTTAACAAAATAACAATTTCACTCGTAATAATAATAACCGCCACTACCTTTGCTATGTCACAACACTCTCAACATCGCCGCGGGGCCGCGGGGGATCAAATAACTTGGTTCTTCAAGACTCTAAAAATATAGTATATTCCATTAGAAAAATGTTACTTTACTCACTCAACTTGTCCACTCATTTTGGCACATAATATATTTTAATTTTTTTCTTTACTTAATAGTTAAGGAAGAGACTATTAATATATTGATATATTTTTTTTAAAATGTTTTAAAATGATAAAAAAAAAAATATGAATAAAACAACTGGACAAAAATAGATAGACTAATTTAACCTAGCGGCCACTTGGGAGCGGTAAGGCGGCAGAGTAGCACTCTAGCAATGAGAGAAATCGTTAAACAATTAGGCTCTTATATAAGGGCCTAACGGGAATACAACATTCACAAGGCCACAAGTAGCACATGGGGTTAGGCATATATACAACCCAATTTAAATCAGATAAATATGGACGAAAGGCCCATAGACAGAAAATGACCCAAAAGTCATGGGACAGTAACTCTTCTCGGGACACTGAAGAGAAAGGAAACCGGATGAAACTCACCGGCATCGTGGCTGTTGGAGCAGGAAAGATAGCCTCGGCCAACCCAAGTTCTCTGTGAAGTGGTTGTTGCAGTCGAACCCAAGTTCAACTTTCAAGGCTATGTGCGAGAAGCTGCCACATATGGCCGTGTAAAATTTCTGCTATTCCAAGTGCATTTTCAAAGACAGGAACCATCCAGTGCATATCCCTATAAGTTGACCAATAAATCCTATACTAATTCCTTACCCTGCTGTCATCATCAGCAGCCCCTGCTACAGCCAAAACTCCACAAATTTCTAGAGCCATTTAATAACGATGCTGAACTTAAATTACACGTCAGCCTTCTTCCAATGCTCATTTTCAAATATTATTATCTCACTTCATTAAAGTGATGGTTTACTTCTGCATTCCCCGTCGAAAAGAATTTCCCACTAAACATCTTCTCGCTTTAGGCAGTTTAAATAGAAGTTGAAAGAGTGGCAGGGAAACAAGAAAACAACGGCAGACACAAAATTTTCATCTGATCTCATTTTATCTTATTTCAAAACATAATTCAAATACAAAATTTTCAAACTAACCATTACAACTTTTTCAAACTAATCATTACAACTTTTTCAAATTTTCAAATAAAAAATAAAAAACAATTTTAACTTTTTCAAATCTCTAAACAAAATAATATTATAAAACTATATTATTATAATATTTTAATTTTATAATATTTTTTATTCAACTTTTTCTCTTTTCTCTCCCAAAACTCAAAAAATACTCAACTCAAAAAATTTCATTAGTATTCACAAATACTATCTTACTACTATTTATAAAATTTTCATCTCATCTCACTCTCCAAACAAGCCCTCTTCAGGACTAATTCAAGCTGTTGTCCTTTTTTTCGACTAAAATATATGTAACATGAATGTAAAATATACTCTCTTAAAACGATACCAGCTAACTCTTCGGCGTCTTCAAAATCAATCCTGACTCTTAGTTACTAAACCCATTCGGTTTTATAAGACAGCTAAATCCTGACCTTGAAACCACAATATGGCTCTGACATGATGCTCCACAGGTAGCTGCCAGGACGTTTTGCTCCAAGCTCCTATATGAGGGTAAGCAACGGTTAGACACTACATAGGTAAGCAGTAAGATAGCACATAGATACGCATGTACGTTCATAGTCTATACTGCATTGGGTTATTATGTGAATGAACAAAGAGATCTCAACATTGGAACTTAAAAACTTGTCGGGAAATCAGTCATATTACATGTCTAAAAGCTAAAAAGTGAGAAGTTAGGTGATCATTTGGAATATAAGCAATGACTGGGTAAAATGTTAGTAAAAATGCTTATGCAAAGCAATAGCCAAAAGGTAACTCCATCCCAAACTTCCAGACATAGATTTTAAAATTCACTGCAGACACATGCTCACTTCAGGATTGCAGGAATCAACTGATGATGACTGGGTTGATGCCAATGGAAAATTCAGCATTGCCCGGAAATTTTTGCTGTCACTTCAAGTGGAAGAATACATGGGATAACTGCATGCAAGAAATGGAATATCAGCTCATTTAATAATTTCCAAGTTTTATTATGGTCATATAAACTAGAGCAATTAAACAAATGTACGTATCAGATCTTGAAATAAACTCCTTGCTAATGTAAGAGAGAAATCTTCAGAAATTTTCAAAGCCATACACATATAAACCTCAGCAATTAGTTGGTTCTCCCTTTCTCTCTGGCTAAGGCTGGAAACTTTTTCTTAATAAACAGTATTACTTACCCGACGTCATAATGTAAATTGTGTTGCATGTGTAATGCAGTTTCCATTAACAGCATCTTTGTGAAATGAGACTTTTAACATCGTAAAAAAATTGCAATATTTCTTGCAAACTACTAGATAAGTATTGGAGACTAGATGATTGTTGGGATGTGACCCTATTAAGTAATCATAACGATAAAGACAAACAAGGCTCACAACACATGATTAGGCATGTACAAACTAGAGTTAGCAATGCTTACAACATCACCAGCACAACTATAAGCAAATTAAACAATTACTGAATTCAACAAAAACAGACATATATATACACTCATGTAGTTTATGAGTAACCCCTGCAGCCAAATCGAAGATGAAAATAGTTCTCATGAGGGCAGACTTCAGACAACTATGTAGTTCCTATTTTATTTTATTTTATTATTTGTTACATTTAGTTTTTCTTGTGTGTACTTTCTCAGATAGATGGATAGATATAAGAATAGATATCAATACATAAGAATTGCATTGTCATTGGTAATATCAGAAAAGGTAAGTCACAAGGAATGGTAACAAATGAAAGTACATCTACAGTATGTACGGAGCTTGAGGCAATTGCAGATTTTCAAAACAATGAAGCATAAGAAGAATGAAAACTCAACTGAATTGATCCGATACACCATATGAAACCAAAAAAAAAAAAAAAAAATTCATTAAAAAAATGGACAAACTGGCTCTTTTCTATATTTCAATCTCTTGAAATGAAAAGGAGAATAATAATGTTAGAGAAAAGAGGTTGTACGTACTTTACTCTTTTTGCTTCTATGATAACAATAGCTGAGAGTACATGGTGTCAACTGAACTGGATGAATTGAATAAGTTATGTTCCTATGAGGTTACAAGAGAATAATCTCCCAATAAATATTCTGCAGCTTCAGCATCTCCTATATTTCTTGAACTTCGAGAGAAGATGAACATACTGCCCCTTTGCCACCATATGTCTTATTACATCATGAGCTTCAGAAAGTTTTCCAGCATTTCTCAAATTACTCACTAGTGTGCTGTACACAAGGAAATTTGGATTACAACCTCTAGATTCCATTTCCTTAACCATTGAACATGCCTCCTCAAATTTTCCTGCCATACAAAACCCACGAATCATGGAATTGTACGTGAATACATTTGGAAGATGTCCCTGGATTATCATTCCATCAAACATTTCCTGAGCTTTTTCAAACTCCCCAGCCACAATATATCCTGTGATCATCACAGTGTAACAGACCACATCTGGTGTACAACCATTCTTTATCATTTCAGTGAAAAAATAGTTGCAGGCATCCAGATTTCCAGCCCGGCTAAGTCCGTCTATCAATGTAGTGAAGTGAAGAACACTTGGATCAAAACCCACTTCCTTCATGTGATTCAAAAGATTAAGTGCTGCCAGCGGTTTGTCTCCTTTACCTAGAACATGAAGAAGAATATTATACGTATGAAAGTCTGGAGAATATCCACTTCTACCCATTTCATCAAGCAGTCTATGGAACTGATCCAACTTCCCCAACCTATACTTTGCACACATGACAACATTATAAGTTAGGATATCTGGAGAATGACCCTCACGTAACATATGTTGATACACCCAGTCAATCAACTTGTATTGGTTTACCGTGAGAAGGGAAACTAGAATTGCATTGTATGAATGTTTAAACGGCCGATAATTAAATGTCTTTGATTTGATGAACCTCTCCACAACTTTCCTTGCCAATCCTGCCCCACCACAAGTACATATCAATATGTTAAATGTTCGTGCGGTAGTTGGAAACCCATTTTCAGTCATGTCATCAACTAGCCTCCACATTGCCTTAAACTCCTCACAATCTGCAAATATCTTCATTATTAAATGGTAAGAATTCAACGTGTGCCTGTAATTCTCCTGCTGATCAGACCACACGAAAAACTTATACCCTAATTTCGCACACCGCAACTTATTAGAATGATTTACATTCCGCAAAATCCCCAATAGAACTTCCCTGACGAGAAGCCCCGAAAGCCTTAAATACAACTCGTCTAGAGCCAATTTCGTATCAAACCCTGGGCCATCTTGCTCGAGAACATCAAGAACCTTCCTAGCATCAATCTTGACATTATCAAAGAAAACCCGCCTCGCTGAGAAATGTCCCCGGACACGCGTTTCATCCACATTGGTGCTCGGTTTTTCTTCCGAAATAGGATCAAAATCTGAATATCTCCACGCTCTTTTCAAGGGTTCCTCAATTAATCGAAACCCATTATCAACCTTATCACCATTAAAGCTGCAGTCGCAGAACTCTCGAGAAATTACCAAAAAATAGGATATTTTGCGAAAAACTCTGGGACCAAATAGATAAATAGAGTTCATTTCTAATACCCATTATATCTGGAACTCTACAGTACCCAACAAACTGAAGAAGCCCACTAAAAGATCGAGAATTCTTAGTATATACAGATCCAAAAGGTTTGTACAATCAAATTTCGGGATACCAATTAAAAACGAAAAGGCCCAGATACATAAAATGGGTTGACCCGAACAAGAAATGCTCATGGAGCAAGGACCTCGCTTGTGAAGTATAGACTAGAGTCCGATCGGTGAAAAGGATTGGAGCTAGGGAAGGAAACAAGGAATTTACCTGCGATTGAGCTATCTGGTAGGGCGATATCAGTCTTTCTGACCTAGTCCCGCGTGAGGTTCGGCTGCTGTGAAAGAGGAAGCGGAGGCCGCTATTTGGGAGAGAAAGCAGCTGCCCTCCGTGCGAGGATAAATAGGAAGGACATTTTGGTATTTCCAGTAGGAGGAGTTCGCAATCGGAGCAAGCCAAGTGTTAAGATGAAGTTGAGTGGAAAATGGATTTAAAAATTTTACTTTTAAAATAATAATATTATTTAACACAACAAAGAAATGATAACTTCACTTACACAACAGTATGCACAACAGCCTGGCATTTGTGTGTTTTTTTTTTTTTTTTTAAGCGCTCGACTAAAGGTTTGGGTAAGAGTACTCAGAATGTCTAGTTATTTTTTTTATTTTATTATTATTTTTTATCTATTTTTTATTACGATTCACTTCTATTTAATATTTTTTTATTAATTTTTCACTACTATTTACAAAATATTTGAGGTATTCCCACTATCCAAACATAAATTCATACCCACCCCGCATAATTTCTCTTGGCCCCATCTCCCCCAAAAGCTCAAACCCAAATCTGGTCACCATCTAGGTAAGTCTCTCTGAAAATTTAGCCATCATCGTCCGCTGGCGTCGTGGGTAAGTCTATCTGCTCTCATTGTTCTCTTTCTCTCTTCTACAAAATCCTAATTTCTACTCTCAATCGTTGATTCTATTGTGTCTTTATTCGAAAGTCCCCGTTTTGGAACCGAAGAGATAGCAAAACAGAGGTATTTTACACTACATTGCAAGTCTCTCCCTCACTCTCACTTCTTTTTTGGTTTTCCCTTTTTTTGCCGATAAACTTTTTCCAGATGAGATATGAAAGGTATTAGAGATGAGATATGAGATAAGATATAAGATGAGATAAGAGATAAGAGGAGATATGACATGATAGATGAGATGAGATATGACATGAGATGTGAGATGAGATGAGATGAGATACGAGATGAGATAAGATGATATACAAGATGAAATATGAGATGTGATATGAGATGAGATATAAGATATGAAATGAAATATGAAATATGAGATGAGAGATGAGATAAGATATGAGAGATGAGATATGAGATGAGATATGAGATGATGTGAGATATTAGATGAAAGGTGATATGAGAGATGAGATATGATATGAGAGATGAGATATGATATGAGATAAGAGATGAGAAGAGACAAGAGATGAGATATGAGATAGATGAGAGATGAGAGATTATATATGAGATGAGATGAGATACGAGATGAGACGGGAGATATTAGATGATGTGAGATATGAGATGAGAGATGAGATGAGATGAGATTATATGAGATGAGATATGAGATATGAGATAAGAGATGACATATGAGATGATAGATAAGATGAGATATGAGATGAGCTATGAGATATGAGATGAGACATGAGATGAGATATGAGATGAAAGATGAGATGATATATGAAATGAGATATGAGATGATAGATGAGATGAGTTATGAGATGAGATATGAGATACGAGATAATAGATGAGATGAGATATGAGATGTGAGATGAGGAAATATGAGATGAGATGAGATATGAGATGAAATATGTCACGGGTGCCTGGGCAAGGACTTGAAGAGGTGGAAAGGGTTGTTGTATAATAGAAGGAAGTAACGGGAATAACTATTATGAAGGGGTTCGTGAAACAGTGAGTTTTGCATAAAAGGGGGAAGGCGTTTTGTGTATTGGGTTGTGCGTTTTGTGTGAAAGAGTTTAATGAAATGGGTCATTTTGTAGTAGATTGTAGGGGTGGGCTCCGACTCCGACGGAGTCGGAGTTGGCATTTCCGACCTCCGACTCCGACAAAAGTCGGAGTCGAATTTTCCCTCCGACTCCGACTCCGAACGTAGTCGGAGTCCGATTCCGATCGGAGGTCGGAGCTCCGAACTCCGATCGGAACTCCGATCGTAGGTCGGAGCCCCGAACTCCGATCGGAGCCCCGAACTCCGATCAGAACTCAGTTCGGAGCTCCGACTTCCGAATAAAATTTCCGAACTCCGAACAAAATTTTGTTCTTTTTTCTATTATTATTTAAATTTTATTGTTCAATTTCGTTTCAGATAGTGAGCAACATATATATATTTTTTAAAAGTGAAACGATCTACAAATATTCGGTTTATTCAAGAGTTCTCAATAATTTAAATATTCGTTCTGATTTTGTTACTGAATTTTGATTATATCTTTAATTTATTTTATGTCCGCCTGAAATTTAGCATTAAAAATGCTCATGACTCATGAGTTGAAAATTACATAAATTTAAAATTTTATAAAAAAGAATGATGGTATGAATTTCTATAATTCGATTAATTTCAGTTGGATAATAAATTCTAAACGTTTGAGAGAGGATGAATAAGTACTAATAGAAATTATAGAATAAAGAATACTTATCTCACGTCTTTGCTCGGGATATAACTACATAAATATAACTATATAAATAGTTTAAAAAGTAAATAACATGTATGATGTAGCCATAAGTTATAACAGTCTCATTTATAACGTAATAACAATATGACTATAATTTGAAATATAACTACAATTCGATTAAACACGGATTTCATTCAAATACTTTTCTCGAATTGGTCATGCCTGAAATGAAGATAGAAAGTAGCAATCAATAGATGAAAAAAAATTGATAATAAAAAATTGAATACGGTAAAAGAATAATTTTATTCTTACCAAGAAAGGAGGTTCTCCCAACTCCATCCCAACTCTCAAGTAGCGTCCGTTCCAGACTCTCAATCATCGGTAATTATGTTAGGGTTCACAATTAGATCTATAAAATCATAAAAATTAGAAGTTAGAAACATTAAAAATAATTAAATCATCATTTAAAAGCATATAAACTTACCCGATTCAAGCCTATAGCTCTCGGCATCAACGCCAATGGTATCTAGTCCAATAGGCGTTTCACTTATCCAATTCTGTGTGCAAACGAGGGCCTACACGGTTGACGGTGACAATGAACTCCGATAAGCATCCAACACGCGACCTCCAGTGCTAAATGCCGACTCTGAGGCAACTGTAGTGACAGGAATGGCTAGCACATCTCGGGCCACACGGGAAAGGACTGGATACTTGGTGGAATTAACTTTCCACCAAGTTAATAACTGAAATACATCACTAGGTGCCTCGACAGCTTCCATAAAATATCGTTCAACCTCATATATACAATGCATAATATTCCTTGTTGACATGAGTTGATGATACTGCTGTATAATACGATTGCCTCTAACCCCTACAGATGGGTCAGTATCACCTGAGGAAACTGTCAATCCTGTCGGCCTCGAATGTGAGGAGCTACCAACTGCGGATGAAGGCTGAGCACTAGTACTGTAGTGATGATATAAGTCATCAACATCACTTTTTAGCAATTTAATAAACTCTGCAGCCTTCACTGCCCCGAGGATGGAATTTACCCAAAATTCTAGAACGGTCAACTTAACTCGGGGGTCAAGGATCACAGCCACAAATAGCAATCTATTTATCTTCTCAATATTCTCCTAATATTTATCATATTTGATCTTCATCCTCGTAGCCATAGCAGATAACAATCCAGCAGAGTCAGTACAACTATTTTCCAACTGGAAGTGAAGCTCCGAGAGCTCGTTGAAAAATGAGTTCGCAGTCGTATATTTGGATCCAGATAGCCGCATGGTTATCTCATAAAAAGTTCTTAAAAATTCAACAAAATAACTCACACTGGTCCAATCATGTGCGTCCGGCGCACCGAGCCCCTGTCCTGCTGGCTCCAACAAAGCATACCTCAGACCCCCATCCTCGACCTCCATCCGCTCGAATGCTTTTTGGTACTTCTGTGCCACATCCAACATCATGTATGTAGAATTCCATCGAGTCGGAACGTCCAAGCACAACATACTAGAACATTCAATCTTCAGATCTTCTGCTATTGCCTTAAACTTGGCAAGCCTTTGAGGGGAACCCCTCACATATCGTACAATGTTGCGGACTCGGGTTATGGAATCATGAACCTCTTTTAATCCCTCAACAACTATGAGGTTAATGATATGAGCACAACATCGAACGTGAATAAACTCGTGGGCCCGAATGACATCATCTCTCACCGTCGTGTTCCGCTTAAACCAATCAATTGCTGTTTCATTCGCACTGGCATTGTCAACTGTAATACACAGCACTTTTCGAATTCCCCAGTCCTTTAAACAATCATCCATCTTCGCCCCAATGGATGCACCTTTATGATCCACAATTTCTTTAAAACCAATAATTTTTTTATGCAAAATCCACTCACTGTCAATGTAGTGTGCTGTGATACACATGTAGCAGACGTTCTGTATGGAAGTCCATGTGTCAGTCATAAAAGACACTCTCTGGCCAGTGGTAATAAACATCTTCCTCATCTCCTCCTTGTCCTTCGCATGCCTCTTCATACAATCTCGCATCACTGTATACCATGATGGAATGGGAAATCGTGGCTCAACAAAATTTAGAAACTTTCGAAAGCCTCTTTTCTCGACTGTGGTAAATGGCATCTCATCAGTAATTATCATCTCTGCAAGCATGTCCCTCAACATCTTCTCACTGTATTGAGGACCAATTTCTTAGTCTGTGTACCATCAGTGGCTGTAGAAGTTTGGTAACTGAGGTTGGTCTGATCAGTGGCTTGCAATCCCTTCGCTATCTTATATCGTTGACAACCATTTAGATGTGCTATTAACACACTGGTACCTTGCTTCTTCGAATGGCATTCACAAAGTGATCCACAGTAATGGCATCTTGCTACTGGGTTCGCAATTTCACCAGGAATTTTGGTGAAATGCTCCCATGTCCACGACCTCTTTTTAGAAGGTCGTGGTGGTTGATCTTGCTCAATGGGCATCTCCTCCTCTTCGTTGAACATATCCTCATCCTCTATATCAACTGGGAGTGGGAGTCGACTACTCGCACAAGATGTAGCTGCTCTAGATGTAGCTGCCCTAGATGTGGCTCTAGAGGTGGAAGTACCCACCGGTGTAGGAGTTGTAGCATTGGCATCCGCCACATTCCTTTGTGGACGATCATCTCCACTATGTCTAGGATCCATATCACAATCAATGAAGCTGAAAAAATTAAATTAGAAGCAAAAAATTAGTTTAAAAATAAACTAGGCTATTGTATTATACAATAGGACATGTATTATTGTATCATAATATATTATTGTATCGATGTATTATTACAGCGAGGTTCGGTTGACTTGCGCTCGACTCAGCGGAACCCATCCAGAGAGATTCGCTCGACGTGCGCTCGACGTTCGCTCGAGCGGAAACCATCCAGAGAGGTTCGCTCGACGTGCGCTCGAGCGGAACCCATCCAGAGAGGTTGGCTCGAAATGCGCTCGACATGACGCTCGAGCAGAATCCATCCAGAGAGGTTCGCTCGACGTGCGCTCGACATAGCGCTCGAGCAGAATCCATCCAGAGAGGTTCGCTCGACGTGCGCTCGACGTGACACTCGAGCAAAATCCATCCAGAGAGGTTCGCTCGACGTGCGCTCGACATGGCGCTCGAGCAGAATCCATCCAGAGAGGTTCGCTCGACGTGCGCTCGACATGGCGCTCGAGCAGAATCCATCCAGAGTCTGCATTCCAGACTCTAGAGAGGTTCGCTCGACGTGCGCTCGACATGGCGCTCGAGCAGAATCCATCCAGAGAGGTTCGCTCGATGTGCGCTCGACGTAACGCTCGAGCAAAACCCATCCAGAGAGGTTCGCTCGACGCGCGCTCGACATGGCGCTCGAGTCAATGTTCAATACAACGTGCGCTCGACTTGCGCTCGACACCTCGCTCGAGCGCAAGTCTGCAATACAATGTAAAATTCATAGTTTTGAGCGCCGTGTTGGGACTATATTGAATATTCAATACAACCAATTCACAAGAATCACAACTGCAGGCTCCAATTCATAAGAGACGTGGTTGAATTAAATTTAGGGCTCATAAATTTAGGGCTCACCGTAGGTGGAACTTGGAAGCTGAGTAGAGGAGCAACGAGAAACGGCGGCACGGAGGAGCAACGACGAACGGCGGCACGCTGGCACTAGGACGGAAGACGCGAGAGAGAATGGATGGTTCAGTCACTGGGAGTTTGGGACGGGAGACGCGAGAGAGAAGGGAGAAGGAAGAAGAAGGGGAGAAGGCTTCCTTAGGAAGCCATATGAAACGACGCCGTTCCATATTAAGTGGAACGGTGTCGTTCAAAATTTTTTTTTTAAACCCAGCTGTAAAACGACGTCGTTTTACAGCTGGGTTTAAAAAAAAAATTTCGGAGTCGGAGTCGGAGCTACATGGAGCTCCGACTCCGACTCCGCTTCCGAATCACGAGTCGGAGTAGTTCCGAATTCCGACTCCGAATTCCGACAACTCCGACTCCGTCGGAGTCGGCGTCAGAGCGGAGGTCGGACGGAGTCAGAATTCTCAGAATTTTGCACACCCCTAGTAGATTGTGTTGAGTTTTATTGTTTTAGTTTGCATTTTGGTTGTTTTAGCTTGCGTTTTTTATTAAACGATGTGTTTTGATATTTTGGAGTTCATTTCTGCGAGTTTATAAGCAGAGGTGATGGTCCTTGTGAGTTTGAACAATTCTGAAGTCAGTTCTTGGAGTTTCTTGGAGGTTGAGAATTCCTCAAAAATTCTCTACAAGATTTACAATGAAATCTTGATCATTCTAGTGTATTCCTTGTGTCATTCTTTCTGTGTATTCTTGTTAGTTTCTGGGTTGTGTATTTTGGTTCCTGTTGCAAGAGAGTAGCAAGAATGTTACAAGTGGTATCAGAAGTGGTCGATCCTACGATAGCAGAAGGTACAAAAGGTGCTTTGAAGGGTCAGCAAGATGGGTCACAAAAGCAGGAAGAAATGGTTCAGAGGCAACTGGGAGAATTACTAACAAACGATTACTAGTATATAAAAAAGGTTAGATCAACTTACTGATATGCTACGTTCTTTAGTTGAATCTTCGCATGTTAATTCTCATCAGGATGGGTCATGATGATAGAAGTGTTGTTCAGAGGGGTTTTCATTTGGAATTTCCTTTGGTGGTAGTGACCCTGCTGGGTGGATCTTTGACTATCATCATACACCTTTTTATCAGAAACAGTTGGTGGCTTCCTATGACATGGAAGGGGAGGCATTGGTTTGGTACCAAGATACCTTAGATTCTGGTTAGTTAAATTATTGTGAGTCTTTGGTTATGGCGTGTTACAAGTCAGGTTTGGGCCATTGGCATATGATGACCCAATAGAGGCATTAACAAAGTTAAAACAAACTACTTATTTTACTTTCTATAAAGCACAATTTGAAGCCTTGTCGAATAGGTATTTTGTACAAGTTGGGAGAAGTGTATTTTGTACAAGTTGTAAATACCAATTTAACAGATCAGTCATTCTTTTGTACATGTATTTTTTGGCTTTCACTTGTAATGGTATTGGAATGGTTGTAACCATGTTTAATGATGTTAGTGTTAATGACCAGTCAAGCTCTTTTTGACATGTGGTTATTGGCTCTATTGTTTTGGCTTTGTTTACAACTCATAATTAATAGTATTGAATGGTTGTAAGTATTGCATATCAGGTTTAATGGTTCCAAGAAACTTACTGATATATGTAATTGGTGTACTATGTCAAAGTTAGCCTTTGTCCAAAATCCAAACCAAAATGTTGTAAGTGGCCTTTAAGAAGTAAGGGACAAAAAGACATGTTAAAAACATAGAAAGGAAATGGATAACATTTAAGTGATAATTTAAATTTCAAGACAGAGTAGTGTATAGAATGTCATTTCTCACATTCACAACAACACAATCTAAATTGTGAATAACATAGGTTAATATTTATCCTACACAATTTACATCACACAATTAAAGATAACCTCAATGTACCTTTGTTTGTAATAAATTTACAATCATTTGACACAAGTACAATAAGAAGAGAATTCATGGCACACAAAGTGCTACCCTATATCTATTGCTTTTGGTACTTTCTCTTTCAATTTCTACTTCACATTGGATTGCTTCGATTTCTATTGCCTATTTCACATCAAATTGTTTCTTTGGCTGCTGCTGTTGAGGCTTCATGGGAGGCGCTTTTGTGCAAGTCGTTTTCTCTTCTCAAATTCAAACAAAAACAAAATCATTCCAGCTTTAACATGCTTTACAAAGTGACCTAGAGAAGCTGGAAGGCCAACTAGCCCCTGTCTTAAACACTCTCTTTTGATGGCACTACTCAACATAAAAATTGCACCATATTCAGGAACACTTCTGGGGACACCATGCTGCTCTTTATCAAACTCTATCGATGCCCTTAGTGTGCTGTAAAATTCAATAATGATGATAATGGAAAAATAAACAATATTAGGGTACAATGGGTTAGAGCCACAAAACAAATTTCCCAGTTTTGTCAAGAATCCTTTACTTTGAAGTCCCTATATTCTGTCAAAAACCCATTACTTATAGATACCCCAGGGAAAAACTTTATTGCCACTACTAACTCTAACCCTCTGAGCACGCATGCACAGAGGGTTAAGCGGGCACATACCCAGTAACCAAGGGTAAAAAGGAAAAAAATTGTAAGAAAGCAGAAGATGGAAAAATAAAAATCATAGCAGCACCTATGCAACCGGATATATTACCTTTGAGCAATTTAATGAGATCTTATGCTAGTTTAAAAGAGTGACATCCTAGAGTAAACTCCTTGAATTCCCAGATAAAAGAGAAATTGATTGATTGAGGCTCAAGAATTGAACTATAATTTGAGTTTTTGATAATACAAAGAAGCACAATAAAGCTTCCTTCACCAATATATGTAAGAATAAATTGAAAGTTATATGAATCAAAATTACTTTCTCTTCTTTTAGTTCTTTTAAGTAGGCATACAAGAATTACTTAATGGAAAGCTGTATAAGATATTAAAAAGGATGAAACACTCAACTATCTCACTATGCGTATCACCATCATATTCTTCACAAGACAAAAAAACACGGATTGCCTTTTTCGAGTGGCAACCGTTAGGATCAAATATCAGATTATTCACATCAACCAGCTTCCCATTTAATTGTCAACTTTTTCTAGTTAATCAAATGTTCCAACCAAATCGACTGATAAATGCAATCCCAATCTGATAGAATTAACATAACTACCTCCATATTTGTTGCAACTTCTGGACCATAGAAGCAGTAGAGTACCAAGAGATGATATAAACGCCAATTTCGTAATGATGCTCGTTTTTTTACTTCAAAAATTAACACTATAAGCTAGACCAAGCCAACCAAGTGACCAAAGAAATCAAACAAAATGAAAGCACAGAGATCTACAACTTGTAATGATTAGTAAAACTAAGAACATTGAAGTTTGAGCATGAAAAAATAACAATGAAATTTGAGCATGGATGGTTTGTTAGCCAAATATTCAGATTTTCTTCATGCAAAGATATGAGAACCAATCTCAGTACATTAAAAATTTCAGAAACAAAATCTGGCCTTGACTAGGACTATGTTTGTTTCGACTAAAAATACTCAATGAAAAATCTCCCAGAAATACACACATACATATATATAGGTGCACATAATAAGTATGTGAAACACTAATAATTTAACAAAAAAAAAAAGTTTATCGGCTGTAATGACTCTGCTTCTTGTGTTTTTAAAATGGTTGGGCAGAAATGTAAATGGAAGTAGGTTTGTAATGAACTATAAGATGCGCATAAACTGTTTGTAAAAATGGCAGAGCCAATTGATTGAATAAAAAGATAGAGGGCTCTTTCGAGGGATCCCTTGACCTCCAACGTTCCAGTACAAGTTTCAGTATTAATGTTCAGATCCTTTCCTTCCTTCCGTCCCACTACATATCCACGCAGGGATGAAAACTAAACAAATAAAAAGATGACACTTGTCCTTTAAAATAATAGACTCAGACTTAAAATAACAACCCAGAAATAAAAGTTCTAGAAATAAACAGTTGCTCAAAACGGTGTGTTGCGGTTCCTCCAATTGATGAAACAGTGTGCTTCATCCTCAGCAAAACAATGCGTTCCTTCATGACTCCACTCTAAACAGTGCATTCCTAGTTGAGTTAAACACTTCAGTTGCTGTTGTTGACTTCGATTTCATCACTTCATCTCTCAATAACGAACCCTAGCCTCCATGTCGTGCTTATCTCCCTCTCCTTTAGTGAGGCCATGACAATCCCCACCCCTTAAAGAACCTTGCTCACAAGGTGTGAGTACCTTTCCTTCAACCTCTATAGTAGTTCCCAACTTTTATTTTCTTCTGAAGCCCTAAACCATTTGATTAAAACCTCAGTCACTACCCTCTCTCCTTGTCTTTTAAGGCATCGATCCACTACAGCTTCAGGTTCGGGTTGAACTTCTCCCTCTGAGTTCACTGGTGGCAGGGTTAGAAGTGGACATATCTGAGCCCCTAATTTCTTTTTCAAGCAAGAGACATGAAATACGGGGTGAATACGAGAAGTGGGTGGTAGATTTAATTTATAAGCAACCTTACCCACACGCTGGAGGATTCGAAATGGGCCATAAAACCTCGGTGACAACTTGAGGTTATGACGAGCAGAGATAGAACTCTGCCTGTAGGGCTGCAATCTGAGATATACATAGTCGTTCTCTTCAAATTCCCTTTCCGATCTTTCTTTATCTGCGTAAAATTTCATCTGTTGTTGTGAAGCTTCAAGATTCTGTTTTACTATAGCCTTGATCTGATCTCTTTGGCATAATAACTAATTAACTGCCTCATTAGCTACTATACCAGGTACGTAACTGATAAGTCTAGGAGGAAAGTATCCATAGAAGGCCTTGAAAGGGGTTGTTTTGGTCGATGTGTGGTAAGAAGTATTATACCACCATTCGGCCATAGGTAGCCACTGTCCCCACCCTTTAGGTTTAGCCCCTGCATAGCATATCAAATAACCCTCTAGTGTCTTGTTAAGGGCCTATGTTTGACCATCAGTCTCAGGATGGTAAACAAAGCTGTAATTGAGACTAGAACCATGTAATTCGAACAAGACCTTCCAAAATGAGCTGAAAAATACTGGATCACAGTCATAAACAATTATCTTCGGCAACCCATGTAGTTTGAAAATCTCCTTTAGGAAGAGTTGGGTCACTATTGTAGCTGTGTAAGGGTGTGCTAAGGCCACAAAATGACCATACTTGGTCAGCCTATCAATAAGTACTAGAATCACATTGGCTCCTTGTGACGAAGGAAGCCCTTCCACAAAATGTAGAGAAATGGCCTCCCATGCTTGTGCTAGGATTGGAAGTGGTTGGAGGAGGCCTGGGGATAGAACATTTTCGATTTTGTTTACTTGGCAGATGTCACATTCCCGAACCAATTTTTTTATGTCCTTCTTCATGCCCTTCCAATAAAAATCTTTTTTAGCTCTTTGATAAGTTCGTAAGTACCCTGAATGGCCTGCTTGAGGATCCAAGTGTATGAAACTTAGCACTTTAGCTTTAAACTGTGATTGAGGGTCAATTACTATTCTTCCCTTTTTTGAATTAAATCCTGTTGTAACACATACCCCTTAGGGTCTTGTTGGTTGTTCTGCAGTTTCTGTAGGGTGTCTTGAATCTCAAGTGAAGAGGTGTAAGTAGCCTTCAATTCCTCTATCCAAATAGGAGTAGGAAAAGTAATCAGGCCCAAAAATCCCTCTTGAATCAGATCTGGTTCATGCCTTCGAGAAAGAGCATCAGCCACTTTGTTTTCCCTCCTTTGCTTGTACTGAATTGTAAAATCATAGCCCATTAATTTTGTGATCCATTTTTGCTGTTTAACCGTGCCCACCTTTTGTTCCAAGAGATACTTGAGTGACTGCTAGTCGGTTTTAACAATGAAGGTCTGACCTAATAAATATGGTCTCCACTTGTGGACTGCAGTGACTAGAGCTAGGAGCTCTTTTTCATAGGTAGAGAGGGCCAAAGCTTTCCCCTTCAATGCCTTGCTTAAATAGGCAATAGGTTGGCCCTCTTGCATTAATACTGCCCCCATTCCACATCCACTTGCATCACACTCAATAACGAATTTTTGGAAAAAGTTGGGCAACCTTAACACTGGTGGAGTTGAGACTGCTGCCTTAAGTTTCAGAATTAGCCTTATCATCCCAATGAAAAGATTTTTTTTCTCAAAAGAGCTGTGAGTGGGGCTGCAATAAGGCCATAACTCTGTATAAATTTCCGGTAATACCCTGTCAAGCCTAGGAAGCCCCTCAAGGCCTTAGTATTAACTGGAGTTGGCCATTCCACCATTGCTTGTACCTTCTTTGGGTCAGCTTTAACACCCAAACCATAAATTATGTGGCCCAAATACTCAACCTCGGCTACTCCAAACTAACACTTGGATAGTTTGGTGAACAAGCTGTGTGTAGATAAGGTTTGTAAGTCCATTTTAAAATGCCCAATGTGTTGTTCCATGGTGCGGCTGTACACCAAGATATTATCAAAAAATACTAAGACAAATCTTTGTAAATACGGCCTAAAAATTGTGTTCATTAGCCATTGAAATGTGAAGGGCGCATTGGTAAGCCCAAAGGGCATTACCAAGAACTCATAATGCCCCTCATGAGTTCGGAAAGCCGTTTTAGGGATATCCTCGGGTACTACCCTTATTTAATGATAGCCGGGATCGAAGATCCTGCTTTGAGAACACAGATGCCCTATGTAGTTCATCTAGGAGTTCGTCAATCACCGGAATGGAAAACTTAACCATTTCCTAGTTTAGTGCCTGATAGTCGACACATAAGCGCCAACTCCCATAAGCTTTTCAAACCAATAAAACATGTGATGAAAATGGACTAGAGCTTGGTCTAATGACACCTGTCTTAAGTAATTCAACTACTATTTTCTCTATTTCTGACTTCTGGTAGAAAGTGTATCGGTAAGGCCGTGTAGAAATGGGACTAGTACCCTTCTTGAGAACAATACGATGGTCATGGGACCTCACGGGTGGCAACCCAGTGGACTCAACGAAAACCTGTTTAAAAGATGATAAAACTTGTTTAATGCCCAGATAGTTCACCTTATTGGCCAATAAGGCAGGTTCAGGTTGTAATTGTAGGATTAAACCCTTCCCTTTGTAACAAGAGTTCAAAAACAGTTTGTGACAATTAGAGAATGAAGTTTCTTGTAATTGAAGGCCCTTGAACATAATTGATTTTCCCTCCAATTGAAATTGCATTTGTAGGGCAGAAAAATTCCAATTTATGGACCCAAGAGATTCCAGCCACTGAATCCCTAAGACCCCATCACACCCAGCTAGGGGTAATACAAAATAAGAGGGTTTAAAACAAGCCCCCTGAATCCAAGTAGCTACTTCATTAGAGGATCCCAAGGTTTCTACCACTTCACCATTAGTCACTTGCACTTTTAATTTCAGCTCACTATTAACGGGCAGCTTAGTTTTTGTAACAATAAATGGGTCCAGGAAGTTGTGAGTACTTTCGGTATCCACTAAAATGAGCACAAATGCAGCACCAATACGTCCATGTAATCTCATAGTTTTAGGGGAAGGAGTACCTGTTAACGTATTCAGTTTAATTGTTGAGCCATCCAGTGCTGCTGGTGGTACTGTTTTGGTCATGTCTGTGGTGTCATAGAACACTTATTCTCCCTTGTCCTCGCTATTCTGATCAGCAGCTTGTAAGAAGTAAATCTTTGGAGATTTACACACATGACCTAGATGCCATTTATCTTCGCAATGAAAACATAACCCACGCTTCATTTTATCATCCATGTGGATCGGTAACACCCTCTTCATAGGAGTAGGGGACTTGGTGTTTGAGTTGTACTCGTGTTAGGGGCTAATTACTGATTTCCAGTGGTGTTTTGATATGTATTTCAGTCTCCCCATGGTTTAACATTGCTTATGGTGCTAACCCAAAATTCTTCTTGTATTTTTGCGAGGCTAAACACTATGTTGAGGTTCGCTAGTTTGAGCAATCGAAGAGGAAGACGGATTTCATCTTTGAGGCCGCTAAGGAAGCAGCTCAACTTATGGGTGTCTAAGTCCGTTTGAGAGAGACTCAAACTGAGCCTTATACACAGCCACTATCGAAGTTTGTTTCAGCCTGGTGAGAGACTCCATCGGATCATCATACGCTGTCAGACCAAAGTGTAGTTGAAGTGCTTCAGTGAAGGTTTGCCAATTCGTAAACTGCCCTGTGTCAATTGCATCTTGATACCAAGTGAGAGCCTCCCTTTCCATGTGGTATGAGGCTAATTTGCTAAGACTGTTCTTAGCATATCAGATATTTGATGCATCTGTTCTCTCATGTCATGAATAGGTTGATCATGCTGCAGTAGCATATCTTGCTATTGCTGCTTGGTGCGGATGCTCTCAGCCATTAGGACGCCTGATTTGCTAAGACTGTTCTTAGCATATCAAATATTTGATGCATCTATTCTCTCATGTCATGAATAGCTTGATCATGCTGCAGTAGCATATCTTGCTATTGATGCTTGGTGCGGATGTTCTCAGCCATTAGGACGTTAGGCTCTAGATACCATTTGTAATGACTCTGTCTCTTGTCTTTGTAAAATGGCTCTGCAGAATGTAAATGGAAGTAGGTTTGTAATGAACTGTAAGATGGGCAAAAACTGTGTGTAAAAATGGCAGAGCCAATTGATTGACTAAAAAGATAGAGGGCTCTTTCGAGGGATCCCTTGACCTCCAACGTTCCGTACAAGTTTCAGTATTAATGCTCAGATCCTTTCCTTCTTTCCATCCCACTACATATCCACGCAGGGATGAAAACTAAACAAATAAAAAGATGACACTTGTCCTTTAAAATAACAGACTCAGACTTAAAATAACAACCCAAAAATGAAAGTTCTAGAAATAAACAGTTGCTCGAAACGGTGTGTTGCAGTTCCTCCAATTGATGAAATTGTGTGCTTCATCCTCAGCAAAACGATGCTTCATGACTTCACTCTAAACGGTGTGTTCCCAGTTGAGTTAAACACTTCAGTTGCTATTGTTGACTTCGACTTTATCACTTCATCTCTCAGCAACGAACCCTAGCTTCCATGTCGTGCTTATCTCCCTCTCCTTTAGTGAGGCCATGACATCGGCAAAAAAAATGAAAAAAGGAAAACCAAAAAAGAAGTGGGAGTGAGGGAGAGACCTGCAATATAGTGCAAAATACCTCTGTTTGGCTAGCTCTCCAGTTCCAAAATGGGGACTTTCAAAGAAAGATAAAAGGATCAATGATTGAGAGCAGAAACTAGGATTTTGTGGAAGAGAGAGAGAGAACAATGAAAGCAGAGAGACTTACCCATGACGCCGGCAGATGGTGATGGCCAGATTTTCAGAAAGACTTACCTAGGTGGTGACTGGATTTGGGTTGGCTTGATTTGGGGGAGACGGGGCCAAGAGAGATGATGCGGGGTGGATATGAATTTCAGACATTTAAGGCCTTTAAGTTGCAACAATAATAATAATAATAATAATTTTATTATTTTCTATCATCTATTTACTACTCTTATTTATTTATTTTATGATTAAAAAAAGTAACTATTAATGAAGTATATTTTTTTAATTTTTTTCTTAATAATTAAGGATGTTAAAAAAGTACTTAAAAAATAATAAAAAAATAAAAATTTTAAATGAGTTGTAAAAGGTCATACGAAAGTAGTAAGTCTATCATTAAAAAAAAAAATACATATTATTGTATAAAGTGAAGTGAGGAATCATTTCTCTATATACACATTAAAAGCACTCCCAATGTCTTTTCTATTATACAAAAAATGTAAATAATTTAAAGAATTGTTCTAAAAAGAAGCTCCATCCCATTATGTAAAATAAACTGTAAAATACATTTAGCTACAATACCTCACTACATGAGGGTACTGTTCATCCTATAATTTTTTTTTTATTATTATTGATATTTCATTTACTCCCTATTTTTATTTACTTTGATTTTTATCATATAAGTCATCATTTAAAACACATATATATTTCATTTTCCTCTAAAAATATCTTGAAATTATTTTTAAACCAATTTTTTCATATTTGATTTTATTTTTAATTTTTATTTGGCTTATATAGTTTTGTTTTAAGTGTATTATTTTACATTGTATATAAAAATAAACTAAAAATATAAAAAAATATATAGATATTGTAAATTTATTAGTAGAAATGAAATATTTAAAAAGAATAAAAAAAATATTTAAATCATATAGAGAAAAAATAGATAAACTAATAAATGACTTATTGTAAAAATCAGTATGTAAAATAAAAAAAATAAATTTTAATGATGTATTTTAAAGGATAAAATAAAAAATCTATTAGGAGTGCTCTAAATTATTAAGGAGGCCGTCGTACTCATGTATATTATACAATACTTTTCATTGTTATACATGATGGTTGTGTGAACGTTTATGAAATTTAATGGAATAAAAAAAGTTTTATTGAATGCTTTTTTTTTCTCGATCAAAGATGTAATAGGCTATGTACTAAGTTTTATTATTGAAAAGTGCTACAAATACAAAAAAATTACACAAAAATAAATTTACAAACTGATATTAATTCATGTGAATAATTAGATCTAAATTATAAGAAAAATAATTTTACAATTACACGTATCAAGACAAACTTGTTATTAAAGAAAAAGTAATATCAGTATATAATATCTCGGGGATGAACAAAAGTGAGGAACTAGCGTCTAAAACTTGAGAATTCAAACTTGCCTAAACTGAATAAACCAATAACTAGCTGATGAGGAACTTGATTAAGTTCGAAGAATGCATTATAGTTGAGGGATCTCTTTTTAAGAAGTAGAGATAGAAAAGTACTATAAGACAGTAAAAAGGAATTAGTACGTAGCAACATATCTAGAAAAGAAACCTCACAACATTAGTGTCTATGTATGTTTCTGTTGATCGGTATAAAACAATCTCTACGTTAGTTTTATGATTCTGAATTAAACGGTGAATTGGGCCAAGTCAAAATATCAAATACACTTGGATTCTAGCAGCTTAGATCAATTTATTTATCAGAGAAGATATTAGCTTCCGAATTACACAAAAGCACCTTAAATCAATTTATATTTGCATAGATGTACATGGAAATATAGTTGCAAGCATCTTCCATGAACTAAAGCCTCACATATTATTACACACACCAGCAGCAGAAAATCTCATGCCTTACTGTTTTATTCACAACATCAAACCACGCATTTGAATGTAGAACAGACTTGAAAAAGGATCCAACTCTTCTGATCAGTTCTCCTGAAGTCTTTTGCCCTCATCTGCTGTGGGGCTACTGTTTCCTCCATCTCCATTGGCAGAACGGGAAATACCCTCATCGCCTGTAAAGACACAGGAGGAGGAAATCTAATTATTCCTAGATTGGACACTCAGAATATTACTAAACGCCTGCAATTTTTCTGTTTATGACTTCAATTTTGACAAGACAAAAGGCAGTAAAACTTCGATGGCCTAAATCCTCACGAGTGCAGATGTTGTTACCAAACCTAAAAAACCATAAAAGAAAGCTTAGAAAATTACCATACGAGGAACCATCATGGGGCTGTGGAGAAACTTGGGGCTGAGATTCTCCCCCAAGTCCAAACCATGAACCGACAGCACCTTTAAACTTATCCACCACACCCTTCTCCTGGCTATTATTTACATCGCTCGATTGCATCCCTTGGCAAGAATTGTCTTCCTTAGTGCCCAACTGTCTTGCCACCTCCCCTGACTCGGTCACCTTGCCCATAGGCGGCATCTCTCCTTCCCCTGGCTTTTTGTTGGGCTTGTGTAAAGTATCCGAGATCACCTCAGCTAACGCCCTGTCCTCATCGCCAGGCCTCGACTTCTCCAAAAAATAGTCTTTCACTGACACTCCTTTGTCTTGCCCTCTAACGTCCGAACTCCGAGATTCATTGCCAATACCAGGGTCAGTATCGGTAGTGCCAGTGCCATGCACTTTTGAGATCGCAGTACTACCTGCTTCAGCAACCTTCTCGTATACTGGGTTTTGTTTCTCAGTCTCCGTCGCAGCAATTTTCTTCCCATATTCCGCTGGTGAAGACTTGGCATTATCTCCACTCTGGCGGACTTCAGTCCCAGATGTCATATCCTTCTCTCCGTATCCAAACTTTGAAGCAACAGCATTCTTCGCAGAGATTGCTTTGTCCGCAATGGTGGATGTGGCAGGTGAGATTTTCTCCGTGGAACTCCTTGGCTCCTCAGATATATTGCGCGAGTCATCCGTCAGCTTTGTTATCGTAGTAGGTGAGTTATCGTCTGGTCCAGTTGGTTTTGGCTTCGGTTCACCGTATCCGCTCTTTGAAGCAACAACATTCTTCGCAGAGATTGCTTTGTCAGCAATAGTGGATGTGGCAGGTGGGATTTTTTCAGTGGAACTCCTCTGGTTCATTGGCTCCTCAGATATATCGCGCGAGTCATCCGGCAGTTTTGTTATCGTAGTAGGTGAGTTATCGTCTGGTCCAGTTGGTTTTGGCTCCTCAGATATATCCCAAGAGTCATCCGTCCGTTTAGTGGCGTCAAAGCTTTCAGGGAGTTGAGATTTGTCTCGGACGGTTTTGGCCTCCGGAGGAATTGGCCCTGGAGAGAACTGGTCATGGCTCTCGGTAGGTGATTTGGTAAACTGCTGTCTTATCGTAGTAGGTGAGTTATCGTCTGGTCCAGTTGGTTTTGGACTCGGTTCATCATGTACTTTCATTTTTTCAAACGACTGAAGAATTGGGGCGATTCCTGCCTCCTCTCCGCCTGGTTCATTTTGCATAATTCAGTGAGATGAGAACTAAAAACTCGATTGAGTTCCTAAGACTATATAGAACATAAATACTTTCGGAATTTTAAGACAAATCTGTGGCGAGAACACTCCCACCATATCATATCAATCAAATAAACGAGTAAACCTGTTAATGCAACTATTGCAGTATAGAAAAAGTGGCCTGACCTGTGCCCTTGGGATCAGTGACTTTGGTCCGATAATTTGTAGGGGAGTGGGGTTCAGATCTGTCCTTAGGCGCGTGACGATCCTCCTCCAAGCCCATCGGTCTTTCCAAATTGACTTTAGGTTGTCCCGTACCTCCTCCTTCGCCAAGAACAGAGGTTTTAGTTGGGTCAGTGGCTTTAGTCCCATAATCTCCAGGTGGAGGTGATACAGGTGTATTTTGCGGCGCGTGAGATTGTTCCCCACTGACTATTGGGTTTCCAAATTTGGAAATGGGTTGATCTGTATTTGGCTCAATGCCCTTAATGGGCTTGATTATTTTGCTCTCGTGTCTCTCTCCTGGGGATGGAGCGTCTTCCCTCGTGGCTCCTAACCTCCCAAAATCGAGCTTGGATTTCCCTGAATTCTCAGTCTCTACAGGGATAGCACTCCTATTAACAACAAACTCAAATTCTGCAAATAAAAAATCTATTTTTGCAACATTTATGAATAACATAAATTTGTTTTACTGATTAATTCATTCCATAGAAATTAGAACATGCAAGTGTAGACTTTGTTAGCAAGTCTACTATATCAGACACCACCAAGGATCGATCGCTCCGATAATCATGATGAGAATTGAGAAGACTAGTTGCGTCAATTCATGCAAGGTTCATACAAAATCCTACGTACATATATACCATCCAAATTCCATATATCAAATGAAACGATCTATAACAAATTAGATCGGCAAGAAACAACAGACAAATCAAGGCGATCAACCATGTTAAGTTAATTGCATCTAATTAAGTATGCAAAAGAAATATACCTGTTCGGGCATGAACTTCGGGATCCTCAACCATTTCCTCGTCCTCATCATCTTCCTTACCTAGATCATGATCATCAGGAATATGGTGCTCGTCAGGATGATGTTCATGATGATCTTGGTCGGGACCTTGGCCATGCTTCTTGAGCGTATCCTTCATTCTCTTCGCCTTTGCCTTTACCTTCTTAAACACCGACGTCTTCTCATGGGAGTGCTCATCTTCATGACCTTCCGCTGTTGCAAAACCGAACACACACAGTCACGCGCACAAAAACCGAGCACACAGATGTTACATGCATGTTTACTTCCCAGAAAAGAAAGAACTTACGAGGATGTTCTGTTCGTGAATCCATAATTAAAAAAAAAACTGCAATATCCAGAGAAAATGAAATGCTTGGTTGTTATGATTACTGTCACAATAAACGAGAGAGTGCGAGTAAGGAGTTAAAAATACACGTCGGAAGGCTTATATATAGAGGGAGCCATGACACAGCAGTTTGCCACCTACGCATGGATGTGGCGCTTTACAGGTGAGGACACGTGTTAACACCACCGACATGTCTCCTATATGTGACACGTATGACATGAATACTAGTAAACGTGTCAGAAAGTTGTGGTAAAAATTCTCTCTTTTTTTTTTGTTTGTAGTGGATGATCTTATCAGAGCGCATGGAATAAATCAAGACAGTTGTGCGATTATGCTGTGGCAATCAATGGGTCCCATACGGATGAACGAATCACCAATCGGATCTGTTTACTGTTTAGTAGACTATCTCGTCATCTATCTCCTGTGAAAGATATTAACGAAGTGATAATATCTTTGTTGGTTGTTAAGAATAATATCTTTATTAACAGTACGACATTCGTGATAATATCTTTGTCGGTATTTGTTAATATCTTTATTAACAGTACGACATTCGTGATAATATCTTTGTCTGTATTTGTTAATATCTTTATTAACAGTACGACATTCGACATCTGTCGGTATTTGTAGGCAAAAATATCTTTCTCAAGAGATAGATGACGAAGTGATAATTCTACTAAACAGTAAACAGATCCGATTGGTGTATATATGATTCGTTGACGCTTGGCCTTCTCGTACAACTCCGTATGCCAATACGCAGCATAATCGCACGACTGTCTT
The DNA here is from genome assembly GCF_004785595.1 of Juglans microcarpa x Juglans regia. Taxonomy (NCBI): domain Eukaryota; kingdom Viridiplantae; phylum Streptophyta; class Magnoliopsida; order Fagales; family Juglandaceae; genus Juglans; species Juglans microcarpa x Juglans regia. The sequence goes on along the minus strand of NC_054596.1, from coordinate 9,572,055 downwards.
GAGTAGTCCCATGCCGACGATCATCCACAACAAACAAAAAAAAAAAATGAATTTTTACCACACACCTTTCTGACAAGTTTACTAGTATTCATGTCATACGTGTCACATATAGGAGACGCGTCGGTGGTGTTACACGTGTCCTCACATGTAAAGGGGCACTTGTGATCGGCCACTTCCTTCCCCCTCCCCCAGTCTCCTCTGCCGATCGAAGCTCTGTTGCCTCGTATCGTCGCTCCGTCCTTTTAAGTTTTAACAGCCACGAGGTATGCAATTCGTCTCTGTGTCTGAGATCAGCTGTGGTTGATTTCTTCAATGATCAGAGTTTTTATGGTCTTACTTGATTGCACATATGCTGGGCTGTTCTTTTACTTTTGGGGTTTGTACAATGCATGTTAACAAATTCAAGGAATGAGTATAAATCACAACACAAACCATATCCATCTCATTATCAGATTAGGAAGAAGAATGAAGTTTATGTCGTAGGAGAAAACTAAATAAATTTAAAAAAAAAAAAGTAGCTTGTATTTTGTTCATTTTCCTTGTCTGTCGGTGACCAATTCATACATGGAAAGTTGTTTTCAATTCTGCCACTTGAAATCCATGTCTCATTATCAGATTAGGAAGAAGAATATTGGTCATATGCAAGTAGTCTTGGGTGATCTTACGCATTTATCTTGAATCATAACTCTTTCACATAGTCAGACTTTACAATGTTTTTTATGAAAGTTCAAATAAGTCCTAGTTTTCAGCTAAAATTAATGAGATCTATGATGTAAATGGGTGAGGATTTTACTAACTTTGAAATTTGCATTCGGGAATTTTGAATTGTAATTTGGCTCGTGTTATGCCATGGGGATCTTGGCTAGGGTTTCTTAGGATAAGATTTGGGTTGAAGTGTTTAGGTCTCCTTGCCCCTTGAGAAGGAAGTGGTCGATCATGTAGGGCGATGGGTCTTGGGGTCTTGATCAAGTATGATAGTTTAGTGTGCATAGAACATTGCTTTAGGGAAGAATTTAACACGTATATAGAGGGTGTTTGGATAGCTTTAAGACTTTGGGTTTAGATAGAACTGGATTAGTTTGCTGCTTGGTTTTCTCAAAATATGCATAACATAAGATGAAGCCTTAGATGAAATCAACACACACGAATAACTGATTTGAAGATGTTGGTTTTGTTGGGTTTAAGATGGTATTTGGATATGTACAAATGTCAATGTTTTATGGGAACTTGAATTCAAAATAGTGTGCTGTGCAGGGTGACTAGTTGTCGAAGTAATTCATGAACAGTGTGTTGTTAGCTATCAAACGCAAAAACCAATGATAGATAGATATTATCCAATTGATGGGTTTAAGTAATTTGCAATGCCAAGTGGATTTTTTCAAAACAAAGGATGATATGATCTATTTTTGGAAATGAACACTGCATATATAATGTGCTTTCTACTGCTTGCATATGTATTCTAATTAAGGTCTGCAAGGGATGCCTTTTTCACTTGCCTCATTCTTTCCAACTCAATTATTTACAATGTCTTTTTCACTTGCATTTTTCTGTTCATCTTATGAATGTTAAGTTTTTCCTGAATCTGTTTTCTTGTCTGTATATCAGAATCTGTATTAGAATCTGTTTTTGTTTTTTAGTTTTCAAATAGGTCTGTTGTTGGACTGATTTTGTGTGCATAGCTGAGGTACCATTTATTTATTTGCTCACACATTGCATCTTTCTTTTTCCACAGTGCTACTGACTTTATTCTATATATGCTGAAACTGATGGGGAGGATAATTGAAGTCCACTGTGCTGCTGAATTTATTCTATATAAGTTGAAACTGGTGGGGAAGATAACTGAAGCCCACAGTGCTGCCGAGTTTATTCTATATAAAGCTTAAAATGATGGAGAAGATAATTGAAGAAGATATTTCACTTGTAAATTTGTAATGGAAGAGTTTGAATATCTGGATGTTGATCTGTCTGGAACTTTGTCAGTGGCTGATATAATGCTTGCTCAATCATCTACTCCGGTCAGGTGACCATAGCATGAGAACTTGGTAATTGGTTTGTATACGTGTATGAAAATACTTCTTGTAAAATCAACTTTTCATCATGAATATGTACTTGATCTTGGGGATGAACTATAAGCTTGGGTTAGAATCATTTACTAATTGGGATTCTTGGAAATTGTATGCAGATGGACCACCAGTGCACCACAAATAAAAATTTCGAATTATTCACCTCTCTCTGTCTCTGTCTCTGTCTCTGTCTCTCTCTCTCTCTCTATTACCCACTTCAACTTGCTCTGTTTTTGGGAAACAATAACATTCATATTTGAGGCTGGCAACAAAAGCCCGCTTACTTCCAACCTCTTGAGATAATTGATGAGCATACGAGTAGTGGTGTGGTGATACCCACTTTCATTCATCTATTTTTGCTAATTTAACACTTCCCATCACCGTTCTACACTATCAATATCACGTGTTTTATATACATTTATAGGACCTATTTATTGCATTAAGGATTGCCTTTTGGAAACTCCTCTTCTCAATTTGATTTCATTTTGATTTGATTTTATAAAATCATTATAATGTTATCAATATCATATAAACAATGTAATATGTGCTTTTCATATAAACATTGTAATATTATTTTATAAATAATATAAACAATTTTATTTTATAAAATTAAACAAATAGAGTTCGAATACTATATTAACATTTTTTCACGAAAAAACATTCATAACATGTAGGATTTTCTGTATAATATATATATATATATATATATATAATTAAAAAAAAAAAAAGAAAAAAAAAAAGGGTTCAACCCGGAACCCAGGTTTTTAAAAATCCAGATTCATCCATTTCATCCAGGGTTCCGGCCTGGGTTTCGGAACCAGGTTGAACATTCTTATCAAATTCCTGAGTGTCTCCTATGCTAGATGGTTATAACAAATGAGTGATCAGTAGAGATCCGTGCCATGCAAGCAATGTGTTGATAATAATATAGACTAAATATATTTCTCTTGATCACATCTACTGGATTACGGATCCTTGATCCTCTGCTGAGCATATCAGGACAATTCATTGATTTGCTGGGTAATCTTGTACTGTCCCTGAACGGTGGGATGAGCAATAGATGCACGAAGAAATGTTACTTTTATGTACTTGATATTGCTTTCTTGACCACGTCCTGCTGCTTCACCAATGAGTAGCTCCGTGCATGGCCCTGATATCCATTATAGAATGCTAATTCTTCTTTCCATTCTTGAGGTTGCGTACAGTCATCACTAGTTGTTGCCTTTCACTCTCTACCTCTGCAAATTTAAGACTTATTTCTGAGTATCTATCTTCCATTTCTTTCAGCTCTTTTTCCATATATTTGTTCCTTTCCTTCAGTAATGCCACTTCAGAGAACATGGTGGCAGCGTTACGGTCATCCTTGGTATAGGTGCAGACTTTCAGCTCTTTCTCAGGGTGAATTTCTATAATCCTGTTGCAACACAATTAAAAACAGAAAAATGAAAACAAAGCCAACAGGAAAATAATATGTAGACTCAACTTTGTCACCTATGACAAAGGGGCACCTAGTACGAGTTTAATGTGCGAGCGCTTAAAGGCTAAAGATATTGGTAACAGTTTCAGTGCTTGTACCTTTCATGTGATGCTACATTTATTCCTTTCTGCAATGACATGCCTTCTGTAGTGCTCATTTTAGAAAGCAGTAACTTATCTTTGACATTTTCCTTTTTTTCAGACTGTCCATTGCAATTCATGAGCTTCTTCTCGATACTGGCGATTTCTTCTTCCTTCTTCTGTAGCTGATACTTCAGTTGAAATATCTGTTTCCTTAAGTTTTCTTTCTCCAATTCTTCTCTTTCCAGGCCATGTTTTAACTCATCATGTCGGGCTTTCAGCTTTTCCACTTCTGACAGCAAATTATTATTCATCGCTTCCTTCTCATCTTTTGAGGACCTCATGGTAATTAATTCTTCATGCATTTTTTCTGCTTCCTTCTCTGCTAAAGCTATTTTTTTCTCCAAATCATCCTTTTCTTTGTTCCTAATTTGCAAGTGCATCTCTTTGTCATCAATTGGCTGATCAAAGAAGTTATACTTTTCTTTGGTGAGCCTTTCAACTTCTGCTCTAAGCATTTGGATCTCCATCGAGATAGCCTCATGGTTTTCTCTCTCATGATTTTGTGAAAATTCAAGTTGCATGCACTTTTGGTCTAGTTCCAATGATATCTTCTCTATTTCCTTTTCATTTAGATGTATTTGGTTCAGAAGCTTTTGCTGTTTTGCTTCATTCTGATCTTTGATTACTTCAAGCTCTTCATTAGCTTTCTGGAGCATTTCTTCCAGAGTTCCTTTCTGCAGACGCAACTCATTGGCTTCTTTCAATGCTTTCATGGCCTGCTTCTCTTGCTCATCAAGCTTAGATGCCATTTCCATAGAAGTACTTCTCAACTCCCCCTGGAGACGCTCAACCACGACAGCATTGTTCCACCTTGTCTTCCTTGAGGCCTCCTCTGCTCGGATGGCTCTCTGTTCCTGCTCAGTTTTGGCACATGTCATGGCATTTAGATCTTCTTCGAATCTCTGAGCCTGCTTCTCCAGTTCTTTCTCTAAACTCTCAACCTGACCTTCGAGTTCATTTATGGAGATCAAAGATTCTGAGAATTCCTCTTCCTGCTGCTTGATTTTTCCTTCTAATTTCCTTATCTTGGATTCAAGTTCTTTTATTGTAGCCAAAGACACCGCACATTCACTCTGTGTCATCTGTTGTTTTATTTGGGTTTGCTCTAAATCCAATGAGATATCATGGTTTTGCTGCTCCAAAAGCTCATATTCCCAGATGAGCTGTTTCATGTGCATGTCTAGCTCTTCCTTGTGTTTCTTGTAGAAGTCTATTTCACCATTCAGGTCCATGATATTCTGCTTCAACAGGTCTACTTCCTCCGAGTTATTGTACTCTTTGGCCACTTCTTCCAGTGTTGGATTTTTATCCCCATTCAATTTGGAAGTGGAAATATCAGTAATTTCCCTATTTTTTCTCTCCAGCATTTCTTCGAGATCTCTCACTGCTTGAATTAACTCAGAGTTCGAGTCTTGTGTCTTCTGCAGCTGTAACTGAAGATCCTTGCTTATGTTCTTTTCATGATTAAGCTCTTGTCTCATTGCTTCTAATCGAGCTCTTGCATTTATTATCGACTGTGATGTTTTTGGAGCTTCTGCCTCATTACTACGTTTCTGCAGTGACTTGAGTTGTTCACATTCTATTTTGAGAGCATCTTTCTCCTCTTTAAGACTAATCATGTTTCTTGATAGATTCTCTCCTTGCTTCCTCTCTTTCACAACTTGTCTCCGAAGCGATTGCACTTCAATTTCAGATAATTCTGCTTGCCTCATCAGAGTTGCAATTTCATCTTCTAGTTTTTTTATGGAATCATGATCTGAAGCCTCCTGCAACTTTTCTCTTGGAAGGTTGTCCTCAAGGCTGTTTATTGAGTCGACTACACTTCCATCTGAAGCTGAATCCACTGAACAATCCGTGTTCCATCTTCGATGTGCACGTTCTTTTGTGGTGATTGAATCAACAATTCCCTTCTGATGCATCGAATTTTGTCTGAAATCTGAGGCAGGTTCATTATGGACGCGATTACTTCTGAATCCAAGATCTTGTTGTGTACTTTGTATAGGGCTGATATCCCAGCATGATGCTAATGTAGCACTAGAGCCAGTAGATGCTCTGAAAATGCCATTTTGTTCAGCAATCTGAGATGTGGTTTCATTCAGATGCTTATGCTGTACAGCATATATCAACAAAATGACAATTCAATAACGGCCATTCCGGTGATGCCATTCGTTTATACTATTTTGATATTGTGATGTTTAAGCTTATTGAAATTGTTGTTCTTTCTACTCCCGAACTATGTTAAAAGGTAAATACTAAAGGATATATATATATATATATATATGGTATGAAACCTTACCTCAGCAAAATTGTAATTGTTTTCGTCTGCACTGCCATCGTCCGGTTGGTTCTTCAAGTTTTCATCGTGGGAAAGCGATGCAGCTCCATACTCATCACCATGTCTGAGTTTGGAAGCGTAAAATTTATGTAAATTTTCCTTCCTAGAGTAGAACGGCCAACAAACAACAAAAGAAGGGAAGCAGAAAAAGAAAGTTACGTTCACTAAATTAAGTTCTCTGTTGATGTTATTTCCTACTTACTTTTGATCAGTAGGTTCCTCCATCTTCTGAATTGTCACCTGCGTCAACGATAAATTCAAATTGGAGGAGCCGCATAATTTTGATATTCATATCAGCTCATACGAGAGAGAGAGAGAGAGAGAGAGAGAGTTACATGGAGAACAGCGCCAGAGTTCGCGAACTTAAGGGGCAGAGAAACAGTCGATGGTGTGGACTCTGCAGCAAAATCTGAGAAATCAATGGAGCTTTCTCCGATATAGCCAGATTTCGATGATCCCTGCAATAACACATGAATTTCAATGAAAACTCGCAGAGGAATTATAGAAAAACAGAGAAGCTGCGTCCACTCCATACATTCGAAACAATGAAATGGTAAATCTTCTCATGGAGTTTTCCTGTTTTGGTATCCCTGATGAGCTTCACTTTCTCGTAGATGGGATTCTCCCATGAACACGTTCCGTCCAGAACTGCAGCTTTCTCTAGTCTCACCGTCGGCTTTCCAACATCCCCTGGCACCAAAGATATCATCAATGTAGATTTTTTCAACTTCGGCACCTGAAAATGGAGATACAAAACAAGGTAAGATGCTGTGCCAACATAATATGCTAATTGCTCCATCAAATTCTCTACACTATATACGTTTTCCACATTTAGGTATATATATCAGGGATCAAGTAAAACCAATCAAAATGCAACCTTAAAAAACCCATCCGAACATATGGTAGCAGGAAGAAACATTGTTTTCTATAAGTACCTGAGTTGCCTGAAACTCCAATTTGAACACAGCTTTGACCTTCTTCTTCTTGCTCCATGACTTGAACATGTTTTTGGTTATTTAAGTACACTCAGATCTCAGAAAATCTTTACCGCAAATCTCCCTCACCTCTCTGGGATTTAGGGAAATATGCTTTGCTAAGGTTATAACCAAAGAATGTCTGGTTTTCTCCTCCCATGCAATACAAGAATATCATGAAAGCAAACAAAAGGCGGTGGTCCTGTTAAAGCCTATTTGCAGCCCAAAACAGTAAAAGATTCAGTCAGAATGTCTGAAGGTGAGAAGTTGAAGATGGTCTGGAAAATGAAGTGGTGGCAATATAGCGTTGCAACAAGGGAATGGCGTAGGACGCTTCTCGTTATAATTATGTCAATCAAACCATTATTTCGATTTTCTAAGGTAAAGGGGACATGACTGAATTACTTCATGGTTTACTCTTTTCCTGCATAGGAAAGGAACAAGTCTTGGAGATATTAATGTGCATAAATAACCCTGTATTTCGATGGCGCGTCATCATCACTTGCTAAGAAAGCCATCTTGTTACAGTTGTTAGTTAGGGTGTTAATGCCCCGCCTTTTTTATTTGCTATTTTTATGTAATATCTCATCTTGAGTGATATAATTATAAAGAAAAATGATACTTAAAAAAATGCATAAATATTAGATAATAAAAAGAGTAATAATACTAAATACAATTTTTACCGTAAATTTTTCCTCGTCTCTCTTTCAACTTCTTTTATTTTTCTTCTTCTCTTATCTGAATTCACCCAACAGGCTAATTTGTGTGCGTGTGAGCCCTTGAATAAATCAACGAGACTTTGGGGAACATGTGTATGCCCAATAATTGAATCATCCATCAAATCCTCTCCAACATAGCATGAAACATAAAAGGCACTTTATTTTGTGAGAAAGATGCATATAAGGCTGTTACAATTTATTATTTGGTGCCTCATTTTGGGGTCAACCACCACTTAAAATTGCTCTTTAAATGAGTGTGAACATGACAACATGTGCTCTGTCTCTCACTCTCTCTTCCTCTACAACTGGACAAGATTTTTTTTTTTCTTGGTGAAAATTCATTTTTCACTTAAAATTCGTATATAGTGGGATTAAATTTTAATCTGCCAGCTACATGTTTTAAGCTGACTTGATTAAACAAGCATGAAAGCATATATTTGATCTGGGATCCATTCTTGACTTCAAACGGAAGGTACCCAAAAGATAGCTTTGTTCCTTTCTTGAGGTACATAAAGAACCAGAATGGCTTTGATTTTTGAAAATAAGAAAATTCTGTGCATCGTATGACATATGTATAGATGTAGGTTGTGCTTCCCTTGTATCAGTGTCGGTGCAATGTTGGACGACCACACCTTGGTTACCATCATTAAAACTTATTGGTACCATAGATGGGTCATGAACGTTGGTTAGTGCTTTTCCTTGCTTTGGTGCCATTTCCGGCTCATCATAAACGTTTTTGTTTGGTGCTTTCTGTGGCTGTATTTGGGGCTTTCAGTTTCTGAGTCAGTGAGGACCATTATTAATTTATTATTGGAAAAAGCCTAATTAATGGCCAATTTTCAATAGTTGTTTGTATGAGGGCAACCTTTTTTATTCATTAGCTTCGTATATTGAAAAAGGATTTATACATAACATTTTTCACGATATTTTATATAACTATATTTTAAGTGAAAGGTATTTTTATAAAAATATTTTCATTTTATAACATTGTTATGCAATGTAACGTGTGTATATCACTCTCGTATATTTTCCCTAGACTGCCAACAACCTCCATTCAATCGTTACCCTCTCCCTCCCCACAAAAAAAAAAAAAAAAAAAAAAAAAAAAAAAAAAAAAAGAGAAATCATAAAAACAAGAAAATCTTCTGGTATAAATTAGAGATTACAAGTACTCTTAAAGCGAAAAATGACCACGAACTAAAAACATAAGAATCAACGTCGTTTAATTAATGAGTAAGGGTAGAGCACAGCTAATTAGTTTGACCTTTTAATTGCATTTCTGTTCAGCAACCAATTCATCATCCCCAATGACTATAAAATAATAGGGATTCCTTCATTATATATATATATATATATATATATATATAGCTGACAGCTGTCACTCAGACAAGTAAAATTAATAAAATGTGGTCAGAGAAAGAACACCACATTGCTGTCAGATTTGAACCAATCATGAGTGAGAGCAAAAGCCCTCCAAAAAATAAAAAACAAAGCATCAAAGTTTTCTTGGTTGACCTTACTCATCTATCTCATAACTGTCACTGTGATACCTTATTTCGATTGGTGATAAGAATTGATAGATATATCAAATCCTATATTATTTTGAAATGAGAAATTTTTATTCTTTATAATGTTTCAATGAGTTTTTAATTATATTATTTAATAATCTTTTTAGAATATAAATCATGTAGTTCTATTGAAACATTACAAATGATATCAACACTTATCCCAACTAGAAATGTAAAATTTGAACTTTGCAACCTACAACAAATTGGCATGAAGAGGACGTGAGAAATATAAAGAAAGAAATTGTGATACCACATTCTGATAAGTGATAGGAGTAGATAGTGTATGAGATTCTACTTTGTATTGAAATGAGAAATTTTTACTTTTTTCAATGTTACAATGGAGTTCTAATCGTATCATTGACTAATATTTTTAGAGTATAAGTTATGTAGTTTGGACTTTCTATTGAGACACTACAACCACAATTTCTTTTTTTTATTTTTAAGAAAAAAAAAATGTAACATGTTTTGCTGTGTTTTTTTCTTTTTATATAAAATCAGCTTTAAATAAACATATTAAGAGGAAAACAAAATTAAAAAAAAAAAAAGAGGACATTTTAAACTGAATTTCAAATTAGTAAAATATTTACACGTTTGGAGAATTCACGAAAGAAAAAGCCATGCAGTTAGAAACAAGGCCATCCTGTCTAATGGGATGAGTTAAAGCTTTGTTTGAATATTCCCATACATATCCTAACTGTAGAATGTGTAGATAGCCAGGCCTAAAAGTCTCTATCTGGATTTGTCAGTGTCTCCGGTGAATGCAGTCTCGGATTTATTCACGTGGGCTTCATTTGGGCCACACTGAAGAAATGGTGGTGAGCTTGTACTCCAAACTTCTTTTTTCTTTCCAAAAACATAAAATTAAAGGAATCCCTGCTGGAAGTAGAACTGGGCAACAAACCATATCGGTTTGGTGAAGTGTGTGGGAGTGCTATGGGGTTTATAAATGAGGGTTTGAGATGGAGGGTTGAAAATGGCGACAACATCAAGATTTGGGGTCATAAATGGTTATCCTCTCAACCTTCTTTAGGATACGTACAATCTCCTAAATCGATCTTGAATGAAAATGTAAGAGTAAATATGAGCTTATTATTTAGCAAAAAGGTGAATGGAATGAAGAATTGATAAGGAATATCTTTAAGAAGGAGGAGGCAGATCAAATCTGTAGTATTCAATATTCCATTAAGCAATACGGATGTAGAAGACAAACTTATATGGGGTCCCTCAAAGAATGATCTATTCTCAGTTAAAAGTGCATACTATGTAAAAATTGAAAGGAAAAAAAGCCATAAAAGGTGAATCCTCGTGGGAGAGTGAGATTGACAGTAGATGGAAGAACCTTTAGGACCTGAATGTTCCTAGGAAAGTAAAGATTTTCTTATGAAAAGCAGGAAATGACTTGCTTACTACAAGAAGGAATTTGTTCAACAAAAAAATTGTTGAAAATCCCCACTGCCCTATTGCCTCCAAGAAGATGAGTCTATGATGCATGTCTTATGACAATATCCTGAAGCTAATGATGTATGGGCAGTGGCCATGAATCCAGTTCAGAAATAGAAAACTGCAAAAAAAGAATTGATTGATCTATGGGAGAAGCTAAGAGTGAAGCTAAATAATTCAAAGCTAGAAGAAACAGCTACAATAATGAGGAATTTATGGATTAAAATGAATGAGTTTATTTTTGATAAAAAATTTCAGAGTCCCAATAGAATGATCTGATCGATAAAGAAAGGACTGCAAGAATTTCAATTAGCCCAACAGTTCTTGAAGAGCCCCAAAAGACCAACAAAACAACAAGAAATGATCTGCAATGGAGAATTTTGTAAAGGTCAATGGGATGTAGCTTTGGATAAAAAAAACAAAAGGAAGATGGAAATAGAGATCATCATTAGAGATGAGAAAGGGGAAGTGATGGCTGCATCATGTGACCAAAGAAGAAATGTTCATGAACCAGCCATAGCAGAGAGCTATGCTTTATGGAGAATAGCAGAATTATGCAGAGATTTATCAATGCAAATTTTATCTTGAAAAGGAACGCACAAGTTATTATCAATGCAATTAATAATGATAATGAAGGTCTTTCATACTACATACTATGGAAACATTATACAAGATGTAAAGAATTTCCTTTATGATAGAACTGAAAGGCACTTGAGGTTTATACGTATGGAGAAAAATACAGTAACATACCTTAGCAAAAACAACTCTATACTTAAACTCAGAAAGAGTGTGGCTTAGAGAAAGACAATCATTGTTATTAATGATTTTACAGTATAAATACAAGTGATTTCTTGCTTCCAAAAAACAACGACATTATGCGCACATGGTTTTTTGGAACATAATTGTTACGGGCCTTCACGAGAGTGTGTAATTAATTTAAAAACTAAAAAGAATAAAATAAAAATAAATATAGTATGTAATAGTAGCACACTCTCGAAAGACTCGAACAGATCGGGAAGGAGAGATGAGGGGCCAAATTTACCAATTAATATTGACCCAGAACATTAGAAAGCCCAAACAATTTGTGGATAAAGGTTGCACGCATCATCATCCTCACAGCGATGCTAAGGACCGCAGGATGTCTGTCAATTGAGATGTGATAGGGCCCCACCTCACCCAACAAAGCTCATGACGTCACAGATGACCTAAGCTGCAGTCCTCTTTACGGTCAATTTGTCAACGTGCATAGTCATTCCCCTGGGTATCAAATCTTAGGACATATCAAAATTAACGATTGATATTATAAAAAAATTCTTTTGTTTGGTATATATATATAAATAAAACTATATTATTTGTTTATTTTTGCTTAACGATTGAAATTATTTATTCAGATGCGATTCCAACAACCTAGAAAGTTGTGCAATATTTTTAGAGATAGTAAGAGCTACAATCAGGAATACCACATCGAGTCTTTATAAATTTAAAAGTAAAATTAATTAGAAGATTTAATTTAAAATAAAAAATTTAACATTTTAACGAAAAACATAATCTAATTAATTAATTATAAAATAAGTAAACGTGTGGTATTTTTTTTTTTTTCTTATTATTAATCCACAAAAATATATCGAGTCGACTTTCAAATTTGAAAAGCGAGGGTAACCGGTAAGTAGATCACGAACGGTAGACGAAAAGAGACGAAGCAGGGAAACACATGGGTCCCGAAAGTCTCCAATCAGAATGACGAACGTGGCACCTAGTAGTGAGAGAGATTTTCATCTTAACGTCAAATCGGCTTCAGTAACTGGCCGGATAAACGACAAACTGCAACAAAGGCTTCAAATTTATATACGTCTTAGTTTTGAGAGTTTGACTACCATCCATATTTCTTTCTTTCAAGCTTAAAGAGAGAGAGAGAGAGAGAGAGAGAGAGAGAGAGTTTTGGGAAGAGAAACGATGGCACTGGGTGTGCAGGCTATTCCATTCACCTTTGTGGTACACGTGCTGGGAATTGCAGGTCTGATTTTGGTGTTGGTTTGGACCATAGATTTCAGAGGCGGTTTAGCATGGGAAGCTACCAACAAGAGCCTCATCTTCAATGTAAGTCCAATCTCTCTCTCTCTGTGCTTCATGGCTGTATGATTTTTATAGGTAAAATACTCTTGGAAATGGTTCTATCTTTCTTGTTCTGGTTTCCAGTATCTTCTGTTTGGTAGAAGGTCTGTGTGTGAGTGTTTGCGTGGGTGGGTGCTGGTTTTGTAAATTTTGTTGGAATTTGGGCGTTTTCCCGAGAGGTAGGTCATCATTTTAAATATAATATTTAAATATTATTAAATATTTTTAATGAATTAGGTCTATTTTTATAGCGTGTCTCTTTAAAGTGGAATTCATCCTTTGTTTTTCCCTTTCCATTCGAGTAGGATTACTGTTTATCTGTTTGTTTGCGTGTAGGGATTTGGGCACCCCTTACTTCAATCATTTGGACCCTTCTGTAGAACGAGCACAAGAAATCGCCCTAGCTAATATCTCACTTTTACTTTATAGAAATGGCTCGTGAAAGAGAGTTTTGGCTTTTTCTATCTGCCAGGGTGCCCTAGGTTTTATTCCCCATCCTTATTGTCATTTGGAATTTTAATGGATTCTCTCTCATTGTTGAGAATGGTATTTTAATGGAGAGCAGTGCTCCAACTGGCTCGGACTGTTTCCAACTTTGAATCACATATTCTCTTTGGTGGAAAATTCTAATATCCCGTCTAGTTTTTTCTCTTTATTTTGACCGTTCATACTTTTAAAAATTTTTTTATTTAAAATTTTTTTATTTAATTGTTAATTAAGTGATATTTTGTATATTGATATATATTTTTTACTTTTTAAAAATATTTAAAGATGTTTAAAAAATGAAAGAAAAGGAATAAAAAAGTAAAATATAAAATTTGTAGAAGTGGGCACACTAGCATCACTCTTTGAAAATTTAGGTTTAAAGTGGTTCACACACTTAAACAAATGAGAAGTGTTACTCCTATAAAATGATTATATAAAAGTAATCTTATAAATTAACGTGGTGGTTTTATGAGATTTATTAAATTTGTTTTACAATAAAAATAATTTTATAATTTGATAAATTACGGCAAGTTACATCAATTTATGAGATTATTTTATATAATCTTTTAGCAAGACTACTACCAATTTAAAAAGAATTTTTATTTGTTTGAAGTAGGTAGCAATTTGCCGGGGGTAATTTTCACCTGCTCGAGGCAACACGAGTCATCATCGTCCACCCTGTTCTATTCTGTTTGCAATTAGTAGCAAAATTCCACTCCATCCCCGCCTACCCTTCAAACAAAAATCTAGCTACCGGTCAAATAATAGTTTAGACTTTTAAGAGAAAATTTGTCGTCTTTACAACTGTACGTGTTGTTAAATTGTTGGAGCACGTTGCAACCCACCCTTCTTCATGGACGATAATTAAGGAGGTGTCAGATTTCTTCACGATCGACCACATGGCAGCCTCTGGCATATGCGTGTCCATGTAGGAATGATACACCTTCCATTTCTATAATTATTTTATAATTCATCTTCAAATATTTAATGAAATCATATCACTCCATTAAAAGTAAGTTTGGTGATGGAAAAAGTGTCACTAAAAATAAGATTTTGTTTATGTAATACCTAACAATAGAAAAAAGTCTGATCACATGTCCATCTGATCTTTTCTACAGATCCATCCTGTGCTTATGTTGGTAGGCTTAATCATCATAGGGGGTGAAGGTAATTAATTAAATAATGGAGGTTCCTTAATTAATTTCTGACCAATAATATATTGCTACGTACGTAAACACGAAATTAACTAATTAGATTTCGTGTAAACATTAATTGCAGCCATAATCAGTTATAAATCACTTCCTTTGAGTAAAGATAAGAAGAAGTTGGTGCATCTGGTGCTCCATGCTATTGCTCTGATACTCGGTATAATCGGAGTTTATGCTGCTTTCAAATATCATAACGAGAGCTCCATCGCTAATCTTTACAGCTTGCATTCCTGGCTTGGAATTGGTATTATTGTCCTCTACGCTATTCAGGTAATTAAACTACTGCTCAATCCTAACTCTACTCTTGTTTATTTTCGATTATTTTACTTGTTCAGAAGATAGCAGCTGATCATGCAGCAAAGGTGCTAATCTGGTTTCTTGTAGCGCTCACTATGATTGGCATAATCATATTGCAATTTGCATGTGATAGATACTTTTTGGTGGGCCTGAGTGTTTTCTTATGGGTTAGGAAATGGGAATGTGACAGAAAATATAAAATAAAATATAATATTTTAATCATTATAAAAATCAGATTTTTTTATTTGATAATTGTGAAAATCACGGAAATCTGTACAACTATTAACTCGCATAAGTTGCTTTCTGGATTGCTAATTGGGCCTAATAGTGTGGACTCCAGTCTCAAACTACCGGGCCGCTTTTTAGTCTGGGGCCTGGACAGTAAACTCATTCAAATAGTCTACGTTTCTTGTGGATATCATGGATTTTTATCACGAGTACACACCTACCGGACTGAACTCACATGGAAATGTAAATTGTAGTGGATATACGGGTTCGTGGTCTTCTTCTACCCAGGAGGGTCTGGTGAGCTTAGGAGCGTCTCTATTCCTTGGCATGTGGTATTTGGAATGGTGGTGTACGTGTTGGCCGTGGGCAATGCTTCATTAGGGTTCTTGGAGAAGCTTACTTTCCTGGAAAATTCTGGGGTCGCCAAGTATGGCTCGGAGGCCTTCCTTGTCAACTTTACCGCCGTTATCACGATATTGTTTGGTGCCTTTGTTGTGTTATCTGTGCTTTCTCAGGCTCCAGCAGAAGATGACCATAGCTATTCGGCTATTTAGTGCACGTGTCATGTTTTTTTTTTTTTTTTTTTTAAGCGCATGTGTCATGTTTTTTAGTATTGACCGATCGATGCATGGATTATCCATGTGGTTTGATTATTAGTAAAAACGATGTGTACTTATATATATCTGTATTCTCTGGACATTAAATTGCGACCTCTAATAAATAAAATGATTATTGTTCATTGTCTTATGGATTGTAGATTTAATGCATTAATGACCGTTAGCAACATTGTAGATTTAGTACAGTCTCAACTAGGGGTGAACACCGACTGATCCTATTAGTGTTTAGGACCTATTAGTATTTAGGACCGACCCGACTCGAATTTGATGAGTAATAAGATATACACGAGATTGACGTGAGATCTAGTTTGAAAGGGGGTACAGGGACACAAACATAGAGAGAAAGCGAGAGTGAGAGGAACTAACAGAGGAAGTCGACAACATCGCTGCGTTCAACAAGAAGGGACGGGTCGCCATGGTTGGAGCTCGCCATAACCTCAACCGTAACCTCAATCGTAACAGAGTGGGAGAGCTTGCCATGGTTGGAGCTGCGTTCGACGACATCATTGCGTGGATCTTGCTGGCTCTAACCGTGGCACTCGTGGGTGACAGTGACAGCGGTGGCCACAAGAGTCCCCTGATATCAATTTGGGTTCTTCTCTCAGGTGCTGCGTTTGTCACTTTCATGTTGGTTTTTATTGGATTCGTGATGAAATTGGCATTTTTTTGCAAAGCATCCGATATGGGTTTTATGGGGATTCCTGGATGGTGCTAGGACCGAGCTCCTCACGGTTGATGCAAGCAATCCTTGCTTTTCTTCTTCAATTTAATCGTTGGTTCGTTCGTGTATTTTATAAGGCTGGGGTTTTTTTTTTTTGTGATGAAATGCTTTATTTTGTTCTTTTTGTTTTCCAAATTGGCATGAAACTGAGGATTTTCCTTGTGGTTGAACAATGGATCAACAATCCGTATAACATGCTCCAACTCGTGCTTTAAATTGATTGCAAGTGGTTACGACGATAGAGAGAAATGGGGAGGGATGGCAGCTAGGGTTTGAGATCAATTGTGAAAACGTGTAGTCGGTTTCAGCGGGTTCGACCCACAAGCTATTTCAAACCGCTTTTTCAGGTCGGATCCGATCGGGTCTTACGGACGGACCGGGTTGCATACCTTTTTGCACAGCCCTAGTCTCAACCTTTCCATACTACCTTGAAATAAATAGACATAAAATTATTTTTAAGATATGCATGATAAATATAGAAAGATTTAATTTGCAGTCCCTAAGTGGGGATTGTATGTACAGATCCTTTATTAAATGAGAAAAAAATCATTTTAAGAGGTATATTTTTGTAATTTTAAAAAATTTTAAAGATAAAATTGTCTAGACTTGCATTACAATTTCTAAATAGGGATTATACGTAGCATTGCTCGATAAATATATATTTGGCGTAATTACAAGCATCAAGGAAAGAGTTCTAATTAAGCTATTTTTATGATTTTTCTTTAGGGAGGTGTCAATAAATTAATAGATCACTATTTCCCCTGTTTTTCGCGTACAATTACGCTACTGGTTGCTTGAGGACGTAGTGGAAAGAGAAGAAATACTCAAGCCACTGGTTTTGATCATCCTCGAAGGATATCAATTAAAAGGTCTGAACTCTAAAGTCTAAAGCCTCGTTTGTTTTATAGAGGTCAGGTCAGTTTCATTTGGATTTTCTTAATTTGTATGCTTGAACTTTTGAAATTCGTTAAAAGTAACCTTTTATTCTATAAGGGAGAAGAATATCTGTTGGGAATTAAGATGATAAGGAGTAAGCTGGGAGTCTGCATGTATAAAGCGGTGAAAGGCAACTCGATTTCTTGCCATAAATGCATTGTATCCAAATCCAAAATGTAAATGATTAATCATCATCATGTGTATAACTTTTTGTGGTTCTTACGATTGACAACAATATTTCATTGCCCTGATCGAGCTGAGAAAGAGCTAACCATGGCTGAGGCAATATTGCAGATCGAAGAAGATGAAAGCATCTGATCTAGAAGCCATGCAAGGAGATTCGAGAAGCAGGTTGAGGTAACCATCTCCATCGGTGAATTGGACACCAAAATCAATGTCAATTAATCATCGATCGGTATCTTTTACGATAAATATGCATGTATGTTTTCATGAGCTCAATTTCTGCTAGAAATTAATGCTAAATTATTAATGCGGCCTTCATCACCATGTGATGAGTGGATGAAGGTTATCTATAAATTTATTAACATAAAATCCGTTAAAAAATTTAATACACGAATCGCTCCATTAAATGACAAGTGACATGACTTTTGAAGTGATCATCATGAAGAGCAGCGTTTAATTTTAAAATTCATTTGATCGCTCTGGCTTTATATTTGTTTTTTATTTTAAGTTTTAAATATTAGAGTGTGTTTAGATGTTGAACTGAGTTGAGTTAAGTTAAGTTGAGATGATAAAATATTGTTAGAATATTATTTTTTAATATTATTATTATTTTTGGATTTAAAAAAGTTAAATTGTTTATTATATTTTGTATTGAGATTTGAAAAAGTTGTAATGATGAATTGAAATGAGTTGAAGTGAATTAAGGTTCCAAACGAAGTCTTAGAGTTTGGTTATGGTACGAATGCTTAACATATAATTTTACACATACTTGCAGGCCACTTTTTCTAATGAGTTTTGCTATATACAAGTAAGTTTGTGTATTAATTTGTATACTAATATTGTTTTCATATTCTAAATTTAAATTAGTACTGTTTTCAATAAAATCTATTTTTTAACCAATCATATTCAATTGGTGTACATATTAATACACAGAATCGCTTATAATTAAATTTTTCTTTTTCTAATTAACTGGCTCAAGATTATCACTGAAAATTTGACAGAAGTGAATCTTTCAAGTTTTTCTTCGAAACCATCCGATCGAATTGAATACAGATACAATTAATTTAATGATATCATGAATGGCCGGCCTATGTTTCTTAGTCATACTTTTCTTAATTTTGGTCTGATGGTGCAAGAACTTCCAAAGAAAGCTTACTTGATAATAGCCCGAAAGTGAAAGAAAATGATGTTAGTGTGCAAACAAAGAAAATATTGAGTCTCTATTAAACTACACATGACTTTAACTTGCTTATCCTAATATCTAAAGCTTGCTTTATGTGAATCACTTTTTAATGGTTTTGTTAGATTAACAAGCCAAGTTAAACCCTTTATCAAAGAGTCAAAGACTATCAACTATTCGTTAAATATACTTGTATGCATAATTATTTCATTAAATATATATAAGAAAATATTTAGGAAACATATATTCATTCACTTTTTTTTTTTTTTTTACGTAATGTGCAGAAATATATTTATCTAGGGATTAGCTAACTCCACTACAATAAATTAGACTTTTTCCTGCCAGCGATTTTTTAACAATTAGTCCATATTTGTGTCAGAAATGGCTTTTTTTTGCCGCTTCAAGTCGTAGCTAACTCACCGGAATTATGTCCTAAGATATAGTACTTAATCCTACGAGCGAAATGTTCCTATGAAATAAAAGTATTTCCTGCGATTCTTTTCCTCGCAAAAATGCAAACTTTCATCTCAAAAAGTATGCCAACCATGATTAATTGGGGTTGGAAATACTTATCTGTCACGGTGGAAATTGCGGGAAATATGGATTTGTGACCAAAAAAAAATTCCGGCAATTTATGATCGCCGGAAATAGTCTTTTATGAAATGAAAAAATACTGGTAAAACAATATCAGAACCTTATACCTAAAATACAAAAAATGTGAATAATATATTACCAATACCAATAATATTTACAACTGCAGAAAAGTAAAACTAGAAAAGTTTACAACTGCATTTAACCACATTGACTAAGTACACATATATGGAAATCTCTAGACTTACAAGTAAGAGAAGACAAAAAATTGGAAAAAAAAAAAAAAAAAAAACTACTCTGAACACAAATTAGATTAATGAAGTACTTTGATTATCGGGTTGGCCCACCTTGATCCCTCTCATATTCCCACTTTGATTGCTAGCTATCGACTATAGCAGTCCTTACAAAAAAAACCATTTTAATTAAAAAACTTAATCACAATAGATGTAAAACTTTCAAACTAGCTTTATTGATGTTCAATTGACATTGACCATCCAACATCAAAAGTAGGAGTATAAAAGATGGACTAATATACAAGGTATAAACATGTACAAATTAGCATCTAAAACCAAATAAGAGGAAAAAAAAAAATCTAGCAACTATTAAATTCAAAGATAAAAACTACCCAAGCCACAACTTTAATCAATATGATTTCTTCTCATCACAATCTAGATTATCAGAGCACAAGTTATCATTACAAAAAAAAACTAACACAATAAGAAATTAGGCTTAAGAGGGCTGCTTTACTATAAGTGATTAACTTTACTTAAGATTTTTACCCATTTCTCGGCTATGATCAATTTGAGCCTAAAACATGTATTGCAAAGATCTACTTCCATTACCAGGGACAAAGTAATTAAGATCTGATCACAATAAATAAAACATGCAAGTTTGTTTCTATGTACACAACATCATGTCATCATATTCAACTAGCCCAATCAGAGCACACTCTTCACATATGCAATTTACAACGTAGCTTATCAAATATGCATGAAATGCATTTGACAACATTAACAAACTGATAATAATTCATCAAGCCATAAAAGCTTACCTTGTTTTGAAGTAATAATGGTTTTACAGATTTCTTATCCATACTAAAGATTCCATCTACACAATTCACCACACAATAAAGAATAAGTGTGATAGAATTACAAAAACAAAATAGGTAGTGGTGGGAGAGCAGAACCCAAAATGGCTGGTGGAGGCCATGACACATGTAGGAGAGGGAGAAAGAGGTATACATAGATATGAGAGGAGAGGGGACTCGGGCTGGCCATGGGGAGCAGAGGGGTGCCAGTGGATGGCTGGTATCCTCGAGGAGGTGGTGCGGTAGCCACTGGTAGCGGATCTGGGTCATGCGATGGCATAGAATTTGTGTAGGGAGGGGGCTTGATTCGGTGAGGAGAGAGAGAGAGAGAGAGAGAGAGAGAGAGAGAGAGAAGATAAGAAGCTTGGTTTATATATAAGATTTTTTGTACAACCAATTTCATCACTAATGAATACATGTGTCACTGTAAAAAAATATTATGTATAAACTTTTTTTGATGATCTTAATTTTGTGGAAAAAAATATTTAATTTTCACAGATTAAAACTTGTGACAAATAAAATTTTGTCCAATATAATTATTTGCGACAAGAATTTTCTAACGATATAAATTTGGTGGCAAAACTTAATTATTTGCTACCAAATAGTATTCGTAGGAGTTGCTAATTTTTTGTCACTAACTGATTCCGTCACCAATGAATGCATATGTCACCATAAAAAAATATTATCTGCAAATTTTTTCTAATGAGCTTAATTTTGTGGGAAAAGTAAAAAATATAAGATGCAAACTTTTTTCTGATTGTCTTAATTGGTGGGAAAAAAACCTTTAATTTTCACAGATTGTAACTCGTGACAAATAGAAAATGGTCTAATATAATTATTTGTAGCGAAATTTTTCTGACAACGTGAATTTGGTGGCACATTGTAATTATTTGCAACCAAATTGTATTCGCGGGAATTATAAATTTTTTATCACCAACTAATTCCGGTACTAATAAATGCATATATCGCCCTAAACAAATATTATCTACAAACTTTTTTTGATGAGCTTAATTTTGTGAGAAAAAATCTTTAATTTTCATAGATTGTAAATCGTAGCAAATAAAATAGTCCAATATAGTTATTTGCGGCGAGAATTTTTTGACGACGTGATTTTGGTGGCAAAAAGTAATTATTTGCTACCAAATAGTATTTGCAGGAAAAATTTCTATCCCAAAAACCATTATTTGTTGTAATGCTCTAAAGATAGTTTGTAGGGTCCATTAATAATAAAAATTATGTGTAGAACAATTTTGAAGAGTTGAAACAACGTTGGCATGAAAATTGAAAACAAGATGATGAAGTGTATAGAAACATATACATATGGTAAGTAAGCTAATTGGGCTGATTCTTAAAATAAAGGAAATTGCTGATTTTCTAGGGACTAAATACATGGAAAGAGAAATAGCTGTCAATACTCTCTCCCAAGTTGGCGCATGTAGATCCGTAATGCCCAACTTCCGTGAAAAATGAAGAAAAAGTTCATGGCCCAAAGTTTTGGTGAAGATGTCGGCAACTTGGTCATGACAGGAGGTATAAATGGCTTTGAGGAGACCTGATCGGATCTTATCATGAACAATGTGGCAATCAATGTCAATGTGTTTGGTACGCTCAAGAAACACAAGATTATGTACGATGTAGAGAGCAAATTGATTGTCATAATGTAAGGTGAATAGTTCGGGATGAGAGAGGCTAAGATTGGCTAAAAGCTGCTTGAGCCAGGTGAGCTCATAGGTAGTGACGGCCATAGCCCGATATTTAGCTTCAGCAGAAGAGTGAGCCATAGTAGTCTTTTTTTTTTTTACGCCAGGAGATAGGACTGATGCCTAATTGAATGAAGTATTATGTAGTGGAACGACAAGTGGTGGGACAAGTGGCCCAATCAAAATCAGTATATGCTGTGACGTGTAGACTGTTAGAGGAAGGAAAGAATATGCCTTGGTCGGGGTTGTCTTTGATGTAACGGAGAACTCTAGTAGCCGCAGTCATGTGAGGAACCCGATGAGCATACATGAACTGACTCAGGATATTGACTGTATAAATAATACCTGGTCTGGTTATGGTTAGATGAATGAGGCGGCCAATGAGAGGACGGTAAAGGCAAGGATCAAGAAGTAGGGCACCATCTTGATTATTGAGCTTCAAGTGTTGCTTCATGGGAAAAGAAGCAATCTGGGCACCAAGTTGTCCACTGTCAGAAAGGATGTCGAGAGCATATTTGCATTGATTATGAAAGATGCCATTGGGAGACCGAGCAACTTCGAGTCCAAGAATGTACTTTAGAAAACCAAGATCCATTGTTTTGAAGTGAGTGGAGAGAACTCTTTTGAAGACCTTGATCTGAGAAATGTTGTTAACAGTGACCAAGATATCATCAACATAAACAAGAACAAAAGTGATGCTGGTGTTGGTACTGGTACTGGTGCCCAGAGTGAACAAAGAATGATTTGCCTGAGACTGATGAAAACCTGCATTAAGAAGCACAATGATTAGTTTAAAAAACCAATTTCGAGAGGCTTGTTTGAGGCCATAAAGGCATTTTCTGAAGCGACAGACACGGGTCTCCCCCTTAGTGCAATATCCGAGTGGTGGGGTAATGTAAACTTTTTCATCAAGATCGACGTGTAAAAAGGCATTGTTGACATCGAGTTGATGAATGAACCAATATTTGGTGGCGGCAACTGCTAACAAGCACAAAGTGGTAATTTTTGTGACCAGAGCAAATGTCTCTTGATAGTCAAGGCCTTCAACCTGTGTATGGCCATTAGCAACTAGTCGAGCTTTGTACCTCTCGATGGAATCGTCGACCTTGAGCTTAGTTTTGAAAATCCATTTACAACCAATGAGTTTTTTACCATGAGGAAGTAACACAAGAGTCCTAGTCGAATTGTCCTCTAAGGCACGAATTTCAAAGGACATGACCTCACGCCAATGAGAGTGGCAAGTAGCCTTAGAATAACAGGAGGGATCCAAGTGGTGAGAGCAGTTAAATAAGAGATATGAGAGGAAAAAAAATGAAAATATGAAAGAAAAACAGATAAAGGGTGAGCAGTACCTAAGGTCGATGGAGCAGGTGAGGATGTCGTGGGCTTCGTATGTAAGCTCGGACAGACATAGTGGTGAAGATATGCAGGTCAAGTAATTGTGCGGCGAGGACAGGAACAGGGGGGATGGAGGGGAAGTAGGTGGTTGAGGTGTAGGTGGTGATGGAGATGAGGTGGTGGGGGAGTCAGAGGATGAAGGAGAAGACACTTGAGTTCTGGAATAGGGAAAGGGATGAGGGTGGTAGAGGGAGAGGAAGAATCAGGAATATTAAGAAAATGAAATTGCTAATCATGAAATGTGACATCGCGGAAAAAGAAGATGGACTGAGTGTCAATATTGTAGAGCTTGTATGTTTTATGAGTAATGGAGTAGCCTAAAAACACATATTTGGTAGCACAAGGAGAAAATTTGTCATAGTGAGGACGAAGAGTTTGAGCATAACAAAGGCACACAAACACACGAAAGTGATCATAGTTGGGTATTTTATCAAAAAGTGTTTCAAAAGGGGATTTATTTTTTAGAAGACTATTGGGAATGCAATTGATGAGATATGCAGCAGTGAGAACACAATTACCCCAAAATTTTAAAGCTAGGTGTGCTTGAAATCTGAGACTGCGAGCAACATTCAAAAGGTACCGGTGTTTATGCTCCGCAATGCCATTTTGTTGAGGAGTTTCAATATAGGTACGTTCTTGAATGATGGTGATCCCGAAGATAAGTTCAAAATTGATTGGAGAGAAATTCGTGTCCATTATCAGTTCGAATGATTAAAAGAAGAAACACTCTTACTAGTAGAAAGAGTAAAAAACAATCTGGTGTGCTTAGAACGAGTACAAATGTCACAATTAGAAATAATATAAGGAGAATTAAAAAGACTAGAAATAGTAAAACTGGAAGTATAACCTAGACGTTGATGCCATAAGGTCTTATTAACTGTGGGTTGTGCAGCGAATGCAAGTGGAAGATTAGGTTAGTACACATAGAGTCCATTGCAAAGATCACCCGCTTCGATTAGCCTCATCAATTGTGGGTCCTGAAATAGACAAGCGTTAGAAGAAAATAAGATGACACAAGAAGTTTGTAGTGTGAGTTGGGAAATAGATAAAAGATTCAAAGACAAAGTGGGGACATAATAGACATTGGACAGTGTAAGAAAAGGGGAGAGAATACAAGCCCCAATGCCTTCGATAGGGACATCGTCTCCAGTGGGGAGCCGAACACAGTGGCTAGAATCTAGAGTTCTCAAATCGGTAAAACAAGCTTGCTGGTGACAAAAATGGTGGCTTGTGCCACTGTCCATTGGGTGGTGACCCCGATTGAAGAGATGATCAAAGGGAGGGGGAGAAAATATTACTAACAAAATGAGGGACGAAATCGAAGGGGAAGGAGGCACTAGTGCTAGTAAGGAGAGTAATTTCTGATGGAGCTCTAGTGAGAGACCAGGAATAGGACTTGACGCCGAGGTGGTGGTGATGACTTGGTTCGCAATCGGTGGGGGTTGGCCAAGGATTGAAGGCCGTGGCTTGGAGCACGGTTCGCGACTAGGTGGGTAACCCACGACGGTCCAACAGCATTCACGAGTATGACCCTCCTTCCGCATACCGTGCACTTGAAGGCTAATTTTGGGCGTCCAGGAGTGCGAACAACCATGGCTAGGCTTTTAGATGGGGTGGTGCGAAGGTGGAGCAATCGTTGTTCTTCTTCTTGGAAGAGAATAGAGAAGACCTTGTTGATATAGGGGAGAGGATCCATGGCCAAGATTTGTGTGCGGAGAGGTGCATAAGAGTCGTTGAGGCCAAGAAGAAATTGGAAGACTCTCATCTTCAACTTGGTGTTGGAGATCCTTGAGGTTGGTGCTACTTTGAGGATGTCCAAGTTAATTTGTTTAATTTGGTTATAATAATCATGGATTGAGTTGGTAGTTTGTTGCAGGGAAGAGAAGGCTTGTTTGAGGTGATAGATTATGGCATTGTTGCCATGGTAAAAGCAAGAAGATAAGTCGACCCATACAGCACAAAGATCGGTATGGTACTCAAGAGAATTTGCGATGGATGGGTTGATGGAGTTAAGGTTCCAAGTAAGAACCATGTCTTTGGTTTGGTTCAATTGAGGGTAGTCGGGTGAAGTGGGATCAGGAGGGTTGAGAGTGACATCAATGAAACTTAATTTATTTTTTACATTCAATACCCGTGTCATGACTTTCTGCCATTTGAAAAAATTGTCACCAGTGAGGAGACCATTGACGAGAATGAGGGTTGGAGAATCTGATGGGTGGAGGAGATAGGGTGAGAAGATGAGTGAATTCGAGGTGGCGGCCATATGGGTAGGGTTTAGAGATCGATTAGGCTGATACCATGTTAAAATTAAGAGAAGAGATTTTTTTTAAAAAAAAAATAACAAAAGAAAAGAGAATTGTTTGTATTGAATTATGTATTTTTCTGTATAGAATTACAAATAAATATACTTACAAGAGACAAGTATAGAAACATATACATATGGTAAGTGAGCTAATTGGACTAATTCTTTAAATAAAGGAAATTGTTGATTTTTTGGAGATTAATTGTGTTTGGATATTAAAGTGAGTTAAGTTGAAATGATAAAATATTGTTAGAATATTATTTTTTAATATTATTATTATTTTGAGATTTGAAAAAATTAAATTATTTATTATATTTTATATTAAAATGTGAAAAAATTATGATGATAAATTAAAATGAATTGGGAGGAGACGATTTGAAATTTTGAAGATTCAAACTAATAAAAACATGGAATGAGAAATAGCTGTCGATAAATCATATAAGTACGTATCAAAGCTGTCATAACGACACGTCATATTTCGCATACAGAATCTAGAAGTATCGAGGGGCCGGCAGCTGCTGCTTAACATCCTTCAACCGCCGACACTGCTCATCGTTCCTGTCGGCCGAGTTTTACTCCTACGTATATATAATTCGCCGAAAAGTCCCGAGTCTAGTATGTGCAAAGAGCGTGCAAGACAGCACGATCGATTCTAAAGATTAGAATAATGCGAGATTTTTTTTTTCTTTTAATAATTAAAATAATGTTAGATACATATTGGTTAGGTCAGCATTGTGTATTTCTTTTAAAGAAAAGTGTAGTTTAATATTAAAAAATTATTATTTTTTATATAAATTTCATATATATTTATTTTTTTTAAAAAAAATATAATATCTATATATTTTATAACTATAAATATAATTTCTCTTAAAATTATTACGACAAGAAGATATTTAGAGATCTCATTTACACATTTTAAAATCACAAATATCTTCTCTTCGTCAATTGGGAATTGAGTTTGTGAGAGGCCGTGACCACATATATGACATGGCAGGCAGTGGTAGATTTGTTGGTGGATAAGAAAATGCGGCACATAACATCAAGTGTTTACTTAGTGAGGCCCAGCCTACGAGAGACGGTACCAGTAGACTAGTGGTAGCTTAATTAGAGATAAGTTTATTTACGTTGTAATTTGATGAGGGTTTTGCGTATAATCGAAGAAAGTTAAAGGTCTTATACATTATCATGTATGTATAATATTCATGAGCCATGTATGTTCTTCAAAAAGAACATACATATATGGTTTTATAATTTAGCAGCCGTTAAACAGGCCGATCGATACGGTGGATCTGGATTGATAATGATAAAAGGAATAGGGCCACTTTACGACATGGCCCACAAAGATTCCGTCATTAGCAAGACAGAATTAAGAATCTGGCCGGTGTATATTGTGCTGTACTATTAATTATTGAATCTATCGGGGCCGGCGACAAAACAATCACATGCTCGCCGATGTAAGTTGCACATACATATACCTCATCCATGCATGCAGACAAATGTTTTGTTTTTCCAGTTCATGTGAAAATAGGTATATAGGGAATATCTAAGATTATTTCTCTAGCGTACTCGTCCTATTCGATAACCTCTTCGTAAAATTACAACACCATCATTTTCGTATAAAAGCTTAGCTAGCGAGATGATTCACGGACGTTGGTCGTTCGGAGAAGATCGAAGATGGTACGTACGTAACGCCCCATGGGTCGCCATTCTTCGGAATTAATTAATAACCTTTCTAACTGATCAAAGAATTTTAAATTTTCAATATGTTTTCATTTGCGTACACTCTCAATTAAGGTTATTTATTATTATGATGAAAATTAGGTGATACTTATTAATAATTTGAGAAAAAGTGAAAAAAGTATAATTAATGTTCGTACCATTTCAACATATACATATAATTCTTCACCGGCTAGCTATTGAGGACTAATAATAGAAAATGATCCAGATCTAATAAACTGCATGGATCATAATTCCTAGATCACATGGTACTTGTAAAGTAAAAAAATGGCCATATTTGAATACTTGAGGCATATACTAAAAAGAAAATATATTTGTAATCGTAAATTGTGCAACCGTCGCGTAATCGTTTAGAAAAAAATGAATAAAATATGAGACTCACATAAAAAATTAATTTTTTAATAATAGATCCTACTCTTTTTCAAAACGATTACGTAACGTTTATGCACTTCATAATTATATATAGAATTGTTCTATAATAAATATCATCAAGTAATTACGGTTAAATTGCAAATATCATAACGGATAAAATTTAATGGTATGTGTAAATAGAAGAAATTTTTGGTCTAACACCTCCTATAGGCTATATACCTCTCTCTCTCTCTCTAGAAGTAACACCTCCTATATATGAAGTATAGTTTTTGTAGTTATATAAAACTTAATTTTTAATTTTGTAAAAAATCAAGACCAAAGCATCTTGATTGTTAGACTAAAAATCTCTAATATAATTATTTCATACTATAAAACATAAAAGATGAAAAATACTTTAGTTACAAAAAGATTTTACAAAAGTAAAATCATAAACTAACATGACTTGTTGTGATTATATCACGAGTAATGCTACTACTCATCATCTATTTTACCATCATCATTTCATTATTTTATGATATAGTATTAAATGATTAGGAACCATTTATTATGTTTTACTTATGTGTCTATTATTTAATAATATATTAAGAAATATTGAAAAGATGATGTTAAATAAATATTTACTTTTATAAAATTTATTTGCGGCCGTAATAATTCTAAAAAAAAAAATATTATTGGGAAGAATTTAGATTTAAAAAAAAAATATATATGAATACATACATACACAAGAACAAGAACTTGCTAACGGATTTGTACTTTATAGGAAAATGTAAATATCAATGTTTTGAATACCATACCGGATGGCGTACCGATCAAGGCACTGGAACGAAATATTTTGATATCGGTACCGTTTCGAGTTAGTCGATATATGAATAAATTATATATATAAATATATATAACAATTATATTCTAAAATAATAGTTTATATATGAATAAATTATATATAAATACATACATATATATAAATTATAAATAGTCTAGTCTAAATTGGAAGTCAAAAATAAATTTGTAGTTTGAAAAAATAGAAAAAAAATGAAGGCCGAAATATCAGTCGGTACAGGCCGAAATTTAGGTCGAAACGGTCGGTACCGGCCGGTATTTAAACCGGTATGAAATACAGGTAGTATCTGTACCGGCCCAATAGCCGGTATAATAAATATCAACTGTGCCGACAGGTATGAAACGATTTTTAAAACTTTGGTTAATATAAATTATAGATAAAAAAAAATTCGCCATATTTTTTATAATTTTGAAAATTCGCCATATCTGTGGATTGGATTGGTAGAACACGATCCCATTAAAATAGCACTTTATCTGAGACTTTGGAGTCGGAGGCAGAGCCATTTTGCCAATGCCAACTCATA
This sequence comes from Juglans microcarpa x Juglans regia, assembly GCF_004785595.1. Taxonomy (NCBI): domain Eukaryota; kingdom Viridiplantae; phylum Streptophyta; class Magnoliopsida; order Fagales; family Juglandaceae; genus Juglans; species Juglans microcarpa x Juglans regia. The sequence goes on along the minus strand of NC_054596.1, from coordinate 9,542,820 downwards.
ATAGGCCATCTGTACCTTATAATGACATCCCACCCAAAACCCTCCAACTTTATTCTAATTATATTATTAGCCCAACCAAGCTGTTATTCACTCTCTCAAATTCTCTCTCTCTCTCTCTCCCCTGTCTTGTCTTCGTTACTGATTTTAGCAGAGACATGGCAGACCAAGAACCCGCCATCAAGGTCGAGCCCGAAGCCACCTCGGAGCCTGCGCCTTCGCCTCACCCTCTGGCAACAGAACACCTCGAACAACCACCCAAAGATGTCACCGAGGAGAAATCCGTAATTCCACCTCCTCCGCCTGAACACAAGCGCGATGACTCCAAAGCGCTTGCCGTCGTTGAAAGTAACTCTCTCCTTCTCTCTCTCGTTTTACCAATTTTTCTCTCCAAAAAAAAGAAAAAGTTAGCTTAAACTTCAACGTCTGTTTGGTTGATGAGAAAACAAGATAAAAAGTTCACGTCTCTTTGATCTTATTTTGAGCGTTGTCTACTTTTTATCGACCGTTTTTAGCTGGACCTTGACATGTGTTTGGTTGATGAAAAAAAGTAAAGTACGGGCCCATCTTTTTATGTCGTTTCTTTTTATTCGAACTGAGGTTGATACGTATCTTTTTTTTTATACGTATCTTATAGTCTTAATTTGTGTTGAGAGTGTGTTTTTAATACCCTGGAATCTTAATCTGATACTTGGAATTTGAATCTTTTGGTGTCCTACTTTTTCTAGACAGCCAAATGGAGCACGTCTTTGTGTTTATATGGATTCTTCGTTGTTTCAATTTCTCTGATTTGTAAAAACTTTGAGATGGAAAATCTTTTGTTATTCGGATCCAAACAACCACTTTATCAGCTTCAGATGGTGTCTTCCTCATCCATTTATATAAACAATAATTTTCACCTTTATTTTATCAGTATAAACAATAATTTTCACCTTTATAGTCAATACTATATAAAATCCCTAGTATAACCGATGCTATTATGTGAAAGAGAAATACCTGGTTTAGGACATCTTACAAAAATAAGTTTACAAATTAAAGATCGCTATGTAGACCTAGCACATCTCTTTGTAAAATCATAATCCATGGTGTTCCGATTGTCTTCTCATATATAGGTTATTCACTCTTTATCTGCAGTTTCTCTATTAGATTATTATCAGTGTGTGGATCAACCTCTTAGGCTTTAGCAATGTTTGTAATTTGCCTAATTTTCTAAAACGAATCAATTTTGCCAGAGGCTCCAGAGTATGCCGAACAGAAAAATACTGAGGGTTCTATCGAACAGAAAAATACCGAGGGTTCTATCAACCGAGGTAATCTCAAATCTTAATGTTACCTTCCTTGTCCTTGTACCTCCAGTGTATATATTATTGTAAGATTAACTAATAACTCAAAATTATCTCAGACGCTGTGCTTGCAAGAGTTGCAACAGAGAAGAAGATATCACTAATCAAGGCATGGGAAGAAAGTGAAAAGTCCAAAGCAGAGAACAAGTATGCACTTTCTTGAGCACTTGTTCTTTTGAGTATTTATGGGGAGGTCCTATCTGTATTACTGTCTAATTGTTACTGAGGAACTAAGCAAAGAACATGAGAAGCAAGCTTTGACCAAAACCTAGCACACCAGCAAACTTGACCCTGTGTTTTAGCATAGTTATTCGAGTCTACTGTGCCATGGTGCCATTTTTTGTGAAGACATTGATCTTGTGAATACTTTTCAAAAATAGATTTGCTCCATAGAAAAGAATTAGAATGCAATTGGTGAGTTTTTTTAATCAATTTGGCAAAGCCTGTTTAATATGAAGATTCAAAAAGTGAAGTGTAGCAACGTCAAAACCGTTGGTAGACTGTTACATTGAAGATTAAACAGGTGCGTATCATGCTTGTTTGCGAACCAATTGAATGGAAATTCTCACCTCTCAGAGTTTGTCTCTTACTGCATTCATCTAACCTAATTCTTGGTTCAGCTAAAAAAGTGTGCGTAATGTGCCTATATCTTAATAATATCATTTTCAGAAAATTCATCATTCATGTTTCTGAAGATTCAGCGCCCAAATAATATTTGTTACCTAGGTACAAACGGATACAATTTATGAAATCTGAAAGCTACTTTGTTAATATTTACATAACATGAAGTTTAACCGAAAACAAATCAGATAATTGCATAACTGATTTGGAGTTGTATTGAATTGTTTTTGTTTTTTCTGCTGATTGGTTCTCATGGCTTGTTTAGAAAATAATATGAGATTGCTGTTAATAACTTGTGTTTTTGACATATTTCGATCTAAATTTTGCGTACTGAAACTATGTTGAAATTATTGAAAAGGGCTCATAAAAAGCTATCTGCCATTGGGGCGTGGGAGAACAGCAGGAAAGCATCTATAGAGGCCGAGTTGAAAAAGATTGAGGTAATGAGTCTTCCTTCCAAGGTGTTCTTAGAACCTAATGTGCTGCAACCAAGTGGAAACCCGAGGATGCCAATAGAATTGCATCAAACTATAGGAGGCATCAGGTGTATTTTACCAAAAGTCTTACTCTATTACTTCAAGCCAATCTCCAACACCCCCCCCAAAAAAAAAAAAAAAAAAAAAAAAAAGATAAAACAGAAAGGAAAAACAAAAACAACTTCAAAGTGTACTTGTAGTGGAACGTGCTATTTGATAAACCTAGTAAGGTCTTTTAATTTACACTAACATGCTGTCAATTGGATCCGGTAAACTAGAACCACATTGTAATTCTATGATTTAGGTTTTATAAATTGATTAAAACTAAATAAGAAAGTGAAAGCAACTCATGTGTCACCTCCAAACTGAGTTGGTGGTTTAAGTACAGATTATATTCTGCCAAAGAAAAGGAGTCCAGGTAAAATCAGAATCGCCAGCATAGAAAACAACAATGATTATGAACTTGCTTCATGTTGTAATGACGTAACACATTTCTATTGTGAGCAGGAACAGTTGGAGAAGAAGAAGGCTGAATATGTGGAGAAAATGAAAAACAAAGTGGCTATGATACACAAGGCAGCAGAAGAAAAGAGGGCAGTGACTGAAGCTAAACGTGGGGAAGATCTACTCAAGGCAGAGGAAATGGCTGCAAAATATCAGGCCACTGGAACTGGTCCAAAGAAGTTCCTTGGTTGTTTTTCAGCCTAGAAATTTCAGGTCTGGTTGAAATATATTTGAATTATTTGTAGTCTTTCTTCGTTTGGAGTTCATTTGTTATATGTGATGTTTGGTTATGTGGTCGGGAAATTGATCAATACGTTGTTGTGTCACAGTGATTTATGTGTGTGTATATTGCATTTGAATTTTGAAGAAAACCTAACTTATTAGTTTGTAAAAAAGGAACATGTATATTATTGGATGATGGAATCATGGAGTTCTCTGAAACCATGTTGTAAGATTTGTTCGCATTTATTTTGAAAAATTGAGTCAATACCGTTTATATACGAAGGATAGAGGGAAATAAATACAAATTTGACACGCCCTACGTCGAAAGTGTACCATCGACGACACGAACGTTTTTCCAACTATATTTATCTCTGGAATAATCCATCATATATTTTTAGGTAGACGGAGTATTTGAAAGTCGCTATCGCCTCTAAATATAGTCTCACTCGTATCAAATCATAAAGAGCTTTAATTTTGGTATTGTGCCCCTAAAATGTTGCCGGCGTCAAAATACAGCTTTCCCCACAATTTCACACTCTTCGTTTCGAGGAACCTGAAAACAAAATTAGTAGCAATTATATAGTTTTTCAGGTAAAGCATCTCTGACATGGCACCAGTCAAAGTGATTATACCAATAACTTCTACTGTGCTTCTGGGCCCATATGATTGATTACAATGAAGCTGTCAGCAAAGAGACAACTTGAATTATATCGACCTTCTGTTCATGTAGTGTTTAATCTCTTCTTCCCGCATCTTTTGAGAAAATCAAGAGGAGCAATTGGCGAGAAAATTTAGGAAACCAATTGGACTAGAAGATACACAAAACAAAAGGTGCCAAACTATCTGCCTAGCTAAAAACTAATTGCTCTTCCCATGGTAATTACACTCCCGCAATGCAAGACCGGAAAGAGGCATCTTGTGTTCACATTTTAGTGTCAAGCCAAATTGTCTATCCTAGGAAGACATCATCACCATCTGGGAAATCTAGCAATAGGTCGAATGCTGCAGTATTGGAAGAATCGATGAGATTGTAAGAGCTGAGAGAATTCGGGCTGGCCATTGCGTCTTCTATCATTGGTCTATAGCTGTCTTCCTGTTCTTGAGTCATGTTCGTGGCGCCCCAGGTCCTGGTACTGTTTTTTGCTTGGACTGTGACATCAGAACCTGAACCACATTTTACAGATGAAGATGCTTGAGAGACGGGGCTTTGGCAGGCTTCCCCATCTTTCCCATTCATCTTCCGAAATGATTCTCCAACTTCAGTATTCCATAGACGGAGGAAGTAATCAGAGTCTGTCCTGCCCATCGATGACGGCTTGTGCAGTAACGATTCCATTGACAAGCGAGCCTCAGCCTCTACTCTGGCACTCTCCCACTGTACCATGTGGCGGGTGGAAGGAGATTCGGATTCAACATTGCTTAGGTCCAGTTTGGATGAGGGCTTGTGCACCCATGGTCTCTGGACTGAGCAAAGCGGACGCTTCCTCAAATGAGTGTTCCACAAGTTCTTAATTTCATTGTCTGTTCTTCCGGGCAGTTGTGATGCTATGGCAGCCCACCTACCGGGAAATTAAAAACCCCAAGGTCCATTTATTGGTAACAGAATCCATGGAAAAATTTTAGAACAAATAAACAGAACCATTCTGATCAATACTGATTTCAAGATTTACAAACCTGGAATTAAAGTAAATTGATTTTTCTTCAATATTCCAAAGATAAGGTGGAAGATATCAAAATTTATACAGAAGTATTGCAAGCCAGAGCAACCTGGTTCTGATGTCTGTTTGAGACAATTATATTTGGAAAATGAAGAGAGCCCAAATAATTGAATTATTTTATATTGCCATCTAATACAATACCACCTAGTAATAATACGAGGTTCCTGTTTTTTCTATGTATTTTTCTGTTGGGGGAAAAAAACAAAGGAATCAGTTAAGAATGTTCAGGAGCTTTGCATATGAGGTAATCCAATGTAGACCCAGGAGCATTGTGTGGTAAAATGCTTGTCTGAATTAACCCTCCAAATGTACAAAAACTTGATTTATCACAAACTCAAGCTCAAGTTGAATTCATTACCGAATCCACCTTTATATATACAAGTAACAAGCTATCAAATCTACAAGGTGATTTATGCATCAAGGTAACATCACCCATATCTGAGACGGAGAGAGTGCAGAAATATAATTGCCTAGGAGTTTTGAGGAGAGCATAACGTTATTCTACAAATAGACACTAAACCCCCAAGCGAGAGCTAGCAAGAGAAACAAAGAATGACCGCTAATTCGTACCTGTTACCGAGCATTCCATGGAGCTGAATGACAGTATCCTCTTCCTCTGGAGAAAAGCGACCACGTTTGATGTCAGGACGAAGATAGTTTATCCACCTAAGCCGACAACTCTTTCCGCATCGAAGGAGACCTAGGTCAAAGCCATTTTGGTTCGTTAGTGCGGTTTGGATAATGAGATAAGATAAAAGATAGTTTTGATATAAATTGAATAAAATATTATTTTTTAATATTATTATTATGTTAAAATTTGAAAATTTTAAATTTTTTATTATATTTTATGTGAGAATTTAAAAAAATTATAATTATGAAATGAGATGAAACACTTTTACTATCTAAACGGGACTGCAAAGATTCTGACAATTGAGAGGGTTAATTAAGAGCATCTTTATTGGCTTGGCCAAATGCATCTTCAAAATTTAGCCAATATCACACTTTTTTATATTTGTCTATTCTATTTAAATTCAATTCCTATGTTAAATTAACCATTCACTCTCTATATAATAATAAAATATTATTAAATTAATAATTTTTTATTTAATTTATTTGTATCACATTTTATAATTCTACCAATTTAATATTAATAATAATTATATTCTAATTAAATTAATATTAAAAAATTATATTTTCAAAAATCATTTAATGCTAATAATAAAAAATATTTGATTAAACTCATCTAAATTTCTTAATTACAAACCAAGTATTTTTATTTGGAGTGAAAAACTAATATTTTAATATTTATTTGGAGTGAGAAATTAGTATTTTAATATTTAGTGAATCAATTTTGATTCTCCAACTTTGGCCAATCCAATGTATAGTGTTTTTTATATCAAGTATGTAAATTTTAGCGAACTTTCCATTTGGCCATGAATGCTATAAAGCAGGCATTCCAAGCTCAGTGAAGCACAATCTACTCGTAATCCAAAAGTGGACTGCCACATTATGTGCTTGGAGTAGAAGATGCACCATGAAAATATAAAACAATGGAAATATCATGAATCATCTCAAACGTGTCAAAATGGCAGAATATCCAACCGTATGCTACTCAACAGGGAAAAAGAAGAAGAAGATGAAGATTATAATCTCTCTCTCTCTTCACACGTTAAAGAGAAAAGGAAAGAATGCGCGTCACCTTTTACCCAGCAAAATATGTCTTCTAACAACAGATTACACCATCTAAATAGATGCTAATTAAGACGACCGCGTTAAAGCATCAGATTAGCAGCACAACAAATGGACACACCACTCACAAACCCACAAATCGGATATCAAAATAACCTTTAATTAGTTCCTTGGAAGTACAAAAGAGAGCTTTTACTTCCAAATGCTAGCAACGCAATTCCAGAAGAACAAAAAAATAAAAAAGAAGAAGAAGAATTACCAGCATGCTTGGGGAGAGAACGCCAGCTACCATGGCCGTGGTTGTTGATGTACTGCACCAAGATTTGGTCCTCTTCAGGAGTCCAGGACCCTTTCTTTACTCCCTCCTTGTCACAACACGGTGCCCTTCCCATCCTTACCACCTAGCTCATTTACACAATGTCGAACCTCCCTTTCCGACTTTGATATACTTGTAGCCCACAGAGATATGTTACTCCCATGTTTAAGAGCAAGACCGGGAGACAGAGAATCGAAGTGACGGGATTTATCACCTGTACCTGAAGGCCATAAATGCTGGTGTATTATGTTGATCCTATGTGGTGGACAATCAGGCGGCTTTTTTCTGGACCCAGCGTTGCATTTATTTGTACTTGTCAGAGTTGGCAAAAGCTCTGATTTGGTGAGGTTGCTATCAGACGAAAAGGGAAAGCAAAAATACGAAGAAGATGATAGAATGAATAAAATGTTGATCAATTCTATTCAATTAGTAAATTAAGCCGTACAATATGCTATTTATCTAAGAAGAAAATAATATTATGTACAAATGAATATACTAAACTGTCTTTAAATAACTATACACATTTCAAGAAGTTTGTTGGAATTTCGGGAGGCATACAGTGTTGTTGGCATAGCTGTTGAGTGATCTGTTTTGCTCCTTATGTATAGTGGCAGAATAATCATCTGGTAATATCTCACAAGATAGAGAATAGATATTTTTTATTCCCATCTTCGATAGAAGAGATGTAAACTAAGATGAAGGTAATACTTTTGTGAGGACATCCGCAAGTTGTAAGGCTGAGCGAACATGGCAGGTGTGATTTTGACTCTTAAGTGTTAAATTGAGTAACGATTAAATGACAAAAGGTTTTAATACAAGGTCGTGTGTTGAAGATGTGTCAAGCTTTTAGGTTTGTATTATCATTAATGACATTTTTTATAAGTAGATTAATGGCAAACTTGTAATATTTGAGTTTATATATAAAAGGCTATTGCCTACAGGACGTGGGTCTAAGTAGAAGAAAGAAAGAACTTTACCTTTTCATTTTTGACGCCGCACGCATCTGGAGAGAAACGAATGGGTTTTTTCAAATCCTAAATTTATCAAGATCAAATTGGAGTTTGAGGAGATAATCAAGTATATTTTATGGTATGGTTTCGTTAGAGGTTAATACGAGGAAGCCAATCCATATTTTGTGAGGTGATCAATGGTTGTAAGTGATTGAAAACTCAAATTCTTTGATGCATTCTTCAATAATAAAGACTCCTAGACTATTTCTGCCGTGGATGTAGACCATTAGGGTCTAACCACGTAATTTCTTGTGTTGATTTCACATTTATTTTATTATTCTTGTTTTTATTTTGATCTTGCATGAGTATATACTGTGATTTCAGATTTTCTATTTAATTTAAATAGAAAACTAAACCGATCACGTTAATCATATATTTTCTTGGATTTGGTTGTCTGATATTCAATATTAAATTGTATATTACAACCACTTGTTAATCTTGTTTTTTGTTTGAGTACTTGTTTGTGAGAGGCTAAAAATATAACAAGTAGTATCAAGAGTTTTGGTTCGATGGAGACTACAAGGTTTGATATCGAAAAGTTCGATGGAAAAAATGACTTTGGGCTGTGGAGGATCAATATGAAAGCCCTTCTCACTCAACAAGGTCTCCAAGAAGCTCTTCTTGGAGAAAAGAAAATGGAATCTGTTGAAGAGAAGGATAAGAGAGAAATCTTGAGGAAGGCTCACAGCACACTCATTCTTTCTCTCGGAGACAAAGTTCTGAGGGAGGTAACCAATAAAGACACCGCTACTGGAATCTGGCTGAAATTAGAGAGTCTCTACATGACAAAATCTCTGGCCAACTGACTGTACAAGAAAATAAAACTCTACACATTCAAGATGTCCGCAGGTATATCGATTTCTGACCATTCCGATGCTTTCAATAAAATTATTTTAGATTTAGCTAATATTGATATTAAAATTGACGATGAAGATCAATCAATTTTATTGTTGAGTTCTCTGGATAATTCTTATGCTAGTTTGAAAGAGACCATGATGTATGGGAGGGAAATACTGACCTTAAATGAGGTTCAGGCCGTATTACACTCTAGGGAATTACAAGCCATGTCTGAAATAAAATTTGAAGCTGGGTAGGGCTTGACTGTGAGAGGGAGAACTGAAAAAAGAGGTCAAAATGGAAAGAACAGTAAAAACAATGTGAAAGGTAGGTCTAAGTCTAAAGGGAAGCAATTTAAATGCTTCCTATGTCACAAAAAGTGGCATTTCAAAAGAGATTGCCCTAATAAGAGACCTTACATAGGAAATGGGTCTAAGGAGGAGGGGGATGCCTCGGTTGTGAGTGATGGGTACGAGAGTACCAAGGTTCTAAAAGTGTCTGAGATTGATTCAGGAAAAAAATAGATCCTTGATTCAGAATGTTCTTTTCACATGTGTCCTATAAAACATGGTTTGAAACTTTTACTAGTTTAGATGGGGGATTTGTGATGCTTGGAAACAATAAGTCTTGTAAAATCCAGGGTATAGGGTCGGTGAGACTAAGGCTCCATGATGGTATTGAAATACTCTTAACTGAGGTTAGATACATACCTGAATTAAAAAGGACCTTAATCTCACTAGGTGTGTTAGACCAATCCAGGTACACCTTTAGATCTGAATCTGGATCTTTGAGGGTTGCTAAGGGTTCACTTATTGTGATGAAATGAGTCATTAAAAATGGCTTGTATACCCTCATTGGGAAAACTGTTATAGGTGAGGTTTCTTCTATCCTTGAGAAGGGTGAGGATAGGGTTGTTCTATGGCATAAAAGGTTAGGTCACGTGAGTCACAAGGAACTTTTAGAACTCCATAAATAGGGGTTGCTAGGTGAGAAAAAACTGAAAAATTTACCTTTTTGTAAGGATTGCATCTTTGGGAAAACAAAAAGGGTAAGCTTTAAAACAGCCACTCACACTACAAAACAAACCCTGGACTATGTGCACTCGGACTTTTGGGGTCCAACTAGGGTTAACTCACATGGAAGGGGAAGTTATTTCCTCTCTATAATTGATGACTATTCTAAAAAAGTATGGATGTACATTCTTAAAAATAAGAGTGACACTTTTGAAAAGTTCAAGGAATAGAAGAAATTGATAGAAACTTAAGTAGGAAGGAAGGTTAAGAAATTAAGAACTGATAATGGGCTTGAGTATCTCTCAAGTGAATTCAATCAGTTTTGTAAGAATGAGAGTATGGCTAGACATAAAACAGTAAGGGAAACCCCTCAACAGAATGGTCTAGCCGAGAGGATGAATAGGACCATATTGGAGAGGGTTAGATGCTTACTGTCAAACTCAGGACTTCCTAAGTCTTTTTGGGCTGAAGCTGCCACAACTGCAGTCCATTTAATTAATAGGAGTCATTTTTCAGCCATAGGGTTTAAGACTCCTCAAGAAATGTGGACTGGAAAACCTTCTAACTATGACTACTTGAGAGTGTTTGGGTGTGTTGCGTATGCTCACACCCGAACTGACAAACTGGAACCAAGAGCTATGAAATGTATCTTTGTAGGGTACCCTGAAGGAGTAAAAGGGTATAAGTTATGGATTGATGAGCCAGGGATACAAAAGTGTATCATTAGTAGAGATATGGTCTTTAATGAATATGAAATGGCTCGAGTTAAAACTAAAAGACTTGAACCCACTCAGGATGCTAACCCTGAGAAGATAGATCTTGAGGTGGAGCAACCTGACAATAATTTGAGAAAGTTAGAAAGCCTGGATGCTGACACTCAAACTTTCACTTTAGGTGATGAGGACCAAGGTGGAGTTAGTTCATACAACTTGGTCATGGATAGAAAAATTAGGGTTATAAAACCCCCTAAGAGGTATGGTCAAGCTGAAATGATTGTTTATGCTTTGACGGTAGCAAATGAAGTTATAAAAATGGATCCTAGATCCTATAAGGAAGCCATGGAAAGTATTGAGTCTCATAAATTGGTACAGGCCATGGATGAGGAAGTGGATTCTTTGACAAAGAATCATACTTGGGAAATGGTTGTTAAGCCTGAAAAGGCTAAGCTAGTAGGGTCTAAATGGATCTACAAAATGAAAGAAGGCATATCAGGAGTTGAGGGTCCTAGGTATAAGGCTAGGCTGGTAGCAAAGGGATTCACTCAAAGGGAATGGATAGATTTTAATGAAATTTTTTCACCTGTTGTTAAACACAGTTCAATAAAGTTAATTATATCCTATACTGCTTATGAAGATTTACACTTGGAGTAATTAGATGTAAAAACAGCTTTCTTACACAGTGAACTAGATGAGACTATTTACATGCCACCCCTTAAGGGTTATGTAAATGAGTCCAACATTGATCATGTATGTTTACTTAAAAAGTCATTATATGGACTTAAACAATCCCCAAGGCAATGGTACAAAAGATTTGACTCTCATATGTTGGACAATGGGTTTAAAAGAAGTCATTATGATAGCTGTGTGTACTTTAGGCATTCTGGGGACCACATTATCTACTTACTCTTGTATGTAGATGACATGCTTATAGCATGTAGGGATGTCGATCTAATTGAGGAAGTCAAGTGTATACTGAAAACAAAATTTGAGATGAAGGAACTTGGGTTAGCTAAGATGATATTAGGTATGGAAATAGTTAGAGATAGGAAAAGAAGACTTTTCTATCTATCTCAGAAAAACTATATCACCAAGATCCTCAACAGGTTTGACATGTCTAATTTAAAACCTGTTAGCACACCAATAGGACAACATTCAAAACTGTCCATAAATCAAGCCCCTAAAACCGAGGAAGAATTTAGATTTATGCAAAATATACCCTATGCAAGCATGGTGGGAAGCATCATGTATGCTATGGTGTGCTCTAGACTTGATTTAACCTATGCTATCAGCATGGTAAGTAACTTTATGAGTAACCCTAGGAAGCCACATTGGCATGCTATGAAATGGGTATTATAGTATTTAATTGGAACTCAGTGTCTAGGTTTGAGATTTGGAGGGGATGTGCAACAGGGGAGTGAGTTAGAGGGATTTGTAGATTCTGACTATGCTGCTAATTTGGATACCGGAAAGTCTTTAACTGGGTATGTATTTACAGCATTTGGAGGGTCTATTAGTTGGAAAGCTAATTTACAATCTATAGTTGCTTTATCAACAACTGAAGCTGAATATATTACTATGACAGAAGCAATAAAGGAGGCTATGTGGTTAAAGGGTTTTTCACATGAGTTAGGCATATTTAAAGGGGTTATCATAGTTCACTGTGCTAACCAAAGCACTATACATCTTGCCAAGAATTCAGTATACCACGAAACGTCTAAACATATAGACATTTGACTTCATTTTGTGAGAGATGTAATAGCATCTGGAGAGGTTAAAGTAGAAAATGTTCCAACTGAGGAAAACCCTTTTGATATGATAACAAAATCCCTACCAGCTACCAAATATAGGCATTGCCAAAATTTGATTAATATGGGGAGCTATTAGAGCTCAATTTACTTTACAGGAACAGTCTAGAGGAAGAAGAAGATCACTTTGCAAGGATAAAAGACTTGTCAGTGTAGAGATTTGTTTAAGATGTGTCAAGCTTTTAAGTTTGTATTATCATTAATAGCATTTTTTATAAATAGATTAATGACAAACTTGTAATATTTGAGTTTATATATAAAAGGCTATTGCCTACGGGACGTGGGTCTAAGCAGAAGAAATAAAGAACTTTACATTTTCATTTTCGACGCCGCACGCCGTTAGAGGTTAATACGAGGAAGTCAATCCATATTTTGTGAGGTGATCAATGGTTGTAAGCGATTGAAAACTTAAGTTCTTTGATGCATTCTTCAATAATAAAGACTCCTAGACTGTTCCTGCTGTGGATGTAGACCATTAGGGTCGAACCACGTAATTTCTTGTGTTGATTTCGCATTTTTTTTTATTATTCTTATTTTTATTTTGATCTTGCATGAGTATATACTGTGATTTCGGGTTTTCTATTTAATTTAAATAGAAAACTAAACCGATCACGTTAATCATATATTTTCTTGGATTTGATTGACTGACATTCAATATTAAATTGCATATTACAATCACTCGTTAATCTTGTTTTTTGTTTGAGTACTTGTTTGTGAGAGACTGAAAATATAACATCGTGCATCGGATTTATTTTTCAAAATGTAAACCCAAGTATAGCGACAGAAGTTATCAACAATAATAAGAAAGAAATGTGAACCATCTTGGCGTGGGATTAAGTGTGGCCCCCACAAGTCACAGTGCACTAAATCAAAACAAGCATGAGTAGAATGAGTGCTAGAAGGAAAAGGCAAACTTGTTTGTTTGGCGAGAAGGCAAATTAAAAAAGCTAAGTTATTCTTTGTATTCATTTGAGTAATTACATGAGGATTATGGATAAGTTGCATTCAGGAAGGTGGGGGTATGACCTAATCGACAGTGCCATAAATCATAGGTGTTGTCGATAGGTTGTACAACAGCTGAAATAAAATTGTGATGGTAGAAATTTTGAGATAGTGTATGCACCAAGGCGTGAGGCGAGACATTTTCAGTAAGGAAGTGATAGAGTTCGTGTGCCATGCTACCTTTCCCAATCGTTGTATGAGGAGAAAGGCCATGTATAAAACACAAGTCAGAAAGAAATATAAGGCAACAATTGAGTTGTTTGGCAAGCTTTCCAGCAAATAGCAAATTAAAAGAAAACGTTGGAACACATAAAACATTGTGAAGAATAAGGGTGGTTGTTACTTACACAAAACCAACATGAGTGAGAGGGGCGAAATCGCCATTGGGGAGTTTAACAGAGTATGAAATTGAAGATGTGATGTGAGTGAAAAAAGAGGGGCTACAAACCATATGGTCAATAGCACATGTGTCAATGATCCATGGTGTAGAAGGATTAAAAGAGCATGATAAACAACAAGAGATACCAGCGGTGTTAGAAGTATGTGGGTGAGGAGAGTGAACTGTTTGGAGGTGATTAGCAGAAGGAGAAGCAAGAGAATTTCGATTGTGCAGCAAGGCTATAATCTCATTGTATTGCTCCTTAGTCAACGCCATGTTGGATTCAGAAAAGCTTGTGGAATCAAGAGACTCAATAGCAGCAGCATTGATGCGAGGTTTGTGGAGCTTGTGATCGGGAGGGTAACTGTGTAACTTGTAGCAGCGATCAGCCGTGTGTCCGATGATCTTGCAATGAGTACAAAGGGGAGCCTTAGCATTGCCCGACTTGAAGCATTGAGCCAAAGTGTGGCATGTGATCTTACAGTAGGAGCAGTAAAGTTTGTCCCTCTTGACAGCAAAATTGGAAGGTTTGGGAGAGAATTTTCAAGCTGCCAAAGCAACTGATCAATGCTAGGGGCAGCCGAAGTAATGAGTTGATGGTGTTCTTGCTGTTGAATATAGGAAAAGACTTTGGTAATCGGTGGCAGTGGGTCAATAAGCATAATTTGGTCCCATACGTTGGTGAAAGAGTCATGAAGACCCATGGGAAATTGAATCACGCAGTCCCTTTGATAATGATCAGAGATAACCTTCGTTGAGTCACAAGAACAAATAGGCAGTGGGTCATATATAGACAATTCATCCCAAAGAGATTTTAATTTATCATAGTAGATACTGACGGTATTAGTGTCTTGGGACAAATTGGCAAGGGTCTTCTTCAACTCATAGATACAAGGTCTATTTTGGGAAGAGAACTGCTCCTGCAACTCATCCCATAATTTATGGGCACATCGAAAAATGCAACTGAGGGGTGTAAAGGCAGAGTAATGGAGTTTTGGAGCCATGAGACAAGCATGTCATTGCATCTTTTCCAAAGATCAAAGAGGGGGTCATCAGATGAAGAGGGTTTGGAGAGAGTTCCATTGAGAAATTCGAGTTTATTTTTGGCTCGAAGAGCTCGTTAAATGTCACAGGATTAGGTAGGTTAATTTTCTGTGGTAAAGGGTTTGGTCACAAGCATGGTGCCTGGGTTATTTGAGGTCTCAAGTCGGTATGGATTGGTTGGGTCACTAAGATCTATAAATTTGGTGGTGGGAGGATCGACGGTGGCTGTTTTCACCTCTCTAATACCATGTCAGAGTTGGTAAAATGTCTGGTTTGGTGAGGTTGCTATCAAACGAAAAAAGAAAGCAAAAACATAAGGAAAACGATAGAGTGAGGAAAATGTTGATCAATTCTATTCATTGTGTAAACTAAGTTGTACAATATGTTATTTATCTAAGAAGAAAAGAATATTATGTACAAATGAATATACTAAAGTGCCCCTAGATAGCTATACACATTTGAGGAAGTTTGTTGGGATTTCGGGAGGCAAGCAGTGTTGTTGGCATAGTTGTTGAGTAAGTGTGCTCAACCAGACTGGTTTTTTTCGGGATCCGGTCCGAAACCTGGAAATCCAGGTGCATCCCGGCGGTTATCCGCCCGGATTACACCCGGGCGGTTAAAAATATTCCGGATCCGGTTATGTGACCCGGTTATCCGTAACCGGGTCCTTTAAAAAGAAAAAAAACCGCATCTCTTTCGTTCTCGAATCCGCTTCTCCTCGTTCTCGAATCTGCTTCTCTCTCGCTTAGGGTTTGCAGATTTCTCGTCTTCTCCAAGCTTCAAAGTGCTTTGCGCACCTGGGTGAGACACGCGGAGGCTACCATCGAAGGCTTTCTCTCTCTAAGCTCTTAAGGTACCTTTCTTTGTACTTAGGGTTTTCTTTGGACTCTCCGGCCATTTATCAAACTCACAATGCAACTACAACTCAAACTTTTTCATCACATGTATTAGGTTTTCTGCCTTTTTCTTTTGTTTTGTTGAGATTGTGTGGTTTTGTTTTGATTCGGGATGACTATCCTCGTTCTGCAGCCCGAGTTTGGTAAATTTTTTCTACTCCTTTCCTTTTTTTTTTTTCTCATTCATTTTTTGTTTATATTTTCTTTACCTCTTTATATATATATTTTTTATATAAAATTAATCTCTAAATATGCCTATCTGATCATTTTTTTTTTTTGTATTTTTCTTTATTAATCTGGATGACTATATATCCTCATCGAGCAACTTGAGTTTGGAAAATTTTCAACTCTTTTTCCTTTTCTCAAATTGTTATAATTTCTGATATGATCAGTGTTCATCATATATTATAGGTATTTTCTTCTAATTTTAAAATTAATATTTTAATCTTTAAATATGCATTCTCAAGATTTTTTAAATTTAATATTCTTAAACCCTTTTTCGTCAGCCGTACTTTTAATCAAAAAGAAAATCGAATATTCGCTAAACCTTGGTGTTGGACGGTGGATTTGTTGTGCCACAGATCAATTCATTTGGTCAAACCTTTAGGTCTGCACTTTTTGCATAAATTTGTCGTTTCACCATTGACGAACATGAAAATATGCAGTGGATAGATTGTGTTTGATGATCTGCAAACGTCATGTTTATGAGCAAGAGAGAATGCCAAAAGCATTTGTGGCATTATGTGCATTTGGTTCCCATAGCAGCTCATTTTATACATAATGCTTGCATATATTCACTTGTTGCTGCCATAATATCTGTTTTTTTTTTTTTTTTTTAGCTTGCTTATTATCATTTTAGCTCTGCAATGCATGTGTGTTGGTTGTTTGTTTAAATGCATACATGTTTTTGTTTACATGATTTAGTCTTGACAATCGTGAATATCTCTCCATCTTAATGATCAATTGCCCACCTTCCAGCAAAGACTCATTTATCCATTTACCTCGTTCATAGTATAATTAAGGACAATGAAACAAAAATAAAAATCTATGGTAGGTCCCAGTTTTTGCGGTCATCATCTCTGTCACAGATTCTTCTCTTGCAAGACCAAAATTTACATCTAGCAATACAAGCATCTATCATTAGCCAGTTCTAATTTTTTCTTATGTATCCACCAAGTGTTACAAAGACACTTGGATACATCTAGAGAGTAATCCAAATATCCATAATTGACCATGTAGTTATGAGGGGAATTTATATGTCCTTTTGCCTCTTATTGTTGGAAAAGACTTTGATTTTATGCCAACTGGAAGGCAACAAAACCTTGATAAGTTAACTGACATGAATAGGAATCCCAAAACATCTTTTGTTACAGAGAGGACTGAAGAAAAGCCAAGCAGCTCTGAAACAAGACCAAAAGAAGGTGCAACTTTGCTTCTTAGGATTCTTTGATTGCAATTTTACTTGTGTTCAGCTTCTTGTCTAATCTACAATTTTCTTTTCTTAGTAAAAGTGGGGTGGCATGAGTTTGCACACATAGCATATGTTCTATGAGAAAGATGAAAAGGGACATTGGGCTGGGAAGGGTGGTGTTTTACAACTTGGATAGTAATATGGGAGGGTAGTACATCAAATTCCTGATTCTCCTGGTTTACATGTACAGACTGGTCAACATACATTTTGGAGTCTTGGACTGATTACCTGATAAGAATCTTAAAATCTTTATTGAACTTAGAATAAGAAAAGATTTTTTTTAGTGGATCTACCATGTTGAATGTCATACTAATCTAAATATTGGTGCAGTGGTGGAGTCTGTCCCTGTTCAAAATCAAGCTGCTGCACAGAAACTACTCCAAAAAATGAATTATTAAAGCTGGGATGGTTGACATTCCAAAGGTCATATTTTTTGCATGTAGAGATCAATTTTTCCCCCCAATTGCAGATTCAAGATATGAAGACTAATGCATAATCAGAAAATATTGAACAATGTTATTTATTTTGCATTGTTATGTATTAGTTTAATTAGTTGTGATGTATTATTATTTATTTTGTTCTTTGTAAATTTATGTTTTGCATTGCGATGTAACAACAATATTATTTATTTTTTATTTTTATTTATTTTGTTATTTAATTTATTTAAAAAAAACCTGCTATAAATTTGTTTTAAAGGTTTGTCTAAAAAAAAAAATTAAATCCGGTTATAATCCGGATATCCGGATTTAACCCGGATATCCGGTTATAACGGGATATCCGGATTTAATCCGGTTATCCGCCCGGATTAAATCCGGATTAATCCGGGCGGATAACCGCCCGGTTTTAAAATCCAAACCCAGATCCGGTTGTGGCCGGATCCGGATGCACACCCCTACTGTGATCTGTTTTGCTCCTTATATGTAGTGGCAAAATCATCATCTGGTAATAGTACTTTGCCTGCATGAACTGCTTGGTTGATGAGCCATTTTCATAGAAAATATTGAAGTTTATTACCAGAACCCAAAAGATGCGAAATGCAAGAGTGTCCAGTGAGTACCGTATCTAAAATGCACAAAAAAAAAAAAAAAAAAGAAGCTTTTAAGACATGTTTGCTATTTTATCTCATCTTGTCTTGTCTTATTAATATAATTTTTTTAAATTTTTATATAAAATATAATAAATAATTTAAAATTTTAAAATTTTAAAATAATAATATTAAAAAATAATATTCTAATAATATTTTATTCAATTTTTAATTTTTATCTTAAATTATCTCATTTCAACTCACTGTCTAAACTGCATTTAAATTTAATAAGAGGACCACGCATCAAAGGGGCCGGGAGGGCTAATTAAGGTGCATAATGAATACATGGGACACCGAAAGGATTTAGGGATCTCATGTCACTCATACATGAAAAATGATTTGTGCAAGTGTATGGTATATAGTTTCATGCAGACCATGCCATTTGAAAAAGAAAATGAAATTGATAGAAATTTATTTTCTATTTTCAAAATTTATCTTCTTTTTTATAACTTGATAGAAGTCACCGTTAGAAAATTATTGAGAATTCCCACCTCTCTATGTGTTGTAATTAACGTAGGCTGGAGCAATGATGGCAGATTTTTTCATGATTTACATTATCAAAATTTACATCCTAAAATTTTGATCTCATCTCATTTTTAAATATCACTCAAATATAAATAATTTTAAATTAATCATTACAATTTTCTCAAACTTTCAAACAAAAAATAACAAACAATTCAACATTTTTAAATTTTTAAATAAAAATTATATTATAACAATATTTTAATTTTATAATATTTTTTATTTAACTTTTTCTCTTATGACTATTTATAAAATTATCATATCATCTCACTTTTCAAACTTATACTTAGGCTGTGTTTGGATGTTGAAATAATCTCAGCTAATTTTTTTATGAATAATAATGAGTTGAGTAATGGAAAGAGTTATATGAGGCTACCTAAACTGAGTTTAAAATGAGTTTGGATATTAAGATGAGTTTAATACTTTTTTATGAGAAGTTGAAAAAAGTTGTGGATCTCACGTATAAATATGTGTTAAGTTGAAAATAGTTGTGGATCCCACGCGTAAGGATGTTTTAAGTTGAAATGAGTTTAATAATTTGAGAATTAGGTGTTTGGATATTACACTTAGGTTAAAATTAGACTAAACTCAACTGAATCTTGTAACCAAACGCAATCTTAATATGAAAGTTATGATCGACGTTCGACCAACTGCTAGATGTTCTTTATACCAGCAGAGAGAAGGTTAGGGAAAAAAAAAATGGCAGAGAGATGGTCATGATATTGTAAATGGAAACATACATGATTGTGTACACAAAGGTTGCTGATCATGTACCGATGCAATATTTCTAGCTAAATCACGCCCTAACTCAGCTTCTTAAAATGAAATTGGTTTGGCTTGATGATCAGGTGATCATTCAACTTGCATTAATGTCCTTTTCTGGAAAGTAATGACCGAGATGGATCCAGTAGGCCGGGCAGAACCGCAGAAGAAGATTTTGTGGTACACATACATATGATCAAATACCCAGGTGGACCAAGAGTACTTGGATATTTTCTCAGCTGCCCGGCCCCCAATACCTGCTTCCCTCAAACATCATATATAGAAGGAAAATGATGTCAATCTATCTTCGGAAGAGTGGCCTGCATTTGGGAATGAAAGGCATGTCTTTCACGTGATCCTCCTCGTGGGATTCACGTGTCCCTCTGTTTCTTTTGTCCCCCCGTCTATTGTGAGATGTAGTTGTTTTCGTTTCATATCTACATAGAGAGAGAGAGTACGCATTAATTATAATAAAAAGCATTAAACAGATCATGATTGATACTTCCACGGCCAGCCACACAAAAACAAAAGTCCGAGTGCGTTTGGGAGGAAGAGATATATACACGATGATCAGCGAGTCAAATAATTGTCAATGTACGTGGCTTCAACTCAGCATTTGAAAGCATTGCGGTTGAAAGCGATTCTACATTGATTTTAAGCCAAAAGCAAAGCTCCGAAGGATTGGGGTGCATGAAAAAATAAATAAATAAATAAATAAAATACTATTCTCACTGTTCCATTCTACCGTCCCTTTTTATTACTGTAATTTTTTATTTTAGATTTTAGATTTTTTTTTTTATTCAATGATTAAAAAATTATTTTTTAATAATATTGTAATGTTTTTAAAAATATTAAAAAATACTTATATATATATATATAAATCATATAATTAACGTTAGCTCCCAGCTGGAGCTGGGTCATGCATGTCATCGTAAATAAAATAATGAATGGCGACTAGACAGACAGTCTGGATCGATCTGTTCATTGAGTTCGGAACTTTTTCGCCAGACTTTGGAACCGACTTGTACGTACGGCATTAATGCTTCCCCACTGATTTACCGTGAACCTCATTAGCTTGCATTGAATTCCGCCTCTGTTCATTTTTTTGTTTCCGATTTCAAACGGGAAGTGTCAGCTTCTTTCCCGTAAACTTTACAATCTCGAACTCTGTTTGATCACATTCCCTTCTTATATTATCTTATTTTTTATAATTTTTAAAATTTTTTACATAAAAAATAATAAATAATTCAATTTTTTCAAATCTCAAAATAAAAATTATATTTTAACAATATTTTATTTAACTTTTATCTCATAATCTTATTTGTGTAACCAAACGAAACCTTGCATTAATCTACATTGTTGGTAGCAGGTACTCATGACCAATGTTTTAAATTCCATTATAGTGATTATTCTGGTTTAGGTACTAAAATGAAATATTTTGATATCGGTGTATTCCGGTATACCGTTTCGAGATTAATTATATATTATATATAGATATTTATTTATATATATATATATAAACTAACAACTAATAGAACAAATACATATATATATATATGTAAGTGTGTATCATGTATGTGTGTGTATATGAAAGAATTGAAAATTTATAAAATGAATATATGTTAGAAAAATCACAAACTTGAGTTGAGACACAAAAATAAAGAAAAAAAAAAGAATAGATAAATTATTAAAAATAATGATATTTAAAAAAAAAAAAGATATATTCAAAGTCACAAAAAAATTAAAATGATATAAATACATTTTATATTATAGAATTAATTAAATACCATCTGAATTTAAAATTTTCAAAAATGCTATCAAAATATAAGAAAATTATAAAAACAGTTTGAAATAGAATGAGGACTGAAATTTGACCGGAATTATTGACCGAAACGAACCGGAATTTGGAGCGAAATGGAACTACTGCAACTTAACTTCAAAGAAGTTAATTAACCTCTCATGTGAAAGCTCTTTAAATAAGTGTTTTACGTATATTAAATTAAAGAATGTGAAAAAAGTGTACATATAAAAGAAAAGCTTATCTCCTCTCTCTCTACAATTTCTTAGAGAAATCATCTAAATTTTTTGATCCTGGAGCGTATAATTTTTTAGGAGACTCTAGTAACCTTCTAAGAGATATAAAGGTACAATCATAACAAAAATAACGTAGACTGTAAGATGAGCAAAACTTCGATCTTTGAAAATTCTATTCCCTGAAGTAATCTGAATTAATCTTATTTAACAAAGATAAACTTTCAACCAAATCCCAACTCATCTGCAATGAATACAACTCAAATGGTATAATTCTGATGATGCTATGAATTTGCCAACTAGATAGTTTAGCTTAGCAAAACATGTATGTGAAAGAGAAGGTACAGCCTACAGGAGCTCACAGAAGAAAAGATAGAGAAACGAGGAAATGAATGTTCTTACCGTACTCAGAGCTTTTTGTCTCGTAACATTTACCACCCCTATAACTTTAATTTAGGAGATCCAATCCATAATCTCTTCGGATTATGGTTAAGCTAACCATAGTTGGAAGGGTGAGGGATGGGTTGCCTCTCGCATGACCCATGCAGGTATATATATGAGTGAGAAAACTACAACTTCTCATATTTCGAGCAACAAGCAGAGTTACTACATAGAGAAATCTCCAGAGGAGCCTTGACACCTTCTAAGATGACATCCGCGTTGATTATCGCTGCTTTAATTAAGTATCCCTTTTTCTTCTCATGAGTTGCTTTTTCTTCTTAGTTAATGTTTCTTTCTTTTTAGTAAATAGTTCTCCAAAGTATTTTCGATCTCCAAAGTATCTGAGTTCTTGTGATCGACTAGCAACCTTACAATATCACACATCTACAAATTGAGAAAAAAATAAATAAAAAATAAAAACAAATGTGTGGTGTATGACTTGCACAATAAAACTTTTTATCCGCAAATACTCATTATT
The DNA here is from genome assembly GCF_004785595.1 of Juglans microcarpa x Juglans regia. Classification (NCBI taxonomy): domain Eukaryota; kingdom Viridiplantae; phylum Streptophyta; class Magnoliopsida; order Fagales; family Juglandaceae; genus Juglans; species Juglans microcarpa x Juglans regia. Next base: position 9,520,440 of record NC_054596.1, on the reverse strand, counting down.
TAACATCTATAAGAAAAATGATAAATATATTTAAGAAAAATTTATAAAAAAAACAAACTTACTTCTCTACATGTCAGTTATTGATACGTTGAAAATTATAAAATTTGAATTTCAAAAGAAAATTAACAAAATGAGTTTTGTAAGTAAAACTGTAAGTATATATAGCACTTCTCTATTCATAATGTTCCTTCCCATTTCTAAACATTTACTGCCTGGTTAATAAGCACCATATTGCAATAACATCATCTTTATGGGTTTCTAGAAAGCCATCACATGCAGTCATGTTTTTGTTAATATTGGTAGTATTTCAATTTATTAATTGTGCACGATCCGGTTAATGTGCTCGTAGAGGAAGGAGATGTTAGAGTTTGAATTGGGATTGTGCAGAAACTAATCTCTAACAATGTAAACAAAAACTAAAGAAGCTGATCATCATAAGCCATAGAATACTGCATTCACCAAATATCATAAACAAGCAGGGATCGATGATGGTTTTTCTCTATTTTTCTTAATTTATCTTTTGAGGTTAAGCTACTTGGTGGAGAATGGTATCTTCTCCATCACATTGTACGTACGATTCTTCAAATCTAAGAAAACTAGCTTTTCATCATCTACAAGACTTGCAACAGGACTTGGAGAAGATTGACAAGCTTTGCATGTCATCTGGTCAAAACGATAACTATGCTAGTTTTAGAAACTCAATCAAACTAGAATATATCTCTCGAGATATTCTTTTGTCCAGTACTGTGCCATGTTGCAATAGTCACAGACTTAGGATCGATGTTGAACAGAGAGAAGAGGGGTAAACGCGAGATTCCCATATATATAATGATTTGCCTATAGTTTTTGCTTTCTATTTTTTGGGTTGCAAGAGAATGGCTTCTAATGTCTCCCAAAATGAATGCAAGCCAATTGTTGCATAATCAGCTAGCCATATATGGTACGTGACCTAGCTATAGGGTCAACTAAATTAGCCTTAAAACCTATTCTTAATTGGTTTGTATAATATGAGTGCTTTCGAGGACTGGTTAAGATCATGGTGAAAGGAAACCCAAGTTGTAATGCTATCTCTCTTCAAACCAGCTTATAGGTGGACCCCTAATCTCTTTGCAAGAATCATCGCTGCTAGAAGTATAAGGAAATATTTCCTCTATATTAATCATCTCAAAACTTACAATGAGGCACTGCCTCTCAGTATATACTTGTACAAAAAAAGGTATAAAATAAGAATATGCTCTATAACATACTTAAAAAAAACTACAAGGTATTGTTGGACAATGATGCGTTGCAGACTGAAATAATTATGGAGGTTGTGGGGGAGTGCTACTGTGTAGCAGTGGCAGTGTTATGTTGTGTAGTAGTGGTAATGTTCTGCTGTGTAGTAGTGGCAGCGACCGTATGAGGTAGAGGTGATGCGTTTTATGCTGCATGGTCTACAGTCTGCATGCAATGCGTGAGTGGCATGGTCTACATGCAGTACGTGAGAAACCTTGGCAGTATTACATTTGGGTGGTGGCCATGCCTTGTGGTCTACATGGCGTGCATGCAATGTACAAAATGCTTTAACAGACCCCTTTAAGTCAAGCTGTAGCGAATGTAAACATAGACTTGAATATAGTAACTGGAACCTTGCTACCAACAGTGGCTTCGTTAAAACGTCTACTAGTTGGTCTCTTCCTGAGATAAAAGCCACTGTGAGTGACTTATTAAGCACCCGATTACGTACAAAGTAGAAATCTAGTTCCACTTGCTTTGTCATTGCATGAAAAACCGGGTTGAAGGATAGGTAAGTTGCTCTAGATTATCGCTGTAGAGAATTGGTGCAGCAGTGAGGTTAATAACAAGGTCTTTGCACAGGTTTTGTACCCATATCACTTCGGCTATGGCATTTGCCATTGATTTAAATTCTACTTTAGTAGATGACCTTGCAATAGTGGCTTGCTCTTTGGATGACCAAAAATTCAAGTTTGATCCTGAGAACAAGCAGTAAGCACTTGTGGATTTTCTGTCGTCTGAACAACCCACCCAGTCGGCGTCCAAAAAGGTTGTAATGTTCATTGATGATGATTTGGAAAGCTGTAAACCAAGAGTAGCAATGTCTTTCAGATACTGTAATATGCGTTTTACTATTTTCCAATGAGGGGCCCATGGAGCATGCATGTATTGGCAAACTTTGCTTACTACAAAGGCTAAGTGATCTGGCCTTGTGAATGACAGGTATTGAAGAGATCCTACAATGCTTCGGTACAGAGATGGCACCCAAGTGCATGCTCAATTTTTCGGAGGCTGCCATTGGTGTTTTAATTGGTTTGGCAAGTTGAATTTTTGCCTTTTCCAGCAATTCAACAATGTATTTGCTCTGAGTGAGAAGGATTCCATCATTGTTATAGGTTACTTCAATACCAAGAAAGAAGTTGAGCTTGTCGAGATTGGTAATTGGAAAATCTAAGCTTAAGTCATGAAGTAAAGCTATTATATGATTCATATTAGAACCAGTAACAAGTAAGTCATCAACGTAAACTAAGACATAAAGAACAAAGGCACCATTAATTCTAATAAACAATAAGGAATTTGCAAGTGAAATGGTGAAGCCGAGTTCATCCAGCTTTTGGCTTAGTCGAGAATACTATGCCCTTGGTGTTTCAAACCGTAACTTGTCTTTCTGAGTTTACAAACAGGTGTGGGATATTGTGGATGAGTGAAGCCTTGAGGTTGTGCATAAAAATTGTTTTCAAAAGAGGCCAGTGGAGAAATGCGGTTTGAACGTCATATTGTTGAACCGACCAACCATTTGTTACAGCAAGAGCTAGCACAAACTGTATAGTTGTAGCTTTCACCACAGGGCTGAAAGTTTGATCATAGTCGATGTCGGGTTGCTACAGAAAACCCTTCACCGCGAGACAAGCTTTTCTTCTTTCAATGGTGTTGTTTGCTCGTTTCTTTGTTCTGAAAACCCACTTGCAGGACACTATGTTTTGAGCTTCGGAGGAGGGAACCAGTGTCCAAGTTTTGTTGGCTAGTAGGGCATTGAATTCATTTGACATGGCCTCTCGCCAATCTTGAAATTTTTCTACAATAGTGTAACATGAAGGGGTTTCAGGTATAGGAATGGAAGAGGTCATTGAAAGATGAACATGTGGTGGTGGTGGTGGTGGTGGCCATCGTAGGTGCCATTAGTATATTGACGTGGGCGGGAAGATGTTGTTTTTGAGCGTGTGAGTATAGTCCTTGATCGTGGCAGAGGCAGTTCAAGAGTATTAGATGTTTGCAAATTATGAGGGAGACACGAAGAAGATGGAGATGTGGGTACTGGGCCTAACATTGATTGGGCTAATTGGTTGTGATTGAGAGTGGAAGTAAAGAGAGGAAGGTGTTTGTGCACTCAATTGTGGGCTCAATTGAATTTTGTGAATTTGTTCAGATGGAAAGGAGGCTTCATCATGTTTAATGTCTTTGGAAATATATACCCATTTGGAAGCAATGTGATAGCAAATGGAGCCATGGTGGGCTAGGCTGATGCCAAAGTAGACACATTGCAAAGCGCGAAAGTCAAATTTGTGTTTATTGTAAGCTCGTGTGAGTGGCCAGCAAGCCAATCCAAACACATGTATTTGCTTAAAGTCTAGTTCCTTTTTGTGAAGAGTGAGAAAATGTGATGAAAAATTTAGTGAAGATGAGGGAATCATGTTGATTAGTCATACAACATGCTGAAAAGCATATGGCCAAAAGTGTATTGGAACAGAGGCATATCCAAGTAAGGCTAGTACCGAATCAACAATATGTATATGTTTTTTCTCAACGATGTCGTTTTGGGTGTGTGTGTGTGGGAAAGTTATTCGATGTATGATCCCAGAGGTGGAGAGTAGTTCAATGAATGATCTAAACTCCCCTCCCCAATCGGTTTGAATTTTTTTTTATTTTAGTTTAGAATTGCAGCTCAACATAGGCTTTAAATTTGACAAAAGTGAATAAAACTTGAGATTTGTTTTGAAGAGGAAAAAACCAAGTGTATCTTAAGTAGTCATCTACAAAAGAGATATAAAATTTGAAACCATCCTCAAATATATGTGGTGATGGCCCCCATAGATCATTAAAAACAAGCTGAAAAGGTTCAACATATTTTGTTTTCCTATTGGGTACTGGTATGCGATGGTATTTAGCTATTGCACATACATTACAAAAGTGCATAGAAGACATGCCATCAAAAGGTAAGTCATGTCGAAGAAGAACTTGACGAACAATCTTGAGTGAGAGATGCCCAAACTTGAATGCCATAGAGAAATGGAGTGCACTGTGGTTGAATGAGCTTGAGGAGACTAGTATGAGGTGTAAAGGCCATTACTTGTTGTACCTTGGAGTAGAAGTTTCCGTGTGTTGCAATCCTTAACATAAAAATGATCAAAGAAAAACTCAAAGTAAACATTGTTGTCTGTGAAAAATTGTTTAACCGAAATAAGATTTTTGTTAAAAGAAGGGGCACATAACATTTTTATTAAAAGGAATGAGGATGAAGTTGAAAGAAAAAGAGTTGAACCAGTTTGTGTGATAGGAACAATGGACCCGTCACGAGGTAATTAGAACCTTGGTAGTTAGCTGAGTAGAGGTTAAGATTGGCTATCACACTGGTTACACGGTTGGTTGCCGCCGTGTCGGGGTACCAGGCATCGTCCGTGGCATAGGGAGAAGAAGTATAATGAGCTGAGGCAAGTGCAACTATGGTGTACGATTGGTTGAAATGGTATATGCATGTGAGTGCAGTGTGACCAGCCTTGTTACACACTTGACGCATGGGGCGAGAATCCGTTTGAAGGATAAATGAACCAGTTGGAGATGTACCTGGAAAGGATGATGGTCCACGGCCATGATTGTTGAAACGACCTCCTTGACCAAAGTTTTGACGTCCACGACCTCTACGGTCTCGAGCAAATGATGGATTGCAAGCTGGGAAGTTGGCTGAGGGTTCTGAGAAAATGGTAGTGTTTGCTGCATGATGTTGCAGTCGGGCCTCATGAGCTAAAAGATGTCTCGGCAATGAATCAGTTGGTCAAGGCGTGTGGTAACATATGTGACTAAGGGATCGTAGTCTGGCCCAACTCCTGCTAAGAGATAAGGCACAAACTCACTTGATGGGAGTGGTTTGCCTACAACAGCCATTGTATCATCTAGGGACTTAGCACGGCGGTAGTATACTAATATAGAGTCCGTGCCTTTCTTAAGAGAAGCTAGTTGGAGCTAGGTTTGTACAATATGAGCTTGAGATGAGGAAGTATAGACTGACTCTAGTGATGACCAAACTTCTCTAACGATGGCACAACCAACTACTTGGGCTATAAAAGTTGACTCAGATAGGGAGGAGATGAGAGCTGACATAACCAGTTGATCTTGTTGAATCCAAGTTTCATATTCTGGGTTTTATGAGGAATTAGGGAGTCGAGGAGGTGGGGCTATGCAAGACCCATCAACAAACTTGTAGAGTCTCTGGCCACGAAGGTAAAGGACAAGTTGGACCTTCCATAGAAAATAGTTTTATGGGTTTAGTTTGACAGAGAGGATGTGGGAGAGATTGGGTGAGGGAAGGGAAGGAAGAGATGAGGGAGAAGAAGAAGTGAGTGTGCCAAAAGAATCAAACATGCTTGGACGATTAGTCCTAGGTATGCTCTAATACCATGCTAGAAGTATAAGGAAATACTTCCTTTGTATTAATCATCTCAAAACTTAAAATGAGGCATTGCCTCTCAATATATACTTGTACAAGAAAATGTATAAAATAAGAATATGCTCTATAACAAATTTACAGAAAACTACAAGGTATTGTTGGACAATGATGCGTTGCAGACTAGAATAATTATGGAGGCTGTGGTGGAGTGCTGCTATGTAGCAGTGGCAGTGTTCTGCTGCGTAGTAGTGGTAGCGACTGTATGAGGTAGAGGTGATGCGTTTTGTGCTACATGGTCTACATGCAGTGCGTGAGTGGCATGGTCTACATGCAGTATGTTAGAAAACTTGGTAGTATTACATTTGGGTGGTGGCCATGCCTTGTGGTCTGCATGGCGTGCATGCAATGTACAAAACGCTTTAACAATTGCCGTAACTTTAAAAAACTTTGCACTAATATTGGCGAGCATATATAATATTTAAGCTAATGGCAGTGAAAATCTGTGGAGTCATATATACATTCACTCTTCCTTGAATTTCAGTTCTAGATCCATGCTCAAGCTTGAACAAACCATAATATTACAGAAAGACCATCACATCAAGGACTACATGATGAAGTTCTCAATCGCATTCTAGAAGATTTATACATAGGAAAGAGCAGCACAAGAGAAGATAGAGGACAAAGTATTGGGCACTGTCTTATGAAATAAATGACAAGGGTTTCTCCAAAAGCACTTCAATAGAAAAATAGCCACTAATTAAACTTATCTTATCTCCAACGGTTAATTTCATAGTCAAAGGAGTAACTTTTCAATAATTTTTAGAGGTATTTTTATCAGTGTCGATATTATTATTAATAAAGAATAATTAGTGGTTATTCTTCCATGATGTCGCCTTTGAAACCTTCCTTAGTTATATATACGTCACATCATTGTTCATGTTGAAATCACGACATACATCATCCCCGGAGATAAATTGATCCTCAAACTTAAACTGCGAATTAAACATCTCTGTGGCCGAAGCATGGCTTTGCACGTTGTGAAACTGGCCACCATATGTTCCATCATTTGATGAAAAGCCATGCATGGGAGTGAACTGGAAGTTTGGATTATGAGAATTAGGAGCATCTAATCTGGAAATTAGTCTCTCACCTGAATCTGCAATATTGTTCCAACCATGAACATGATCTAGGGAAAGCCAATCAGCAAATAAAACCTTTGGTAAAAAGCTGCTATAGTTAGCCTGTTCCCCAGGGAAGTCACAAGTCTGTGGAACGAATTCCTGATTAGTACAATTCAGTGATTTTCCCACATGTCCAAGTACTGAATCATAAATTGGAACTCCGATTGCCGACCTTTTGGGAGAGGGTGAAGAATCCATATTAATGTTTGAGCTTGAACTTATATATTGAGTTTTGATGTGAGCTTTCATTTCTTCAGCTTTGGCCACTTTCTTCTTCAGATAAGAATGCCAATAGTTCTTTATCTCATTATCTGTTCTTCCAGGTAAATGCTGCGCTATCTGAGACCACCTGCTCATTAAACAACAGTACGTACGTACGTGATTGGTTTTTGGAGAGCTAATTTTAAGTATGTATTTGGACCAAATTTTTTTTTTTTTCTAATCAAGCATATTATAGAATAAAAAAGCAAAATTACAAAAAGTTTAGATGGATTTTTTTTTTTCCACTATCAATAAACAAAAAGCATCTAAGAAGATTATCTAGAAGTAAGCATCCAAAAACATGATTGGTTGCTGCCCACTGTGCCACTGAGTGCGCCCATCGATTTTGGGATCGATAAATCTTTGCTAGTTTCCATCTTTGGTGATAGCGTAAGATTTATTGAACATATGCAATGACGGGGGGAGATTTGCCAAAAAGGGGGATGAGTTTGAACTTTCAATGGACCAAAATTAATTACTTCTCTTTGTTTTCACCTAATTTGACCATGGAATTTATGAGATAGTAACAATGTACTAGAATTTGAGGCACTAAAAACCTAATTTTAAAACATATATAAGGGAAGTATTGCATGCATGCATGCATGCACCCTTCTTAATTGCTTACTTGTTGCCTAACATGCGATGAAAGGTTAAGATTGTGTCCTCCTCTTCCTTGCAAAACATCCCTCGCTTTAATCCTGGCCTTAAGTAGTTAATCCACCTTAATCTGCAGCTCTTTCCGTTCCTCTGCAAGCCTACGTGTAAATTAATTTGTAGGATGAGAAAAAAAAAAAAAAAAGTGATCAATTGATGATGAGGATGTATATATCCAACATAATTTAGGTCGGCTCAAGCAAAAAGTTGAGTTTTTTTTTTTTTTTCGTCTTTTCAGGATGGTAAAAAAAAAAAAACTAGCAGTCATCATCAATCTTTCTAGAACCAACAATATTAGTTTCACATTTTATCTACGAATTTTCTGGCTGTTGGCTTGAGATCTATCCTATTTCTCTAAAAATAAATAAATTAATTATCAACTAATTATGACAGTGTAAAACGTAAAGTAAACGTACAAGTTCTAGTAAAACACCCAAAAATAGCAAGGGTACTGTGTCTCTTATCATATACATCATGAACTAGAATCACTTCCACAAAATATATACAAAAACAAGCAATTTAAACAAACAAGCTACGTAAAGTAGTTTAATCTTATATTACCTATATAATTTCGGAAACATTCCCTTTGTATGTTTCTATTGTTAAAAGTAGGCACTAACTCGAGTTTAAAGATCTAAATGAGTGCTTATTAGTTGGGGTGGATCAGCGAGGCAGCTAGATCCTAATGAAGTCAACGCGCGAATTCCGGGCGGCATTAATTTTAGCAAGCAAAAGCCCATGATATATTCCTACCAAACAATGTAACAGTATATATAGGCCTAGCTATTGACAAGTTTGAAACAATCATTCATCGATATATTTCTGTAAAAGGATGATAAAGCTGGGGAGAATATTTAAAAAAAGAAGGAAATTACAGTACACATTTAAATTTGTCATGGTATTTTTTCTATATTAAGAAGTTTAGCACCCATACGAAAGACGTACGGTACGTACCATGGATCGCAATGCATTAATAGATCACGACTTTATCAGGAGTACTACAGCGAACTCACCAGCGTTTATGGGGACGGAGCTCCAGCAGCCATGCCCATGTTTGAGGACGTAGTTTCGAAGCCTTTGATCTTCTTCGGGTGACCACAGGCCCTTTCTGTGTTTCGGCTTTATTGGCTTCTCTGATGACTTGCACCCCATTTTCCAAATTGAGTTTTAACAACGGCTAGCTAGCTAGCTGTATGATATGTGCCTCTATGATCTGTATCTGTATCTGTTCTGTTTGTATCATGTGTCTCGGAGAGAGAGAGAGAGAGAGAGAGAGAGGGATTCTATATGTGATGGGCTGATTGGCAGCAGAACAGTATTGGCCAGCCGACCAGAAAGACTTTGGTATTTAAAGCAATGATTAGTTGAAGTCTACTTCTATCCAAAAACCAGAGGAATTAACAGAGCGTTAAAGAAGCTTGAGTTGTTTTTGTTTTGTTCTTCTCTGTTTAACTTTAACCTACATATATATAAATAGTTCTAATTTTTTTTTTTTTTTTTTAAAAAGGCCTATGCTACCATAAGGTTTATATCAAACAATAATCCTAATTTCGGGAGGTTCAACTCTGTCGAAATATATATATATATATATATATATATATATATATATAGAAACAGGTGCATGCATGGTATATGTACACATGGGATCTCTCATGTATTAGGTTAGGTAGCAAGGCTTTTCTGTACTACTTCAGGACTAATTTTTTGAGACCAGCTGTCCTTGAAGTTTTGGGAATTTATGGGCTGTTTATTTAGGCTCCAATGGAAATTATTTTCTTTAAAAAAATTGTAATTCTCTTTGGTATGACTCTAAATTTTAAAAAAGTTTGAAAGTATCTTCTCTTAATTTATTGTTTAAATAGGAATAAATGGTACTATATATAAACACAAGTGCAACTTTGACAATACAATTGCTCGCATACGACATATATAAATACAATTAGAATTTTAATTTTAGTTCTGTCAACTTTTTTAGGATACACTCAATATCTGTAAATTTTCGTTTTGAATGTTAGATTTTGATCGGATATGCCTGGCATCATATGCTTCAGCAATGCAGATCACCAACCCGAATTAAGAACCTCCAATATTCCTGTCTTACCCATCAAAAAGAGGGTGAAAGATGGAAAACTTGTTAAGAGTACTACTACTGCCGTTGCTCTTTTTTGAGAAGCCACAACTTTCATGTGTATTGGCTGGGGTTGTATTCAACCAAATTTCTCAAGTACTGCACCTTCAAGAAAAAAATAATAATAAAAATAAAAAAGAATTTCCCTAATCAGATGGGGGCGAGGGTGGGGTTGGAAATCCTCCCCCGCATGGTGCGGGGTGCTGGGGTGGGTCCACCTCGCCCTACACCATGCGGATAGCACCCCTACCTAGAACCACTATTCCACCTATTGGGGTTAATCTATAACCAAGATTTTGAAAAAGAAACAAACAAAAAAAAAAAGTGACATATCGTCATATCCTACAACATTTACCCGCTAGGGTATTGCAATCTACATCATTAAATTCAATACATAAATATATATATATATATATATATATGTGTGTCATGCCAAATTGCGAACTCCAAATCTAACTGTAATAGCCCATTATGTGCTGACTTTAAAAGTATTGATCAATATTACAATATTAATTTATAGTGTATTAAAATCACAAAACTTCTCTCAAATTAGTAATAATTTGTGATCCCAGTACTCAACCCGATCTTTTTATGCTCAATCCAGAAAATTATAATTGCTACCTTAATTTGTAGATTCTCGAGCAACAATAAAAATTCAATAAATACTCATTTTGTATCTATATATTGTTCTACAGACCTTAAAACTTGGACATAAATCGATCGACCTTGATGCCGGTAAGAAAAATCTAGGTTGATTTCCTGGAAAGGTATATTCCGTATTTAATCTCTTCAAAATGTACGTAGAATTCGGATGGACGTACGATCTCTGATTGTTGGTCTAACTTTTCTTGAAAACCTAGAAATCCAAGAAAAACCTTGCTAGCTAGCTCGAACTAGTTGTTGGCGTCATCTCATTCCTGCTCCACCGACAAGTTGATGTCTCAAGCCAATGCGCGCATCAGCTCGATTCCTATTGTATTCGCAATTATTCCAACCACCCAACATTTGATTACATTTTTTTCTTTTATGTCGAAATGGCTTGCGATGCTGAAACGTGGGAAATTCAATGTGGAACAGCTGCAAAGTCGTGTTAACCGACTTTAAAAAAGGAAAAAAAAAAATCCCCTTATTCTGATTGTGAACAATGATCTTATACGATATGTATACCTGCAGGCTGCAATAATCATCTTCAATCATTATAGGGAATCAGCGTTTTGGTTCTCTAATTCATTAAGTATAGGATTAAAGGGTTATGACAATCGGCAAACAAGATATCATGTGCATTTTAAAGTTGTTTGACAGACTGTCTCCACTATATAAATAATGATTGGTAGATTATTATTCCTTGAAAAAAATAAAAATATTCTGGGCATGGATCATTCAAAAGAGTAGGGATCATAAGAAGGAAACTTCACCGTCAAGCAAATTAGGAGCGTAAAAAAACCGTTTAAATCAGTCGGGCCCGACGCGGACTCACTCATGGAATACGGAACCGTCCTAAACCAGCAGAGAGATGGTCTGCCAACGGTAGAAATAAGTTGAAACTAACGTTAGCCGGATTGGTTTTAATTTCAACCTGATTCAAACCACTAAACCGACCGATTATATATACGTGTGTGCAGAGGCAGACTTAGAATTTGGTGTCTAAGAGGTAATCAACAAAGTGTGCAATATGTGTCAGTATAAGTAATATATACTTTTTACACATGACTATATAAAAAAATAATCATACGTCATAAAATTATGCAATTGTTCTTAACTTAGTCATATTTTTCTAAATTTTAAGAAAAATTTATTGATCAAAAATAAAACTGAAAAGTATCTAATAATATAAAAGTCGTTAGATTTTTATTGTATAAATGTATTACTGTTAATAAGTAAACAAAAAAAAAAGTATGTGAATAGCTTATTAGTTATTCACAAAAGAAAATAAATTTTTCACATACTCTCTCTCTAGAAACGTCTCATCAATCATGTAACTAGATAAATCTACTGCCTCCCATATGCAAAAAATTTCCAGATTTGTTTTAACTATTAGATAAACTAGTCTCTTGAAACTTCTAGCTAGTTAACTGATTAATATATGGTTAAAAACATATCAAAGGTCGTAAAAAAAAGATTAGGTACATGTGATAGGCAAGAAACTCAATGAAGTCGAAAATGACCCATATGAGAAATAAAAAATAAAAAAAATCATGTAACTATGTAAGCTCAGAAAGACAAGAAAAATTTATATAATATTATTAATATGAAAGTAAACAAACCCCAAAATGCACACCTAAGGCAAATAAAGAGAGATAGAGATGTCAAATCAAGGCTATTATGTTAATGAATTTAAGGATATTTGAGTAGTATACTGTGTGTTTGAGTGTTGGGGGCAATCTTAAATATTTTAAGAATATTTACACTTAAAATTATAATTATACAATATATAAGATTAATTTTTAAAACTACCGCCCTCAATCTACAACATAGTTTCACCCTTGTATGTGACTAGAAAAAAAAAATTAGAATGAAACGGCATTGTTTGGTTTAATACATCCAACGGCGTCGTTTCAATTTAGGGTTTAATACATTCTTCTCTTCTTCTTCTTCTTTTGATTATCTCTCTCCTCTCTCACGCAACAGCGCATCTCTATCTTCGTCGTCTATCGTGCATCTCTCTCTCTCATTGTGATGCCGAACCATCTCTCTCTCCCATCGCACGATCACGACTCGCACCTTCCATTTTTGAGTTTCGAATCATTCGTGATGCTGAAGGGACACCGACAACCAACTGGGATCACGTCGAAACCGACCTCGCCAATTTTCTTCCCCTTTATCGACCGGTTTCGACTGGTTTTATCTATGTATAGTAGTTGTCGGAAACCGAAACCAAATTGAAACAATCAGTTTTCACTCTAAAGAAAATACATTTTCGACCTTGTTTAGATTGGGAGAAACTTCAACCCATATCATCTTATCATTACAAATTTTTCAAACTCCCATACAAAATATAATAATTCAACTTTTTCAAATTCTAAAGCAAAATTGATATTATAAAATTATATTCTAATAATATTTTATTCAACTTTCATCTCATTTTATCTCATCTCAAACCTCATTTGTCAACCCTATCTCTCATTTGTCTATGAAGAATAATGAAGCTAGGGTCTTCTTCTTTGCCCTCTGAATGGAGTAACCAAATAAATTAATTATAAAAAAAATTCTTCTTATCAGTTATTATTCATTATTTTATACCTTATATTCTATAAAAAATACTTTAATATCCTATAAAAAAACAATACCCCAACATTCTATAAAAAAAATTATAAATATAAAATATAAAAATATAAATAATGACTAATATATAAAATTCCTCTTAATCATGAACCTTTTCAAAGTAGTCGAGTCAAAGCTGGGAACAAAATGAAATCTCATAACAGCCAAACGTAAGAGATAATGACTTAATTATTTCTGACGCGTGTTATGCGGTGTTGCACAGAGGAACCACCTACTATATGGTTTACCGACACGTACTTTAATACAAGTCTTCAACTATAATATTGTGCTGTTTGTTTAATTGATTTTTTTATGGTGTCTTTAATTATCTGATCTTTTTGTTAATGATTACTGCGCTACCCATGAGATAGCTAGCTAGATATATATAATTATGAGGTATGAGGTAATTAGATAGTTAAAAAAAAAAAGAAAAAAAAAAAGAGTATGAGGTAAGATTATTCCAAGCCTAATATATTATATTATATTATAAATTAGTATAATGAAAATTAAAAAAAAAATTTGTAAAAGGCTTTATTACTTGATCTGAGACGTGCTGAAAATTAATTTGTCAGCATGTGTACTAATTAGATAGGATCGAGGTAGGTAATGTTTAAGTTGAGTTAATTATTTCTTAATGCCAGGCTTTCGAGTGGGCCGTTCCATACTTGTCGATGATTTCCCATTATCTTTCTATTAATTAATATCGTTCATTTATTGAAACTTGTTCGGCAAAACAGATTCGCTTCATATATACTTTACAAACAAAATAAAGACGATATTTGATGTTATATATTGTCTCATTAGAAAATGATTTTCAGTGAAGATATCTTAATTAAGTGGGCCTCAAAAACAAAAAACTGATAAGTATTATACCCTTGCTTAGTGATCATAGCATGCATACATTAATATCTTCTGCAAGATCATCTTGCAAATACACGTTGAAATTATTAATATGCAAATTGGGGATTATAAGACATTAATTTTTGTGTCGCAGCATGCTGCATTATACACTATATAGTTTAATATAGAAATTATTCTAATGTGCAACCAATAAGCGATTTAAATAAAAAACAAAAAACAAATTAATTAGCAAACAAGCTCACACGTCATCTCATGACTTGCTTCTTGTAAACGTGAATATATTATATAGAGACATGCTAAATATAATTTTGGGTGTTCAAATTTCCCTGATCACCATATATATATATACATATATATATATATATATATTTAGAAAAAAGTAGGATTCATTATTAAAAATAGATTTTTTCATGTAGATCAGATATCAAATTTATTTTATTTTTTAAAAGAAGTGTGTGAAGTTTATACATACACCTTAAGACTGTACAAATCATTTTTCATATATTGGTGATCTGTCACCAATCACATGGAGTTAGTAAAAGTTTTTTAAGTAAAATTTAACATTTTCCATCTGTTTTTCCATAACTTAACTCATATTAGATATTATCTTAATTAATGAGCATAAAAATAGCCATTTATGTCCTGCTCATCTAAGAGGTACGTTTAAATGACAACTTCAAAGTAGTTTAAATGCCACATCATAAAGAATTAGTAGTTTTTAAAAAGAGTTCGATTTTTTTTTTTTTTTTTATATCACTCCTTACGTACATCATGAAGAAGAAGTTGATCATTTTCCCAAAATATAAATCAAAAGGCTTAATACATGTCAAGGAAGTGCCATAAAGCAATGAGACATTTAAGATAATATAACTTCAGACTGCTCTTACAAAGCAAACATCCATGCAATGAGTGTTGTTCTGATCATTAAATTTTCTGTACGTGCCGTCTCATACTGCTTTATATATAGGAGTATTTATAGCCGTTTTATAAAATGCAGGGGCAGTATAACTTAAAATTCTCAAAATAGATAGTCCCAATTAATGAATTAACAAATTAAAGTCACTGGTAACCGTTAGTGCTTGATGAAAAAGATTGGGATACAATATATAACAGATGTATGCATGTTCTTAAAAAAAAGGGATAATGCTCAACACCTGAAGGTTAGTTTAGAGAGAATTTCCTTCCTCTTAAAACTGTGTCAGTTTTAAGCTCGAATATCACATTAACGGGAGCAACACATCTGTACAAAATCTAAACCAAAGAAACTAAGAATCTTAACATAATGCATGCAGGTAGGGAAGGTTTACGTGCTGTGAAATTTCTAAGGTTTGAACGATTTATTAATGTCTTTTCTTCTTCTTTTTTCTGTGGAGCTTCGCGCTAGCGACAAGTCTGAGAAGGTTGGAAAATGAAAATTATATATATATGGAAGTTAGCAGGATCGAAAGAGTAGTGCTTTAAGAGTGGTATATAGGTTTACGCGTTGAATTTTTCAAGCTTTGGACTTTTTTCGTTCTTAATTTTTTTTTTTTCCGAAGATATATAGAATAATTAATCTGAGAAGGTTGGATTATGGTTGAAAATTAAAATTACATATATATAGGGAATTGGAATCAAAAGAATCAGTCTTGCGAATGCAGAGAATTGATTACTTTTACAAGGAAACAGCCAAAAATGATGTTTGCAAAAATAGATATATAAATTAGAAGTCAAATAGATCAAGCTAGTTGTTTCTATCGGCCTGCATTTTGCGCATGCATGAGTCAGCTTGTAGCTAGAGGTTTACGGAAATTACGAACTCCACTTTTCCATATGCTTCTGATCAACTCCACAAATAAATAGTAGTACTTGTGATTCATATATCGTACTTGTTCAGGAGACTCCTTTCAGTGAGGCCATGGCAGAGAGAAGAGATCAACCAATGATCCATGGGCTAATTATATATCATGCACCAAAAAACTGCACATAAAGCTATCCTATAACTAAGCATGTTAAGAATGCAAGGGATGGGCATCGTACATGGAAGCTAGTGTTGCTAATTATATAATATAGGTTATATAATTAATTAGAATTAGAATTAAGCTCGATCCTTCTTTCTCTAAGCTAGAGGGTTCTTGCATGCATGGGATCAAGACACCTTTCTAGCATGTTTTTGGCGTAAATCAAATATGAATTAGGTGGTCGAGTAGTAGTGAGCTGTACCTTAATTTTTGTTGGAAAACCAGTACTTGAAAAGAAAGATCATCTGCTTCATGATCATATCTTAGGTTTCAACGAATTAAGGGAAGCTGCCATCGTGCTGGGATAGTATTAATTTTAGCAAAGATATATAATTTCCTGCGCGTCAGATCATTTTTCAATTGTTTTGGGATTTTTTTATATATGAAAAGTCGAGATGACATATCTCTGATCTCTCCATTGGAGGGTGTGACACCAGGTCGTCGATCGAAGTTATATAATTCTCAACTTCATAATATCCATACGTCATTGCACAAGTTTTTTTTCTTAGGTGATGCAGATTGAAGCCCTTTATGCTCCTTTAACAAATTAGTATACAGCATTTGACTTATATATATGACGTTTTACTAAAATTAGAATGCTCTTTATATGATTCATCACCATCATGATCATGATTCTCTTATAATTTGAAGGGATTGAGAGAGAGAGATAGAGAGACGCTTTCCTAAATTAAGGCCCAATCCGGTGTTGGTATCATGTGTTAGCAATTAGTCCTGTACCCTGGTTACTTGTTTCTAGATATATTGTCACTAAATTAAAGTAGTCATCTGTTATTTTTAACTAAATTAGATACTTTGTACTAATTACATGTAAACAAAATGTTTTGACACGACAACAGTACCCAACAATACTAATAACTAATGGCATATCTTAGGTAAACCAATATATGAGTATTAACAAACAGATAAACAAATAGTAAAGTGTATATGTATCATGCATGTCATAGAACATGCTCAGATCTTTAATTTTTTTTTTTTTTTTTTTCAAATATGTGGGATTTACGTGGAGGACTATGTTTTGTTTATGTGTGAGGATGGATGATGCGATGCAAGCTAGGACATGTATATTTAAGTATATAGATCATCAGGTTGGCTGCCCCCATCCAACCACTTTTTCCTTCCTGCAAGGGTACTCTGAGTTCTTCATGAGTAAGGTGCAAATTAAAATAAGTTGCTTAGACAAGAGAGGAGATATTTAAAAAGATAGAAACAATATATATAATCTCTTCGTAGTAGTCGTTATATATGGGTTCAGATCCTTTCAGTCAAGAGTGACAACAGCGACAAAAACAATAGCGATAACAAGAAAAGACAGGAAAAAAGAAGATTATTAATATATAAAAGAAGGTTTTTTTGTCAAAATCAAGATATATATACTAGAATAGCAAATACTAATTGGATTGAAGAATATAAAATGGCCATCAAAATCATTTATAAACACGAATATTATCTACGTACACATGATCCTTGTGTGGCCCGAGATGTTTTTATAATTGTTTGAAATGATTGTTTAGAGTGATTTTTGGAAGCTATAGGATATATATATATATATATATAGAATGACTTGAACAGATCATCGTTAATTGAGATGAGCAACAGTGTCTCTGAAACCTTGGCTTCTACCGAGAGACCACCTCATAGGTAGCTCAATTTTCTCCCAACACCACTACACATCAAGGGGAAGTCAGTCGAAATAACATCAAACTATCCTATGGCCCTATAAACTAAAGAGCAATGGCATTTCTCAGCCACACAATATCTGTTTCAAGTAGCTTAGGAGGAATAAATTCCATCAAAAAGATGCAGTGAGGTATTTTATTATTATATCACCCATCATCCTTATTGAATGCATCCATCAAAACTAGACACTAAACCAAGGGGCGGATACCTAAGCAGCAAGCAAAAGTAGGAAAAACTTCATTAACAAAGCAAGGACAAGAGGAGGATCAATCTCCACAATGAGACCATGCGGTAGGTTGCTAAAGAGACTACATCGAATAAGCAGAAACTGCCTGATACACCACCATACATGCTACATATATCTCGTCTTTTGTGCCCTAATTTTACATTCCATTTTACAATGTAGGATAATAAGTTACATAAGAAAATTTGTTCGAAATCTTAAAGGGCGTTGTTGTAACTCATTCTACTCAAGAAAAAAAAAAAATCCGTTGGACTCTTATATTGCAGTAAATATGACTCCAAGAACGCACTACGGAAACCTGATTTGAACAAGAATTCTCATGCTAAAGTAAAACACATCAACAGATATTCCAAATAACCGGGCCCTAGCAGTCCATGCAATTAAATCAAGATATGAACTTCCAGAGAACTGTCAGCAGAGGTGTCAGGATGTGAGCTCTATTAATCCAAGCTGCATTCATTTAGTGATCATATTGAACTGGAATCTAGAGAGCTGCTGAGGAATGGTGGATATAACTGGTCCATATCGCTGCAACCATGTAAGTGACATGCATTACAAAAGTGATGACAAATATGAATTAAGATTGAAGGTGATAGTTTTAACCAAAACGAATAACAAATTGAAATGACAGAGCGAAGGGATCATGTGTGCCATTTTGATTAGTGAGAGTGCAGAGTAGGTGGGAACATATGAATAAAAAAGATTAATTTTCCATGGACTGTTGAAATAAACATAGTTTGATGGTAGACCACATGGGCATTGTAAAACTCCAGATTTATATGAGGGCATGGTAAAAGGGATTCCCAGATTGTCTTGGGAGAGGTTTTTACAGTAAAATGATCTCAAGGGGCCAACTATTACATTTTTTATTTCATTTTATTTTTGGGCCAACTATAACATTAATTAATCATTTGGAGTTAAACTCAGATGTGGCCTGAACATTTGTCATTACAAATGATATCAAGCCAATCCTAGGACTTGAGCTATGCAACATATAATTGAATGACCTGATGAGGACATTTGAGATTTAAGAGAGAGAAATTGCAACAACTTGAATTTAATATGAGGGTGCTGAATGGAATCACACATTGTTTGGGAGAGAAAGATCTTTGTTATTTGTAATGACTTCAAAAGGGATTTAATTGTAATACTGACTAGTCATTTTAGAGTATAAATAGTTGCAATTATCCCAACTTGTCGAGTTGAAGGCAGCAATAGCTTTCTTGTCTACGAAAATAGACTTGCTTTCAGCTGGAGGCAACAGTGTTGTAAGAAACAAGACTAAGATAGGCCCGAATTCTTTAAACTCAAATAAAGGAAAACAGAAAATCGGATTCGGCCCCTGCCTAAAACCATATCCAAGAGAGTATGGCAGGTCAAAAGGAAATTTGGATTATTTGAAGTTGGTTCTACGTCGGGTATCAGCGTAGAGAGATCAGTAATGGAATGTCATTTGCCTCAGGTAACACAGGATAGACCCAAGGCCGACTCTTTTATTAGGCAAGTTAGGCAATTGCCTAAGGCCCCTAATGGAAGAAGGCCCAAAATATATATATCTATATATATAAAGTAGAATTTTTTTAAAAAAATTATATATCCAATAAAAAACTTTAATTAACTCAATGAGAATGAGAATATAAATAAGATCAAATAGATATTATATCATTATTAGTTTTTACAAGTATCACATATAATAATTATTTTACCTATTCTCCTTCTAAAAATACACTTCTCTTTTGTCATTATTAGTTTAATATATGATTAATGTGAAAATTATAAATAGCAAAATTTAATTTTCCAGTGTTCATAAAATGTTTTTGTATAATCCTTTGAAGAGGCAAGGGCTCATTTTTTTTCAAATGTGTAAGTTGCTTATAGAACTTTATCGACAATAATGATTATAATTGTGTCTTAAGAGTCTAAAGTACTTATAAAACTAGATTTGATAAAATTCTCTCTAAATCAAAAATTTCCTAATAAAGATTAAAGTCAGTTATTAATTGAAAATGTGGTATAAAATCATAATTAATAATTTTACTTTACAAAATGATAGGAATTCTTTTTAAATAAAAATATAATATAAAAATAAAAATAAATTTATTTAATTTTACTTTAAAAAAAAAAAAAAGGCCTCACTCAGAATTTTAGCCTTAGGCCTCGGAACGTATTGAGCCGGCCTTGGATAGACCGATAGTCGGTATTACACCCTTGGTCCCTGAAGAAACTATGGTTCCCTCGTCGGAGTTGAAGGAAAATAGTGTACTGCCGAGGTTTAAAGGAGATGTAGGATCTGCTGAAGTTGCACATAAAGGGTCACCAGAGATGAAGGGACTTGCTGTCATCCCAGAATCTCCAATGGGGACACTGATACCATTGGAGAGAACCAATGGAGTTGCTGAGGAGGTACAAGATTAGAATATGGGTTTGGCATTGGTGCCTTGTGTAGAGGAATGTCTAGAGTCAGGAGTGCAGTTGGATACTGTGTCTAGGGATAATGTTGCGCCCCTGGTCTCTCTTCCTCTAATAGCGGATTGAATTCTGCCTAAAGTTAACGAAATTCAGCAATTCGTGGAAATTTCACATGGAGGATGTGAAGACCAATTTAAAGAACTAATTACTGCAATAGAGGCAAGCCACGCACTTGAAACCAAATTAAGTTTCAAGAAAAGCAGAGAGTTACAGTGTCTTTCTTGGGCAATCAACTACAACGCTAAGGGTGGTAGCTCAACTAGAGGTAAGTCTAAAGGGAGGGCATTGTGAATACGGGAAACAAAGGGTTGGGGTTGGGTTTTCGGGTAGAGTTTTAGTTCTACGGGAAACAAGGGGTTGGGGTCGGGCTTGGTGTATTTTGGGTTGTTTTCAAGGGCTTTTTGGTAATTAGGGGCTTTCTAATATGGGCAAGGTATTTTCTTGTATACATTCAGTGTACTTGATTATTCCTATTGATATATATATATAACATTTTTACTAATAAAAAAAAAAATTCCCCTCCCCATTAAATATAATCACTTTAGCTTAAAAGACAGTTTTGCCTTAAAAGGTTTAGATTGTGGCAAACCTGGCATTTTGACCTTAAAAGAGTTGAGTTTATAACAAACACTAGTCAAATGTAAAATCAAGTGGGATGTGAGATTTTTATTTTTTCTTCTTGATAAATAGGATATGAGAAAACTACCATAGGATTCCCATACCTGAACGTTATCATAGAGTTCAAACAATGGAACAGCAAGAAGTTTCAAATTTTTTGGGACCGCAAAGTACTCCCTCTCAGACAAGTGAACAACATAAAGCTTTTTACACTCCTGCATTAACAATGTGGGAAAGAATGAGAAAAGCACAGTTAAATAGAGGCCCAGAAACCTGCCCCATTAGAGAGAGAGGAGGATCATGTATTTGCCAATGAAGCCAACAACACGAAAGCAATCATCAATTTGGCTTTCAACTGTATTTTACCTTGGGTTTTGTTATGTGGGGAGGGCAATATGGATACATTATGGTTTCAAAGTTTGGCCTCCACCAGGTAGCCACACACTCACCTATCTGCAAAAATATGCCAAGGAGCAACAATAAGCATTAACAAATATAAAAACTGCAGTGCTGGTGTTAGGTCACATAAAGGTTAGGAAATATGGCCTTCAACTTCTACCCAATAACCATATTTCCAAGCAGATATGGCCTCCTAGTAAATTAGAAGAAGGCTATTCAAAACCAAGAAGCAAAGCCATTACCATCCAGCAAAAATAGTGATTCTGTCTGTCCACTAACTTTTCTTCTTTTAGCACCCCACCCTCTTTCTATTGATAATATTCATATTTTTACAATGCCCAGATCAGTTCCCAGTATCTCCTTTGAGGCTTTGAGCATAATCAGAGAAACAACAGAACAGATAATAATACCTGCCAGTCTGGCACAAGAGCAGGTACAGTAGCACCAAGCTTGCTGGTCAGCTTTCTTTTCAAGCCCTCAATTTCTGCCACAAAAATTAAACAGAAAATGAAAACAAATTGACACTGAGGAAGGGGGAAGAAGCAAGAGAGGAAACTACATATACTGTGCCAATTATGAAAATAAAATGGAAAAACCATACCATTCTCTCCGGACTTCAGACGACCACCAGGGAGTTTACAGAAAGTATTCCCAATTTGAAGAAGAAGTATGTGAGGATGATTATGTTCCTGTACCTGCAAAATAAATCCAGTCATAGATTGAGCTAAGGGAATGTAAAAATATCTGGACATGTAGAACAAAGTAGTTTCTTTCCAATTTTTGTCCACCCTAGCAATACCATGAACATTGAGGGGAGCAGTATATTGGGCATAAACAAAAGCAACAAAACAAAAATATGGTTTTTTTTTTTTTTTTTTTTTTTTTATAAGTAAAAATATGATAGAACTGTCTCAGACTCAAACATGACAATTCATTGCCATTTTATATCTGTGATTCTTTTGATAGGTAAACTAAGTTCTATTGATAATAAAGCATAGGCATAGTCCAACTACACGGGACATATACATGGAAGTCATGAAAGCTTAGTCTATTAAAAATCTATAGCTAGCACCCGAAAGGATAAAGTGTTGAAAAAGAGGTGTTTGAGTTCATCCAATGTCCTTTCCCGATCTACAAAATTCCAACCATTTTTTTGATAAGTAAAATTCCAACCATTGCCATTGTCATTGCCATGTTATACCCGTAGTCTTTTTTTTATCGGTAAACAAAAACTTTATTGATTAATCTGTGATCTTACTAGAGGTAGAATAAGGAATCACATTTTCTGACAAAATCTGTATTCCTCATTTAATAATGCAGAAAGCATCCAATTCAAAGATCATATATAACTGGAATACCAAACACTGTTTCTTTCTGTTTTTTTTTTTTTCTTTTTTTTTCTTCTTTTTTTCTTTTTTTTCTTTTTTTGGTTCAATAACTGCAAGAATCAATGAGTAAGCTACTATTTCGAACAGGGGCAAATAACTAGAAGGCAAGCATATGATAATTTTGGTTAAGCTTATATAATTATATTGAGAGCTGAGGAGGAACTTCTATAGTAGACCCAATTTGTTCACACACACAAACACGTGTGTAGATAGGAGGTTACTAGCCAATGTAATCCTATTGAAGTGCATCCTGGAAGGGTTGGTTTAGATACAATCCTACCCTCAAGCATTTTTTGCATGAAGAGACCTCCTGTTTCAAGACTCAAA
Organism: Juglans microcarpa x Juglans regia; assembly: GCF_004785595.1. NCBI lineage: Eukaryota > Viridiplantae > Streptophyta > Magnoliopsida > Fagales > Juglandaceae > Juglans > Juglans microcarpa x Juglans regia. Next base: position 9,497,295 of record NC_054596.1, on the reverse strand, counting down.
TCTGTATACACATCCTCAGTCTTTCACTTGTGTGTGAGCATGTGCGCGGCCAAATCTAAGTACATGCTCGTGTGCAGACTACACTAACACAGAAATGAAACCCAAGAGCTATAGCATCATGCAAACGATATAAGAGGGTCAAATCTGGTCAATTATCCACCTTTTCTCCTCACAAAAAGGGTTAAATGCAAGAAATACAGTAAGAATAATGGGATTGAGTAGTACATTAAGTGAACAAGCAATAGGACTTTAGAACTTTTATTTGGCTTACAAGAGAAAATTGGCACGTACAAAAAAATAAATGAAAAAAAAAATTATTGGTCCCTCAACATGCCATTGAGTATTCTAACATTTCAAAGAAACAAATCAATACTGGCATCAAATCCTAGGCATAGTCAACAACATTGTCTGGTGCTCTAAGGAAGTAAGAGGGACGCATGGTGCGGGCTTATGGAAATTTATTAGGAAGGGTTGGCAAGGTTTTGAAAGTCACATACGATTTGTGGTGGGAGATGGTTCCAGAATCAGGTTTTGGCATGATGTTTGGTGTGGAAAGTGTGCTTTATACAGGGCATTTCCAGCACTCTATAGTATTGCAGCTAACAGAGAGGCCTCTGCTGCAGATATGAGGGTATTTTCCCATGGATCTTATCAGTGGAATATCCTTTTTAATAGAAATATTCATGATTGGGAACTGCAGGCTGTATCTGATTTCCTCATGTTGCTCTATTCTATGGAAAATATTACGACTCAAGAGGATAGGTTGCAATGGAGGGATAATGGTAGTAAAAAATGTACAGTCACGACCTACTACAAGATTTTGTCAACCCAAGGCCATGTTTCATTTCCATGGAAGAGGATTTCGAGATCACGGGTGCCTACTAAGGTAGCTTTCTTCGTTTGGACTGCAGCCCTTGGGAAGATCTTGACTACGGACAATCTGAGGAAGAGGGGAATCATAGTGATGGATTGGTGCTATTTGTGCAAAAAAAGGGAGAATCTGTAGATCACTTACTTTTGCATTGTGAGGTCACGAGGGGGTTATGGAATGAGATCTTTCGAAGAATGGATATTGCTTGGGTAATGCCTCTGCGGGTGGTGGATTTATTGGCATGTTGGAGGGAGCTTCAAGGCTGTCCTCAAGTGGCGGCAGTGTGGAAGATGATCCCGTTGTGTATCATGTGGTGCACATGGTCCGAGAGGAATGAGAGATGTTTTGAGGATAGGGAACGTACAATGGAGGAGTTTCAAAATTTTTTTATGCACACTTTAATGTTATGGTTTTCAGCCATTGTACTTGATGGAAACAATGTCCATGACTTTCTTTCCTTAGCTAGAATGTAATTAGGTGGTTTCTCTTGTATACTTCCTGTGTACACGGGCTATGCCTATTCCATTCGTATGAATAAAATTTTTATTACTTATCAAAAAAAAAGTTATAAGTAGCATTGAACGCAAAGTTTCAACATTAATTAAGTTTTTATTTTTTTTTATAAGTAACACTAATTAAGCTTTTATTGTGAAGAGCAAGTCTAATATCAACACATGTATGTAGAATTTTGGGTTTTTGAGTATGTGCATGTGGTGGATGCATATAAAATTAATGAAAGACATTTTGAAAAACGTATAAATAAATTGCTTTAGCTTTGAGGTGAACAATAACTAGGCCTATGAGGTCACCATGAGTTTCATCTTGGACAAGTATGGTATTTAAAGACTTTTAGTATATGCTTCTTAGTCTTCAAAAATTTTATGCCTTCTTTTTTGGAGATCGGAGAGAAACCCACTGACTTTTTTGTGGGACGGGTAAACCTAGATACCCTATGCCTTCTTTTACACATTAAATCTCACTCTAGATTTTTTTTATAGGTAAACAAGAATTTTGTTGATGAGAATGATAAGCATAGCCTAAGTACACAGGACATGTACAAGAACTACACCTAGGCATAACTAACAACTAATACTATTTTTCACACTAGAATTAAAGCTGCATAAGAGGTAAAATGGGGGAAATGCAATTAGCCCATCTCTCTCTAAGACATGTATCGAAAAATGACAGAGAATATCACATGACAAAGTTAAATTTTCACAACATCATAACCCATGGCAGCTAAATCAACGAACATACCAGTAAAATCCCTTCGACACTTGTCCTCATTCCCTCCTTCATATAGCTGAAACCAATAATCATAACCAGGGATCACATTCACCCGCCTTCAGTCAGGAAGTTCGATACAAATTTCCATAAACATAAGCATTCAAAACTTCGACACTAATTTCGTTGTTTCATGATACAAAACTTCTATTTCAGCGTTTGGACCAGTTTGCAAAGACATATTTCAGCATTATCGAATATTTCAAAGATTCTAGAATAAAAAATCGTATTTGAAATCGAGTTTTCTTCGTTTGTTCATTTAGATTTTACAATTCGTTTATTTCCTGAGAACATTCGAGGAAGAAAATAAAAAAGTTAGGTTTCCGATTCTAGCTCCAACCAATTTTCGTCTCATCTCATCATTACATCTTTTTCAAATCATCATCCAAAATATAATAAACAATTCAACTTTTTCAAATCTGATTTCAATTTTCTCAAATCTCAAAACAATAATAATATTAAAAAAAAAAATTCAAACTTTCATCTAAAACCAAAAATTCTCATCCCACCCCCCAAACCAGCCAGCCTCCTTAAATAAATTTTTTTTCTTTTTATCTCAAGAAACCAAAACTGAAAGCAAACGCTGAAAGAGTGAAAAATCTTTCTCTAGTTTCTTTTTTTTTTCCTTCATTTTATGAAAATTCTTGCCAACCAAACAGAGGAGCTGAGGTTTTTCTAGGGTTTAACAAATTGAGAGAGAGAGAGAGAGAGATAAAATAAATTACTTGACTTTCATGCGAGCAAGGCGATCGGCAACGGAAGTGTCCTTCTCCATCTTCGGCTCTTTCGTCCCGAAGGTGTAGCTTGAAAGTGGATACGTGTCCACCACCGATGACGTCACCATCTCTCCCTTTCTACAGGGATACAAGGAGTGGCAAAAACCCAAAACAGATATTGAACGGGATGATTCAAAGTTCTAACCCTGCCCTGCAGGATGCAGCCACCTGCAGTCTATATATATTTTGGGGGCGGCTACTATGCCGCCCCATTTTGACCGCTGGCATACCGCCCAGCGTTAATTTTTTTTTTTTTTTTTTTCTTTTCACATTTTTTTAACATATTTAAATATATTTAAAAAATAAAAAAATACACCAATACACTTAAAATCACTTCCTTAACCACTAAGTAAAAAATAATAAAATAAAAAAATAAATTTTGACTAGAGGTCAAATAGAGGTGTCAAATTAGGGAGGCAAAGTAGACTTTCTCATATATTTTATATTTTTAAAGAGCACGGTTATACATAAATCGTACTCTCTGCACATCTTACATGTTTGATGTTTTGTTTTTTATTCATTCCTCAATACGGTGTGTTGTGGCTACAGCGATTGATGTAAATAATTTTTCATTTTTAAAAACTAATTCTTTAAAATACTGTACATTGAAAAAAGCTAGTCTGAGTACATAAAAACATCTCATCTAATTTCATAATTATTTTTTAAAATTTTTACACAAAATATAATAAACAACTTAACTTTTTCAAATTTTAAAATAAAAATAATATTAAAAATTTATATTCTAATAATATTTTATTTAACTTTTAACAAAATATCATATTTTATTTCATTCGAACTGTGTAACCCGAGCTTTTACCCTCGGGCACTCCCAAGTTCCAATGATTTGTTCTTTAAAATACATTATTAAAATCTACTTTTTTTCAATTTATCCATTTATTTTTTATATCAATGAGATATTATTTTTTTAATACTTTTATTGATTTCAAATATTTCTTCTAACTCTTGATAGTTTGCAATATCTCTATTTTTTTTATATTTATAATATCTTCTCATATTTAATGACTAATGTGATATAATTTCATTCTATACACAAAATAAATATATATTAGTCGAACAAAATCAATAAATAAAATCAAAAGATGAAAAAATAAGATTATATTATAAGAATATTCTTAATAGATTTTTGGGTATACGATGAGAAACTAGAATATAAAGTGAAAATATAAAAGAATAAAGAGAAATGAGGATGGAAAGAGAGATAATAAAAGAGAGAAAACCTTCAGACCAGTAGGGTGATATTCCCTACTTTACACCGGCCAATAAAATCTCAACATATACGAGACTTACGCATCTTATAGTGTGATCTAGTTTATTAAATCATTTCTCTCTTATCTCACAGCGCCTCTATCCCCTAGAACAAACTCATCTCTCTTCTCTTTTGACAATATCTTCTGAAGCTCTTCTACTGAACTTCAAAACAGCAGCAATGCCCCCTTCCACTTTTTTCAAGCTAATCATTTATTGATTTGGATCTGGTAAACTGGTAAATATTCATATTTATTGCTAAACAACTTACATTATTCTATAGCTTTTTCATTAATCAAATGGAACTAGTTACATTTTTAACAGAGAAATATCACACATGTAAGTGGCTCAACCGGTAAAGGAAAAAATGAATACTCAAGAATCAAGAACGGATAAATATCATATTAAATACAAAATATCTCTCTATAAAGAATACTCAAAATCTCTTTCGCTCAACCCATTAGAAAAAACAAGAAAAAAAAAAGAATAGAACAAAACAGAAAAGTCTTTGTCTACATGCCTTTAAGTAGCTTTCCCTAATCCTCATAAAAAATAAAATTAAAAAAAGAAAAATTGGGTTGTGTTTCAAACTACTGAGAGAACTCATGAGCTTGAACAAAAGTGTCCAGCCTCACCTACTTATATCTTTCTTCAATGGAAGAACCACTTTGATGGAAATTTTGGATAATACAGCATCAAATGGCTACATGAAGACAGGAGTATTAAGGGCTTGAGAGAGAGAAAGAAACAATCGGAGGAGAGAGAGGGAGAGAGAGAGAGGGGTTTCGAAGGAGAAAGTATTTAAAAGGAGAGAGAGAGAGTATTTTAGAGAGAGAGCGACGGAGTAGGGAAAGAGAGAGGGGAAGAAATGACAAAAATAAAAATATTTAATCAACTGCATAAGGGTGTATTGTCTATTTTACTACAACCCATACGTTACAGCTCCTCATTTGTGTGTAAAAGTGGGTATTTCACCCGACCGGTTGGTAGTGTCTCCCAATAAAAAAAGTTTTAGATGATAAATAGTACCATTACATGTAGCAAGTTTATTGCAGATAAATGAAAAATAGATATGGGATATGTAATTCATTGGACATTCATTTTGGACAAATATTTACACTTTTAGAATGAAACATGTATTTTACATAACTCATTAAGAATACTAGCTCTTTTATTATCATAACAAAAAGAAGTGTTACAGACCTAAATATATCTCATAAAAATAAATCTACAAATTGAAATAACTTTATATGATACGATAAGTCTACTTTATAATAAAAATAGTCTTATAATCTAACGTACCACACCAAGTCACGTAAGTTTGTTAATTTATTTTTGTAAAATCTCTTTATGGTTAAAGTATTTTTCTTATAACAAATATTGAAAAATTGCAAGAGATTTACATAACGTGAAAAATTCACACCCCAAACTTGTATCTTGTAACCGATAGTTTATCCGTAAATATTTTATTTGTAGAAAAAAAATAATATATATATAATTCTTTAAATTATTTTTATATCATTTATCTATGAAGATTTATGTGATGTTAACTTATTGAATAATTATTAATTATTTGTTATTTATTATTTATCAATCATGAAATTATTAAAATATGAAAAGTAAAAAATAATGAATAACATTAATTAACCAAAAAAATAACTCTCATTAATGTCCGAAACATATCTAAACATGGAGCCCACAAACAGCAGTTGCCGCCCGCCCACCATCATGAAATTTGAACACCCACGAGCAAACAATCCAATTTCCTGACAAAATCATATTAAATATATGAGAAAAAAGTAGCCACACACTTATAAAAATGAGAAATATGATATTTTTATTTTAAATTTGATCATTTTTAATGATAGTAGTTTTTTTTTTTTTGAACCATTTAATAATAGTAGTTGATATGTTATAATCTATTTAAGGTGAGTTTTTCTTTATTGACTTATAGTTATAGACCCATTTAAGACGTGCCGGACAATCAATGTAATTTGAACACAACAAAAGGACTACTCAAAGGCCAACTGTTGAATCTAAGTATGGAATATGAGGAAAATTGCAAAAGAAATGGTGATGAGTCATAATGATGGAGAGACGGATCAGAGACATTATCAATGAGAAGTTTTTTTACCACAAAAAGATAAATAAAAAGTAACGGATATAAGTCTTTATCCTTTTTACTTATATCTATAAAGACTCGAATTTAAAATAATTCCTTATGCAAACAAACAAAAAAAAATCTTTATCTGTCCGAAGACTCCAAACCAGTGTTTTAAATTTCGTATTGTATCGGTCGGTACGGTCTAAATTTTCTGTACGGCCGCTTGGCCGGTACAGGTATCCTATATGTTTCGTACTGGCCAGTATGACCCAATTTCGGCCTGTACCGACCTATATTTCGACCTTCAAATTTTTTTTTTTATTTTTTCAAACTACAAACTTATTTTTTAACCCCCAATTCAGATTAGGCTATTTATAATATATATATATGTGTATATTTATATATAATTTATTCATATATAGACTATTATTTTAGAATTTAATTTTTATATATATTTATATATATAATTTATTCATATATCGACTATCTCGAAGCGGCACACAAAATTGTATCGGTACTGAAATATTTCATTCCAGTATCTTGACCGGTACGGCTTCCGGTACGGTATTCAAAACATTGCTCCAAACTACTAAAACGCATCCCTTCTATGATAACGGATCAAATTTTTAAACATTATCCCGATTTATTTAGATAACGGATTATGTCGTGTGATTTGTTTTGACCCGTTTAATAATTAATTAAAAATAAATAAACATAAAACGATTTATTTAAACTCATTTCATGTAAATGGGTTGAACTAACATGCATAACTCATTTGATCTTATTAATATAATTTCATATAAAAGTTAAAAATTCATATTTATTAGTATCACAATATTTTTAAAAAATAAGATTACCTATTAATAAAAAATATCAATATTTTTCAAATTATAACATATAATAAAATTGATATTACAAACCTTAAAATAACAAATATGAGCATATATACAAAATTACAATCTCAACAATGAAAAGTCATACTGAGAAATATCAACAAATTTATAGAGATTGGCTCAAGTGGTAAATGCCTTCTTGGTGATATGCTCCCTCCAAGGTCTAAGGTTCGAATCTCACTAAGTGCCTTTGCAAAAAACTCCTTACCAAGGATGTGCACTCTCAAGATTAATTAGGACGTTTGTTCTTGGATAGCTGATGTCAATAAAAAAAGGGAGAAAAATATCAAAATTACAACTCAATAATAATAGAATTGTAATTTTAAAATAAAATCTAAATAGATCAAAACGGTTTGATTTCTAATTAAGCTGATTGACCGGTTTATAAACTGTATCTTAATCTAAATTTGTTAAAATTAAACTTAAATACGATAATTTCGTATCGTGTATCGAAAACCAAAAACATGAATATATTGTTTTGTAAAACATTTCCGAAACAGACACTGCCCTCGGCCCCTCGTATTAAAGCGAGGAAAAACTCATAATACTACGTAATGCTCCTTAAATTTATATATGCTGTTGAGACAGTTACTGAAATCCCGGGGTGTATTTCAATCCTTCTTTCATTTGTAAGTTGGGTTAAATAATTGGAAAATAATTTACACATATTATTTTTATAATATTTTACATAATATTTTAAATCAAGAGTATTTTTATAAAATATTTTATAATATTATTATGTAATATAGTATATAATGTATTATATATATATATATATCATTATTCTAAATAATTAGGTATCGTCCATCTCGACCTACCCCATGACCTGTACCTTTGAGTCGAGATTGCAAAAACAAAAGAAACAAAAAAATCCGTAACATTTGCAGAAATCAAGGAAAGGAAAAGGTACGTTTTGAAGTTCTAAACAGAAGGTACAATAAAAAGTTCTAAGACTAGATATTAATATTTTATCAGTTATTATTTATTATCTCATATTTTATATTTTATAAAAAATATTTATATATTTTATAAAAAATATTTTCACATTTTATAAAAAATTATAAATATAGAGTGTATGATATTAATAGTGATTGATTTATAATAAATCTCAATTGAAAAATATGAGGGAGAAAATAAGTTATCGAGCTTGCTACGTACCTACCTACACAGTTCTACCATGGGATCACGTCATTAGAAATAATCCAAGGCATAAATGTTTTGCCATACTAACCCGATGTAACAGGCCGGCCAGTTTGATTTGTCGGTAAATAAGCTCATAATAAACATAATTTCTCAAAGGAAAAAATACCATATATCTGCATTGCACTAATCTTTCATCCTAAGAAAGACCATCTATTCGCATTGCATAAGATTGATCTTTCGTCCTCTAAATAAGCTCATAAACAGATTTTTTTCAAAGGAAGAAAGATCATCTATCTATCCATACTACACATGATATGATTGATATTTTATCCTTCTTTTTCTTCAAATCCTGCATACAAAATTAATGCATGATCGCTGAGAACAAATATTTCAATCATGATTCAATTAATTAAAAATCTTTGACAATCTGATCTCCAATAGTTATTTGAGTACTGTATTTCCAATTAGCTAGGTCAAAGTAAGTTAATGTTCAGTATCTTCAAGAGATCAGAGTCGACTGAACCCTGCCGCCATACTCTTTTTCATCGTGCAAAGGGGCGTGACAACAATTTGTGCGTGCCTGCAAGTTGATAATCATGTTGTCACAAGTATAAAGTACATTGGATCATGAACATTTATCTCAAGTAGCAAAACAAAATACAAACAAGGCCACGTTTGCAAATAATAAAGGCATTCAATTAGCTTACAGCAGGTTGCCTTGCAAAAATATTAAGAGAGTCAAAACAATTTAAACTCGCCAAATCTCCCCTAAAGTATAAAATTACATGGGGCTTCAAGATAATGCACCATGCAGGTTTTAATTGCAAAACGTTTTGTTAGCAGATCAGATAACAGCTAGGTAAAGTGCATGCATGGCTTCTGTCTTTCTTTTTCTTCTCTCTTTGTGCTAATAAAGATATATGAATGCATATCATTTATGGGACAGACTAATTAAACCTGGCTTCCTTTTGCCCACAAAAACCTGCAGAACTCCATCTGATCCCCCTGCCACGAGTGTGCAGCTTTCGTCACCCACTTGCCTCCAACACACGCTACTGACGAACCCATACTCGCGCCCGGCTCTACTCACTGGCTCGAACCCATGCACCCATATAGGCTCGCCCCACCTCAAATCGTACACATAAACCTGGTTGTTCTCCGATCCGCAACCGAGTAACCCGCCATTCCTCCAAACTGATAACCCCACAAAGTTCCGGTTGTTCACGTGTCCCTTGTAGGTGCGAATCACACGGGAGTCGTTGATATTCCACAGCTTCAAACACCCATCCGTCCCGGCTGAGACGATCATTTGGGCATCCAGAAATCGAACGTAAGTTACGGTTTTACTGTGCCCGTCAAACACCACAACCGGATCCGCCATTCTTCTGATGTCGTACCCGTAAGCCTTCCGGTCCGCACATCCGACGGCGATTAATGCCCCAGCAACGGGATTGAATTCAACACAGCAGACGGGACTACGCCCCACGCTGGGCTGCACCGTACCCACGCATCTCCCACCTTCGCATCGTGGATCCCACATCTGCATGGTGCCGTCGTCCGACCCCGATGCCCCTATAACCGGATCACAATGCGAATAGTCCACGCTCCAGACTCGGCGGCCGCCATGCTCGTCCCGCTCAAATATGGGCATTCTTCTCTCGAGGTCATACTCCATGACCACCCCATCATAGTCTCCTGACCCCAAAACTCGTCCGCCGGAACCGGGTTTCCACCTCATGCTGCTAAGCTTAGCTGGGGTGCAGATGTAAAACTCACATGCACTGGCATGGTCTAACAAAGTGGAAGCGGTATTATTACGCTCACCTTGTGGCAGCAAAGACCGTAAACTGTAAATTCTGATCTTTCTCGCGATACCACCGGTGGCTACAAAGCTGTCAGACGGGTCAAACTCGATCACTCCGAGAGTGTCCGACACGGCTCCGGCTGTGCTAGAAGAGACAGTAGTGGAGAGATTGAATTCCCATTCACATATAGCTCTTATTTCTTCTTCTTCTTCTTTCTCTTCTTCTCTATCGTCCTCTATGCTTTCTTTTTCTTCTCCTAATTTTCTTTCTTGGGACGTTGGCTCTTCTTGGTCCTGCGGATGGAATTTTGTGGAGAAGTTTCTCATTGCCCATTCATATGGAGTGGTGGAGATGTTATCGGTGGTTTTGGGGGGCATTTGGACCAATGAAAGCGCTCCCGCCTATAAATTCTAGCTACCATATATATATATATATGTATGCCCTATAAATTAATGCCAAATATGAATAGTAGGTCAGTCATTTTTTTCCTACAAGCAATTAAGCTCAAGTCAAATACAATAATAATATGATCTGAAACTACGAATTAAACTGACAGTCTGTATATTTAATGCACGACATTACATTTTTTTTTCCCCTTTTTCTTCTTAATTTGTTTGCTTTATTTCTGCAAGAGGAAAGTTAAATAGCTAAAAATATTGGCCTTGTATATATATATGATATGTCCATAATATGATTAAGATCTATTATTAATGGCTAGATGCAAGTTAATTAAATAATTAATGGCTTGTATTAATAATAAGTCGATTAATTTTGTAAATATTGAAAAATACTATCGCATGGTCGCTAGGTAGGTGATGAAAGTAATTCGGATTGGTTTACTGGTGCATATATATGACGTAGCACTATCATGTGTCTGACTCTGAAAGCACCACGAAAAATCATGATCGATCCATACATGGATATCAATTCACTTGAAACAGTGCATTTCTTCCAATATAGGATGTAATTTCATTTTCTGATCATGATGTGCATCTACTTTCCCAAGGAAAATGGGGTATTAATATTTATGATATTTCATCACTTTAGTGGACCCGAAAAAATAATAATAATAATAATAATTCGTGGTATACTCTATATAATAACTTTTTGTACTTTATAGGATGGGGTTGTATTAAATGCATGTGGATGTATATCCAAAGTGGTGAAGGAGAAAAAACTGAACTGCTGGTTGCTTTTGTGCCTCATTTTATGCAAGGAATGATGTGGATACAAGCTCTTCTCTTATTTGTCTTACGTGGTCTAAGCCAAGCCTTTTGTCCCCTCAACTTTTCTCTCCTGCTCCCTTTGAAACACTTTATAATGATCGATCATATATATACAAAATTCTTCGTATATGCTATACATATATATATATATATATATATCTTTCATGAGCGCTCTTACACCACAAGTTTCCGCATTTCTGACACTATATTTTTTTTCCTGAAATTTATCTGATTGATCTGTCGCCTTTTTTTTTTTTTTTTGTTTTTTTTCTTTTCTTAGGCGACTAGACGTAGAAAGATAATGTGGCATTGCAATCTTTTACTTTTAACGAGGACAAAGGCAACGTAGGGGGTGCTAGAGTTGTGGAGTTTATCTTTGAATAACGATTTAGGTAAAAAATAAATAAATAAATAAATAAAAAATAAAAAGATATTTTCAGTTGTGAAATGCATAAACACTGCATTTTTTTTTTAAAAAAAATGAGTAAATACATGATACATATGATAAAAAATTAATTTTTTAATAATGGATCCCAACCTTTTTAAAAAAGATTGCACATGAACGCTTGTATACTTCACTATTATATTTAGCATTGCTCAATTAAAAATTAATAAAAAAAGTGATGTAAAAATTATTTGATAATTTTGTAAAATAATTTTATTGTCTTAATTGTAAACTCTTTGTTAACCAATTGAAGTGGTATCATTGTTGTCTATCTTTACATGCAAAAAGGCTTGAGAACTCTTAGACAATTCAAGATCTTTGCAATATGGCAAAGGATAAGAAACTCAATTTAGTCTTCATTACGGAGATCAAACTTAAAGCTGGAAGGTATGATAGTTTGAAGAGAAGGTTGAAGTGATGGATGTTTTATAGTTGAATCAACATGCAAAGGAGGAGTTTTGGCTTTACTCTGGAACACTATGGTGAAGATGGAAATAGTGAATTATTCTCAAAGACATATCAGTGCGCGGGTAATTGATGAAGAACTAAAGTTATGCTGGCTATTTACTAGATTCTATGGGCAGCCTAAAACAAGAAGAAGAAAAGAGGCATGGAAGCTACTATCTTTCCTAAAACCCATGAATTATCAGGGATTGTGTGTTGTAGGGGATTTCAATGAGATTCTAACAAATGATGAGAAAGAAATGAGAAGACCAAGGCCCGAAAGTCAAATAGTTATGTTCAGATATAGTCTTAAGAAAGGGGATTTGTATGATATAGGATAGAAGGGGGACAAGTATACATGGAGCAATATGCATGGGGATGAGACATTTACTAAAGAAAGATTGGACAGGATAGTAGCAAATCGGTTTGAACTTCGAAGTATACAATGAGGTTTGGGTGGAGGTGCTGGCTGCTAGAAGCTCTGACCACAAACCACTGCTAATTCATATAAGTCATGGAAGAGAAAGATGATGGAAAGGAAAAAAAAAGGATTTAAATATGAAGCAAGTTGTGCCCTTGAGGAGGGATGTGACATTATGTTAAATAAGGTGTGGAAGAAATAAGTGGTGAAGATGGAACCAATAAGGTGTGTGCAAGACCAATTGCATAGAAGCAAATAGGCTTTAAATTCTTGGAGCAGACAGTTAAATGGGGAGAAGGGGAAAGATACTAAGGAAAAAATAGCAACTTTTAAATAATTGCAATCTGTTGAAGGCAGGTACAACACAGAAGAAATAAGGAGGGTGCAAGAAGAGCTAAGTTCTCTGCTTGAAACAGAAGAAATGAAGTGGAGACAAAGGGCAAAGAGAAATTGGTGCAAGCTTGGAGATAGGAATACGAAATATTTCCATACTTGTGCTAATCAAAGGAGAAGGAGAAATACCATGATGGAAGTTTCTAATGATCAAAACAGAATTCTCAATAATATTGTGGATATTGAGGATTTATTTACTACAACAAAACCAACTCGAGAAGACATTGAGGAATGCTTAAAGAATGTGGAGCCATGGGTCACATCATAAATGAATGAAAGCATCTCAAATAATTTCACAAGACTGGAGGTAGAAGAGGCAATAAAGCAAATGGCTCCTCTAAAGTCTTCGGGTCTAGATGGTTTTGGGGCATGCTTCTATCAAAACCATTGGAGTATTATTGCAGATGAGGTGTGTCAAGCTGTCTTATCCTTCCTAAATGGTAATAGTATGCATCCCTTAGTAAACTATACATATCTTGCTTTCATTCTCAAATTCAAATGTCCTAAGCATGTTAGTGAGTATAGACTCATAAGTCTATGTAACGAATTATACAAGATAATGTCAAAAACAATTGCTAACAAATTCAATAAGGTGCTTTCAACAATCATCTCTCCTACACAAAGTGTCTTCTCACCCTTGGAGGCTGATTACTGATAACATCATTGTGGTTTATGAAGTGTTGAATTCTATGAAAACCAAGAAGAGAGGTAAAGCTGGGAGTAAGGCCATAAAACTTGATATGTCAAAGGCATACGATCTAATTGAGTGGATATACTTGGAAGCAGTGATTAAATGGATGGGATTTTGTGATAGATGGATAAATCTAATAATGAGTTGTGTAACTTCAATGTCTTACTTAGTTCTCATTAATGGTAAACCAGGAATGAAGTTTTTTCCCACGATGGGTCTAAGATAGGGAGACCCTTTGTCACTTTATCTATTCATATTATGTGTTGAAAAGCTTAGCTCCTTACTCAACAATTCTGAGCAGAAGAGTAACACTAGAGGAATTCAAGTGGTACGGGGGGTACTAGTATTAACCATCTTCTATTTGTGGTGATTGCATTTTATTTGGAAGAGCAAATGTGCAGGAGTGGAATAGGTTGTAAGAGGTGTTGAAGAGGAATGAGAAAGCCTCAAGACAATTTCTTAATAAAGACAAGACCTCTATCTTTTTTAGTAGCATTACACATGCAAAAGATAGAATGAGAATTATGAAAGAAAGAGATGCATTAGTGTGTGGGAGCTATGAAATGTATCGAAGTCCTCCTGCTATAGTAGGAAGATCAAAATACAATACATTCAAAGGAATAAAAGAGAGGGTATAGCAGAAAATAGACAATTGGAATAACAATTTTCTCTCTCAAGCAGGGAAAGAGGTGATGATAAAAGCAGTGTCTCAGGCTATTCCAACATATACTATGAGTGTTTTTAGACTCCCAAAAAAACTGTGTAATAACATTAATGTTATGTTCTCAAAATTCTGGTGGGAAAATCACCAGAAGAAGGGTAAGGTGCACTGGAGGAGGTGGAATAAGATGGGTCTGCAAAAGGGGAATAGAGTAATTAGCTTCACGGATTTGGAAAGTTTTAATTTAGCTCTACTAGCAAAACAAGAGAGGAGATTCCCTCGTTTGTTTCCACAAACATTCTCATCTCATTTCATCCCATCTCATCTAATCATTATAACTTTCCCTAATTCCCACACAAAATAAAATAAACAATTCAATTTTTTCAAATCTAAAAAAAAATAATATTAAAAAAATATATTCTAACATTATTTTATTTAACTTTCAACTTTTATCTCATCTCATGTAACTCCCCAATAAAAAGTTCAAACCACATGGCCCATACTCCAAAATGACTAATCGATAATATAATTGGAACTCTATTGGAACCTTATAAAGGGCAAGAACTTTTCATTTCCAAGTAATGTAGAATATCATTCATCATCTAGCCTTATCCTTAATCATATTGAGGTATCACAATCTCCCCCTTAAATTACTGACGTCCTCGTTGGACTTGTCCGTTGTAGGTGGCACGGATCAAATCCCACATTTTTTATTGGGATAGATTTTGATACCATTTGTAATGTTCTAATAGAAGGCCCAAACCACATAGTCTATACTTTAAAATGATTAGTCAAGGATATAATTGGAGTTTCATTAGAGCCTTATAAAGAGCAAGAAATTTTCTTTCCCAAGTAATGTGGGATCTCATTCATCACCAATCATTATCTTTATCCTTATCATATGGGGTATTACATCTCATCTCATATGCGAAAGCAAACGAGGTATTTAAAGAGAAGTATTTTAGAACCTCGACTCTGTTAGAGGCAAAATTAGGTTATAAACCTTATCTAATTTGGAGAAGTATATGGGCAGCTTATGAATTGTTAAAAGAGGGTCTAAGATGGAGAGTGAAGAATGAGAGTAAAATTCAGATATGAGGCTATAAATGGTTATCTACACCATCTTCTTATACTGTCCAGTCACTAGTTTCAATTTTAGTGAAGATTCAAAGGTAGATGAGCTAATAATAAAGCAAAAAAGAGAGCAGAATGAAGAACTAGTAAGATCCATTTTTGCTAAAGAAGAGGTAGCTCAGATTTGTGGTATGTCACTTAGTAAAGGTAACATTGAGGATAAACTTATATGGGGCCCTTCCAAGAAAAAGGTATTCACAGTGAAGAGTGCATATTTCCTGGAGCTGGAAAGGAAAAAAACTTTCATAGGAGAATCATCAATAGAGAATGCAATAAACAGTAGATGGAGCAGTATATGGGATCTAGATGTGCCAGGAGTGGTGAAGATTTTTCTATGGAAGGCTAGAAATAATTTGTTAGCAACAAAAAAGAACCAGTTTCATAGGAAGATGGCACAAGATCCTAACTGCCCCATCTGTCTCAGAGAAATAGAGACAGTGATTCATGCTTTGTGGAGATGTCCAGCATGTAATGATGTATGGGCAGAAGGACAAAGTTACGTGCAGAAGTGAAGCTGTGCAGAAGATGACTTCCTCATACTTTGGGAAAAGTTGATAGAAAAATTGAATAAGTCAGAGTTGAAAGAGTTTGTTGTACAAATAAGGAGAGTGTGGCACAGAAGAAATGAGTTTGTCTTTGAGAACAAACTACAAAGTCCATATAAAATAATCAAGTTGGCTCGGGAAGGTTTGGAAGAATTCAAGCAAGCATACAAAATCCTAAAGAATGAAGAGCCATCATCAGTGGATGAAAGAAACTAGCAAAAATGGAAAAGACCAAAACAAAATTTTGTGAAAGTGAATTCGGATGCTTGTCTAGATATCAATAACAAAAGGATGGGAATGAGGATCATAATTAGTGATGAGGAAGGGGAGGCCCTTGCCGCAGCATGTGCTCAAAGAAGTAATGTCCAGCAACGTAAATTAGCAGGTGCTATGCTCTATGGAAAGCCATGTAGTTTTGTAGGGATCTGAATTTCCAAAAGGCAATACTAGAAGGGGATGCACAAATCATCATAAAGGTAGTAAGGAATGAAGATGAGGTCATGACTTATTATGGCCATATAGTTGAAGACATCAAGAAAGTGATAAAAAAAGAAGTGAAAGGAAGATACAATTTGTTTATAGAGAAAACAACACAGTAGCTCATGAGTTAACAAAGGAAGCATTAAGTTTAGATGATGAAAGAGTGTGGATTGAAGAAGTCCCGGTCTTCATTATTAATAGTCTGAAAAAAGATAAACTATGTAGTATTTGATTTTATGAATGATATACAGAAATTTCTTTGAAAAAAGAAGGCATCCAATTGGTAATAGTATTGTTCATGCAGATTGATAGTATAAAATAGGATATTACCATTATACTGCAATATAAATAATTGAATTAAGATCTCTAGACTCTAATACAAAGCAAAGAGATAGATACATGATGTGAATTCTACGATTAATAATTGTGCAAGAGATTTTTTCAAATAACATTTAATGATTAATGAATATTGTATGACTAACTTCATATATTATTTCTCGTTTACTTTAAATTTTAGAGTTTGAAATACCCAGATTATAAATTAATGAGTGTATTTTAACTCTAAAATAGATATGTATCCCCATTTATATGCATTTTACTAATTAAAAAAAAAAAGTAATCTTCCTAAAATGCACTTAGTTGGGTCAAGTAATGTCGGTCCAAGTTCTATGCATTTTTGTTCAAATAAAAAATGGAAAATACAACATCTATATCTATTTTGAGATGATAATATATATATATATATATATATATATATATATATATATATATATATATAAAGATAGATAATAGAGAGAGAATCAATATTTATGGAGTAGATTACCTATTCAATTATTTGATTGAACTGAGGGATCTAATTGTAAAGAAAGATAGATGTATTATGTGGTCTTACAATAATTAATATTGTTTGTGAATAATTTGTAGACAAGGTAGATCATACAAGAATATTTACTCGTTTATTTTCACAATTTCTCTTAATTTATCTCATCTAATCATTACAACTTTATCAAATTTTTACACAAAATAAAATAAACAATTCAACTTTTTCAAATCTCAAAATAAAAATATTCTAACAATATTTTATTTAATATGTAACTTTAATCTCAACTCAACTCATCTCATTTGTGAAAATAAACGAGAGAATGTTATGTTTATCTCTTATTATATTTGACTATTTAATTTGATTAAGTAATTAGAGAATGATGTATACGTTCTTAAGATTTTCTTACTTATAAATTTGCTAAGTTGTGAGATTTACTATAATATAAAAAAATTAAAATATAATTTACAAGTTAACATGACATACGTCACAGTCACATCCTTGACTATGATGTGTCAAATTATGGGCCGATAAATAAACTTTGTAAAAAACAAAAAAACAAAAAACTTGTTGGGGACGAATCACTTTAGCAAATTGGGCCGCAATTCTTTCTATTTATGGGCATCTTCCTCCTCCTCCTATGTTTAGGCAAAGTTAGTTATGTAGAGTTTGAAAAGACGAGAGAAACAAAGTAAAACAAAAGGATTTGTATAAGCGTGACATTCAAAAATTATTGTTAAAAGGACATATTACGTAGAAGAAGGCGTGTAATAACGTATTTCATATGCATAATAAAACGATCTCTCTACATACGGGCGATGTTGCTCACACGAAATTGTGCACGCCACGTGGCGGCGTCAGCTCTTATTTAAAAAAAATGGAAGAAGAAATACATGACAAAGAAGACAACATAATTCCGTTTGATTTCTCCATTTTCAGATCTGATTTTCGCACCCCATCCTCACATTCCTCCGCAATGCACGTCTCTCTCTCTCTCAGATCTTGAAGATCAGCTGCGCTGCACTCCTCTGCCACCCATTTTCTTTTGCCTCTTTAGAAACTTGCAAGTACTCTACTTGTTCACAAAATTGACTATACTTTGAAAGAGACACAACTAGTAATATGCTGATGAACTGAAGGTATTCCCAGGCCGATGTAAAGCTCTCTCTCTCTCTCTCTCTCTCTCTCTCTCTCTCTCTCTCTAAAGGTTTATTTTTTATATTTGAAATGTTAGTTATCCGTGACATAATCGTCCCAAGGAATCATGAGGAGTTTCACGATTTCATCGTCTTGTTGAGAACAGACACTTTGCTATGTTTTCTGCACAAAATTAATAAATTTCTTAACCACAAAAAGAAGATAACCGATATATATACTCTATAAAAAGTTTTGCTTCCTGTAATGTTACATGATATAGTAAGGTATCGGACTCCCAATTACTTACAATAAAAGGGAATATATACACGTATATGGCATATAATCCTGAAGAATAAGAGAAAAGAAGTATATATCCTATAGAAAAAGTAATTTTTGGACCTGCAACTATCAAAGGAACTTGATCCTGACAATTTTTTCACAACACTCAACAGGCTCTGATATCAATCGAATCATCATGAAGCTTTGCATCTTTAACATGATGCAAGGAAATGTATTGTCAAGAAGCTGTGTACAAGCAGCAGACATCACACTTATATCTCAGCTTTCTATTTAGAATTTTCCTATTATGATTCGGCTTCAGACAATCTCTTTTAACCCATACGGCATATATACAAAGAAAAACTGAAGTTACACGTTGGCTGTATAGGAGCATAGAAAGCTGAGTTCAAGGCCACATGAAGCATCAAAGAGCAATCTTCTCCATGTGCACTGTACATGAATATCCTCCGTAATATTTACATGGATGGTGCAACAATTCTCAACGTGGGATTTTGACAAAAGACCTTTCTTTTCCTAACCATGATATGGAAAGAAACAGAGAAGCAAATATCTATAGAGGCATGGGATCATTGTATCACTGGGGAGGAGAAATACATGCATCTGCACTCCTTCGCCACTATTTCCATTCGATGACTTCAACGCATGAAATTTCTCCTTTCCTGTCTATCCATTTCTCCTGCCTAAATGCATCCCATTTTTCGAGCTCCCCAAAATGCCCTGTATCATTTTCTAGTTGGCCATGCTAGGTCTTCTTCGTGCGCAAGGATGTGCACAAAGTCGCATGCATACAAAGTTTTTTCTAATAAAAAGACCAGTTCGTCTAGGTACAAACGAGTTAGCGGATGAATCCGCATACCAAGTTTACTTGACATGTTGTTGTCAGAGTAATTTTTATTTTAAAAAAAACAAAAAGAAAAACAAAAAGAAAAGGAAAACACGAATCTCATCTTCACCTCCTTAGATTTTTTGTTCTTCTTAACATTTTCACTTCGAATCTGTGCCCTAATCTCTCCCTGTCTGTCTTCACGAACCCCCCTCTCTCTCTCTCTCACCCTATATTTTCTTCCATTTTCTCTTTTTCCTGAGCTTACCTTCCATATGTCTCTCCCTCCTCCAAAATAAAACCATTACCAATATTTTCTAAGCCCTATTCGCTATATCTATCCAATGGAAATATGGCATATGTTATAGATTGATATAATGAAATGTATATTTTAGAATAAACACATGTAATGTTTTCATTGGCTTACATAGAGAGTTAATTATTACAATTACTTTTACACGTCTGTATTACAAGTTATAAATACAGACTTATTCTTCTATAATACGACTCACTTAATGAGAATATATTTTTCCAACTTCATCTCTTTCGTATCAGACTTCTCTTCTCCTCCATTTTTTATTACTCTATTTCATGGTATCAGATTGTAAATGGCTAATTCTGATTCCGTTTCAGATTCAAATATGAAGAATATTTCAAGTTACTATCACTTACAAAGTGGTGATTCACCAGGAAACATACTGGTGTCAAACGTCCTCACTAGGAAAAAATATCATACATGGAGCAGGTCCATGATGATGGCTTTGAAAGCCAAGAACAATATAAGGTTCGTGAATGGATTGATTGCACAACCAAATTCAATAAATTCTACCTATGAATTGTGGGAGAGATGCAATAATATAGTTTCTTCCTGAATCATCAGTTCTATTTCACAAGAAATAGGTTGCAACATAATATGTGCAAGAACAGCTAAAGACATGTGGGATGATCTGAAAAATAGATTTACACAAGGAAATAGTCCAAGAATGAAGAATCTTTCAACTACAAAAAGATCTATCAATTTTGACGCAAGAAGACTCATTAGTGCGAGATTATTATACAAGATTCAAATCCTTATGGGACGAATTGCTGGATTATAATCAGATTCCAACATGTTCATGTGGAGCATTAAGAATCTGTAAGTGTGGCAATAAAGATTTTCTTGGGTTATCAAGATCGACAGCATGTGATGCAATTTTTTTATGGGGTTAAACAATTGTTTTTCCCATATCAGAGAGCAAATTCTAATGTTGTAACCTCTAGAAGAGAAACAGAGAGAGATTAGCAAGAACAGCATGATTGACACTGTTGCCTTCATGAGTAAAGTTCAAGATACAAATCCAGCAATGAAAATGTTTGTTCTTGGAAAACAACAACCGAAAAGAGATAAGCTGTTTTACACTCACAGTGGTATGAACAATCATATAGTGAAAAAATGCTACAAGATACATGGCTACCCTTCAGGCTTCAAACATAATTCAACCAATTTTTGACAGAAAGGAAAATTTACGGCAACTGCTAATCAGATTTCGGGCAAAACCTTGAGTACTCCTTTTGAGAATTTTAATCAAATGTCTTTCTCTCAAGAAGACTATAAAAAATTGTTATCATTAATTCACCCACAACCTGATGATAATACCAATCACCAAGCTACAAACATCATTTCTAATTCGATTGGTCATTATGGTCAAGGTATATCATCAAAATCTAGCCTTTCTTTAAGTGCTTCAATTTCATCTTTAATATCTGAGAATACTTGGATTGTAGACACAGGGGCTACATACCATATTGCTCATTCAATTGACATCTTTACCTTAACCACAAAAGCCTTAAACATTTCTGTTAAACTCCCAAATGGAAATACTGTACCCGTAACTCATATTGATACAGTTCAAATATCTGAAAACCTAATTCTTAAAGATGTACTTTGTGTACCATCTTTTTCATATAATCTGCTCTCAGTGAGTAAACATACTTCAAATAAAAAATGGTCATTTATATTCTCATCTGATTTTTGCTTTATTCAGGAAATTACCCAATGGAAGATGATTGGGATAACTAGGAGATCGGCTGGGCTTTACATACTGCAGAAATCAGGTGCTAGTGATGTTGTGGTTCAACCTAAGTCAGCTCTTGTAAACTCTGTAAAAAGTTCTAAAGTCTGGCATAGCAGACTAGGACATTCTTCTATATCCCGACTATTATTTCTTTCCAATAATGTACCAAATATCAACATTTCTGATAAATTGTTGATCATCTTTGTACAGTTTGTCCATTGGCAAAACAGAAAAGATTATCATTTCAAATTCATCCATATACTGAAAGTTTCATTTTTCATATTGTCTATTGTGATATATGGGGTCCTTTTTCAATTCCAACCCATAATGGTTCAGATTCTTCCTTACTATAGCTGATGATCATTCGAGATTTACTTGGGTATATTTGATGAAAAACAAGTCTGAGGTCAGAAACATATTCAAAAATTATTACAATTTAATTGAAACACAGTTTGGAAAGAAAATACAATGTCTAAGAAGTGATAACGGTTCAGAATTTAAAATGGCAGATTTTTATGCATTGAAAGGATTAGTACATCAAATGTGATGTGTTGAAACACCTCAACAAAATTCTATAGTTGAGAGAAAATATCAACACTTGCTAAATGTAGCAAGAGCTTTAAAATTTCAATCAAATGTTTCTTTAGTTTTTTGGGGAGAATGCATACTAACTGCATGTTATCTCATAACTCGCATTCCATCTTTAGTTTTAAATAACAAGTCTTCACATGAAGTTCTTTATCAAATCCATCTTATAATCATTTGAAAGTTTTTGGTTGTTTGGTTTATGCATCAACACTTATTCAAAACAAAAACAAATTTTCATCAAGAGCTAGAAAATGTATTTTTGTAGGTTATCCTTCCAGTATAAAAGTATATAAATTGTATGATTTAGAAAATAAAAATTTTCTTTATTTCTAGGGATGTGATTTTTCATGAATCGGTTTTCCCTTTTATATTAAAGAATGATTATTCGACCATCATTTCAAGTATGAACATTATTCATCATTCATCATTAGATAACATAGTCTTTCCAAAACCAGTTTCCGATTCTATTAAGAATACAAATATTTCTATACCTTCCAATCCTCAAGAACAATCCAGTAATCATCTTAGTCCAGAAAATATAGACTCGCCAAATTTGAATGATGAGACTCGATTTCTTGTTCTGAGGAGATCAACTCGACAACACAAAGCACCTGGTTACCTGCAATATTTTCACTACAATCTGATTGATTTTACTTCTCAATCTTCTTTCACAGATCTTACCATTAATACAAGTACTAAATATAGCATTTCTGATGTCTTATCATACTCCGAATTGTCTCAATCACATAGAGCCTTTTCTGTTGCCATATCTACTGAAATTGAACCAAATTTTTATCACCAAGTTGTTAGGCATACTCATCGAAGAGATGCCATGGCTGCAGAATTGTTTGCACTTGATTCAAATAACACTTGAGTTCTTACATCACTTTCTCCAAATAAAACACCCATAGGTTGTAAATGGCTGTATAAAATTAAATACAATTCATATGATTTTATTGAGAGACATAAGGCAAGACTTGTAGCCAAATGGTACACTCAAAATGAAGGCTTAGATTTTTTTGAAGCTTTCTCACCTTTTGCGAAGATGGTCACTGTTAGATATGTATTATCACTGGCTGCAATACACAATTGGTATATTTTTCACCTAGATGTCAATAATGTTTTTTTATATGGAGATTTAGATGAAGAAGTTTTCATGAAAGCACCTCCTAGTTATCTACCTAAGGGGGACTCTCGGGTATGCAAATTGCAAAGATCCTTATATGGTTTGAAGCAAGCATCCAAACAATGGAATTCAAAGTTCAAATCTATGTTGTTTGATATTGGATTCACACAGTCAAAGGTAGATTACTCATTGTTTACTAAGAAGGAAGTAAATTCATTTGTGGCCCTATTGCTTTATGTGGATGATATCCTGCTTGCTAGCAGTGATTTAGAGGCAATTGAATCTGTCAAAGCAGCCTTAACTCTTCAATTTAAATTGAAAGATTTGGGACCGGCCAAGTTCTTTCTTGGGATGAAAATTGCAAGATCACAAAGAGGCTTTTCTTTATCTCAAAGAAAATACACTCTAGAGCTACTAGCAGATTTTGGTTTGTTAGCTATCAAACCTATTTTGTTTCCAATAGATACTCATGTTAAATTGTCAAAAGGTGAAGGTGACTTGGTTGATGATATTTCTGGTTATAAAAGATTGATTGGCAGATTAATTTACCTTACTCATCTAGACCAGACATTACTTTTGCAGTCCACCATTTGAGTCAATCTAGATAGTCCTCGAATACCTCTTCTTCAAGCTGCAATGGGGATTCTTAGATACTTGAAATTAGCTCATGGACAATGTCTTTTATTTCCAAGTCATTCCAAAGTGCATATAAAGGCATTTTCATACTCAGATTGGGCAAGTTGTATAGATACTCGCAGGTCAGTCAGTGGGTATTGTGTTTTCATTGGGGATTCTCTGGTATCTTGGAAATCGAAGAAGCAACATACAGTTTCTAGATCATCAGCAAAAACTGAATATAGATCAATAGCATTTACAATTTGTGAAATAATATGGATCCGGTCATTACTTAAGGATCTACATCAATCACGTACACAATCAGCTTTATTGTCTTGTGATAACCAAGCTGCTCCTCATAGAGCAGCTAATCCAGTTCATCATGAACGAACCAAACATATAGAGCTGGATTGTCATTTGGTGCGTGAGAAAATAGAAGAAGGATTACTGATTGTTTTACATATTGCTTCTGCTCATCAAATTGCATGACTAAGCCTCTTGGTTCCAAACCATTTGATACTTTGTTGTCCAAGATGAATGTGCATGATATATACATATCATCTTGAGGGAGACTATTATAGATTGATATAATGATATGTAGATTTTAGAATAAACACATGTAATGTTTTCATTGGCTTACATAGAGAGTTAGTTATTATAGTTACTTTTGCACGTCTGTATTACAGGTTATAAATACAGACTTATTCTTCTGTAATACGACTCACTTAATGAGAATACATTTTTCCAACTCCATCTCTCTCGTATCATACTTCTCTTCTCCTCCATCTTTGATTACTCTGTTTCAGCATAGCCAAGCTTGTAGCTATCCCGAGGTTCGTTCGTTGTGAGAAACATAGAGCTGTAGATCTTACATTTCGTAAGGAACTCGAACCAGATTTTGATTGTTAGCTCTCTCATTCTCTGGTTCTTTGAATTCTCTGTTTTCGTTTACTGCATAAATTTGCAAGCTTCGTGCCTTCAACGTGTTATCTATGCATGAAGTCTGGGAGTGCTTTGGTAAGCTTCATTTTTTTTTCCAGTTTACAAAGAGCAAAGAAAATTTCCATCCCATGGAAGCAAATTATTGGCCTGAAACGATTGTCTGTTTGGTTTCTGTGAAAAGAAAGAAAAACAGAACTTGAAATTCGAAAAGCTTTCTATATATTCTCAAGGAAAGAACATTGCTTTTTTGTGGTTTTCATTTTTTGAGGCTCAAACAAAAGCCCCTTCCCATTTTGCTTTGTGATCCATTTTGTTTCTCATAACTTGTTTCTTATATTCATTAACCTCTTCTTTTCTCGCATCCTTTTTTGTCATTTGTATTTCTATTATTTTTTTTAGTGCTTATGCAGTAGAAAACTACAAGTTTTAGCTAGTCTTTACTACGTTGAAGCATTTTGTATCAGTATTTCGAAGATTGAATACACAAGGAAATGTGCTTACTTTTTGATGTGTTGGTTTGCAGAGTTGATTTGCTTGGTGAGATTCAAAAGATTTTAGGAGATGAATAGTTTGGAGACAGAATTGAAAATCTAAAATCTTCTAAATTGACTACTATAGATTGGTTCTATAGTGAGAGGAGTGGTGGAAATAATGGCTATCAGATTGTGTTCTATCGTCTTGAGGTTGCAAATGGAGGAGAGAACAAGAATCAACAGGGAGAAGAGAAGAGAAGAGAATGGAGGAGAATGAAGAGAGATAGAACAAACATAGAGAAGAGAAGAGAAGGAATATGCCGTCGAACCGTTTTATTTAACATCCAGGTGGATGGTTGGTGCGCAATTTTTGTCCTCCAAATCAACTGCATTCAAATTAATTCTAAAAAGACCACTACAAGTGTATTTTTGCACAATTCACCTAAATTGATTCTAAATCATGAGTTTGGAAAAAAAACTTTAAAAAATTTAGATTCACACATTTTTAACTCCAATAATGCAGTCGATAATAAATTTATCTTTTTATTGTTCGCATTCTTGAATGAATTATCTTGATTTGTTCTCAAGGTCTTTATTTTATTTATTTTCCTTTTATTTTTATTTTTTAGGAGAAACGAAGGGATAGAAGACGATATGGTTTGAGGAGTCCAGATAAAAAGGCGCCAAATCAATAAACCCTCCCAGATCCATACTAAATTTGCCCTCACTTCCACCACCGCCATCACCTGTTACAAATTTACAATGGGCAAGCAAAAACAGCAAGTAATATCCCGCTTCTTCGCTCCCAAATCCAAAATCCCATCGAGTCCTGCTCCTCCTCCGTCTTCTTCTTCAACCCCACCTCCAAAAATCTCAGCCACAGTCACTTTCTCTCCCTCCAAACGCCGCCTTACCTCCCGACTCTCCTCCCCAAATTCCAAACCCTCAAAGCTCCCCAAACTCTCCCCCCACACCCACAATGCCATCCCCCCTCTCCCGAACCCCTCCCTCCACGAAAAATTCCTCCACCGACTACTAGAACCTTCCACAACATCTTCAGAACTGTCATCTCAAAACCCGAAACCAAACCCGACCAAATACACTCCCTTAGAACTACAAGTCGTGGACCTTAAAAATAAATACCCTGATGTTCTTTTGATGGTGGAAGTTGGTTACAAGTACCGGTTTTTTGGCGAGGATGCCGAAATTGCGGCAAGGGAGTTGGGGATATATGCCCATTTGGATCATAGCTTTATGACGGCGAGCGTGCCTACTTTTCGATTAAATGTCCATGTGAGGAGGCTTGTGAGTGCTGGGTATAAGGTTGGTGTGGTGAAGCAGACCGAGACCGCGGCAATTAAGGCGCACGGGGAGAACCGGCTGGGCCCCTTTTGCCGGGGATTATCAGCATTGTACACTAAGGCGACGCTAGAGGCAGCCGAGGATATGGGGGGAGGGGAGGAGGGGTGGGGGGAGAGAGTAATTATTTGGTTTGTGTTGTGGAGAAGGGTGTGCTAGAAAAGAATTTGGAGTGTGGAGTGGAGAGTGGGTTTGATGTGACAATCGGCATGGTTGCGGTGGAAATATCTACGGGAGACGTTGTTTATGCGGAGTTCAACGATAATTTTATGAGGTGTGCGCTTGAGGCTGTGGTTTTAAGCTTGTCACCTGCAGAGTTGCTTCTTGGCAAGCCTCTCTCTCAGCAAACGGAGAAGGTAGCTTCGTGGTTACGATGATAAAGTTTTATGCAATGGAAAAAATGTCTTTTTTTCTTCTTCTCATGTCTGAGAAATATAAGGTGCTAAATTTGTGCTGATGCTAGTTGGGGGCTTCACTCCTCTTGTCGGTTTCTATTTTGAGTTTACATCATTCTTTTTTATCTATAGATAAGGTGACTTTGTCATTTTGTTAATTAGTAGGCGATAGAATTTAAAATGCAATAACAATTGAAAGGGAAAAGAGAAAAAATAGAGAGAGGATGAGATAAAGAACTTTGAGGTCTTGCATCTTTGTTATTCTTAAATTGAATTTGCATCATAGACTACTTCTATTTATTGGGGAATTGGGGATAATTCAAAGATGGAGATGATACAAATAAATTTTTAAGATATATAATCAAACCATTCCTGAGATGATAACAAAACCTAAGATTTGAAATTCTTCAAATTTTGCTCTAATATAGGCTTATTTATCTTTTGATGTGTGATTTTCCTGGCCTCTAAGTTGGACTTGCCTAATATAATGGGACTTATTGTAATTAGTTGTTACTTGCTTATGCTGGACCCTCTTCAAATGTTCGTGTGGAGCATGCCTCAGGAGAATGCTTCATAGATGGAGGTGCGCTTGCTGAAGTGATGTCTTTATACGAGAACACGAGTGAAGATAATTTAGTAGATCATCCATATCATGCAATACAAAGCACGAAGGTCACAGAGCAGGGAAACCATCGCCTGACAATTGAGGTATTGTATCTTTTACTATTTTTTTTCTTGACAAAACAAACTTATGGAACCTTTGGTATCCTCCTTGCACTCTTTTAGAGATAACTGCTCTTTCAGCAAATCCTGTAATAGTTGAGTGACGTCCTGATTACTTTATCCTCATTGAGTTAGTTAAATTATGAGTGGTGTAATTGCTGCAAAACTTTCTAAATTTCATCCTCTTTTACTAAAAATTATGATTAAATCTTTATTTCTGCCTAATTAAGGTTATTGTTTGTAATCGATGCTAACTTGCTGAATTTTTTTAGTTTTGTACTTATCTCTCTCTTGCATTTTTATTTTTAATCATTTTTCATTCTTTTACACTTTACTATTTGGGTTTTGAAGGGGATTATGAACATGCCAGATTTGGCTGTCCAAGCACTGGCCTTAACCATTCGGCATCTAAAGCAATTTGGTTTTGAGAGAATCTTGTGCCTGGGAGCTTCATTTAGGCCCTTCTCAAGCAAAATGGAGATGACCTTCTCAGCCAATGCACTTCAACAATTGGAGGTAATTGCCTATTTTTGTTATGCTGAAAGTTCTCCCCTTGGGGGTTTCTAATAACACTAGTATCTTGTGCTGAGCTAGCATCATGTCTGGCTCCTCTACCACCAAGGGACTTTCAAAACGGTTAATCTTAGGATGAGGGCCGGTGGTGAATCATCTCAACTTCAGGAGTGAATCAGGCTCATTGACTCTGATGCTGAACCAACATAATTGGTGTTTTTATAACTTGATTGTCATCCATTACCACTCTCATAGCCCACATGGGTGGGCTGGCAGCAGGAATCCGGTGTTATCTTTCCAATGTAGGATGGCTTAAACGTTTTTTACTTAGACCTAGTTGGAAGAATAAGGAACTTCCTGTACAAATATCATCAGGAATTTGTGAGCACTCCTGAAGAATGTTATATAATATATACAATGGGTTGTTTGGAGGCTTGAACAACTTCTTTTAATTTGATATTTCCTTAATGATTTTTTCAAACATGTTGGGATGTGGTGAGGGAAGATTTAATGAGAGTTTTGCATGAATTCTTTTCGGTTGGGAAGTTTGAGAAAAGCCGTAACGCCACATTTATATTTATCACACTTATTCCCAAGAAGATTGGTGCATCGGAGGTGAAAGATTACCAGCCCATTAGTCTTGTGAATGAGGTGTATAAGATCATATCGAAGGTGCTCACAAATCGCCTAGGGGAGGCCCTGGAGAGGTTCATTTCAAAACCCCAAAATGCATTTGTGAAGGGTATACAAATTCTGGATTCAATTCTCATTGCCAATGAATGTCTAGATAGAAGACTAAAATCTGGACAATCGAGGATCCTATGCAAATTAGATATGGAAAAGGCGTATGGTCATGTTAATTGGGAGTTCATTTGCTTGGGAGGTGTGGGTTTGGGGAGAAATGGTGCTCGTGAATTAGATGGTGTATCTCAACGGCGAAGTTTTCAGTCTTGGTGAATGGCAACCCAAATGGTAACACTTGGGCTATGCCTATTTATATCAATATAATCGTTTACTTATTAAAAAAAATATTTCCTTATTAGTAATATTCCATTTCAATAAGACTAAATTACTGTGTCCATTGTACTGATTAAAAACAAATACTATGCCTATTCTCTTTAGGTTTTGAAGAACAGCACCGATGGGTCCGAGTCTGGCTCCTTGCTGCAGTTCATGAATCATACTCTTACTATATATGGTTCAAGACTTCTTAGGCACTGGGTATGTGGTGGTCCGATGGATGTGGATTTTGATGGATTTTGCTTGCAATTTTATCTCTTTCTTTCTCCAGTATTTTATTAGTTCCATTGCATGACACAGGTAGCGCACCCTTTATGTGATAGGAACATGATTTCTGCTCGTCTTGATGCTGTTTCTGAGATTGCAGAATCGATGGGGTCTTCTAGGGCTTTGCAAAATATTCAAGGGTTAGATGGGGAAAATTCTGATACCACAGTTGTACAACCTGAGTTTACTTATCTACTTTCTTCAGTTTTGACATTGTTGGGGAGGTCACCCGATATTCAACGTGGTATAACAAGAGTCTTCCACCGGACTGCCACCCCGTCCGAGGTGATGAATGACTCATTCTTTGTCCTGCTAATTGTCCTGCTAATGTGTATTGCTATGTTTATATAGGTCATTCATATGTTGCCTTTCCAGTCAATGCTACTAATTTTTATGCCTTGGAAGTGTATTTATTACATTTTGTGGCATGCTGACAGTTTTTACACGATTGGATCTTACAGTTCATTGCAGTCATCCAAGCTATTCTATGTGCTGGAAAACAACTTCAGAAAATTCACCTTGAAGAAGAGGATAACGTCAAAAATATGCGAGCCAATACTGTGTACTCCAAGCTGTTGAAAAAGTTGATTTTGACTGCTTCATCATCCATTGTAATTGGCAGTGCTGTGAAATTGTTGTCTACCCTTAACAAAGAAGCAGCTGATCAAAGAGATCTAAAAAATTTAATTAGCACATCTAATGGTCAATTTCCTGAGGTTTGTACTATGTATAAGGGGTTTCATCAGCTGAAAGTGGCGGGTCCCCCTTCCACCTGGCCTTCTCTGTGTATGTGTGTGTTTCATCTTGCCTTTTTTAACTATGCTCTCTGAGCCCCCTTGGTATGATTCTTTATCCATAGGTTTCTAGAGCCCAAAAAGAGGTTCATATGGCACAGGAGAAATTGGATTCTCTGATTGATTTGTATCGCAAGCAGCTTGGAATGCGCAAATTGGAATTCATGAATGTGTCTGGAACAACACATTTAATAGAGGTAGTTGAGTTTGAAATTCAGATGGACTTTTTTCTTGGTTATTTGAGATTCCTGTGCAAGTTATAAACATTTTTTTAAAATTCAAGATTCCACCTGTCTTGTTGCTTCATAGTTACTTTGTACTTCAAGTGCAATTTTCTTTTTCTCCACATACTTTACAGTGCTGTCTTTGAAATCAAGTGTTTGAGTTGCTGTCTCCAAGATAGATTCTGGTAAATGACTAGGTATTTATGTGTTCTAATATTGTGGCATTTTTAGTGTATTTTCCATACAGTCCTGTTTTTTCTATTTCGTTTTCTTTTTGAAGTTGGTGAGGGAGGGGCAGTTGGTAAGGTTCAATTAACTGATGGTCTATGTTTCTGTTATTGTTTAACCTAATAATGAGTAAACAAGTTATTTAAAAAAAAAAAAAAATAGATCTCTTTTGGTTTGTGGTGTTGGTGTGTTTATTTGTTTGGCTATTCAGTGTTATTGACCATGCTCGCTTTGTCTTTCAGTTTCTATGATTGGCGTGACCTTACTTTTGGTTATTTTCCTCAAAAAATATATTTTGATATTCAAATAATATATATATATATATATTTATGATAAGTAAGAATAGGATATCCCAATTGGAATAATAATAATTATTATTATTCCAATTATATCTGCAACGTTCATTTGTATACCTAACTTAGAATAGCTTTGTTGCAGTTGCCCTTAGACGTGAAGGTACCCTTGAATTGGGTTAAGGTAAATAGTACCAAAAAAACAATACGCTATCACCCACTGGAAGTGTTGACTGCTTTAGACCAGTTATCGCTAGCAAATGAGAAGCTGACAGTTGCCTGCCGAGCTGCTTGGGATAGCTTTCTAAGGGAATTTGGTAAATATTATGCTGACTTTCAAGCTGCTGTTCAAGCACTGGCTACTTTGGATTGTCTGCATTCCCTTGCCATTCTTTCCAGAAATAAGGTGAGAGTTAATTACCCCTTCTGACCCTAAATAATACTACTCATATCCCTTTTGGGAAGTTCCAGAAGTATTCTACTGTAACAATGTTGAAAAATAAGTTTTGCACTTTCCACAGTAACTGTTTTCCATTTATTACATTTACTATGATGTACTCCCACAATAAGCAGTTGCTGTTCTTTTTTCCTAGTAGACTGGGGATTGCGATCCCCTGATGTCTCACAAGGTCCCATACTTGGGGGCAGTGGAGGTACCAATTGGCCCAAGGGCCATTGGCAAAAGCATTTATTGTTACTTTCTTAGAATTTGTGCTTTTTGTCCAGGTGAAAATTAATTTGTGGCAAGAGTAAAATTTCCGCTATATCTGCAACGTTAACTTGATGCTATATTTTCCTCTTGATTAATCTGCTGCAGAATTATGTTCGTCCAGTTTTTGTCTATGAAGATGAACCTGTTCAAGTACACATCTCTTCTGGTCGTCATCCGGTATGTGTTCAAAATTTACTAAATTTTTTTTACCTCGGTGAGGGATCTTATCGAGTCTATTTTAACTGACGTTATTATGTAACTGTCAATATATTGCTTTTCAAAAAAGGTATTTAGTCCTTGAACTACATACTCTTATGAATTCAGAAACCTATTTCAATTTGTTTGCTGAGAGGCTCTTCCTATCTAATCTCAGGGCTTTGGCTATTATTGGGTGCAACCGTAATGTTTTTGTGTGGAGTTTATTTCTATATCATTTATGACTAAATTTATGGTTAGTTAACAAAAGAATGCATGGCATGGCTCAGAAAAAATAAAAATAAAAAATAAATGGAAGAAGCAAAATTCTTACTGTGAAAATTATATATGTTATAGATGAGTTAGAGTTGAAACACTAATAGAAAGTTTCAAATATATGATCTATATTTTGGAATCCTTATTCTTAGGTTTGGAACACTTCATATTCTTTCTTCAACAACACTTAATCCTTTTTCCACTCAATTTATTACAATTGGTAATTTAAAAATGCCATGCAACTCCACAAACAGGTTATAGAAAGAATAAAAGTATAGCAATTCTTCTCGTGCATTGTGTGGGTGCACAACTAGTTTATAAGTAGTATTAGGGATGCTGTATTACATAGATCTTGTTTCTTTCCTAGCTTAGAGATTAAGTGCTTGTGTGTATTTAAACTTAAAGAAAATTTGATAGTACTAGCCATAGTTATCATTTTTTCCTAAGGGAAAGCAGCTCCTGAAGATGGGGGGCAGAGCACGGTGACTCTTCCATATAAGTTGATAGGGTCAAGTTGACGTTCTGGAAAGCCATGTTACAATTTCTACATAGTTCTTAACATGTCCAGACTCTCTCTCTCTCTCTCTCTCTCTCTCTCTCTCACTCTCTCTAGGCTGGTAGAGACACTGTGAACTGTGACCTATTCTTTGTTGGAGAAGTGGTTTCCTAGTTTTTGCCTACACCCTCTGGATCACAAGCTGAACTGGCATGCTGATCTGTCATTTGGGGAGAAAGGAGTGGGGTGGGGCCCCTGAGGGTGGATTATGTTGGTGGTTCTAGTTTGTAGTTTATGTTGACATAGCTTGTAACCTTTAGTAAATAATTTAAGGAATTCACTTTCTTTCATCGAGTATAGCTGAGACACTTTAATTTGTTTAAGTTCTTGGATAAATCATATTTCATCAATAATGTTTATTACATTGCAACAAAGAAGATGACATGATACTAGCTTGAGTTTGTAATACTGATATGTTTAGGAAAGGCCATTTTCCCGTTAGTCATTATGGCCTCCTGTTTACTGCTTACCACTTTTGACCAGGTTTTGGAAACTATGTTACAAGACAATTTTGTTCCAAATGACACGAATTTGAATGCAGACGGTGAGTATTGTCAGATTGTTACTGGACCCAACATGGGTGGAAAGAGT
Source organism: Juglans microcarpa x Juglans regia (assembly GCF_004785595.1). Lineage (NCBI taxonomy): Eukaryota > Viridiplantae > Streptophyta > Magnoliopsida > Fagales > Juglandaceae > Juglans > Juglans microcarpa x Juglans regia. Next base: position 9,463,689 of record NC_054596.1, on the reverse strand, counting down.
TGCTACATTCGCCAAGTTGCTCTCATTGCCATCATGGCTCAGGTAAATTCAAATCTCCCAACTACTCTATTGTTTATGATCTAGGGCATTAACTGTATCAATAGGGAACCATGCGCAACATTTTCAAATCAGTTTCATTCTTTAAAAATTGGCTGGTCCTCTTGTTTTCTCCATCCTGTCTACAGAGTTACACTTTTATGTAGAAATTTTCTCTTCAGACACAAGTTTCATTGTAGCTTTTGGATTGTTGGAGTCGTGCTATATGCCTTACATAATATAAACTTCATCGTTAGTAAGAAGACCCAGTATTCATCCTTGGAAAAATGCAATTGATTAGGGCTTTTGAATATTAACCAGAGTTCTTCTTTTTGCTTTTTTTGTTCGTCTTAGTAATTATTTGCATTATAATCTGTGATGGGATCTAGTATGTTTCTCTTCAGCTGGTGCTGATTGTTGAATACCTTTTGTAGTGTCCAAAATTTCCCTCTTACGGTTTTTGTTTGACAAGATGGATCTCTTACAGAATTTGCTTTACTGGATTTTTCTATGGTTCTTTAGGTTGGTTCCTTCGTACCAGCATCATCGGCAAAACTCCATGTGCTAGATGGTATCTACACCCGAATGGGTGCTTCTGACAGTATCCAACAAGGGAGAAGCACCTTTCTAGAAGAGTTGAGTGAGGCTTCAAATATACTCCACAATTGCACAGCACGTTCATTGGTTATCATTGATGAACTTGGGAGAGGCACAAGCACACATGATGGTGTAGCTATTGCTTATGCTACATTGCATTATCTGCTAGAGCAGAAAAGGTGCATGGTTCTCTTTGTCACCCACTACCCTAAAATTGCGGATATTAGAAATGAATTTCCTGGCTCTGTGGGGGCATACCATGTTTCATATTTGACTTCGCATAAAGACATGGATATAGAAGACTCAAAATCTGATCATGAAGATGTGACTTACCTATATAAGCTTGTGACTGGCGTTTCAGAGAGTAGTTTTGGTTTTAGGGTTGCACAGCTTGCACAGGTAACTTGAAATCTCCTGTCTCTCCCTCTCTCCTTGCAGTTATGTGCTGTGATTCATGTTATAAATTTGCCTGTTTGTGACAATCTTTATGAAGTGGATTTCTACTGAAAAAGAGTAAATCACATATACATGGCAAATGACAAGCTTACCTTAAATTTTGGTTTTAGCGGAAATTTAAAGAAAGAGGGAAGGGAGAAGTGGGAAAAAAGGGAAATTTAAAAAGTTGGGAAGGGAAATTAATATCTTGGGTAAGTAGATATTCTGTTTTTACTCTAGGAGGATGAGCCTCTTTTGCAGTTGCTTTTATATTGGTGTGTTGTCACCGAAGCTTCACATTTAGTAGATGTTTTGACTATTGCTTTTGTTATTTGCAACTCCTACCTTCTGCAGCTACCTTCAACATGTATTAGTCGAGGCATTATCATGGGTTCCAGGTTAGAAGCACTTGTAAACAACAGGGCAGGAAGTAGATTGGGAAAAAAGCATCTCCTTGAGAAACTCCTTATTGATAATGACCCACAAACACAAAAGAAAATGTTGGAAACTCCAGAGTGCTTCCGTCCTGGAGGGACATGGGATTTAGAAGACGTCAATGTTGCATACAAGGGATTCTTTTCTAGCTTGAAAGCAGCAGTATCTGATGATGAAGTTGCAAGAAGCATCCAGCTTTTAAATGCTAGAAGCATTGCAAAGGATTTAGTAAGCAGGTTAGGATGAATTGGATTGGTTTTGCCTCTCTCTCTGTCTCCCCTTTAGTTTTTTTCTTCGGAGAAACAATTTTTAAGTGGACTATGTTTTTTTCGGTGTCTTGGTTGGTGGTGCTTCTGTAGAACTAATTTTCATGCGGCAATTCAACCCATTCCATTTTGCAGTCGGTGGGGAGAAGGGTACTGGGTACTAGCATCATATAGGATGCACCTTATCAAATTTGTTTTCCAAGTATGGCTAGCAAGCTTGTGCACTTGCAGTTGGCCACAGTTGATTATATGAAATTGCATTATGGACTTGCTCTGATATATCCATTTTTAACTATTTTTCAGGGTACAAGGCCATTCCTGAAAAGTGTTTTTGAGATGGCATGTCTCATTCTACGGCAAGGAGAGCTAACAGTCCAGCAATGGGGGCAGAGTTCACGTGAAATTCTTCAATTTTGTAGGTAATAGTTTTGTGTTAAAAATGTCTTTGGAGATGGCATGCATCATTCTACTCCATTTCTGTTGCCTCTTTCCGTCCTCACTCTCATTCATTTCTATTTCATATCCATGTGAGTTATCATTTGATGTAAATATCACAAGACTCCGATGTAACCCGAAAATGTAATTGGTGAAACTTAAATGTAAATTAGTATATGCAACAGAAAAAAAGGGAATTCCTTCTTCATTTCTCTCATTTTCTTTTTGGGAGGGGGGAAAAAAAGTTGTAGCATATGTAAATGAGTTCATTCTCTACCCTGAAAGGGAAAGTGACGAATAGCTTGGTCGGTCTATGTCAAGCTCAATTTTCCTGGCTAAAACTGAAAGCCAAGTGTTTCCTTGACTATCTTTGATTAAGTCCAGGCTTCAAGTGTTTCCTTCCCATTTGAAGTGCCTGTTTCTTTTCTCGCTGTTCTCATAGAGAAATTAGTTCATCCTTAAAAGTCGAACAATTTTGATAAGCTCGATAATTGTCATTTACTGTATATAATTGAAAATGTTTTATTAATTTTTAAACCACATAAAAGTGACCAATCATCTTGTTCTTGTATGCCACACTTCCCTTTTATTTTCGTCACAAACATGTAATCGCAATGAGTAATGCTTGATACAAATTTTAAATAGACAAGTCTCATACAAGCCTTTTATAAAACAATGGGTCTTATTAATAAATAATAGTTTTTTTTACACTTTTTTAAAGTAGGGTTTACTTTTATACAAAGGTTTGTATGAGGCTTGTCTATTTAGAATTTGTACAAATCATTTCTCAATTGCAATATTTTAACTTTCTCCGATGCAAAATTAAAACATTTCATAGTCTCTACTAATTTTCAGTTCAACAAAATATAAGAAAATTTCTGTTCATTTAACATCTTATATTTTATTATTTCTCTCGAATTTCAACACCATTTAACAATAAAATGGCAATGGATAACAATTAGATAATACTGTTTAAAATTATATAAAATGGCAGTGGTCGGATCACTTTTTTTAAGTTCGAAGAATAAGAATTTTTAAGGCTCGGTTTGGATGTAAAAGTATTCTTAATTTATCTCAATTTATATAATTTAATTATTTTAATTTTTTTTACAAAATATAATAAATAATTTAACTTTTTCAAATCTTAAAATAATAATAATATTAAAAAATAATATTTTATTTCAAATCATATCATCTCATTTTAATTCATTGTTCCCATCTCTACAAGCTAAATAATCAAATTGTGCAAAAACAAAATGTACAGAGACCGCATTTTTTTACTATTAAATTCAAGGGAAATGCTTTTCTCAAAGGTGGTGGCCACCGATTGAAAATTTTAAATTTTTATTTTTTTTACTTAATTCTTAAGTAAGGATTTTAAAATGAATTTCTGATTTTTATTATTTTTTAAAAAATATTTAATAAATTTTAAAAAGTTAAAAAAATAATTTAAAAATAATAATTTTTCTTTTACGTATTTTGTGGCTGTTTCGGTGGCCTCGCTAGTAGCACCATCCTAATTTCAAAAGGAGCCTGCTACAGCCACAGAGGATCTCACCGAAAGGCAAACTTTTTTTTTTTTGCTTTTTTTTCAATCATTTTTTTAAACACTTTAAACATTTTTAAAAAATACAAAAAAATTACAAATTCATTTAAAAATACTTTCTTAATCACTAAATAAAATACAATTCGGTAGAAATTCGAAAATTTCTGTGGAAATAGTATTTTCCAATTCAAAATTTCAAACTGTCCCACATTCCGGTTAAAAAAAAAAATCCCTTTAAAATTGGGAAATCCCATGAATCTTAGTCGGAGAGGAATCTACTCACTAATTTGATTAGATTCAAAACTCACCTCAATTCATTTCAACTCATATCATCTTATCATTATAACTTTCTCAAATTTTCACACAAAATATAATAAGCAATTTAACTTTTTCAAATTTCAAAATAACTTTCTTAAATTTTCATACAAAATATAATAAATAATTTAACTTTTATTCTACTATTCACAAATCATATCAACTTATCTCTAAATCCAAACCACTCTTTAGGATTTCTAGAGGAGCTCTGCTACAGCCACCAAAAAAGTGGTCCGAATGAGTTTACTGAATAGTGCATCACTTTTTTATTTTTTTCATGTATTTTTTTAATCATCATAAACATTTTTTAAAAAAATAAAGGAGGAAAAAAAAACTCATTTGGAATCCAAAGCATTTCTATTTCTAGAACACTGTTTTCAGTTTCGTATCGTACTGGCCGGTATGATCGATATTTTTCGTACCGGCTGCTGGGCCGGTACAGGTACCATATACGTTTCGTATCGGTCTAAATACCGGCCGTACTGATCGTACCGACCTCAATTTCGGCTCGTATCGGCCTCAATTTCGGTCGGTACCAGCCGATATTTCGGCCTTCAATTTTGTTTTTATTTTTTTTCATTTTTTTAAATTACAAACTTATTTTTTGACCTCCAATTTAGATTAAATTATTTATAATTTATATATATATATATTTATATATCAACTATCTAAAAATAGTATATAAAATAATATTAATATTAAAATATTACATTTTAATATCTTAACCGATTCGTCTTCCGATACATATTCAAAACATTGATATAGGGTCAGTGTCACTCGCCGTCACTGGCATGTCAATAGTCAAGCTGACCGGTTCTTGAGGGAGTTCGTCTAAACTGCCAGGGCTGTTTTAGTAAAACTCTCGGCTAGGAATCCGCATTTCTCTCTCCGTTTCTTGAGCAGACCGCAGACGAAGAAAACCGAAAAAAAAAAAAAAAAAAAAAAAAAAAAAAAAACCCAGCGGTACTCCCTTTATTTTTAAGTTTTTCTTTTTAAGAGCCATACTTAATCGTTAAGTAAAAAAAAAAAAAATAAATAAATAAATAAAAAAAAAAAAAAAACTACCAGCGGGAAGAGTAGCTTTTTTCCAAATAAAAATATCTCATTGACTTCCAAATCCAAATCAGTCCGACGCCCAGAACACGCATCTGATCGAGAAGTGCAACATACAATGTTTGAATGAAGGTCCGTCTCTGTCCCTTAACTTTTCGTTTCTTCAAATATGGGTTTATATATGTTTGCGTGTACGTGTGTATGAGTGGTCTTATGTAGAGGGTGGATGTTGGATCAGGATAGGAAGATCTGATTGGATAACTTGAAACCCAGAAGTGTTTTGGGATTGAAAACTTATAATTGTGGCTTCTTTTGGGAATTTTTGGAGTTTACAGTGGTCACGAAGTTGAATTGTCCAATTCAGATGTACAACTTCTAGATCTTGCTTATGCTTGATAATTACTCTTTTACTTTGTCAGTTGATTTAATTCTTGGGTTCTTGGCAGTTACAAAAACTATTATGAGACGTGCGTCTCTCAAAGTTCATTTCTTCTACTCTGTTTATGTGTGTGGGCAGTAATATCATAGGTAACAATTTGAGTATGCTAATAACTGAAAAAACTTTTTACCGTACAATCTCCACTTCGGGTGGGAGTAACCTCATACAAAAATTCCAAACACAACTTGCATTATTTTGTTGGAAACACACCCCGATTGACTATTGCTACATCTGGATGCAGTTATACAACAGTACATTAGCATAATGTAACTTGCTTAAGAAACTATCACCTTTTAAACAGAAAATTATTAGGTACTCCTGAAGTATAGATGGCGTCGGACTCTCGACCTATCATAAAATGCTATGCCTTTTAAAATTGTTTACATAAGTACTAATTTTTAATGATATGACATATTGTGATATGATGGAAATACTTGTTCTTTGACTATATAATAATTAGTCCCTGCACACATAGTAAGTATAAAATACACTACCTATCCATAACTGCGTATTTTTTAGCCACCTCATATCACATGTACCATGTAATTCCCCATTCCCCGGTCATTCACAACTGCTCCACCTCACAAGTTTTCTCATGTCTTTGCACGATTTTGGTCACTGCACTTTTTGGTCATCTTATTCATTGGAACCTATCATTCACCTCCTGAATAGGAACTGCGTGTAAGTTCAAGCTTGAAAAACTGCTGTCGAAGGCAATCAACCTCTTCCCAAGTGCTCACTATTCATTGATTTTCTTTTTTCTTCAATTTGAATATTGGGTTCACTCGATGAATTACATTCAATTAGAAAAATCTGAGAGAATCTGCATTTATGGTCATAGCCTCAGATTTCTCGCTGCATTAAAACACTGTCCGTATTTATTTCCTATCGGGGAATCTCCTCACGTAGCTCACTCACATCAGCCTCCAAGCTTTCTCAATTTGCTTCTTGTTAGTTTTCATGCTCCAATATTGATAGGTCTCAATTGAAAAAATTTACACCGGATAATCTCTACTTTGGGTGGGAGTAATTTCTTACAAAACTCAAATCACAACCTAAAATGACCACAACCACATTACCTATTAATACACTGTATGAAAAGAGATCAACAACACTTAAGGCACTAAAAACTACCACTTGCACTCACAGTAAATAGAAGCTAATACCACTTATCCATTCTGCATATTTCTTAGCCACCTCACAATACATGTACCACCTAGCTCCCTGTTCCCCACGATCATTCACACATCTGCTCACATGGCTTTTGCACAATTTTGGTCACCGTGTTCATCAGAACATGTTACAGTATTTATGTTATTGCATGATTTGTAATCCACCTTTGTAGGATTTGTTGGATTTTCGGTTTTGATTTGTTGAATGTTTAATTCTCGATGAGTATAACTTATTTACTTCAGATTCAGGCACTGAGATACTGTTGGTATTTTTCCCCCAACTACAATTCTTGCTTTCAAGCTACTTCTTAAACTAGAAGGAACTACTATCTGCCCGGTGAAAATTTTGTGGATGTTCGAATCACTAGCAACTTTTTTTTAATCTACTTCATGTTTGTTATTTCCTCGCTTAGATGTCTGGAGCTATTCTATGTACCATACCTTTTTGTTCTGTATCCCCTGGTCTTCTGTTATTTGTTGTTGGAGATTTCTATTTTCTTTATACCCTTATATCTCACACTTAACCACAGATCTTAGTTGTTACTGTTCCTTTTTTTCCTTTTTTTTTTTTTTTTTCTTTTTAATCCACAACATCACCTTCCATCCCATTACTGAGAGGGGCAGCTAATTGGCTCTACTGAGGCAAATACATGTTAAATGGGCTTGACTAGGTTCTAGCATTATTATTTTCTCACTTGAAAGTCTTAAGCTATTCTATAGGTTATACCTTTTCATTCTGTATCCCTTCATCTTCTTTTGCCCTCATCTTTTTATAGCAACCTCTCTGAAATCGTTATATTATTTATGGCCTTATATCTCTCAGATAGCATAGATCATAGTTACCATTCCTCTTATTTTGCATTTTCTTTGAGACAACCTCAGCCTCCATCCCATTATTTGTTTTGTTGGGGGGGGGGGGGGGCATTTGTGCTAGAGCTATTAGCTGCTCTATGAATCCTACTTGCACATAATTTTTTCAATAAAGATTGTTTATTAGAATATTATCTGCTTTATGAATCCTACTTGCACATAATTTAATAAAGATTGTTTATTTAGACTTAGAGATTTGATACAGCACAAGTGTTTATTTAAGAAACAGAATGGGTGATTAGTTGTCTGTTGAAACCTGATTATGTAAGAGGTGCGTTAGTATCATTTATATTCTTACTAATTTCATTTGTCGTTCTACGCATTTTCATATGAATGTTGATGTGAAATATACTTTGTCATTGGCTGCATATTTTTTTGGCTCTCTTTTGTGAACAGATATTTGATTTTTGTTGATCTCCTATATGATTGGTAATATGTAATTAATTGCAAAAGAAGTGGTAATTTGTGGGTGATGTGACACTTTGATAGATTATGGCCATACTGCAAAAGAAATGTTTATTTAGTGTGTAAAGTATAATATTCCCTTAAGTGATATTTGATTTTTTATATTCTGCACTGCAAACTGCAGAACAAACAATTCTAGTCTATTTCTAGGCTAGGTGTTTATTGCAATCTTCTTTGTGGCCATTTTTCCACCCACAAAAGTTTTTGGGATTTGTTTGCCAATTGAAGTTATGAAAACAAACTGATGCTCACAATGCCTGTCATTGTCTACTTGGCCTTTTCTTCTCTCTTTAATGTTATCATGAATGAATTATCTTTATGTACAATTATTATAATTCTACAAATTTTACGTTTATATTGACTCCATATACTTGTTTTCATGTAGAAACTTGGACACATTAAAAATCCATAAAAGAAATTTGAGAAGCTGCTGAAATGGAAGACGGTTACTCTATTGCGAGGAGATGGGAGGACCTGGACACTGATGTTTTGGTGAAGATTTTCCAGTCCTTCAACATCTTTGAGCTAACTTCAGGCATTGCTCATGTCTGCAGTGCATGGCGTATGGCTTGCTGCGATCCTCTGCTTTGGAAAACACTTGATTTATCAATGTTGAAATCCAATTTCATAATAATCCAATTAGATCCATATGTTTATGTTGATAGCCGTTCTGATAAGATACTAACTCGTCTGTTGAAGATTTCTTTGAGTCTCAGCAAGGGAAACATAACAACCTTGATTTTCCATTTCAACCTATACGTGAGCGATGATCAGTTGACTTACACTGCTGAAAGGTAATTCCATTAATATTGGTGTTTTGGAATTGGAATATTTTAAGGTTTCTTTAAAAAGGCATGTTTGATGAAATGAAATTGATTCCAACTTCAAGAATTATACATCATGCCTTAGTTAAGAGGAGTCATTGAAAGAGCAGGTTCAAAATCACAATCAATTCCTTTTTCAAATCCTGCTGTACCCACACGAGCTCTTCCTGCATGCCTTAAGTGTCATTGAACAAAATGCCACTGAAGATGTATTGGGATATATATGTATTTTTTTTTTTTTTTATGAATAAGATGTATTGGAATATTGAAGAGTAGTTTCTTTTTCTTCTTTTTTTTTTTTTGGGGGGGGGGGGGGGGGGGGGGGATGGCTGATTTGCTGACCATGCTTCTTATTGTCATGATGGATGGAATATTGAACTGTATAGTGATAGTTGCTTTGTGGCTACATATTATAAAATGTTTTCATATGTTTATATCAATGACTAGTGTTGAATTGAGAAGTAACCACTACCTATATTGCAGGTGCCCAAGGCTAAGACGGCTTGTTCTGCCGGCTTGGAACAGAATAAAAAAAACTGGAATATGCAAGGCCATTGGCACATGGAAAGATCTTGAATCCCTGACAATGCCTAAGATAGCAAATCCCCCATACCTCATGGAGGAGATTTCCAAGAACTGCAAGTACTTTAATAAACTGAAGATTATGGGTCCTTTTGATGTTTTATTTGCTTCTACACTAGCTGCATTTCTTCCAAAATTGAAGGTCCTAAGTCTCCGATGCTCAGTTGTATATAAAGATGCTCTGATAATAATTTTGGATGGTTTGCAACACCTAGAGGTGCTTAACATATCGCATTGCCTTCTGATAGAAGTCCTTCCACCTCCTGCATCTAAAAGAGTTGTTAGAGAAATTGATGAATCTATCCGCAGAAGGGCTTCTCAGTTACGTGAATTTTTAACATGCATGAAAGATTCATGCATTATGTGCCAGCGAACGAAAAATGACGAAGGACTCATGAGGTGGTACAAGTATGAGGAAGGGCTTTGGAAAGCAGATGAGGTGAGCTCTCTTGCTCTTTGATTAGAGCTTGCAGAATCATAGTTCCACGAATTCTCAAGGGTAGTGTTTGACCCTCTCCTTCAGTGATTGTAATGCTTTTATGCTAGAAACAGAATAAAATGTCACTGAATAAATGCAAATGAAAGCTGTCATTGTGGTCTTGTGTTATTAAAGCTCCAGCTCAGTGGATTAGGGAGGGTGGGAGGTTGGTTTTGGGGTTTTGATACACAATCTGCTTGTTTTGGGAGAGGGGTTACATAGTTATGGCATTACCAGTGTATATATATGTTGAGTTCGTCTTAGAATGTGATTCTCAATTTTGGTCACCCACACCGAGCAATTACGAAGAAGTGGCGAATTACTGACTTTGTTGTCTCTGGAAGGATTCAAGGTAGCAATGATGTTCTGCCTTTGCTTGTTTGTTTTTACAGCACCGCATTTTTGTTTACATATGCCAATCATGACCTCATATTTTGAAAGAAGATTCATAAAGAACGGATCTTTCGTGATTGTTGCAGATTGTGAGAGATCGAATATAATATCGATAAGGCCCTTAAGGGTAGTATGAGGAAAGCAAAGTTGGTTATACATGTACTCACACACATATATACGTATACATGCTGCATATAGATATGCTTGGACTATGCTTAGAGCGCCCTTTTTTTGAGTATCGTGTAGTTGTCGCTTCTATGAGATTATTGTGGGGGGACATCCGCTCTCGGATAATACATCTTTTCAAGTGCATCCTACCAGGAATTGAAGACTTCCTAAGACCAAACTTTTACAAAGACGACTAATGTGCTGGACGGGCTTGAGTGTGGGGAACCGGGCCCTAGCTTTAGAGAGAGAGACTCATTCTCTCTAGAAATCACTACCAAATCAAAACCTCCCTCCTTCCTACTCCATCTCCAATCTAGTTTTCTTCTTTCCTTTTCTTTTTTTGGTTGTTTTTTCAGGGCTAAGTATGGCGGAAGGCCGATCTGCTACTCTCTGGCATCCGGCGACCACCATGCGCCTTACTGCAAGTTATCCAAGGCGCCGATCTTTCAGACAAGCGAAGAATTTCGCTGAACGGTGTTGCGCGGTCCAAAGTGGGCACGTGAAATCCATGCACCATTGCGAAGTGTGCTCTTTTGCCACCATGTGCAGTTTTTTTGGATTCAAGACCACCGTTTACTTTAGACCTGACTGACTGTCATACTCCCAGGGTGGCGCGTGACTCTCACGCACCATCATAGTCACTTTGTTTGTCTTTTTTCTCCAAGGTTAAAAATGCAGTTCTCTGTCTTTCTAAAATGTAATTCGTTTTCTCCATTGTATCTTTAATTTATATTATGTCTTTTGTTTTGGAAAAATAAAAACAAAAAAACAAATAGTCTTTTGGACTTTTGTTCATAGAGTGTGTCTCTTAGACTTTTTGTCTATAGAGTAGGTCCTCTACTCCGTCTTAAACAGAGTATGAGATTTGTAAATTCTATCTTGGACAGAGTTGTGTTGTCTTTCAGATGGTAGTCTGTAGAGGTTTGTAATATGAGCTAGATCATGTTAGTCACAATTGTATATTCTAGACCATATTAGTGACAATTGTATATTGAGGAGTTATTAATGTTGGAGTTAGCTTGTTATGTATATTTGAGGTCAAAATTATAATATCTGTTATTAATGAAATGAGTATGTTTTATCCCAAAAAAAATAAATAAATAAATAAGTGCATCCTCTCAGGGCAGGAACAGTGGCCTATTTTGGTCGTAGCTTAAAGAATCCATTTTAGGATCTTAATGGATAGGATGGGAAAATATGCTACCCAAAAAGGGTTCTGCTGGGTTTGCTCCTGGCATTGGTCAGGAGAACTTGTAATCTCCGATTTGCACTTTAGGTAATTTTCGGAGTGGTTTTGATTCATAAATGAGTTGAGATGATTTGTAAATAGTAAAATAAAAATTAAATTATATATTATATTTTATATAAAAATTTTAAAAAAATTATTTTAAAATTTAAAAAATTGAATTGTTTATTATATTTTATATAAGAATTTAAAAAAATTATAATAATAAGATGAGATGAGTTGAGATAAATTAATATGAATTTTAAATATAAACGATATCTTAATAAGTTGTGCTTGTGCTGGTCAATCTTCTTGGTAGGTGCGCCCAAAGCTTATGTCATTGATGATCCTGTCCAACGTTTCAGTCTATTATCGCTGCCTGCAGAATAAGGTAAGACCTTTATATATATATTTATATATATTTTAAAGAAAAGTATGGGGAGAGAGAGAGAGGTTTCTGGGGTCGTGGATGTTATGAACTATCATAGCTGCTTAATCTGACCGATGTTTTTAAGATTATTAAACTGTCAATTAGATTTAAACTGCACAAACCTTGATAAATAATTGTATTTACAGCAATATAGTCAAGTTTTCCTCATCAATAGTTTTGAAAGTCAAAATAGGGTTTGATTTAAATTGTTGAAGCATTTTTTTTCTAAAATGATATCTGAAATTAGTGCCATACTTGCATTAGAAAAATAGAAGTTTCAAGTCATGTAAAATGACTTCTTTGGCATGCTGTGGCTGTGGCTTAAATAATGGCTTCATTGGCTTGGTTATGATATTAAAAAGAGAGAGAGGCTACTCATCATCTCACCCTACATATTTTACATATTTTAATATTATCTTTTATTCTTGTTAAACTATTTTAATTGTTCTATTTATCATCCATACATCACGTATTTGTTATAAGAAAAATAAAAAAAAAAATTAAAATAAGTGTAATGTGTAGTATATAAAGATTTAAATAGAATTATTTATTAAAATGTGCACAAAACAAGTTTGGATCTTCACGGGAAGCCGAGTTATTTTCACTCCAAAAACTGGTCCTCGTCAAATAAAATGAACTACCCAAAGTGCAACAACAAAAGAGGAAAGGTGTGCAGCGATTCACTGATTTATTTTCTAGCACTGTAATTTTATTCTTGCAGAAAGCTGGAGGAAGATTTTCAGTACCTGTTTGTTCCTGCCACTGCCACGTTTGACATCTTTACCTACCATCTCTCTACCGACCTCTCCGATCCTCATCAGCCCCAACTACTCTTCCTTTGGTTTTGTCGACAGGCAACTGCATAAATCCTCATTTGGATTGTGTGGAGAGTGTCACACATTGTTATACTTGTATAAATAACTATTTTTGTCAAAATCATGTCTGAGGGGACTTATAGTCAAGAAAGAGATCACATAGATTATTGTCATCAACAGATTTCTTATGATTATTTTAAATGTAACTTGATACCTTACACACTCGGAAAATTTCCTCAAATAATATACTCGTTTTGTGACAGATTACACCTTCTCTTTTAGTTTATATTACATTTCACGAGGTTGAAACTTAACACATTACAAACAAAAATTATAAGAATTACGTCGGATGGTTAATCAATTGTTGATTGTGCCATCAGAAAATTCTTATTTAAATAAAGAAAAAATGTTTCATCTATAAGAGAATCTCCCTCAAAATAAATTCACAAATAATATACTTTAATGTAGTATGTCAAATGTGAATTTTTTTATACTAAAAAATAGATTTGATTTACTATATCAAATCATATCAATTTTTAAATTTATTTTTGTGAGATGCTTCGAACGTCGTTTCTTTGTTAAATAGGACATACTTCCTTTTTATTCAAATATATAGAGATGCAATCCAAATACAACTAATCAATTCCCCTCTAATACAAAGCTATTAGGCTCTTCACAATCCTCTCCCTTAATTTATGTAATAAAAGTAGAATAAAAGAAAAACAAAGATGTAACAAAATAGTTGAGAATTACCGGACAAAAATGTAATAACAACTAAAACATGAGGACAATTACACAGGAAAGTCCCCGTCTCTACTCATCTTTTTATCTCCAAAAAAACATGGAAATGGTGTAGAAAGTAAGCGAGAAGTTTTAGAACAGAACCCCCCAAAGACTGAGAATTTATCTTTGGACCCCAAAACTAGGACTTTTTTAATTTTATACCATCTAGATTCTAGTATGTTGTGGAATCTTCTTATCTCCAAAAACAGACAGAAGAAGAGAAAAGATGCAAGTAAGAAGTTTTATACAGAGGAACCCCCCAAAGACTGAGAATTTATCTTTGGACCCCAAAACTCGGTCTTTTTATAATTTTATATAAGCTACGCATTGTTTGTCTCTTCGTCCTGTCCCCCGGGTCTCTCTCATCCGCTGAAAATCAACCCAAAACCATTATGGCTCTGGAACTGTGGGAGACACTGAAGGAGGCGATCCCAGTCTACACGGGGCTCTCTCCGGCGACCTTCTTCACGGTTACCGCTCTTTTCTTCGCTGTATACTACGTGATATCGGGTCTGTTTGGGTCTTCCGACCATCATCAGAGGTCTAGGGAGTACGAGCAGCCGTCAGAGCCTCCGCCGCCTCCGGTGCAGCTCGGAGAGATCTCCGAGGATGACCTCAAGCAGTACGATGGATCCGACCCCCAGAAGCCTTTGCTCATGGCCATCAAGGGCCAGATCTACGATGTGTCGCAGAGCAGGTAAAGTTAGCATCTGGGTTTGTAGTATTGAATATGTAATCAACTCGGTTAGAGTGATACGGATCTTTGGGATTCTTGGGTATGTAAAATTGTGGAACTTTTTTTTGTGGTGTAGTGGGGGTGTGTTGGATTTTCTTTTGGGTGCATAAAAAGGCCTTTTATTTTGGTAAGCATGTAAAAAGGTCATGTTGTTAGCTCTCTTTCTCTCCATCTCTCATACACATACACGTACACGCGCACATAAAAGGGGATTTTATTTTTGGGTTTTCTTTTTAGTATGTCGTGATTCTCCATGAATACGCACATTTACTTGTAGAAAAGTATACTTATTTCCACGAACGTAGTCTTAGCTCGTTGTTGAATTGTTACCTCTAGGTTCTTATGAAGTCAGACGGGCTTGTTAAATAAATTTTATTTAGTTTTTTTGTGCTTTATGATCCATCGGATCTTACGTATGATTCGACTTCTTGGTGTGGTAATTCGGTTGTCTAAAAACAATAACAGAATTTTAAAATAGATTTTCCCTATTAATGTTTGCAATTAGCTTGCCTTTACTTTCCATATTTTTCTAATTTCTTTTCCATTACAGAATTTCGTGTAGATTTGGATTAACATCGTGCTAGCCAATGACATAAACAATATGTGTGTTGTATTCACAGAAAAGTGTGTTCATAGTTTGATACAGCAAACTAGATGAGAGAAGGATCTGTAGTCCATGATGAACCTCGTAGCTCAAATTGGAGTGGCACTGCCTTGAGGCAGGGAGGGGTTGGCATGTTGCCTTATTGGTTTCCTAAATTTGTTTTCACAAACCTTTTCTGCTTTTTCTACATGCTAGGCTTAAGATCCACTTCGGCAATTCATCTGTGAGTTTATTGTGAAACTTAACACTATTACCTACTACCAAACATCACCAGGGTTTACGCTGTTAACAATCAAAAGTAACTGCTTGTTTTTGTTGATTGTTTATGAGGTCATTGCAGGCTTGTAATTTTCTGTATCGGGATACAAATATTGTTCTGTGACTACTGTTTTATAAAGGACAATGTTGGGAATTATCTTTTCTGTGTTTCTTTTCAAATTCAATATTTAGGGAGGCTTTTAATTTGATCACCTCGATCGATCTTCCTGGCAGGATGTTTTATGGACCAGGTGGACCTTATGCATTGTTTGCTGGAAAGGATGCTAGCAGAGCTCTTGCAAAAATGTCTTTTGAAGAGAAAGATCTGACGGGGGATATAACCGGTCTTGGTCCTTTTGAAGTCGAGGCTTTGCAGGACTGGGAATACAAGTTTATGAGCAAGTATGTTAAGGTTGGAACCGTCAAGTCTGTTCCAGTGACTGATGGGGCACCGACCGGTGAACATGCAGAATCTACTGATCGCGATGTTGCTAAGCCTGCTGAAGATGGTCCATCAGAAAGTGCAGCTGTTATCACTGAGGAAACTCCTGCTGCTGAGGCTGATGCTGCAAAAGAGTAATGGTTGGGTAAATCAATTGCCACTATTGCAAACTTAGTAAACCATTTCTGATGGAGAAGCTGAAGAAGAGTAATATGTGGTGCTAGTATTTCATGAAACCTCGTTTGACTCAAGTTTAAGATTGCAGTCTAGAATACATCTCTTAAGAACGGACTTGTTTGAAGTCCGGATTGTCAAATAATGTATGGATGATGCTTCCCTAGGGATTCAGAGCTGCAACTTATTCTATCACCTTCAGTGAATTTTCTTTGATAGAGGATTGTGCTATTGATAAATTACATGTATGGAGTTGCCTTATGCTTCTTAATATGCAATTATATTTGTAGCTTTCGCACCCTTTAGTAGACCAGGATTGTGGTGGCATATCTGAAAGTTTTCAAGTATTCAAGTCTTTATGTTGATATTGTAGAAACTCAGGAAAAATATTTACGTCAAAATCGTCACAATAATCATAGGTTCCGGCTGTGAACTACAAATTGTAATTTGGGTTAGGCTTAGGTCGAGTGGAAGAACATCTCCATTCTCAAGGTCTGAGCGTTTATAATGGGGAACCAAATTTCCTTATAATATATTAATAGGGAAGTAAATTTAATTGAGGCTTTGTTTGCTTCTTATGGTTGGAAATGTGTTAGGCTTTGTTTAATTATTTGGATTTAGAGATGAGTTGAGATGTTTATAGATGAGTTGAATAAAATATTATTATAATATTTTTTTTAATATTTTTTTTAAATTTAAAAAAATTAAATTATTTATTATATTTTATATAAAAATTTATAATAAAGTGATGAGATTGGTTTTAAATTTAAAAGCCTTAACTTTTCGTGTGTTTGGTAGGGGGTGAAAAGAAGAAAAGGGAAAATGACTTGTCGAACACGAAAGCCCCCCCCCCCCCCCCCCCCCCCATGCTCAAACGTCACAACTAGGCTTGTCCCGTCCATGAAATTTAATTTAATTTAATTTTGTTTCCAGCTTTCCATTCCAAATGGTTTTGGCATTCCTACCAACCTAGCAAGCAGAGATGAATGGTCAAGGCCCTCACTTCCAGGATTGAGCACTCGAAAATCACGCCCGTAAGAGGCTGGATGTAGCGAAAGGTCGTTTTCTTTCTCGAATAAGGATTGGATTAATATTATGCTATTATCTATTTATTATTTTTTTATATTTAAATTTTTTATTTAATGATTAAAAAAATAAATATTAGTAAAGTTATATATTTTTTAAATTTTTTATTGATTAAGGATGTTAAAAAAATATTTAAAAAATAATAATAAAAAAATTTAAAATACATTTAAGTAATAGATAGATTCTAATAGGGTAGCCTATCACTATCCTTTTTTCTCAATCTGCTTGTCAATAGTGGCTACGACGTACGAAAAATTGAAAAATTCTTCTCAATAACTATTTATTACTCAACATCTTATAAAAAAACATCCACTTGTTTAATGGTGTCAAATCGTATTAACGGATTATATTTATGTCATATCAAAACATGTATATTATATTATATAATATAGATCAATCTTAACCCAACTCTTTAAGCTTATCGTGTCAAAATCTCAAATCCTAACACGACTGATTAACATAATGGATCGTGTCGTGTCAACTCGTTTTGACCCGTTTATGTAAATAAGTTCAATAGACTAAAATTAATCTGTTTGACCTAGTTAAATTTAACATAATTTTATATAAATATTAAAATTACAATATCTATAAAAAAATATAAAACTAACTACAAGCTCAAAATTACAATTCAAACAATAAAAATATCAAAATTAAAATCTCAAAAATTTTATTTTTAAGTATAAAGATATAATCGTAACTTTAGTTTTCTTAACGGGTTATAATAGGTTGATCCGTTATCAACCCGTTAAGCAATTATGTCTTAACGGGTCAATCCGTTAAGACATGTATAAATGTATAGTGTGAAATTACAGTCATTAATAATGACTTAATAAAATTCTGGCAAAAAAATATATACAACAGAGGTTACCAAAGGAATCAAAACGACTTTATCACGAATGGTCTGTCTTCCAATCTTCTTCTATCCAATGGATCTTCTGAACATCGAAATTCTTTTCGGCTCACTCTTCTTCCTTGGATGTGCTGAATCCTTCCTTTTGGTCCAGAGAAAATCGACCCGAAAATTCTGTCTGTAGTATGCTTTAAGATCTCAAATGGCCTGTATACTTTTTAGTTCATAATTCTTGATATTGCTTTCTGGCTTTTAGGGCCGTCCTTCCTTTTGGTCCACCTGCCAATACATTTAGGGTAGTCCTGTGTGTGTTTATGGAGTTAGCAATATCTTCCAACTTGTAAAGGAACTTAGATAGAATGAATCCTTGTTTTGATTTTCTTCAGACAGTGACTGATTTGGGCACTCAATCATTCAACTCAATAGCTTTGAAAGTGTACCGCATCGAACATTTTACACAGTTGCAACTTGTAAAAGAACTCATAAATCATATACAAAACCAGCTAAGAAATTTCCCGTGCTTTCTTTCCCCATATATAGAAGAGAAATATGAATGATATATTTCAATATGTTAAAATGAACCACATGGTCCATGGTCGTTTGGGTTCGGCACGTCTCTTAATTTTATTCAAGGAACTAATTGACAGGTATGCTTTACATTGACCTTGAAAATAAATCCATTTTGGCACCAATTCTCAATATATATATATTCTGTAACCATGAATTAGGTTTGTGTAGGAATAATATTCTGTCTTGTTGTAATGCCAGGACACTTGAACTACTTGCCTAGTCCTGATCATATTTAGATGTTTACAAGCATCAAATGCGACTCAATATATTTATTTCGCTCATCTTCTCCGTCATAAAGTTGTCTGATTCCATTATATGTATATATACGTTCTTCAAACTGGCTTATACATTCGAAGAGCTCTGAAGAGCTTATTCTCTCTTCTTTTAACTCCTTTCCCATTCTCTTTTTCCATCATTTTTGAGACATGGGAGTTCACAGGTTTTCCCTTCTAGCTGTGATTCTCATTATTCTTCTAGCATTAGCACATCCTTCTTGTTGCCGGCAAATCAACAAGGCACTCGATGAAGAAACAGAACCAAGAATAAGAATTGCCGAGCCTTCTTCCACATTTCCAAGGCATCTACGTACTATTGCTCATTTTGCGGCATTCAGAGACAAGAAGGTGAAAAGTGCACACATTGTTTCGCATCCACGCATTCCAGGGGGACCAAACCCACTTCACAACTGATTGGCTGCTGATGCTATGTTTCCAAAGGATATACGGTAATTTGCTTGCTACCTCATTCAAGCATTTCTAAGTTTGCTGTTCTTCTCCAGGACCTGAAGGCCATTTAGCTTGTCTCGATATGAAGCTTCGAATGATGGATTTAGAATAGCCATTAATACATGTTTAGAACATCAGAGCATAGAGTTCAGTCATGTGTGTACTAGAAGAAGTATGTTTTCAACCTGTGGCTTTGATGAATTCAGTATTTATCACATTACTCTTTCTAGAAAATTATGATGAACAATGTGAGGATTAACTTGCTGTCAAGTTCCAGAAGTTCTGGACGAGTATCACTTTACTTTCGGTGGAATTGGAGCCATGATGTGGCTTAAATCCATCTTGAAGGAGCGCTCACGACTCTCCCTTGTCTGGATCTCTCTTTGAGGTTCATTAGTAAGATGCCAAGTGGACAAGACTCATGTCCAATATTCCTACATACTGGATTACCACCACTTTTCCCTCAATAGGGATTACACTTTACAGTCATGTTATGGCTTAAATCTGTCTTAAAGGAGTGCTCAAAACTCTGCGACGTCTGCACCCCTCTGTGGAACTTCCTGACATATCAACAGCTAGTTTCCTTCCTATTTTTTCCCTAAAAAAACACATTTAGACTTTCCCAAATGAGAACAAAAACAGTATCAAGCTTTTCGAAAACATCTTCACAAACCAAAGTTCTAACTAAGTTATTATCCTGCTCGTGCATGATCCCCCATTCCCCTGTTCGGCAAGTCCAGATTCAAAGAATAACGAGGGGTTTCTTTTTCTTACATATTTAATTATTATTTTATCCATTCAAGAAGATGGCATGATTTAGTTAGCTTAGGTCAATGGCATAAGAATCAAGACAAATTTTTTAAAATTGGAATAGGTCAAATCTCATGTATACGTTTTAATTTTTCTGTTTTCTATGATGCTTTGCATATTGACCTCATGACAGGTAACATATGAAAGGGCATATTATACTCTTTAAATAAATGCATTTCTTACTTGGCTTAAGTACTAAAATATTGCAGCATACTAGAGGTGCATGAATAACATTACATTAACCTGATCAATGATGATTGATATAAACAAATATCCCAGACTCCTCCAGTAGCTTGATGATACAACGTGCACGACAAGGTTACATCATGCTCTCTACCTATTGAAAAGTTGACGTCTATTTCCAAAAATAAGTTTGTAAAGGAAGTTCTCGTCATCTTTATGATATTCAAACGAGCGTTCAGAGCATATGTTGAGCATAGAACCCAACCAAAAACTTATGAATTACATCTAGGAGAGATTTGAATATTAAGTTTAGTTGACTTTAGTTAAGATGAGTGTTGAAAGTTAAATAAAATATTATCAGAATATAATTTTTAATACTATTTTTGTTTTGTAATTTCAAAAAGTTGAATTATTTATTATATTTTGTTTGAAAATTTAGAAAAATTATAATGATTAAATGAGATGAGATAAATTAAAAAGTTGAATTGTTTGTTATATTTTGTTTGAAAGTTTAGGAAAATAATAATGATTAAAGGAGATGAGATGAGTTGAGATGTTTTTGAATTCAAATAAAGCTATTATGGTTAATAATCTATAGTACTTGTACATTGCACATTATTATTTTTTTCTAGAAGCAAGCATATATAATATATATATATATATATATATATATATATATATATATATATCATTAACAAAAGAAAAATGAGAAAGATGAGGAAGAACTTGATCCCCACCTATACCCCATTACAACAACTCCAATACAAAAGTAAAAATAAAACGGGTTTTGGGACAAAAAATTTGGTCCCCACCTATATCCTACAAAGAAGACGCCATCTTAATAATAGTTTTTTACAGTTTGTATAGAGTTGTGCGAACTATGATGCCACTGTTGGAGGAGTGGATGTTGAAGGTATACTACAAGTTGTTGTCTTGAGATATTTCCTGAAGAGACTCGTATTCTCTACCTCAAGAGCATTGGTTAGGGAAAGCAAAAACATGATAAGAATTAGACCGACATTGAATGGATTAGATTGTGGCTGACCAAGTTTCTTCACACTCGCCTGTGAAGGTGTGTGGAGACCAAGAGCTGATGATTGTAAGATGGGGTGAGTCAGATCTAAAAGATCTTAAGGTGGTGAATCTACTAGAACGACGCGTATTACGTATAGTTGTTGAAAGCATTTTGGCCCAACGGCACGTGACAACCTGTCAACCACTCGCAGAACAAGCCATACGTGAGGATCACGTGCCGAAATTTTTGCCCCAATTCCGTATAGTCCTGAGAGCTCGACAGTTGGGAGTTGCATGATAAGATGCGTGCAAGCAATTCATTGTCAAAATGCGGTAGACCTAGCCAAAACTAAGGTAGTGAAAAGGAAGGGTTAAAAACACTATTAAAAAAATTTAATGAATAGACAGGTACTATAAAAGGAACGAAAATGAGGATGGGACACAACTTGAAAAGAATGAACAACTTTTTTAAGAGAGAAGCAGTAATTTCTCTTTCTAAAAAGAGAGGAAGGGTTTTTTTTGGTTGAAAAACATTGGCACATTAGTATTTTAGCAATTAATCTTTCTTATTTTTCTTTCTCAACAAAGTTGAAGGCATGAACATTAATATCGATTAAGAAGTAACGCAATTTGAAATAACACAAAAAATGAAGTAATTTGCTTTCCCTCGGATATTCAGCCTTGGAGCTTCGGTTAATTAGACTGGTCCAGGTTTATGTACAACCAACACATAGGTGTGTTAATTCTATTTCTTGAGGTGACGCCCAACCAACTTATAGGTTTTGAGTTTTGTTACGTACAAATATGTTTGTGTATCAATCTGTATATTAATATTGTTGTCTTCATATTCTAAATTTAAATTAACATTATTTTTAATAAAGTTTACTTTCTGACCAATCATATTGAAATGGTGCGCGTATTAATACACAGAATCACTTACAATTAAATTTTTCCATAAGTTTTACAGCATAGGTGAGTGAAATTGGGCCCCTACTAATTAAGCAATCCATCGATCATACCAAAGAAGAGGCTTTGGCAATTTTTTCGTGATACCCTCGTGTTTCGGTATCTCATCTCTCTTCATTTTCTTTACATGATGAGTACTGGATAGCATGCAACCTGCATGTCGTATTACGTTTGGATGTTAAATATAATCGCACACTATTTTCCATTTCTGATTTATTTCTATGATAAAAGAAAATGGTCGAATTATTTAATTTTAATAAATATGTAACCTTTGAGTTTAAGCTCTCTCTTATAATATAAGAATTCATCCATTAAGTGAGGATTATCAAATAAAATGGGAGTGTTTGTCTTCTTTAAAAAAAAAAAAAATATTAGGTTTGATATACCGTAGCTACTATTTTTGAGCTGCATTGTATGCTGTTTTTTTTTTTATAATTTTTTTAAATTCTCACATAAAATATAATAAATAATTTAATTTTTTAAATTTTAATTCAATTTTTTTAAATTTTAAAATAATAATAATAATATTAAAAAATAATATTATAATAATATTTTTTTAATTTTTATTTAAAATTATCTCATTTTATCTCTTAATTCAAATCATTACTAATTGTGTTGCTAGACATTGGGCTTTAAGGAAAGGACACAGGAGTCTTTTACTTCAAAGCGAAGGACAGCGTCGATCACGAATGAACAAAGAGAATCAGCATATGTCAGGGAGCACCGGGAAAATGTGACGACTGCGGATAAAGTCCCCGACAAGTTTTAGGGAGCACCCAATTGCAACGCACAGGGTTTGGGAACACGTGGTCCTGGAGTTTCCCATTTGTCAAACCGAGCTCTCACCCCGTGCTCAGTTCTTGAGAGGGCTTGACTAAACACATATTCACAGAGAGAGCCATTTTCCGGCGATCTTCGGCGAAGAAAGTCATATTACTGCAAAATATGAATGACCAGGGTTCAGATGACCTTCCGCCGGGTTGGACCGTGGAGGTGAAAGTGAGAAAGAACGGTAAAAGAGATAAGGTAAAAGGAAAAGAAAAGAAAAATTAAAGGGTAATTTTGGGTCACAAGTTTACTTCTTGCCTGTCGCATTTCAAGCTTAAAGATAAGATCTTTTTTTTTTATAAGTATGCTTAAAGATAAGATCTTCTGTACAAGTTTACTGTCGGACTATTTATTTTAGCTTTTGTTTTCTCTTATTACTTTCTATTTCTGGTTTATAGACAGATTTGGTAAAGAGCATTGTTGCGCTTTAAGAAATTGGAGTTTCTTTGTGAATGTTAAATTGCTAACATTCTTCGTTTTCATCTAGCGTTTGGTTCAAGTTCTTTGTTGCGTAGAGCGTGGTAGACGTATTTGATTCCATACGTGTTACATGGAAAACTTGCTTTCTGAGTTATTTGGAAATTCCTGAAGGCCAAATTATGGAAATTTTTTCCGTTTATGCTGTGAATTATGATGGTGAATGCATAAAAAATAGATTATAGAACGATGTGCACGATTACATTAAGAGTAAAGAGCACTGATATTCTTATGCTGTATAGGACCTTAGAGAGACTGCTGTCAGGAAGCATAGGGACTAGGGAGTCCAAAAGCAAACAAAATTTGTGCTTGGGTGGTTTTGGAAAAAGGATTGTCTTAAGAGGAAGATTTTGAAAGAGTTAATAATTCGTTTCTAATGGGTTTTTTTGTATCTTCTTCTGACTATTTCTGTTTGGAAATGGGAGGCCTCGCAGCCTGTGACTGAGTGCCATTTCTGGTTCTGATGTAATATTGTTTGACTACTTATATATAGGATAGTTTAATTTGGTAGTTTTGAGGAATTCTATGATTATCTAGCCAATTGATGTTGAGAAATTTTCAGGGATTGTGTATTCTTCATCAGGGTCTGTTTATGAAAATTATCACAATTCTGCATGATTGTGTTCCCGCCCCCCGGCCGCAGGAAATATACATATTTTATGTCCTTCATACATTTTTGTTGGATATAGGACCATGTAAAGATTTTGTCAAGATTAGATAATTTTTTTTGTTCGGGTTGTCAAGTTAATAAATCTACATCACTTATTACCTTTTCAGTGTCTTCTCCTTGACATTTGATTATTGATTGAAATGAAGACTCCAACCCAGATAAAATATTTTTAGGTTACAGGAGCTCTGGTTTATCAACTAGTGTGGCGATCTAATTCAGGTTGACATGACCATTTATGCTTAGTGCAGTATTACTTTGCTCCCTCAATGGGACAAAAATTCTATTCCGGGGTAGAGGTATCTCATTATCCAAACAGTCAAGAAGCCAGCAATCCTCTGCCAGAATAAAAGATAAAAGACACCCTTAGGCAATCTGCAAAAAATGTCTCTATTTTAACCCAATCTGATCTTCATGAAATTGTTTGTTCTTGTGATCTAATATGAATCAGATTTTATTAATTTAGAGATGAAAAATTTGATTATTCAAGCAAACTAGGTTGTAGTTGAGAAAGCTATAGCAGAAGGATTACCTCCAGGATGGATCAAAGAAGTCAGAGTAACAAAAAAGGGTCATAAGATCAGAAAAGACCCGGTACTCAACCTCTACTTCCTTTTTCTGGTATTTTGGTTTCAATCAGATTTCTTTTTTCATTTAATTGCAAGTCTTCCGTATGTCTTTTTCAAGGGTCATCTCACATTGTGCTAGTTTCTTGTCATGTGTTGCTCCGTCATCTAATATTTGAAAATTGTTTGTACTCTAGATGTTATGAATTGCTTGGCCGTGGAAAATTGTCTGTCCTTGATCAGTATTTGATTTCTGCAGCTCTACACTGATCCTATCAGTGGATATGTTTTCCGCTCTATGAAGGATGTATCTCGCTATCTTGAAACTGGGGAATTAGGAAGGCTTGCGTTTAAGCCGAAGGACAAAGTCAGCATTGGTGTAGAATTGGAATGTGATAACACCTCTGTAAGTCCACTCATGATTGAATCCACCGAGTTCATATCTTTGTCTTATCACTGGGTTAAGTTATTTTATCATCCGCACTATCTTTCTTCTTTCATTTCAGCTTTAGGATGGCCAGTTCATAGATGGGCGATATCACAATTGAAGCTTTTGGAAAGATGGAACAATTTTTTTTTTTTTTTTAATTTTATGTTTTTGAATGAGATTTTGTCCATAGATTTGGAGGTTTGTTCATTACTTAGATCTATATGGTCTTTGGAAATATGTATTATCTTTTAACTGTTCTCAATTTATTAGCTCTAGATGAGAGAGCAAATGTACTTATTTAACCAGATCTTTTCTTTTTGTTACTCTCTTAGTCACATGATGTTGCAAAGAAGCAGAAATTAGCACTAAGTATCCCTGGGAAACAGATAATTTGTGATCAGAGCCCAAAGCTCAATGATATGGCAAAGGATGAACAGATACCTAAATCTGCGTGTACAGAAAAATGTCTGCCTCTCCCTGAGCACACTTCTGATCAGTGTAAAGTTCTATATTTTCATCTCAATTTAATATTATTTCAGTGCTGTCACATGTTTTCCTCTCATCAATTTTCTTTCATCCCCTGTTACTTTGGGTGGGGCATAGATTTTAGTTTCATTTTATCATGAGAAGAGTATGATACTTCCCAATTTTTTTACAAAAATCATCATTGAAATTTGTTAATAAACATTTACTGTGAAAACTTAAGCTATTGGAAAATGGTGGAATGATGCATGGCAAGAAATCACATTAGAATTCGGTTTTTTCAATGTTAAAATTAACTTTTATTTCTTGTTCAAGAAGACATGCATGTGTGTGTGTGTGTGTGTGTGTGTGTTAGATTGGGGTTTGATAGAACATTTAACTGATGGAAGTATTTGCATCCTATTCTTGTCTATCTACAGGAAATATATATAGGTATTTGTGTGTGTGTGTTTGTATGATACGCACACATGCACAGATATAGAAGTTCAGTCATGGTTTTGTTGATAATCCTTACTCCACAAGCCAAAAATTAAGATGCTGCATCTGATCTATATTTAATACTTGCAGCAGGAAGGCTGGACATTCATTTGAGCAGCTCAAACCTGCCGGAAGCCAAGGTTTCAGAGCAGATAAAAGGGAAGAATAATTCTAATGAAAGTTTGTTTGTTTCTGCTCCTGCTGTTGGATTTCTTCCGGATAATCAATCATTGAGAAATGAGGGGACAATACATGAAGTTGGAAAGGCCCAACTTGGTATGCGCAAACCTAAAAATAAAAAAGAATATAACTTGCCTCGTCGAGCTTCAAAACGACTGGCTGGACTTGATATTGATCCAACCCCAGAACTAAAAACTAGTCAAGCCCGGCGAATTGTTGTTAAGCAGTCAGGTGAGGCAGGGGCTAGTACACCTCCATGTTGTTCCCCTGGTAGTTTGGCTCCTTGGGAATCCCAGCAGCCTACTCAGCTTGAGGGTGAGCTGGAAGCAGAGAGTAATGTTGACAGCTCTAAAAGCACAAAAGTGTTGGAGTCCACCAATAGAACACATAGTTATGCAGACTTGACCACTCCAGTAGAGCATACTGGAAAGGCACAAAGAGAGCATAAGGATGAGCAAAAGCAACAATCCTCTACTGCTTCGCCTGTGAGGAATGCAGCTATTTTGGAAGAACATGCTGGAAAGGTTGAAAAAGGGAAAGAAAACAATGAGAAACCAGATATTCCTATCGAACTGCCTTCCATGGATCTATGGTCTGATCCATGCATCCAATTTGCTATAAAGACTCTCACTGGAGTAGGTGTTGACAGTCCCAAAAGCACAGAAATGTCAGCGATATCAATCAATAGTCGGCATGCTACTGGGGACTTGGCTACTTTAGCTTTTCCAGAGCAAACTAAGGTAGAAGCAAAAGTTAAGGGTGACATGAAGCAAGGATGCCCAGTTGTTTTGCCTTTCCAGAACCTAGCTACTCCAAAGCAGCATGCTTGGAAGGTTGAAAATAAGTTCAGCGACTATGAGAAGCCTGGATCACCTCTCAATATGACCTCTTGTGATTCATGGATGGACCCATGCATAGACTTCGCCATAAAAACTTTGACTGGTGCAATTCCAGTGGATTGTGTTCTTGATATTCATAACTCCTTTCAGTCACAACAAAGCTCATCGCAAACCCAAACAAGTAGTGGCTTGACCTCATCGAATGTTGCTTTCAATAATTCTTGTCAAACTGATTTTTTTTGTCAGCAGTTTGACACCATGGAGAAACCTGATTATAGACATCAAGCTCTGTTAGATCCTGTATTACTGCAAACAGGGCATGCTGGCTTACAGAATTCAGGTACCACTGTTCTCCACCAACCAAGTGAAGGGAGAGGATCAAGAGGCAATAGATGCCAATAATAAGCAATCCATGTGTACTGACTTCATTTGTACAGCTTTAGAGACCTCGTAGAAAGATGCTTCCACGCTTATAACCTTTTGGTTTCTTGTGCTAATTCCCCACTGCAGCATGATTCCTATCCAAGTTGATTCCTTGTACTTTTTAAGAAGCAGCTAGGCTATAGTTGTAGTTATGCATACTTGTGTCTGGAGCTGTATTGTTAATCAGGAAGCATGCATGGGGCACTTGTCTTTTTATCAATTTACACCGTGTAATGCTACTGGGCTTGTGTTGCCTCTAGTTGCTTTTCTTTGCTTAAGCTGTAATTTCAGTTGCCCATCCCACTGTGAGTGTTTTCCAAGCACTCTAGTTCGACAACTGATACGATTACTAGGAGTCTAGGAGGAAATTTTATGACCAAAGCACTGGATCACTGTATTCATCTTGTGATATTGGACTTAAAACCACTGATATTTTGTTAAATCACTTCTGATAAGTTGCCATTAGTTTCATCTCTTCTTTTCTTTTGATATTTTGCTTCATTTATGATCCCATTCCCATAATATAGATTTGTGAATCAGTGATTTGTTACCCTTTAACTGGTATCTGTTAATGAACACAATGGAGTGATGGGATTTATGAATGAAACGGTTGAATTAGCAAGCACTAACCAAAGTATATTAGCATACTTAAAAGTAGCTTTATGTTTGATATCCACCACACAACCGAAGGTGGCAGATCTTTTGCAATCGCAAATGATTGATTATACATTGATTACATCTGTCAAAACTTGTAACTAAGGTTCTCTAGATTTCCCGTGGTAATCATCTACAGAGTGAGTTTCTTTAAATCCTAACCAAATTTTGGTTTGAAAACCAAAGGGAGGAGTGCATCGGGTGAATTTCTTTTTAAATCCCAACTGTATATTTGACGTTGTAGTCTTACCAAGAGCACAATGTTCTAAATATACCATAGGAGTTTGCACCTTTATTTTGACTATTCATGTATTTAAATTTTTTTTTACTTGTTGATTAAGAAAGTGATTTTTAATGTATCAGTATATTTTTTATTTTTAAAAATATTTAAATATGTTATAAAAATATATAAAAATAAAAATAAAAAAGTAACTTTGTACTAACGGGCACGCCTAGCTGTCAAAGTTGAGAGACAAGCTGGCACACTCAAATAAAAAAACAATTTTGTGCTAGCGGTTAAAGCTGGGCGGCACGCTAGCATGACTTTTTATACACCATTATTATTTTTTTTTAAAGAAATTATGAATTACTGGATTTATTTATTAATTTGATTTATAAAATGGTGGCCGTACGTCCATGTGAGAAACGACGTCGTTTTTAAGAGCGAGCAGACCCTGGAGGACGTAGGCTTTTTCTTGAAAGCGGGACTTTTCCAATCTTCGTCCCGCCAATTCCCAATCTTTGATAGAAGTAGGAACCCCAGGCACGCAGGCAGGAGAAGGAATTCCTTGGTTCTTCAATCTTGAGCCCAAAGACGACACAAAACAACGAAAACGGAAGAATGGAGATTCGAGTGAAGTGCAACTGCGGTGAAGGGAATTGCCCCGAATGGGCAATCTTAGAGTTGCAAGGCGCAGTAGAAGCTCAACCTTCCTTCCAAGGCCGCCTCCAAAACCTCCAAATCGGCATCCTCTGCCGCCCTTCTTCTCAGGTTCTTTTTTTCTTTTCTTCATTAATCATATTATCGTTTAATCTACCAGTTAACTGTCAATAAAGATTCTAATAAGGGTTTTTTTTTTTTTTTTTTTTTGCCAATTTGGTTCAGGAGGTGTATACTTTTACGGTTGGGTATCATGAATTGACGGGATCGAAAGTCTCGTTGAAGAAGCCACTGTTGGTTCTGAAGAAAACTAAATACTCCGACCCAGACCATGAGATCGGCGAGAGTGATTTTTCGTCTAGAGTGGAATTAGAAGTTATCGGTGTCATTCGGCATCGGATATTGTTCAAGACGAGGCCAAAGGCCATCATTTCCAGTTAAGCTTATTCTTATTCTTATTACTATGTAAATCTCCTCATATTCATTGCTTTTTTTTTTTTTTTTCCTTCTATACTTCGTAGTTCATATTGTTGCAACTTGCTGTTATAATTAAACTTAATAGCATGGCATAATAACCCAGCAGAATATCTAGCATGGGAAGTGGGCAAGGTAAGTTAAGTCCAAGAATAGAATTTGTTATTTGTGATGTGGGTCGTCAATTCATTTTGTTTGAGCATTGATGGCCATAAGGCAATCAAATTGAGCTGCAAGTTTATAGTTCATCCACTCTGCATTGCAATTGGTACCTGATTTCTAGCCCAGATGACTCTGCATTCATATAGTTCAACTTATGCAAGGAGATCACTAACAATCTCCTTTGCTATCATGTGTTTGTGTGTTCAATTGAGGGCTACAAAAAAAAAAAAAAAAAAAAAAAGGTTCAATAAAGGTTCAATGTAGTAACTCTTTTCCTTTGCTAAGATGAGGTCAGGTCTAGTGAGTAGTGATGTATCTTGTTTGAAAAAGAAAAAAGACTTTTTTTCCAGTTGAATGATTATGGAAATACTCTAGTCACAAATAGATTACTCAAAAGTAATACCACAAACTGATGTGGTATGATGTGGTTCGTCATATTGTAAAGTAGATCTAACAGAATACGTGAAATCATGTCAGTTTATGAGATTAATTTTGTGTAATCAATCTCTTTATGGCTGTAGCAGTACTCATCATACGGTGGAATTTAGTTATTCCTTCTGCACTCATCCCTTCTGTATAATTTAGCATGGTGGTATTTAGCAGTATGCATCCCTTCTGTACAATCTTGTATGGTGGAATTTAGTTATTCCTTGCATAGTTGCATGTTGGAACTTGTCCAGTAAACATTGAACATCTTTTCATTTTTTTCCCGCTTTTCTCAGAACCACAACCAGCAGTGAAGGAAAGAGTCGGCATGCCCGGTTCAGTTGTCTCAAACCAAACAGCATGAAATCCTTGTGTGGTTATTTGGAAACTTCAGGTGTAAAATGGTCCAGTGTTCTGTGATTAGGATTGCTCCCTGCGCTTTCGATAAGATTGCATCGTTTTTCCAAAAAACAGTCGTCAAGTGTTCGGCTTATCTTGTATATAATTGCAAACAAATTCTGAATTATGATGCCGTAGCTAGGAGCCTGGATTGCTACATCTTAAAGCACGTAATGGGCTGGATTGAACATGAGTAAAAACTACGGCCGATAGATGATTAAGTAGTCATATATCCAATCTATTTATTCTGTGTTGATGACAAAAGAAAACTAAGGTTTGGTTTGGATAGTGTGTTAAGAAGATATGAAAATTGAATAAAATATTGTTAAAATATTATTTTTATTTTGAGATTTGAAAAAATTAAATTATTTATTATATTTTATTTAAAAATTTGAAAAACTTGTAATGATTAAGATGAGTTGAGATGTTTCACTCTCCGATCCAGGCCTAAATAAAGCCCAGCATGTTAGGTCTATTACTAATGGGTGTGCTATCAATGAAAACCATTTACCAAAGTGAATTGATCGGTGAATGGAAACCGCCAAACCGGCATTCGAGCAACAGAGTGCAATGAAAACTAAAAAGAGGTACTTTTTTTTTTTTTTTTTTGGAGCAAAAGAGGTACCTTACGTACCCATTACCCATTTGAATTCTAGCCCTGTTGTGATGCTGCATGTTTCTGATATGAATAATTTTACTTTGCATCTCACACGCCACATACTACACACGTTTTAATTTTTTTTTCCTTCTTTTTCCCTTAACAAGTATGTAATATATAACAAGTATGTAATATATGGATGATAAATATAATAACTCAATTAGTTTAATACGAATAAATTAAAATTAAAATTAAAATATGTGTGGTGTGTAATGTGGAATGCTAAGTAGAAAAGCCCGAGCGATATACTCTCCTGCCTGGTATACATGGAATTATGGATTAATAGCTGCATTACTAATCAGAACTATCTGTGAGGCGAGGAGGGGAGAATCCTTCATTGAAATATAAATCGAAAGATGAAAACAAGTATCATCTGCAATTTTGTCCGTCAATAAAATGAGCAATACTAGTCTGTTTGAAGAGATTTTCAAAACAAAAATATTACTTTGTAATCATGTTGAATCAAATATTAGACCTTGATTTATCTACAGAAGATAAAAAGAACAGGGGAAAAAACAACTGCAATGTGATATACTCTCTTTTATGCGGTAGCAGAGCCATTTACACCTGCACGAACTCTCAACTTTTCAGTTCTCTTGCTTCTCTCCATTGCATCGACTAGCCATTCTATGCTTTCTTTCATCCCCATCCTGCAATCAAGATTCAGAAATTTAATATTGTTCACTTCTTTCAACATCTAATGAATCTCAGAGCTGCCATGATGTTGGAAAAGAAAAAATGTACGCCACTCACCCATCATTTGCTGAAACAGCTTCAAACATGTAGACCCTTTCATCCAACTTTTTAAGATCGAGATAACGAGCAAGTTCTTCAGCTGATACAGCTTCAGCAAGATCCTGCGATCAAAGTGAAATGTAATTGACTCGGACCACTGTCATTGAAACACAAAGATGCGAGGAGAAACCCATGACACTCCATTCAGTCTTGCAAAGAATGAGAAGGCAAAGTAGAGAACAAGCTTTCTCATCTCAAGATATCAAGTATTTCGTCTCTCTCCATATGGAACACAAAAGAATGGATAGAGTAATTTCATCAACGGCCAAAGTCTATGATTGAAATACAAAAGGAAACTAAATCAAAAGATCAAAGATATTGAAATACAACAGAATAGGAACAGGAAAATGATTTGTAGACCTATAAGTGGTTTACTATGTCACAATAGAGTCCCAACTGTGAGAGAGAGAGAGAGAGAGAGAGAGAGAGAGAGAGAGATTCTTGTAGAAAAAAAAACATTTAAAATAACAGATGCACATTATTTTATTCGAAAGTCGTTCAAAAAATCAATTTCCAATTTTTCAAAGTCATTCACAACATTTTCTGATTTCAAATGTAGTCAACATTATTATTGCTTTTCACAAATACGCAAGCACGATATGATAAAAATTTCCGTCATTTTGTTGAGAAGTAGAAATCAAGTTTGAAGTTTCTTTTGAGCTGGAAAGAGGTAGCAGCTGATCTAACCTGCTTGTTAGCTAGTATCAATAGAGGAGCTCCTTGCAAATCCTCATGTCGAAGAGCCTTCTCTGGTATTACATCGAAGGTATTAGTGCCCAATTCAAGTGCTACTACAAGAAGTTTTCACTAGTACTAAAATCGTAGTGAATTCAGTCAGCAATATGCATTGACAAGTTATAGTAATATAACATCACTGACCTAGAGCAGATTTTGAATCTTCAAAACGTGATGGACAAGCAGCATCAATTACATAGATCACGGCATGTGCTTCTTCATAATATTTCTCCCAAATTGAACGAAGACCAGGCTGCCAGGATCAAAATCTTGCATCAGTGAGTAACTTCATGAATGACAGCCCCCTCCCCTCCCAATTCAAGAACAAAAAATAAAGAAAAGGAAACAGACCAGAGAGGAAAGAACGCCATAAAAATTAAAAGGCACTAGTATAATATTTTTTTTTATAAGCAATCAAAAATTTTATTTAAAATACAAAAGGCGTGGCCTAACCACCTAAGTACAGATGATGTATACAAGAAAAATACCTAACTAGAAATGGAAACAGAGACAAGAAAATCATGAAAACACAGCTTATTAAAATCTATGGCAACTTCCTAAGGAACAAAGTAAAAGAAAACTTTAAGCTCCTCCATCATCTGCAAGCAATCTTCAAAATTTCTATTATGGATAAACAAGCTAAAGGCACCAGTATTATAGATAAACAAGGTTGTGACAGATTTGGTTCTGTGCATCAAATCAGGCACAAAAGGAAAACTGGACCAAATAAAATAAGCCTTGGGCATTAGCTCTCTCTTTTCATCATCTTAGCTTCTAGCATTTTATGCTATAGCAACAATTTTTTAATCAAAGTTTGTCGGGAAAGTAGTACTCGAGACAAAACCTTTTCTTAAACTAAGTTTGCTTAAACTGTTTTTTCTTTTATTGGCACAGGGTGTCCAAGAACAGCGTCCTGACTAATTCAGGGGGTGCACAGACCATCGGCAAGGAGTTTCCCGCAAGTGCACCTCGGGTAATTCAAGGGAAAAATTCCCCAGTCCAATGGCCCCTAGAGATTTTTTTTTTTTTTTTTTTTTTTTCATGTGGTGTATTTGGTCGAAAAGGAATGCACGCTGCTTTGAAGATAAGGAACGTTCAATAATTGAGCTGAAGAATTTCTTTCTCAACACCTTAAAGCTTTGGTTTTCCGTTATTGTATTAAACGGGGACAATGTTCATGATTTCTTGTCTTTAATTTCTCGTACTTAGAATGTCTTTAGGTGTTCTTCTGTATACTTCCCGTGTACATGGCCTATGTCTATTTCATTCATATCAATAATTTTATTTCTTACTTATAAAAATAAAATAAAATTATTAATACGACCTAGGGGGAGCATACCCCCAGGCCCAAGGCCTGCCTTTACCGCTTGAGCCAACCCCTAGGGTTAACTGTTTTCTTAAACTAAGTTGATATCTCAAAACTGGCAGTTAAGTTTTCATGGATGAGCTAATTATAAAGCCTTGCCATTCAATTTCTTTTCCTATAAGCTCCACATTAAACAACAAATGCACTTAAGTTACCATGGATCGTGGATGAGGTTGTAGGTTGCAGCCTAGTGGTCGAAGTGCGAGCTTGGGAATGGGCTGTAAACTTAGATATCCAGGTTTTGATTCCTCACTATGAGTTCCCTTTATTATCAGTTTCGGGGGGGTTGAATCGTGTATCCGGAGTTTACTCCTAGGGGTGAGTCCAAAGGCTTTGTATTGGTGAAGTTCCACATCATAAAAAAACAGTTGCCATGGACGAGCTGATAGCCTCCCCTTATCTGCACTTGGAACCTCAGGAGACTAATTCCAAATCCCCAACTAGGAATTAAGTAAAAGTTTGACCTGGTTGCTCTTTAAAAAGTCCACGCCAGCTTGCTAAAGTCACTTTGTAAAGTTGAAAATTTTAGTTGAAAAAATGACAATTTGGGTTTCCAAGAACAAGTATCATCAACACAAATGCTTTGATTCGTTGGTTTTAGTGCCAGGTTAGCCACCATCAAATAAAGAAAACCCACTACTGGGTTGTAAAACATTAGAGAAAATTCCTTTCTAACTAATACTGGATGCTCCAAGAAACAAATACTACCGCATGCTAAGTGAACATTATTAGTTTTTTCCACTGTTCATGACATTTTAACACTGCTGCTCATAAAATATATTGTTTCTATGCGTGGATATTCATGTGTGTAAAAATACACCAAAAATTTTATAATATTTTCCTTGAATTTGACATACCTGACCTCCAAGGTCCCAGAACACAAGTTTTGCATTTGAAACTTCAATGCGACCAATATTGAGTCCTACAGTAGGAACAATTCGATCAGGGGATAGGCCTTCCAAGTTTGAGTACACTGACTTCAACTTTTCCAACAAAGTCTACAAAAGAGTACATTATATAAGGATTATAACTGATGTCCAGCAGACATTCTTAACACGAATCAAGTCTGAAAGATCCACATATTGCTGAATATAGCAAAAGATCCTTTCAAAAACCATGCAACAGAGTTCATTAATCTAAATAGAAAATAAGAAGATGATGCATACTGTTTTCCCAGCCTTGTCAATTCCAAGAATGAGTACATGAAACTCAGTCTTACTAAACATGTACTTCCAAAGTCCATAAAACAATGAGAACATCTCTGACTTGTTTGCTCTTCCTTATCACTTGATCTTTCTAACCTTCAAGGGCGGAAAGGAAAGGAAATCAAAACAGCTAATTTCGCCTGGCTTGCACTCAGTTTAATTCACCTGGAAAAGGAATAGATATGGTCA
The DNA here is from genome assembly GCF_004785595.1 of Juglans microcarpa x Juglans regia. Lineage (NCBI taxonomy): Eukaryota > Viridiplantae > Streptophyta > Magnoliopsida > Fagales > Juglandaceae > Juglans > Juglans microcarpa x Juglans regia. The sequence goes on along the minus strand of NC_054596.1, from coordinate 9,428,196 downwards.
ATATTACATGGTATAGAGAACAGGAATAATTATTTAGTGTAATGGCCCGACCTCTGTTTATGTTTTCATTATTTATTTTATTGGAATTGACATATAAACAACTTAGAAAAGTCCAACTCTTTCAAGATATCTAACATTGCAACTGACAGGCATAAAGCTTAGATCTAGTGTTTTGCTAGAATGAGAACAAACAAACTAGAGTCTCCCTATCAAAATTTTAAATAAGCATCTAACTGACAATTTTGTAGACTTTCTGTATTACCTACAGTACTTTCTGAAATGTTGACAAATCCATAGTCATCTTACACATTTTCTTTCTCATTATGAAGTTCATCCACGCACAATGAACACACAGAGAGAGAGAGAGAGAGAGAGAGATCAAATCATTTTCACTTTGCCTCTTCAATTTCCAGGGCTCATTGGACTTAGAGAGTTTTCTGGGAAACTCCTTGATGAGGGTCTGTACACTCCTGAGATTAGTCGAGACTTTGTCGACGGACACTCAGAGTCAATAAAGAAAAGTACATCTAAGAATTCTACAATTGATTGAGTGCATGATATTCAACTATTCTTATTTGCTCTCCAAACTTTTCAATCAACAAGATGCAGCACAATTCTGTGAGTGGCAACCCGTCAAACATCTAAACCGAATTAACAAAACTTCAAACGCCGTATTATCCCTGTATTATCCCTAAAGAACGGAATAAAATTGTACAAGTAAAATCTAACTGATAAGAATTTGATAAAGTCAAGATGAGAATAATAACAATCATTATTATTGAAAAATAAAAAGAAAAACAAAATCATTTCAGAACATCATGAAATTAAGTTCAATCACAATCCTAAACTTGGATAAAAAAAATTGAAATTGACAGAGAACAAGTAGTATTCCACGCTAAAAATGAAATCCTCAATCATAAAGGACCCAGATCAAGAAGAATCGTCATGCATGGGTTTTATCAATTAAAATGAAAGTTAGCTGCAGAGTTAACGTCAAAGGTCAGAACTTCGTACTCTTGGGGATGTTGGGGAGCTGTGGTGAGTCTCTCTTATTTCGATGACCCTGCAAACTGCAAAGCGTAAAATGAGAGCTCTCGAATAACAAAGCCTTTTCTCTTGCTATTCGTTCCCAAGCTTCTTTCAGATTTGTCCGGCTCCTCTTCTTCTTCTTCTTTCGCAAATACCCATTCTACCCTTGGCGGAGTTACTGACATTCTACGTCATGTTAGTGAGCCGGGCCGTTAATGGCAAGTCAACTTATAATGGGCCATGGCTAATGTGGCTAAGCAGTGGGCCATCTTTTGTCTAATTCCACTTTAAGCATCAAGTTACAACTTTTAACAAAAGTTTAAAGTGTGTTTGGCAAGTGGATATTATTATTCTTTATTTTATTATTATTTTTTATTTATTTTTTTACTATTTATTACTTTTCACTTATTTTTTACTACTATTCAATATTTTATTATTACTTTTTCATTACTTTTTTACTATTATTCATAAATATTCTCAACACTTCTCAAATATTTTCACTATCCAAACGACCACCACGATGACCTAAAATATCAGTCGATGCAATCGATCCGGTTTGGTTTAGTTTTGAACAAAATTTAGGACTAAATCAATATGTATTAGTCTTACATTTTCAATAATCGATTTCAAACCAATACTTCCAGTTTTATCTGTTTTGGTCCGATTTTTCGATTTTAATATGTTATATTATATATTATATATATAATAGTATATTATAGTATATAACACTATAGTGATAATATATTGTTGTATATTATAATATATATTATAGACTATAGTTATATATTATAATATATAATATAGTGATATAATATTAGTATAACTATTAAGACAATAGATTGTAGTAATATAAGATTTTAAAATTTAATATTATATTAATTAGTAATTTATCATATAATACAAAACTATTTTATATATAATTATATATTATATATATTATTAAAAATTATAATATATATATGAACTGGTCCGATTCAGTCTAGTCTGAATTATTTTGACCAATTTTAAGAAAAATAAAATCGATACTGAACCAAACCAAACTCGATACCGGTTCGATCCGGTTCACTGGTTTTTTTTACACCCCTAATCTTGATTGTGTTCTACAAATTTTTTTTTTTTTTTTGAGAAGAAGAAAAAATAATGTTCAATAGAATCCCATCAACCCAATTTATTGACTATTTCTGCACTAAACAGTAGCGGTGAACAAGTATAAGTTATTTATATACTATTCAACATTCATATTCATACAACGGTATATTAAATAAATATAATCCGATCGTGAACAAATGTACATGTAACTTTGTTATGTAAACTTGGTTTTTTATTTTACCAAAAATAATGCTAATATGCCTCATATATTTAATTTTTTTTCAAAGGTTAAAGAAGTGTCTATTAGTATATTTATATTTTTTCTTTATTTTTAAAAAATGTTTAAATATGTTTAAAAAATATTTAAAATAAAAAGTAAAAAAATATATAATTTATACTAGGCGGCACATAAAGTGAGCACATGGAGTTGGCAGAATAGCACTCTTTTACCAATTCATTTAGGTCCATGGTGTTGAATATCAATCTAATTTTAATGTTTGGCTTCGTTTATTTTCATAATTTATTTCAATTCATCTCATCACATCTCATTTAATTATTATAACTCTCTCAAACTCACACACAAAATAAAATAAAAATTCAATTTTTACAAATCTTAAAAAAAAAATAATATTAAAAAAATATATTCTAATAATATTTTATTTAACCTTTAACTTTAATCTCAATTCATCTTATTTGTAAAAACAAACGAGACATTAATGTACAATCCACTCTATCCTACCCCTTTCATCTATTTTCTTATAGAGTAATGTTAAAAATAGTTGTGAAGTGTATAAATACCGTGTAATCACTTTATAAAACAGTAAGATTTACTATTAAAAAATTAATTTTATTTTTATGTAAATCTAATATTTATTTATTTTTTTTAAAATAATTACACAAACTTACGTATTTACGAATGCAACTACCCCTCTCTATAAGGTATGTTGAAACGTTAAAAGTACAACAAATAATAAATATATTAGCAATATTTCTTACAAAGAGAGTTTAGAGTTTGACTCGTGGACAAGAAAGCGAACGGATAAGATTTAGACTTCGTTTGTATTCAAAATTTACTTCAACTCATCTCAATTTATATTATCTTATCATTATAATTTTTTTAAATTTTTATATAAAATATAATAAACAATTTAACTTTTTTAAAATTTAAAATAACTTTATCAAATTTCTATATAAAATAAAATAAATAATTTAATTTTTATTATATTATTCATAAACTATCTCAACTTATCTATAAATCTAAATTACTCTTTAAGATCTATGCTAAAAGTTAGACCGTTCGTTTGTTTAACTATTTGTAATTGTATCGAACAGACTACCATTTCTAGGGTCAAATCGTCAAGGGGTAATCCTGGAAAGTGAAAAAACCTAAAAAATGTGATAGAAATAAACGGGGCACACGCACACAGTTTTTCTTTTTCTCGCTCTCTGGGAAATGCTCGTTCGCCAAATTCCGTTCATTCTTTCACAGGTACTAGAGATCTTCCCTCTCTAATTATTGAATCTTCAAGATTTTTCACAATTGAATTTTACATTAATGATCTGTTTGATTCCTGAGAAACCGTAAAGAGGGAAAAAAAAAAACGAAAATTTTGTTTCCCTCAAAAAACAAAAGAGATTGAATCGACTGCTTGTTTTATTCAGCTATCATACGGAGTGTATTGCGTATCTATTTCGTCTTGGATATAGGGATTTATTTTTTATATTTTCTAGGTCGTGTTTGACGTTTTAATGTATTGTTGATCTGTGGCTCCATTGTTTTCTCCCCCTTTTAATTGACGGATTTCTATTCTGGTGTGTTTTTGTTCTATGTTTGGCTCACAGGTTTTGAACTTCTTCAATTTGAGTTTTCTTAAATTTGTCCTTAGGTTTTGGTCGTCTCACCGCTGTTCACATAATAGGGCTTTTCAATTTTATGCAATCCCAGATGTGTTCGTGTTCGTGTCTAGCTCTTGCTTTGTATAATCCTCTTTGGTTTTATTTTTGATCGAGTATTCAGGAAATAGTGTTTTTTTTTTTTTTTTTGATAAGTAATAATTTTATTCAAAGAAATAGGCATAAGCCCAAGTACACAGGACGTATACAAAGGAAACACCTACATCTTCCAAAAACGAAAAGAAACTAACACAAGAAAACTAAAACAGATGCAGAAAATTATCCTCCATTACAAAAGCTTTAAGCCAAGAACTCAAAGTACTCAAGAAAAAATCCTTAAGATCTCCCAATGAGCGTTCTTTATCTTCGAAGCATCTCTCATTTCTTTCAAGCCAAATGCACCACAAAAGACAAGGAGGAATCATCTTCCAAACTCTCGCCGCCTTCTTACAACCCTTCAAACCCTTCCACCCTACCAACAAATTCACTTCTCTAGGCATTACCCAATGTAATCTTGTCCAAGTCAAAACCTCATTCCACAAGAATCTTATCACTTCGCAATGAAGAAAAAGGTGATTTACTGATTCACCATCCTTTTTACACATGACACACCAATCAACAATAAACAGACCTCTCCTTCTAAGATTATCAGTAGTTAATACTTTACCCAAAGATGCCACCCAACAGAAAAAAGCAACCTTATAGGGAACTTTCACTTTCCAAATACTTTTCCAAGGAAAAACACAACTACTATGGCTTGACAAAATTCTGTAATAAGAAGAGACTGAAAACTTAGCATTTCCAGCAGGAATCCACACCATGCTATACTCTCTTTCAAGCACTAACTTTGAAGTTTGAACTGTAGAATTTAACCAGCAGAGCCGTAACTTCATCCACTTCCTAGTCATTAACATCCATTTTAAAAAGAAAAAATCTATTCATTATCCTAACTTCCATCTTCCTCCCATCATCCCATGATGTGGCATAATAGATAAATGAAATATAATAAATAATCTCCAATCATCGAATGACACATCATAGGATGATGAGAGGATAATAAAAATTGGGATGATGAGTAACATTACTCTTTTAAAACTGATATTCCATTCAACCTTGTTGTTACTACTGCAGTAAGAATCATAAATAGTCGCATTATGATCCTTAGCAATTCTGAAAAGGGTAGGAAATTCCAGCTTGAGAGCAGTATCCCCACACCACAGATTATGCCAAAAGAGAATCCTCTTTTCATCTCCCACAAAAAGGGTAGGAAATTCCAGCTTGAGAGCAGTATCCCCACACCACATGTCATGCCAAAAGAGAATCCTCTTTCCATTTCCCACCTTCAATCTGAAATTATTGGAGAAGGAATCCCATCCTGTTCTAATAAATTTCCACAAACTAACCCCATAAGCTCCACTAGCTGCATTAGTACACCAACCTCCCACAAACTTCCATATTTCACTTCTATCACATTTTTCCAAAGGGCTTTACTCTCCAATTGATATCTCCAAAGCCATTTCCCAAGTAAAGCTCTATTAAAAACCCTAAAATCTTTAATCCCCAAACCACCACGATCCAGTGGTTGACAAACCTTCTTCCAACTAACCAAGTGAAACTTCTTTTCCTCTCCATTGCCTCACCATAAGAAATTTTGAAATAAACTCCCAATCCTCTTTTCAACTCTTGCCGGAAGAGGAAATAGAGAAAGGAAATAGGTGGGCAGGTTGGACAAAGTGCTCTTTATAAGAGTTAGTCTTCCCCCTTAGACAAGTATATCCTCTTCCAACCCGCTAACCTCCTTTCAATTTTTTCAATCACCCCATCCCATATGTTGACAGCTTTAAAAGAGGCTCCCAAAGGAATCCCATGATACCACCTCAAAGGCATAGAAGAAATTCTGCACCCCAGTAAATTAGCCAAGTCTGATAAATTCTGGACATCACCCACAGGAACAATTTCAGACTTTGATAAATTAACTCCTAACTCCGAAGCAGCTTCAAAACACAGCAAAAGTGCTCTTAAAGCACGGATATTATCCGAATCAGGCTCACTAAAAATCAAGGTGTCATCAGCAAATAACATCACCCACAGGAACAATCAGGCTCCCATAGTTTGATTGACATTCACTAATAACTAATAAGATTTATGATACAAATTATTTTCGGTAAGGTAGATTTAAGTGAGGATTTCCTCATGAAAGGAAGATTTAAGTGAGGGTTTTCAGTTTGCTGCTATGTTGTTCTGTATATGAAAATCCTATTGTTGAGAGGCTACTTGGAAGGTGCATGTCATGATATTGTTTATATATATATATATGGAAAATGATAGGGATCCTGTTGGGGCATCCCGTTCATTTATCCTGACCCTTTTTTTTTTTTTAGTTTTTTTTACGTAGTGATTAAGAAAATGTTGTTTAATAATATTGTGAATTTTTTTCTTTTTTTTAAAATATTTAAAAGTGTTAAAAAAATGATTTGAAAAAAATAATAGTGTTTTTTTTTTCACATAATTTTTTTTAACACTTCTAAATATTTTAAAAAAAAGAATAAAATTCACAATATTATTAAACAACATTTTCTTAATCACTATGTTAAAAAAAAATAAAAATAAAAAAAGCAACGGGATGCTTGAACGGGATCCCCAGCAGGATCCCTAGCATTTATGCTTTTTGCTTTTTGCTACATTTATGCTTGCAATTTCCTGCTTGTTTAAAAGGTTTAATAATACTTTCATGCAAGTCATTTCCATTCAATAAGGTGTAAATTTCCTTTCACCTTTCTCATATTCCATGTAGAAATCCTGTAAAAATCATTATTTTGATAGTTGATGTTGAGAATCTAACTAGAGGTTTAGCATTTTTTTTTTTCAGTGAAATAAAGTGATTGAGCTACTGTTCAGCATCTGAGGACGTCAACAGTCCAGCAAAATGAAGTAATTCACTTACTCTCTTTTGATTGTTTTGTCAGAAGTTGGTTATGATTTGATGTTTCCTGAAATATGGTAAGAAATGATTGTTTAGCCTTTTAGATATAAACCTTTTTGGAAATATTAAGAAATCAATAAATTTATTGTCAACAGATCTTCAGAAGTGAGGTGTTCATTAATCTTAATTATTTTCCAATAACAATTGCTTGTAAGCTTTGATCTTTGTGCTATTCAATTTGTAACATATGATGATAGGGTTGAAGTGGGTGTTACAACTTGAATACCCTGGATGCTACAGATACCCATCAATTTGGAGGAAAGTTCCAGGAAGTCATTAGAAAAATCATGAAAAGAGGGTTAAATTATGGTGGTATTAGGGATGACAGATTCAGATCTTACGGGTTAAGAGATCTAACATTATTGAAGAGGTAAGGTCAGATGTTTTATTCAAACAGTGAAGGCTTGATTTCAGTAATAAGGGTTGAACTTAGTTGTAGTACAGGTGCTAGAGGAACCAGATGAGTTCTAAACATGTGAATCAAGGCCCCAGAAAAATGCACCTGATTTAACAGATGTGGCCATAAAGAGATCAAAGTGGAAGAGAGTTATTTGCTCACCACCATGGAGTGTGTCCGGAAGTTTAGATGCAAAGCATGAACAAGTATTTATGATGTAGCAGATACAAGGAGAAAGTGCACTTTTAAGATGTTCGGGTTTTTAATGTGGGAGAAAATATTGCATTTTCCATTTCAAAAATCGGCTCAACAGTTATAAAACAAATATCAGCTCAATAGTTCAAAATGCCCTACCTTAATTTTCTGGAGTCAGCTGGCATGGGACTATTTAGTGCTGTGAATGCAAGATACTTTTTGGGGGTTTATTCTTTCGAGGTTTACTTTCCCCATCGTGCATTAGAATATTGGTTTGTGCACCATCTCTAAAATTTTATGAATTCTTTGTTGTCGAGTTTTTTTTGTTTTTTTTCTCTATATTATTCAATTTTTGTTTTGTTTCAATATATACTAATAATTGTAGCATCTTCTCCCATTTGCTCAACAGGGGGCGTGTAAGATGGGATGAGACTAATCTGGAGGAAATTGAGGCAAATAAACCTGTAAGGCAGAAAATCACTGAACCCAAGACACCATATCACCCCATGATTGATGATGATGGTGAGTCAATTTCCACTTTGGTGAATGTTATGTATAAGGATGTCGTATGCTAAAAGCGTTCATGAACTTTTTACTTTGAGTAGTGCCATTCTTGCTCCAACAGAAATACATAAACGGGTGTCAAATGTTGGCAGGATCACATTGAATTGAGTTTATACTAGTATCTAAGATTTTGTGGCTGCTTTGAGAAAGTTTCTTTGATTTTCTAAAACAATGCTGTTTGAATTATGCTGAACAATGTAGGATCTTTGTCTCCGATACGGAATAGGTTTGACGATATTGTCAGTGATGAAATGCATGCTGATGAAATGCATGCTGAAGCAATACGAACAGCTTTGAGTGATGTGGCTTCTTCAAGTACAAATGATGGACGGAAATCAGGTGGCTGGACATCATCTGAGGATGAGGCGGATGTTATGGAGCAGGATGATGAAGGTTTTTCACAATTGCTTCTCTTTAGTTTTCACCTCTAAATTGATTTCAATGTTCAAGGTTTCCAGAGAGAGCAGATTGCCATGTCCTATGTGGATTTATTGAAATATGAACTAACAGATAGATTTAGCTGAAGATGTGAGTATTTTCTCCTTCAGGGCGTGTAGATTGTTTTCTTTAATGAAATTTAAGAATTTTGGAGGATGTCATCCATTGGTTTCAAACATAATCTTATGTTGCATTCTTCTGTTAACAGTTCAGTCAAATTTTTTTACCTGTTACGTAAGGTACTTTAGTTCTCATCGTCTTCCATGATAGCAGTTGGCTGATTCTAAAGGACTTGGAAAAATATGATCAAAATATTTCCCTTATGCCCTGGCAGTCCCTCTCGGAATGCATTTTTTAGTTTTGAATTGAATAATTTGTTTTGCATCTATAACTCCAATTATGACGTGTGCCCTCTGCTGTGTCTTTTGTGAGAAATTTTCAGATTCCGAGACTGATAGGAATGGTATCAGCTTTAGGGAGCACAGAAGAGTTCACTATGATGAATTCCGGAAAGTAAAAGAACTCCGGCGTAAAGGTTCATTTCTTGAGGATGAAGTTGATGAGGATGGTTATGGTAATAGGGAAAGAAATGGGAAATGCGATTCATCTTCATCATTAACTACTGGTGTGAAGGAAATAGACATCGATCACGAAGGTACCGCAATTTTGCCTCAAAAATCTTCTGCAGCTCCGGCTAATGGAGTCTAGATTGAGCCAATCAAGGACCTGAAAAACTGACAATTTTAGTTGCTTATCATTTCAGTTTTGTGTTTTTTTGGCAAGAAAAAACTTAATGACTGGTATGTTTTTCAATGCTTAATGTAAATAACTCTCTTACATTTTGGCATTGTTGTGTCACTATATGTTCATGTTCCACGAACAATCTAAGTGAGTATGTATTTCGAACCATCTAAGCTTTGTCATTCAACGATCAGAAATTAGCATATTCTATTTGCAACCATACCGAAATGTGTGGTCTCAATTAGATACGGGGCATCTTGTAACCTTGTTTCTGCTCTAGGCCTTGACACACTCTTTTGATTTGTGGGTGTTTCAGTGGATTTGTGTGTGTAGAGAGAGTTTTGCTGCTTCTTTTTTTTCTATTTTTCCCAAATTTTGAAAAAAAAAAAACACTAAATTCCTTTTAAAGCTTAAAAGTTAAAACTTTGACCTTAGAAGAATTTATGACCGTCCTACAATTTTACACTTTTAATCTTTTAAATCTCTCATTTTTTTTGTTTCCACAATCACAAATTTGAAGGTGCGACAATTTTAGAATTAAAGTGGAAAGCGTCATTTAGAATGTATGGTATTTCACTCTCTCATGTATACTCTCTGTATTCTTGGGCTTTGCCTACTCTTATGAATAAAATACCTTACTTACCGATCAAAAAACTATACACATGTATTGTTTACATGAACGCTGACAAAAATATATTTGGTAATTTGAAATTGTGATTCCATCACTAGTTGAAAGTCAAAACAGCCATCCTTTGCCATATTTTGAAGTTCTTAACGTTGGACTTCTGCTTTCTTTTCTCGTCTATATGATACGTTTGTCATACATACATCCTGACTCCTGAGTATTCAATAACTTAAAATTCATCAATGGTAAAGTTCAGCTTATTTAAAAAATAAACAAACAAAAAAACAGGCATTAGACTTTCGCGTACGGCCTTTGAAGAAGGGTCCGAGGCACATACAGATGAGAGAGCGTGTGTGGCCTGTGGCTATAATCAATCAAGCAACTGGGAGCCTGTGCATCCATCCCGTAAGGCATAGTCCTTGTAACTTGTAAGAGTATCCTCATTGATTTGGTCAAATTTATCTTTAAAATTTAATCAATATTATACTTTTTTACATTTACCTATTTCATTTAAATTCAATCTCCACATTAGATTAGTCATTTACTCTCTATATAATAATAAAATATTATTAATTTAATAATTTTTTTATTTAATTTATTTGTATCACATTTTATAATTCTACCAATTTAATATTAATAATAATTATATTCTAATTAAATTAAATTAATATTTATTACATTTATTGAATATTAAATTAACATTAAATATTAATATCAATAATAATTATTATATTCTAATTAAATTAATATTAATATTTATCACATTTATTAAATATTAAATATTAATATTAATAATTGTTATATTATAATTAACTTATCATTATAATTATAATTAACTTAATAATTAATATTCTAATTAATATTAACTAATTTATTTATTTTTATCACATTTTACATTCAATAATAATAAATCGAACAAAGTTTCTTAATTACAAAAAATACATACATATTTTGTGAGATGAGTGAGAATTGAATATTTTAATATTTGACTAACCTACTATTTACCTATAAATTTAGAGAATCATTATAACAGAAGTCTAAAATTTTATAAAGATGCTCAATTCAATGTAGTGGTTTTTTGGTATATATTAGCTAAAGTTTAGCTATCATTAAATTTTAACCAAACTAATGAAGATGCTCTAAGCGAGGCCCTTATTTCGGATACATTTTAAAGCCACACCCACATTCATAAATGAAATAACACTAGTTGAGGTCAAATAGTTGGTACCCACTTCACTCTTTCTTTCTTCTGTTTTCCTGTTTTTTTTTTTTTTTTTTTTAACCGCGACTATGGGCTGATATAAATAATTTTCCTAGTAAGATGAATTTCCAAATCCAAGCTGAAAAGATAAGAGAGACACAGCCATAGATACACAGAGCGCGAGAGAGAGAGAGAGAGTTCAATGATGGAGTCCCTTGCTTCCCAAATCTGCTCCCACATATCCTCTATCTTCTCAAAACCCACGCACCCCCACCCACCGCCCCTGGACCTATTAATCACCGAGCTGACCACCGTTTCGTCCCAAAACGGTCGGGTCTTCCTCTACGGAGTTGGGCGAGAAGGCCTTATGCTCAAGGCCCTCTGCATGCGCCTTGCCCACTTGGGTCTCTCCTCCCACTTCGTCTTCGACATGACCACTCCGCCCATCACCACCAACGACCTCCTCATCGTCTCCGCCGGTCCCGGCGGTTTCTCCACTGTCGATGCCATATCCAGCGTGGCACGATCTCACGGCGCCAGAGTTTTGCTTGTCACTGCTCAGCCGGAGACGGGTTCTTGCGTGAAGCACGCGAGTGCGATTTGCTACGTGCCAGCGCAGACCATGGCGGATGATGGAGGCGCGGTGGAGTCTCGGCCATTGCTTCCGATGGGCAGTGTGTACGAGGGGGCTTTGTTTGTATTGTTTGAGATGGCGGTGTATAAGTTGGGTGAGGTTCTGGGTGAGAGTCCTGAGGCCGTCCGATCCCGCCATACTAATCTGGAATGAGATTGGACCTATATATTGTACTGCTGAAATCTTTATCTTTTCTATTAATAATAAATGCAGATTAAAAAAATATATTCGATTAGAGTTTAATTTGTCTCTGAAAAATAATGATGTTCATTCAGAATAATAATAATAATAATAATAATATGTTTTTCTATTTGCTGTTTGGCCTAATCCTGACTCCTGAGCCATATTTTGAATTTGTGACCAAATTTTAAACGCCACTTATTCCGGATCACTCAAACTTGAGCATTTGATAGGACTGGATTTTGTGACCGCGCTGCAACAAGCCACCGTCACGGTCATTGTTTTGTTTCCTTATCCCGGTATATAACATGTCATTGATAGGTGGCCTTACAAGATTGTACGTACCATTCATTCTATTTTCATCTTTTGTCACTGTTATGAACATACTAATCTTTGCACCACGGGTTACAGCTAGGGAGGTAATGCTTTTGATATTTGCACTATTTTCTGTTGTTACATTGCTCCGATCCCACAAAACACGACACTTTGGGCTGTAGAGTTAACAAGAGAAGAAGTTTGTGGGTATAATTTTTTAGTAAACTATCAAGAGATCATCAGGCAAAATCTACTTGCAATCTACTTGTATTTGGTTCTTACATTTAGTAATGGGTATATGTTCGCACTCTTTGCTTGATTAAGTTGTAATTGGCCAGAAGTTTGTAATGATTTTCATGGTGAAAAAGAATACACGCAATAAAAACAAAAGCTAGCTCATCAAAGCTCGTGAATTAAAGAGGTTTGGGAGGTTTGGGTACGTAGCTGACAACATGGGAGTGGAATTTAGGAGCAGAAAAAGTCGTCGTCATCATCATCTGGGCTCAGCCTCTTGTTGTTTAGTCCACTTTTCGGTTACCAAATAGCAAAGTTATCCACTCTTTTAACAATGAAAAGAAATGCTAGGGTTAGAGAAAAATAAATGACAATGAAATGTTAGGCTGATGGCTATGATCCATCCAGACTGACGAGAAGAAATCTTCTGCCCCAAAAGTTGTTAAGAGAGTTTTGATATTTCGCAAAGGCCGCCTTGTTTTGGTCTGTCCACAGAATTACTCCACTTGGCACGTTTTGTTTGCAAGTATTTTAAAAGACTCGGGAATGTATAATACTGTTACATCTATAAAAGAATTACATAAAAATAATTTCACAAGTTAATATGACTTTATCTAATTTATTAAATTTACTTTACAATAAAAATAACTTTATAATTCAATAGACCACATCAAACTACGTCAATTTATAATATTATTTTTATATAATATTTTTGTGGCTATAATATTTCTCATATAACTTCCTATTGTAGCTGCAGCCGATTTTTCACCAAATGTTTTTTCTCGAGAAAAAGAAAAGACTTCAACCCAAACGTCTTTCCAACGACAACAACAAAAACGTCTTTTATTTATCTAAAAACATTTCATCTAATCATTTATCTAAGTTCCCAAAACAAAAATCAATGAGCTTTTAATTATATACACACAATATATTTCACAATACATACAATAAAATAAGAATATTTTGATAAAATAATGTTACTTATAAAAAGATAGTTTACAAAAATACCATTCCTTTTAAAATATTATTGTGTATACTGTCGTAAAAATTGATATGTATTTATCATTTTTATTCATAAACACCTTAAAAAAATCTCTCTCAATAAGATGTTTATCCAAATGTATCGTATCCTTAGAATTTATATAGTATTTTTGTCCAAAGATATTTTCAGGCGCCATTTGGATAGCTAGTTGGTAGGGATGTAAATTCAAACTGAAAAATCGGTCCAGACCGGATCGAACCAGACCGATTTTACCGGTTTGGAACGGGTCCAATCTGGGACCGGTTCTTACAATGTGAAAACCGGCCGGTTCCGGTCCGATTCCGGTTTTAAGATTTTTCTGATCGGACCGGTTGATAAAAAATATATATAAAAAATAATATTTGTATTATTGTATATACAAGTTTTATACAAAATATTATATATATATTAATATATATAAGTTTTATATATTATGTATAATTTTAAATTTTTATGTGAAATTTTTATATATAATATATATAATTAAATATATTCATATATGAAATAATTTCTTATTATAATTTATAAATTCTTACATAAAATGTTAATACTAAATCACTAAAAGTTTATAACTAATACTAATAGTAAATATATAGTTTATAACTAATACTTATATATAACTTATAACTATACCAATAGTCTAATATTAATACTATTATATAGTCTAATATATTAATAAAAGTATTAAACAAATTTTTTAAATCAGTTTTTTTTTTAATAAACAAATTTTTAATGACAAATTGTGAAACTTACATTTTAAAAAAAACCGGAAAACTGGACTGGACTGGACCGGACTGGAAACCAGTAAAACTGGAAGTACCGGTTTAGGAGGGTAACCGGTGCGTAATCGGTTTTGAAAAATACAAAACCGGTACATACCTGTTCGGTCCTAGATTTTGTCCAAAACCGAACCGGTTACACCCCTACTAGTTGGTCTCATCTTATTCAATCTCATCTCAACATCCAAACATTACTAAAAATAAATACTTTTCAATTTCTCACTCATACGTTTCCATCTAATTATTACTAATCAGTATAAGTTTATCAAATTTTTATATAAAACACAAAAAATAATTAAAAATTTTCAAATCTTAAAACAAAAATAATATTATAACAATATTTTAATTTTATCAAATTTTTCTCTTTGCTTTTCCAAAACTTAATAAAAATTTTAATTCAAACTATTTTATTACTATTCACAAGTTATCTCACTTTTATTCACATATTTCTCAACTCATCTCATCTCATTAACTATCTAAACGAGGAATCTCAAAAACTATTTTTATTTCAGATAATTAAAATTTTTACTCAATAATTATCAAATAGTAAAATATTTTAAATTTTGTAATGGTAAATGTTTATGTGGATAGAAATAATAAATAATTAGTAAGATTAAAATATTAAATATTTAGGCCTGGTTTGGTTTCATAAACTTTTCAAACAATCACATATCATTTCATCTCAATATCTAAATACCATTTAAACAAAAATATTTTTCAATTTCAAATTTTTTATATAATATTATCTAATTATTACAATTTTTCCAAACTTCCGAATAAAATACAAAAAGAATTCAACTTTTTTTAAATCTTAAAACAAAATTAATATTAAAAAATTATATTCTAACCCTATTTTAATTTTATAATTTTTTTTATTCAATTTGTACTCTCTCATTTCTCAAAATTCTATAAAAATCTTAACTCAAACTATTTTACTATTATTTATAAATTATTTTACTATTATTTATAGATTTATCGTCTCATCTTATATTAATAACCAAATATTTCTTAATTTCGAAGCACCAGTAAAGACTAGGGAAATATGCCTGGCAAGGCAGAAGTGGTATGTGCTCGTATCCGTATCTCATAAGTAGCTAATAATTACTTAGTAGTTAATAAGTGTAGAATATAAATATTATTGGAAGAGAAAATATCACAAACCCATACAGATAGTCTTAGCCTACTGAAGGGCCCTCACTAAAAGATAAAAGAATAGAGAGGGAGAGAGGATAAAGAGAAGACAAGGAAAGAAAGGACAAGATGGTAAAGGAGAAAAAAAAAAAATGATGAGAAGATGTTACGCAAGGAAAAGTTTGCCAATCACCATCATTCCCTATAGACACACAAAATGAGAGTTAGAGAAAAGGAAAGAACTAGACGACTCCAGGGACTTCAACTTCTTCAACTTGAAGCGGAGAGTACCAATAATAGGGATACCACCAAAAAATAGAACTCTAATCTTCATTATATAGCGAGTATGAGAGGTTATGAGAGATTGTAAAACAATCATATTTTAGTAGACTCTCATCTCCCCAAATCTCAATAGACGTATATTCAGTGTTGAACCACGTAAATTTGTGTGTCATTGTCTCTTTATCTTCTCTACATTTATTTGTTGTTTATTATCATGAATGCACGCACTGACATCGTACAACCGTACCGAACCATCTTCGAGAGCTCCACACTTCACCAATTGAGGCCTAGATCGTTATAGCGGATCGAAAATGACTCTTTCTTCCCTTCCAATCTGCTATTCGATTTTTTACATTAACAACAATAAAACCATAGTGCACAAAGAACACAATATTTCTAATTAAATATATAATAACGGTAAATGACACAATTATTTGAATTTAATATGAGAACCTCTTGTAGTTTATAATGATTCCAACAAATTTCAAGCTAAAAAGCATTATTACAATTGGTCAAATCTGTGGGGCAAAAGAGATATATATTTCGTTTACAATTATCTTGCCAATTGGTGTAGATATTTCGTTTACACCGTGCATACATTTTATAGTGTGAATCTTTGCTTGAATACACGTAATAACCATGAAAATTAAATACTTAATTAAATTAGTATCTAACTATTTTAAAATTTTTAGATTAATAGTTAGGTATTTAATAATTAGTATTATAATAGAGACCATGTTATGACTTAAACTTACGGAATGAGTGACCTATAAGTTGGATTAAAGTTTATAGGCATGATTTCAAGCCCAATAAATACAGATAGATGAGTAAAGTTACCAAAAGAGAGTTACCATCATATTAATGTTAATAGAGTGGACAGCAATAGACGTCAGATTTAATGTCATAATAAAATATTATAATCTTCAAATTAAGTCTTATATAATTTTTGGATTACTAATTGGATATTTAGTAATATAACAGTGACGGATTTGATGGTAGATGGAGAGTTTTGTATTTTACTTTGTTCTTCGCAAGTTCATAATAGCGTGTCCCGTCCCAGGTCGAACAGACAAAGCCTAAACAACATGCAGAGTGTAAGTAATGATATATTTATATGGGAAAATCATAAATACACAATATTTTATATGATAATATTTTAAAAAGAAAACTATTTTTGTTTTACAAAACTAATATTATTTTACAAAAATATCTTTATTTTATAACATATGTTGTAAAAAATATTGTGTAAAGTATTGTGTGTTTATCACTACTCGAGTAATACTACACACTGAACTCTCATTCTATTTTCTTTTATATATATATATATATAATTCTTTTTATAATTATGTTTTAAAATAGGATATTTATATAAAATAATGTTATTTTATAAGTTATTTTACAAAATTATCTCTCATTTAAAATATAATTGTATAAAATATTATAAAAATTGTTGTATGTCTATCATTTTTCATGCAAGTATATAATGCACAGAACTCTTCGACTTAAGAGCATTCACAATCATTTTTTTATCATATCTTTTAAAATATATCATTAAAATCTACTATTTTTTATACAGTAACTTTCACAATATATCATAAATCAATTTATCTATTTTTTATTTATATTATTTAAATAATATTTTTTTTTATAAACATTTTCTCTAACTATCAATAAATTTACAATATCCTTATATTTTTTTTTATATTTACAATATATTTTTATATAAAATGAGATATAATTCAATAGAAAATAAAAATTAAAAAAATCAAAACTTGGGATCATATTATAAAAATATTTTCAAGATATTTTGTGGTGAAATGGAGGTTTTTTAGATGATTAACAATAAAAAGAAAAAAGAAAAAAAAAACTTGCTTAGATGGCGAAAAGCAATGTAAAAAGGAAAAAAAAATATAAAAAATAAAAAATTATTCATATGAAGAACACTGTTCATGAATGTAAAATAGAGAGAGTTTACATGATCCATTGGATCTGGTTTTTAAACAAAAATTGTGTATTTTACATTATATATATATATATATATATATATATATATACATTGTGACTTGTGAGTTCTCTAACAAAAGGATATTTTCGTAAATCTGGATAAATATGGAGGTCAAGCCATCACGCAACGCCAAAAAGGCAAAAAAAAAAAAAAAAAAAAAATATCACGAGGGAGTATAGGCTGACACTGACAGCGTCAGCATCACATAAAATAAAATCCCCCTTAACAGATATTTTTTTCTAGCTATTTATTTTCTTATTCTCTACTCAAAAATATCTCAGTCTCAGTTCCTGAAAATTCAAATCTTCTAAAAAGCTCCGAGATATTTTTTTCGACTTTATTCATACCCGTAGCCGCTCGTGTACATAAACTCTTTGCTACTCGCCCTCTTTCACTTGATGATCCAATTTTTTTATTTTGTTTATAAAAACTAAAAAGTCTCGAGCCGTTTCTATTTTTCGATAATCTGAAATGTTTTTAACGAGGTAGAAAAATATCTATATTATTTATCATAAAAATTAAAAAATAAATTCAAATATCTATATTAATCATTAAGGCCGAATAGTAAAATAGAATGAGATGAAATAATTTTAAATGAAAGTTTAATAAAATATTATTATAATATTATTTTTTAATATTATTATTATTTTAAAATTTAAAAAAATTAAATTATTTATTATATTTTATATAAAAATTTAAAAAAATTATAATTATAAGATGAGATATAATAATTTTTCTATCCAAAAGAAATTAAATATAAAAAATAAATCATAACAGTTAAAATATTTGTATGTTTTGTAGAAAAAACAAAATGAATTATTCATGTGAAATAAATTCAGGCAATATATTAACACGTGGATTCAGAAAGCAGAAGTCAAGAAAAACACATGCGCGTGTACCACAAACACAGCGAGTAGTTGGTTCTAGTACTCCCTCTGGAACAACCTCATTCTGCCCTACTATACTATATAAAGCCCATGAAAGCCTGCGCTTTCCTACGAAATTTACAAAGCATCTCTCCTCCATCAAAACCATTAAGACTGTTTCTCTGCCAATTCGGAGGTGGTTTTCCTGTGCCATGGACTCGCACTTTCTGACCCATCAAAGTGGTTCGTGGACCAACGAGAAGCACTTGCGGTTCTTAAACACCATGGAGGCCTCGTTTGTGCGTGCAATGTTTGAGAGCAACGGTCGGATTGCTCTCCGCCTGGACCGTCACTTGCCGGACAGCTTGGAGTCAACCTTAGATTCGAAGACGCATAGAAGAGAAAAACACGCCACCCCAGGTAAAATTAATATCAATTACTGTTTTGATCTCTGAGTCATGTTTGTGTTGATCATTGGCTGTGATCTAAATTCTAATCGTGCACTGGGGTGCAAGTGGAGCACATGCAATCTCTTGATCCTGTGAATGGGCTTTTCATATATTCATGGTGGAGATTTTAGACTCTTATTTAGTTCACATTCTATGTTAATAATATATATGTAATATATATCGCTTTTGCTAGATATAAACATGTACGTTGAGGTGATCAATATTTGACAGATGAATCATCGGTTTAAACTTGTGAAATTAATGGGTTTCGACTCGCCAAAACAAACACAAGCTGCAAAAAATTTGGGTCCAGTCGAATATGCCTCGAGATATTATTTGTGGCATTCTGATTTCAATTTTTCTTATTAATTCTGATCTGACGTCTCCCCTATATATTGGAGTTTTGTTTTAGTAAATGATCGATGCCAGTTTTCTCTTTTGGTTTTCTTGCAGTCCGTGGAGCCAGAATGGTCTGTAGGTCTGACAAAAGAGCAAGGAGGAGGGTATCATCTGGCCCCTGCAAACCATCTCAAGATCAGGTTGTTACACATTTTTGCAATAAACATAATACACTGCGTTCGTAATTTTTTTTTTTTATTATTGACTGGGTTGAAACATGTTAGCATTTGAAGTGATTTTCAGCCAACATGAATATGGAATAATGGGTTGTAAGAATTTCAACCCTCTCTCTCTCTCTCTCTCTCTCTCTCTGGTATATATATGGCTCTTGCTAACCATGAACGGCCTTATAATAGTCATCAAGCTTTGTTCGTATACATAGAGCCTTTGTCTTTAAAAGTTGATGTTACTCCCACAACGTCTGGCTCATTTATTTTCATGGAATCGATTTGAGAAGGCATGCAGTTGAGTTGATCTTTATGATATACTAAACATTTATGTGTCCCAACAGGTGGTTCCACAGCTGGAAAGCAAAATAAGCGCTGATAAAGATGAGAGAGACCGCCCGATATTAATCGCACCTGCCATCTGAGAAAGATTCTTTCTAGCTGGATTAAATTTTCTTTTATTTGGTGTTTTCTCCCCCTTATTTTCGTTTTTGCCTAGTTTATGTAATAATAATATGGCTTATTATGGCTGCAGTGATTCGTGGGAGATAATCAGATCATGACCATTTTACTTTCCCTTTTTTTTTTTTTTTTTCAGTATTGTAGGGTCTTGTTTTTTCCTCTTCAGTAATGAGAATTGATTTATTCTAACATCTTAATAGAAGGTTCAAATTACATAATTTATACTTTAAAATACTAATCAATAATATAATTGAAACCCTATTAGAATCTTATAAGAGTAATAACTTCTATCTCAAACAATATGAGATTTTATATTCTATCTATTCTTATTTTTATCATATGAGATATTACGTTTGTAGTTTTATTCCTATAATATTCGTGATGGTGTCACAATATTTATTACCAGTTATTATATAATGTTATTTTTACTTTACATGTTTACATGTACTCACGTGCACAATTACCTCAAGTGTACTTTAGTTACTTTTATTTTATATTTTGTATATTTTTATTTTTTTTATACATAGAGGAAGAAGGATTCGATCCTTGATTCTCTTAGTGAAAAATTAAAGTGTTGTCAATTGATTCAAAGGATCTTGGCTCGTGTACTCTCATTTTAGTAATACAAGATATTCTAGAGTTTTCTCATTTCTCTCTCTTCGTTTTTCCTCTTATCATGGTATCAGATGAACCCCTAACTCTAAACCAGTGAAGCGCCGTCATGCCTATTCCTACTAACCCTAAACTAGTGAAGCGTTGTCATGCCTAATTCTTCCGTTATTCCACCTCATTCCTCTATGAATTATTCGAATCCTTACTATATTCAGAGTGGTCATCATTTTGGAGCAATGCTTGTCTCCCAACCAGTGACTGGAGATAATTATCTTACATGGAATTGGTCATGTCTATGGCTCTCATTGTCAAAAACAAACTCTGTTTTGTTGATGGTGCCTTGTTGTTGAGAACGATCCGATGTATCATGCTTGGATTCGTTGTAATACTATTTTTCTTTATTGGTTACTCAATGCTTTGTTGAAAAGAAATCACCTCCTATATCATTTACATTGATTCTACTAAAGAGATGTGAAATGATTTGAATAAGTGATTTGCTCAAAGCAATCGACCTCGTATATTCTAGATTCGGAAAGTGGTTGCTTCTTTGACTCAAGAACACACCTCTATAAGTTCTTACTTTACTTGGTTGAAAAGTTATTGAGAAGAAATGGTCCATTTTCGACGTTTGTCTCCATGTTCTTGTGGAGCTATCAATCGGATTGTTGAATATCAACAAGAGGACTATGTCCTACAATTCTTGATGGGCCTTAATCAGTCTTATGCTCATTTACGAAGTCAAATCTTGCTTTATGATCCATTTCCTCCGATTAATAATTTTTTTTTTCTTATTCTTCAAGAAGAAAAACAAAGAGAGCTTGCTTCTGATTCTTTATCTTCTAATGAATTGTTGCCATGTTGACTAATCGTGATTCTAGCAATCTGAAAGGTTTTGTTCGCTCCAGAAATGGCAAGCAACCTGTAAATCGTAAGGAATGGCCTTATTGTCAATGTTTTGAATACCGTACCGGATGCCGTACTGGTCAAGGCACTGGAACGAAATATTTCGGTACAAGTACTGTTTCGGGATAACGTTTCGGGATAGTCAATATATAAATAAATTATATATATATAAATTATATTCTAAAATAATAGTCTATATATAAATAAATTATATATAAATACATATATATAAATTATAAATAGTCTAATCTGAATTGGTGGTTAAAAAATATAGTTGTAGTTTGAAAAAATGAAAAAAAAAACACATGCCGAAATATCAGCCGGTCCCGGCCGAAATCTAGGCTGGTATAGGCCAAAATTGAGGCTGGCGGTCGGTACGAAATGCGTATATTCGGCCGGTATGAAAAATTTCGGTAATATCGGCCGGTACAGTACAAAATTTAAAACACTACTTATTGTACCCAATTTTGGTTACTCGGGTCATACAGTTGATAAATGGTATAAATCTATGGTTATCCACCTGGATATAAAGCAAAATTGAGAAACCCTACTGCTAATTAGGCCACTGCTAGCCAATCTGTTTTAGATTTGGTTATGATTCCAAATTTTCCTTTTTCTCAAGAGCAATGTCAACAGCTCCTTACGTTTCTTCAAAATCAAACTAATCATTCTTCTATGAATCAAGCAGGTACAGTTCCATCCATTTCTCCACCTGCACATCAACTTCCTTTGCACCATTTGTTTTAGGTATTTTGATTCCTAATTATTATCAATCTTCAATTTTATCTGCTATTGATACTAGGGGTGGGCAGCGGGGCTCCGCACCCCGCTGACCCACCCCGTTCGCCCCGGTTTCGGCCCGCTCAAGCGGGGTGCGGGGGCCCTCGCCCGCACCTTAGGGAAGCTGCAGAGGTGGGGGACGGAGCTTCGCCCCCTCCACTTTTCCCCCGCCCAGCTTTATATATATATATATAAATTAAAATTATATAATATATATATTTATATATATATAAAACCCATAAGTAAAGTGAAATGGCGCCGTTTTGTCCATGACAAAAACGGTGCTGTTTCACTTAGGGACTTGGTAAGCCTCAACTAAAAGTGAAATGATGTTGTTTCACTTTCACTTTTAGTTAAGGTTCCCCCCTCCCCGCGTCTGTTTCCCTTCCCATTCTAGACCTTCTCTCACTCTCCTATCTCACTCTCTCTGAGTCTCTCGCGCTCTCTCACTTCTCAGTCTCGCAGTGCTAGTCTCTTTCTCTCATTCGAATCTCTGTCTCGCACGAGTCCACGACTGCACGAGCAGCACCACAGCCTCCACTTTTCCGTCTCTGTCTCTCACTTCGAATTCGCCGCTACTCAAAAGTAAGAAATCCGAAACCCATTCTTTTTTTTTTTTTTTTAGTTTTGGATTGGAGATTGGATGAAGGTTGGGTTGAATTGGAGACAGAGGATGGGAAAATTGTGAATTTGTGTGCTGTGGAGAAATTTGTGCATGTGTTTGATTCGTGTTTTTGTTTGTACTTTGTGTGTTTGTTTGTTTGTGTTTTTTTTTTTTTTTTTTTTTTTTTTTTTTTTTTTTTTGTAGATTTGAACCCTAAATCAATTTAGGGTTCCAATCCGAAACCCATTCTTGAAATTTAGGGGTTTCAATTGAAACCCCTATTTTGTTTAAAAAAAAATAGATAAATTTGAAATTCACATTAAAAGGTCCATAAACTAATATAATTGATTACTTATAAAAAAGAAACTAATATGATTGTACCATTTCATTAAAAATTATTTTCAATCTTACATAATTATTTTACTATTTAAACATAATAATACACCTACAGCTTTTTTATAATTATTTTACTATTTAAAGGTCCATAAACTAATATGATTGATTACTTATAAAAAAAAAAAAAATATGATTGTACCACTTCATTAAAAAGTATTTTCAATCTTACATAATTACTCTTTATTTTAAATAGAATTATAAAATAGTTGTAAACTATTTGTAAGTTTATCTTTAATGGCCCAAAAAATGCATATTATAAAACAGTTATATATGAATATGGCTTGTTTACTTGAAGAAAGATAAGTATATTAACTATTAAATTTATTTAGAAACCAATGTTAATGGAAATAATAATGTGATTGATAAGTGCATGTTTGGAATTATGTCGTGTGTTGATTGATTTTATTATTTTTTATTGTGTTATGGAATCATGAATGTCTTCTCAAAGGGATTTCACTGATAGCTCTCCCACCCCTACCAGTACCCCTGCCCCAGAACCTAACCCTACTCCAACCCCTGGGAATGGGAATATACCTTGCCCCGCCCCTAAGCCCACACAAAGTAAGAAAACTGTTTCCGTAGTTTGGTCTCATTTTACCAAACTAGAGGGTGGTGACCCCAATAACCCATAAGCTAAATGTAATTATTGTGAAAAAATATATGGATGTCACTATAGAAAATATGGTACATCCCAGTTAAAGGTCCATTTAGAGGAACAATGCAAGAAGAGTCCAATATTAAGATCCTTACTGGAGAAGAGTCAATCAAGACTAGAAGTTGGACTGAAAAAAATGGCGGATGGGAGTAGTGGGGGTCCAACGTTGAAGGGGTTTACAAAGTATAAGGTTGATGAGTGTAGAAGGAAGTTAGCTCGTATGGCTATCATAGACGAGCTACCTTTTCAGTTTGTGGATGAGAGAGGGTTCCAAGAATTGGAATCTAGATTTACGCTTCATTCTCGCCACATTATGGCAAAAGATATTAAAAAGATATACTGGAAAGATAAATATGTTTTGAGGGGCCAATTGGCAGGTTTGGTAGCTTGTCTCACTTCCGATACTTGGACTTCTATCCAAAATTTTAATTATATGTCTTTGACTGTCCATTTCATTGATTCTGATTGGATTCTTCATAAAAAGATTATTAAGTTTTGTCAAATAACTTATCACAAGGGTGAGACAGTTGGGAAGGCCTTAGAGGCCTCAATAAAGGAGTGGGGGTTGACACGGGTTTTGACAGTTTTGGTTGACAATGCCTCATCTAATGATGTCGCCTTGGGATATCTGAAGACTTATCTTACAGAGGCAAATAAGACATTCTTGGGTGGTGAATATTTGCATGTCAGATGTTCTGCACATATCTTGAATCTAATTGTGACTGAGGGGTTAAAAGATGTTGATAACTCGGTTGCACGAGTTAGAGTGGCTGTGAAATTTGTGAGGTATTCTCCATCTAGATTGGAGAAATTCAAGATTGCTTCGAAGAATGTGGACATAACATCAAAGAAGAGTCTTTGTACTGATGTTCCTACCAGATAGAACTCAACCTTCTTGATATTGGAGGCAACCCAAGAATATAAAAAAGCCTTTCAATTATTAGGTGACGAAGACATTCAATATGTCAAATACTTTGATGAGCATGGGGGTTTAGGATTGCCTAATGATGATGATTGGGAGGTAGTTGCTACATTTGTTGATTTTCTCGGGCTTTTTTATGATGTCACATTGAAGTTATCTGTTTCTTTGCACCCTACATCTTATGAATTTTGTCAACAAATATGTAGGGTGAAAGAAGAATTAGACGACATGTGTAGAGGTTCCAATCTAAGGATGAAGGGGATGGCATTGACCATGAGGGTCAAATTTGACAAGTATTTTGGGAGATTTGACTAGACTAAATATTTTGTTATATGTGGCTACTATTTTTTATCTCCGTCTAAAAATTTCATGCATGTTATATGGTTTGGGACTTGCGTATGATCAGGCATGGACTGATCTTATTGGTGAGATGGCCCGAGATACCCTTTATAGATTTTATGATGGGTTTAATGCAATTAAGGGTAGTATTGCATCTACTACACCTACACATATCCCAACACCTCCTCCAGACACCAGCACAACAAAAAAGCGTAGATTGATATGGACTAAGACCCTCGCACATAATCCTACACTAGTCCGTTAATCTACGGAGGTGGTTTCAGAGGTAGACAATTATTTGTCAACGAATCTTATTCAAGATGATGATGATTTTGACATATTAGGATGGTGGAAGACAGCATCAAAGAAATATCCCATCTTTTCTGAGACTGCCTGTTGTATGTTGGCCATCCCTATTAGCACCGTTGCCTCGGAGTCTGTCTTTATTACCGGAGGGTGCATATTAGATCATTTCTGTAGTTCATTATCTCCTACAACTGTGGAGGCATTGATATGCACACAGAGTTGGACGATGGGAAATGATATTTATGTTCTGGATATTTTAGATTTTAAAGAGACCGACGAAGATGGTGGTGATCAGTCTAGATCTGAACCATCTGGTAATTATTATTTTTATTTTATTATTTTGATTTATTTATATTCATTTCAATTTCATCAGTATTAATTTTAGCATTGATTGTTGTAGCAACACATGAGACGACTTAGACGATGTCTACCTCCATTGCAATATGAATATGTGCTCAAGCCTCAAAAGAGTCAAATACTACCCATCCGGCCGCCCCAAATGTCACAGTCAAAGACCCAAATAGCTCGCCTTTTTTTTTAGATTATTAATTTCTTAAAATATTGAATTTTGAATCAGATGTTTGTATTATGTATTTGATTTGTAATTTTGTAATGTTGATACAATGTCCCTTGGACACTTTTTTCTTTGTAATTGTTTAGACTTTCCTTTTTATTTTTGCAATAGCTTAGTTATTATTATTATTTATTAGTTTATTAGATAGTAGACTTGTAGTCTATAGTAGTACTTCATTAGTCTTAATTATATAAAATTGTGTATGTATATATTATTTTCATTCATGATTCATGTAACTTTTTTTTTAAACTCTTTTTTTTTTTTTTTTTGAAAACTTCTATTTTTATGGGCCCAAAAGCTGTTTCTAGGCCATTTTAGGCCCATTTCAACAGTTTTTGGGCCTTTGGCCCAGTAGGGGGGGGCGGATGGAGGACCCCCTCCCCCCGCACCCCGTCATCCGGGACGGGGCTCCCGCCCCCGCACTCTGGGGGCGGGGGGCGGATTACCAAATTGACCCCTACGCCGCCCTGTAGGGGCGGGTAGCACCTCTAATTGATACAATTGTATTTCATCAACAGTCTTGGATTCTTGATTCTGGAGCAACTGATCATATGATTGGTTCTCTTTCCTTTTTTTCTTCAGTACCAACCCCTGTCAATATCTCTGTGAAATTATCTAATGGTTCTTGAATTCAAGTTACACATATGGGCGTGGTTAGACTTTTTGATTCTCTAGTTATGATTGATGTTCTATATGTTCTCACATTTACCTTTAATCTTATTTCAGTTAGCAAGTTAACTTCACATTTATCTTGTTTCTTATTGTTCTTACATGGTTTTTGATATATCCAGGACCTCTTCAATTGAAGGGCAATTGGAGTAGCTAAACATTCTCAATGTTTATATCATTTACTGCAAGTTCCAAGCACCTTTATTTCTTGTAATTCAATTACATTTTCTCGTTGTAATTTTGTCAAAAACAGTTCTCACATTTGGCATTGCCGTCTTGGAAATATTTTTTATTCTAGATTGCATGATTTGTCTTATGATATTTCTTGTTCTACAACTCCAAATAATAGTCATTGTGATGTCTGTCCACTTGCTAAGCAGAAAAGACTTCATTTTCCTTTAAGTTCCTCAACTTCTAGCTCTATTTTTGAGCTCATTCATTTATATGGGGGTCTTTTTCAATCATTTCATATGATGGCTTTAATTTTTTTCTAACTATAGTAGATAATTACAGTATATGTACTTGGATATATTTACTTAAATCCAAGTCTGAAACACGTTCATATCTACAATCTTTTTTTGTTTTTGTTGAAACTCAGGTTAATTATAAAATCAAAACCATTCGTACTGATAATGGTTTAGAGTTTGATATGAAATCTTTTTTTTTTTTTTTGTCTAGTAGAGGAGTTATACACCAACACAGTTGTGTTTACACTCCTCAACAAAATGCTATTGTTGAAAGAAAGCAACAATATATACTCAATGTTGCTAGATCTCTTCATTTTCATTCAAATATTCCTTTACAATTATGAAGTGGTTGTATCCTCACTGCTATCTTATAAATAGAATTTCCACTCCTGTTTTAGCACATAAATCACTATATGAAGTACTTTTTCAACTAAACCTCAGTACAATCATCTTAAAATGTTTGGTTGTCTTTGTTATGCATCCTTACTTGGTAATCCTTCCTCTACTAGGTTTTCTGCTCGAGCCTAAGTTTGTGTATTCTTAGGATATCTTGTTGGTATCAAAGGATACAAATCGTATAATCTTTATACTTATTAGATCATCATTTCTAGAAATATCATATTTCATGAACATATTTTTCCTTTCAAACCAGACTCAACTTATCGACATCTTTTCTCTGAAAAACAGAATCCTTCTTCTTTCTATCCAAATCTTGTCCTACCAGTTCCTCTTTCAGATGCTAAAATTTCTTCCTTTTCACACAACTCTCTACCCACTCATTCTGATACATTTCAGAATTCATTACCACCAATTCTCATTCGCAAGTCTACAAGAAATAGAAGACCACCTGATTACTTGCAGCATTACCATTGTTCTTTGATATCAAATAATAAAGTCACTACTTTTCTTTTGGTTGATGGTTCTTCAGCTTCAGCTTCAGGTACTCTTTACTCTAATTCTTTATATTTGTCGTATTCCAAATTTTTTTTCTTCCTATAAGCATTTTTGTTCCTCTATTGATTCGTAATATGAACCCAAATTATTTCATCAAGCCATCACATATCCTCATTGGAAGGATGCAATAACAACTGAAATCAATGCTCTTGAAGCTAATAAAACTTGGATTCTGACTGATTTACCTCCTGGCAAGTAGCATTTTGGCTGTAAATGGGTTTACAAGTACAAGTTGAAATCTGATGGCACTCTAGGAAGCTATAGGGATTGGTTGGTTGCAAAAGGGTATACTCAACGAGAGGGAATTGATTACTTTGAGACTTTTTCTCCTATTGCAAAACTGATTACTGTTCGTTGCTTTCTTGCCTTAACTGCTATACACAATTGGGAGTTGCATCAATTAGATGTCAACAATGCATTCCTTCATCAGAATTTGGATGGGGAGGTATACATGAAACTTCTTTTTGGTTTTTCCAAACCTGTAGATCCTCGAGTTTTTAGGCTGCTCAAGTCTTTATATAGCTTAAAATAAGCCTCTCGTTAATAGTTTTCTAAATTCTCAACTCTGGTTGCTTATGGATTTACTTAGTCAAAGTCTAACTATTCTTTGTTTATTAAATGTTCTGGTGATTCTTTTGAGACACTGTTGGTATATGTAGATGATATTGTTATTGCCTCAAATCATTTGCAAACTGTTGCTGATCTTAAGACTTTCTTAAATTTCCATTTTAAGCTGAAAGATCTTGGCGTTTTGAGGTATTTTTTTGGAGCTAAAAGTTGACAAATCTGGTAAGGGTATATATCTTTCTCAAAGAAAATATGCCCTTGAAATTGTTTCTAAGACTTGTTTATTAGCTGCTAAACCTGCTAGCTGTCCAATTGATCAAAACTTAAGACTCTCCAAAACAGAATCTGGAGGTCCTTTACTTACCGATTCAGCCTTTTACAGAAGTTTAATTGGTCATCTTCTTTATTTGACACTTACTCGACCTGACTTTTTTTTTTTTTTATGTTATTACTTTGAGTCAATTTTTGGATCAACCTCGACAGTCACACTATGATGCAGCTATTA
This sequence comes from Juglans microcarpa x Juglans regia, assembly GCF_004785595.1. NCBI lineage: Eukaryota > Viridiplantae > Streptophyta > Magnoliopsida > Fagales > Juglandaceae > Juglans > Juglans microcarpa x Juglans regia. The sequence goes on along the minus strand of NC_054596.1, from coordinate 9,398,864 downwards.
AAGTGGTTTGATACATCAAAGCTACTGCAGGCCAATGATTGTTCTTCCTTAGCAGCTCTGATTTTGTGATTCTGATTGGGCCACCTGCCCTGATTCTAGAAGATTCGTTACTGGTTTTTATCTTTTTCTTGGAGATTCTTTAATTTCATGGAAGTCCAAGAAGCAATTTACTATTTCCAGATCATCTGTTGAAGCTGAGTATCAATCTATGACTTCTACTTGTTGTGAAATCAAATGGCTTATCTCTCTCTTTGCTATTTTGGCATCTCATTTACTTCTCCATCTATTTTATATTGTGATAGTTAGGTAGTCATTCATATTGCTGTTAATCCAATTTTCCATAAAATGACTAAGCATATTGAAATAAATTGTCATTTAGTTAGAGATATGGTTCAACATAGTGTTGTTGTAACTTTTCATGTTTCTTCTGAACATCAGTTGACAGATTTATTCACAAAACTTTTAGCTTCTAATAGATTTCATACTCTTCTCAGCAAACTGTGTATACTTAATTTACACATTCCAGCTTGAGGGGGACTATTACCAGTTATTGTATAATGTTATTTTTACTTTACATGTACTCACGTGCACAATTATCTCATGTGTACCTTAGTTACATTTACTTTATATTTCATTTTAGCAATACAAGATATTCTAGAATTTTTTCATTTTCGTCTTTTCGGTTTCCCTTTTATCACCATTTTTGTATATTCTTCCAGAATATAGACCAATGAAGAGTATTAAAAGAAGTGTGGAAATGTTATTTTCTTGAGAATTGTTATATATATAAATAAATTACGCAAAAACAAACTCACAAACTAACGTGATTTTATGAGATTCGTTGGATTTACTTTACCATAAAAGTAATTTTATAATTTGACGTATCACATCAAGTTACGTCAATTTGTAAGTTTATTATTGTGTAATATCTTTGTAATTGAAGTATTTCTTTATTTTCTTTGGGTTCCGTTAATGGGTTCTTACCCTTCAAGGAAGCATGTATTATATCATTTTATTTCAAACAAAAATAATTTCTCCTAACATACGAACCCACCAAAAAATGGAGATTTTACTCAAAAAAGCGGTCAATGGTTACACAAAATTTTATAAATTGTTTAAGCAAACTAAAGTTAATAGCGACCTCTATAATTTATGCGGAGAATGTACAAGTTTTAAATAAATTAAGATTACGTTTGAGTAGTGAGATGATCTCAGATATTCTGTAATTAATAGTAAAAAAATAATGAAAAAATATTAAATAGTAATGAATAGTAATAAAGAGTAATAAAAAGTAGATAAAAAATAATAATAAAATAATAAATATTAGTTGAATATACTGAGAAAGATCCTAAAACATTCATTTATTCTGAGAAAGGTCCCTAAAACATCCCTAAAACATTCATTTATTCTGAGAAAGGTCCCTAAACCATTCATCGAAAAAGGTCCCTGTGGACTTGTTTCTTTTTGAAAAGCTTGTTGTAACTTGTACAGATAACTAATGCGAGATATTTTGATTGCGGGTGCTTGAGAAAGTTAGATGTTCGTAGTTGCAGCCGCTTTTCTTTGCCGTGAAGAATATTGGCCAAACTTGTACAGAAAAGGGGTTAAGAAGATGGAGACGAGGACAAGCACTGAGTGCAGGCAGAGAGTTTTCAAATTTCAGTCTTGATCTGCTGTCATATGGCGAATAATGCAATGCCACTTGACTTGTCACAACTTTAATTTGAAGCTCATCTATTCGGAAAATGAGGCAGATTTTTTTTCCCTCTCTCGACTTGGTTTCGTTTGATTACGCAGTTCAAATGAGATGAAATAAGATGTTTTGTTAAAAATTAAATAAAATATTATTATAATATAATTTTTTAATATAATTTTTATTTTGAAATTTAAAAAAATTGAATTATTTATGATATTTTGTGTGAGAATTTGAAAAAATTATAATGATTATATAAGATAATATGAGATAATAGGGATGTACAAGAAACAGGAGAACCGACTGGAACCGACCTAGACTGGCCGCCGGAGCTTGGAACCGGCCGAAACCGGCATGGAACCGGCCGAAACCGGCATAGAACCGGTCGGCTAGCGGTTGAATTTGCCAAAAACTAATGTCCAGTGGTTCGGTCCCGGTTTGATCTTGGGCCAGACCGCTGAACCGATTAAACTGATAAAATGTTTTTTTTTTTTAATTATGCATATATAAAACCACTTCGTTTCACTTAAGAAAGTAAAACAACGTCATTTTAGGACTCAATGTTTGGAAAAAAATATAAAGCAAACGGTGTCGTTTCACTTTTAAGCGAAACGGCGCCGTTTCTCTCTAGGGTTTAAAATCCCAACACCTTCTTCTTCCTCATTTCTCCTTCTTCATTTCACGTCGCCCCTCTCTCTCTCTCTCTCTCTCTCACACACACACACATACACACACACTGAGGCTTCGCACGCAGTAGCAGGGTCACCTCTGTTGCAACTGAAGACGCCGACGAATCGACTGTAGTTACACCAAGACTGATATCGACAGCTTTCTCCCCTTCATCGGCCAGTTTCAGTCGAGATTTACATCATTTTAAGGGATCGGTGCGGTTTCGATTCTAGACCGAAACAGCACCGATACCTTCGATTTTCACTCCTATGAGATAGTTTGATTTTATATAACCAAACCGACCCATCTTTCAAGATCTTCAGGGGAGACTCGAGTAATTGAGCTACTTAAATAAGTAAAATTTGCTACTGATTTGCTTCAGCCAAAATACTTTGAGATAGATGGATTCCTCTCTTTGGAAATGCATTTGCATATATTTTCCCATTAGACTCGATGAGATCTTTGTAGAGTTCCGCTATATACAGATTTACAGTCATTTTTTACGTATTTTTTAATATAATTGGTCAAAACGGTTATTTTATATTAAAAAAAAGTAATGCAATCAATCACAATAATAGAATGTACAAGAATACACAAAAGTGAATTCACATAGAATTTCTTATTCGTGAATACTCAATCAATTTCACATGGGGTTGGAACAAAGAGGCACTATTCAATCTCAAGATGGATGCAATCAGCTCGGACTATTTTCCAAATCCAATAAGTACTTAACTCAACTATTTCATTACTATTCACAAATCATCATAATATTATTAACACGAGATTTTTACAATCAATTCGGATCCCATTCGAGCGAAAATCCTCATATATTAGTGAAAATGAAAAGAATAATTTCTTCTCTTTTTTTCTGTGCAATCGGTAAATATAAAAAGAAAATTTATTCATCATTTTTTTAATTATTTTTTTATCATCTCATGATATAATATTAGATAATAAATTTATAAATAAAATATAATAAATAATTTTCAATCATTTAATATCATTTCATCAATAATAAAAATATGATAATAATTGAAATGAGGAGAAATATAAAATTCCATAAAACGTATTGCTAAGACTTTTTTTCCAAATGGGACAATGCAAATACCAGATGGGTCCGGTGTAAATGGGTGGGTCTGACCCACGCACGAATCCCCCATCAAACCAACAAACAACGCATCCATTGTCGTTGACGACTCCCCAAAATTCCATTTCAAAACCTTTTGAGATCTCATCTCATCTCTTGGAGTAACCCTATACAGTGTTTGTCCCCCTCCCCGAACCAAAAACCTTAAAAAACAATGCTCCAGTTCCTTCTAACCTACAAGAACCCAATCCTCCACACCTTTCTCTCCCTTTCCCTCGCTTTCCTCCTCTCCTTCTTCAAGATCCCCTCCCTTTTCCTCCATGGCCTCCACACCTACATCCAACCCGAAAACCTCCACCAAGACGCTAGCCGCGCCGCCATCAGACGACCCGAGAGCTCCAATCCAAGCTCCACTCTCCAGGGTTACCAGCACTTATCTTCCAAACCCAACATTGAACCCCGGAAGAGGAACAAGTCCAAGGAAAAGTCCGAATTCGATGAGAATAACGCCCAGATCTTCCGGATAACGCTCGACCACAGTCGCATTCAATCCCGGCTCTATTTCCACGAGTATCGCAGAGTTTTTACTCTCTCATTTGTGGCTCTTTCTTCTTTACTGCTTCAATTTTACTTGGGGGTTTCAGAGAGCTCTGGATCTTTTATAAATGGGACTTTTGTTCCCCTTCTGTTTGGATTTATCCTTCTTTGCAATCTAGTTTTATTGCTTGCTAAGGTTTCGTTCGAGAAATCTGCGTCGAGGAAGTCGGAGAAGCAACTGAGTGTGCTTCTTGGGGTTTTGGGGTTTACGCTGGGGCTATTGATTTGCTTTGAGATTGTTCCTCGGGTTTTGGATTTCCGTTTTGAATCAATTAATGCGGTTTTGAGGGTTTTTCTTGCTGTTTTAATGGGCTTCATCGCTGGCTTTCTGCTTATGCCGGCATTAAAATATGCAAGGTCTTTTTGGCTTGGAACTGATCAGCTTCAAAGCAATTTATCGATGATTCATTGTGGATGGTTTTCTAGAATGATTCTTTATGCGAATACAACGTTGAGTATGCTCACGGCATTGCTTTGGATTAATCCATTCGTTGAGATTCTCGTTAATAAGAACATTGATGATGCTAAAGGAGCGCGTTTAGTTAGTGAAATTGGGGATGCTGAGAGGTTGGTTGGCAATGTGGGCATGTCCCTTTCCCATTTTAACAAGCTCAGGGTTTGGTGCTTGTTGCTTTTGGGTTTATTGCAAGTTGTGGCTTTAAGACCGAACTTGCAAATGTATCTGAATGAAGCATTGTTGTCTTGGTACCAACGGTTGCACGCCAGCAAGATTCCGGATTTGGACTTTAGCAGGGCGAAGGTCTTTTTGCACAACCACTACTTATGTCTTGTAGTTTTGCAGTTTCTTGCACCGCCGATTCTTGTGCTTCTCTTTGTTGGCTTATCTCAGATTGATGGTAACTCCTTTTTGAATTCCCAATTGATATGTAGTCTACAGCCATGTTCTTCTTTTGTTAAGGAAGTGGCGTTGTTTTTGGCTTGGTGGGTCGTCTTTGTTTGGGCTGTTTTCAGTTCAGGAAGCCTTGTATTGTATCGTCGTGGCATTTTGTATATGTCTTGATGAGTGATTTTTGGTTTTGGCCTCCTACACCTGTTGGATTTTTGAGTGAAGAGTGTCATGCTTGCAATGCCATTTTTCATAACGGTGATGTTCACAATTCCCCAAACTACATTATTATTTCGATACTGTATTTTTCACCCTATCTGTCCAGATAGGTATGCATTTTATATTTATAGTGACTAAAGTGACTTGAAACGTTTCTGCAGTTAATTTAACTTCTTTGATTTCATCACTTACTAAAGTATCAATGGTTTAGTCATGACAAGCTATAGGCATAATCAAGCACAAAAGCCAGTCTTTTCACTTTCATTTTCTGTTCTTCAACTGGAGAAGTATGGCATCTAATGGCAGCAACAAAGCCTTATCATCAGATTAAGCAAGCGGATGGTCTATTTCCCCATTGGATTCAGGTCTTGTCTAAATATCATATTCATATTGACATCGTACACTGCTATATTAAATGTAAATCTCATGTTGTCATTGTCCTTTTGATACACTTTCATGCAAGACTATGCAGAGTCTAAAACATGACTGCTTCTCTTAGGTATATGATTAATCACATTTTGAATCCACGCTGTTAAGCAAATGTTGGTCCCTCCATATCCCTTTCTTATATGGCACATGAAAATTCATCGTCACAATATTCTAATCATCACATTTTGGCTTTATTAGCATTCTACATTTGTCAAATGCAAATGGGATACTTGCATACATATTCTCGTTTTCTGCATCTTCTTGATTTGTTCCTCCCCCTTCAGTCAATTTGTTTTATGGGAATGGAATGTTTTATGCATAAGATAACTTGCTCATGGTTTTGTGACTATCGTATACTTTTTGCTACAATAAAGATAACAACTGCGTGTATGTGCAAACAAAGACCAACTTGATTCTCTAGGCCTGTCCAATTTTCTCTCTCTTCCTAGCTAACTCCGATCTTAGCTGAGAATTCAGATAACCTCTTTTAGTTACTTGATATTTAATGTATTCTATTTTTCTTATGATCAACCACAGGGTTTAAACACAGAGAGGACTTGTTTTGTGTTAATATAGATTCTTTTTCATAACCCTTTTTAAGAAGCTGATATGTAACTGTAGATTTGTCTGTTTGTTGCTATTATCTATTTTTAGAGATATTCTCTGTTAAAATCATTTTGATTATATCAATAAAATGCTGTGCATTCTCTTACAGTAGTGGTATTATCACTGCCTATTTTGTTGGGGCATCACCACTGTTGTGAAAACTATTACATAGATATTTTTATTTGAGATTCATAGATTTAACATGCTGCTTGTATCTCAGATGCTCATTCAAATATATGTGCGTTCGGCCTCTATACATAGCACCGATCACCATATGCTGTTTTGAAGTGAATTGTGACGTAATCTCAGTAGGATTGGCACTCATTGTGGTACATAATGATTAGAAGGTTCTTGCTTTTAGATGAGTCATATTGGTTATTTTCTTTTGGCTGGGTATCAACATGGTGGAAAAGGTTTATAGGTACTTCTGGTTGAGAATTTGTACCCTTTGGTTCAACCTGAAGGTAACCTACTCATGTTCAGGTTGGATCTGGGTTGATCGGGTCAAGCTTAATCTGACTTTTTTCCTGTGATAATACAATAGGGTTAGCTCGTGTCGGCCGATCCTCTAAAAGTAAAAAACTCTTGGTGCCAAAATAGAAGGGTAGCACTACAGCCACCAGGAATCCTCCCGATAAGTGCATTCTCTCTCTTCTTTTTTTTTTTAAGTATTTTTTATATCCTCTTAAATATATATATTTTTAAAAAAATTCAAAACATTGTTAAAAAAATATTTCATTAATCATTAAATAAAAAAAATTAAAAATAAAATCTATCGGGACCCATTATCAGGATCTCTAGAATTTTCCAAAATAGAATCTGTTGTTTAGGGTTTTTGGTTGTACTTTTCCCGCCCTTCTACTTTCATTGAGCAGCTTTTCGTGCTGGTCAGCTTTCTGAAGAAATGAGGGAATGGGGCCTCCTGCGATTTTTATTTTGTTTGATTGTGGAGGAGAGGTTGGAACTTGAATCTGTCTATTACAATACTTGTTATGAGATCAGGCATATTCACTGTGACTACTACATCCTGTGAGTCCCATGGCTCAAGATCATCAACTCTAAAACCAATTGGGCAATACTTCGCCACCATTTGATTATTCCAATAGTAATAACAATAGCCCACTATCATAAATCGATAATGTTAGCTGTACGAAAAAAAATTCGAATATCAGGTTTAAAATTCGGTACCTGAACCAGATGGAACTGGTTTAGTCATGCAGGTACCGGCCCGGATATGTTCCGGGCCGGAACTCATATCCGGTTATCCAGGTTCCGGACCAGGTTAGAAAAAAACTCAGCCTGGTTGAACAGTCTTAAGTTAGATGATATTTTCTTCGATTTTAATTTTTATGCAAGATTTTCCCTTTTGGGTAATAATTGTAACAAAATAACAAAAGAGCAGGTTTCCTTTGCAGGATAACAATTATTATTTTCTTCTTTTTATTTTTCCTCCAATAATATGAGGATAATGCAAGCACTGTGAGGGCAAAACTTCGTATTCGAAAATGAAGACATGGATCGAATTTGGACCCGTTATGAGGGGACCGACGAGGAATGATGCGGCCCCCAAACATCTGGATACCAGGAAAGTAATTTATTTGCAAATTTGGCCTTTCTCTAACAAAATTGAAAGGCAGAAAATGACCACCAAAAGCGCACAGTTCCATATAAAGACACGTTTGGCCGTTTTGGCATGGATGGGAATCCAAATCAAATTACTGGAATCATCTAGCCAGAAGCCAAAATTTAAAATAATAATAATAATAATAAGAGAAAAAAGAAAGAAAACATGATGCCTCATGAGACCAGCTTTGCTTATTGATTTTATTGACTAATAAAGATAGATAGTAGATTAATAGTAATGTTATTATTCACCTTAAATTTTATCATTCTCAATTATCATACTGATTGATGTGGCATATTTTAAGTAGTTCGTAAATTAATTATTTTAATGAAAGGCAACTAATAAAGATAGATAGTTCATTAATATGATTGAAGATAACAACATTACGATTAAAAAAAAAAATAACATATATTAAACCTTCAGAAAGTATACACGAGGATGAAGACACTCATTCAAATAATATTCACAAAAAAAAAATACAACATTCTACTTCATACGAAAGGTTTCATCTCTACAAGAGCAGTACAGGAATAGAGGAAGTTCTTCGACTTGCTTGCACTAAAAAATGGAATTAGGAAATTTCAAAGTGGGGCAAGATGTAACATTCTTTCTAATCACCTAACCTTGTTGTCAATATAGGCTGCAAAACTAATGACAAACCTACAAGCTAGATGCTTGGACCAAGAGGCAAGTTTAAGATTGCTGATAGTGTGGTGATTTCAAATATTTTGTGATAGTAATAAAAAATATTAAATGATGATTAATAATAATAAAAAAAATAAAAAATATATAATAATAATAGAATTTTCTGAGAATAATACTGAAATTAGCTCTAAGAGTAGCTGTCACGGGCCATTAATCTAAAAGCATGACTCTAGAGGATTTTCCTCGAGGTAGGGAAAAGTTTACGGGAAAGTAGCCCAAAATTTGGACCTAAAAGAAAGAAAAAGTAGGAACATAAAAGCGTCTTCTCCGTAGATATTATGTAATATTGGGTTAGGAGTTGGGGAGAAATGGAGAAACAAGCAAGCATATGCAGCGCAACTTAGATTGACAATATCACAAATTACGAATGGGTATTAAGTATTTTCTTAGAAAAAACTTGAGATAGAAACCAAAAAGAGCAGAGTATTTATAAGGAAAAGAAAAAGAAATATACGGAAACGCTTTTCCTGTATATATATATATATATATAATCTGGCCCCCGAGAATGAACTTTAATATTGAGAATAACTTTAGCAAAACAAATCTAGATTTGTTAAAAAGTACTTACGAATCACTGTATTTTATCGGCAGTGGCCGCATGCATGAGCTGTTGAAAAAAAACACAAAAACGACAGACGTACGTACCAATAGTTGTCCCACCATTATTATTCATGTCCTTCCTATTACTATATAAACAGAATAACCATGCCACAATGTGTCGGCCAACCTTTATTTACCTCAAATTGTATTTTTATCATTTTTTTAAAATCAATTCATTTCAATTCATTATTATAATTTTTTAAAATTTTAAAATAATAATAATATTAAAAAATAATATTTTAACTATATTTTATCATCTCAACTCAACTCGATTCAACATTTAAATATAATTTTAATCATTCTTTTTTCAACATATTATAATGTATCATATTCTAAAATTATTTTTATTATAAAATAAATTTAATATATTATATAAAATCACGTTAATTTATAAATTTCATCTTATAAAATTTCTGTGACTATTACACTTCTAGTAATTTTATTAATTTTGTGTAGAAATTCAAAATAAAGAAAAGTGGAAAAGAAAAATAAACGTTGTGCATATATATTATTTGGCACCTAATACCTAACTAAATATGATATTTGGCGCATGTTTTACCGACGATAATGCAACCTAATCTGTTCGTTTTTATTGGCATAAATTTTAATAATGAGTCTAATTGGAAATATAAAAAAAATAAAGAATGAGAGTAAGAAAATGTTAGTTTTAAACTACAGATAATATTTTAAGAGAAGTATTACAATTATAAATTTTTTTTATAAAAATAAATTTATAAATTAATATATCTTTATATAATACATTAGATCTAAATAAATTTACGATCTAACGCACTATATTAAATCATTTATAAATTTATTTTTATAAAATTTTACATTTATCATTTTAGTATATAATCTTTATCCTTTTAGTATTTTTATTTTTATTTTTTATTTTTATTTTATTTTTTGAGAATCCTTTATCTTTGAGTTTTGCTATATATAAATAAGTTTGCGTACCAATCTACGTACTAATACTGTTATCTTCATATTCTAAATTTAAATTAATATTATTTTTAATCAAATTTACTTTCTAATCAATCATATTGAATAAATACACGTATTAATATACAAAATTACTTACAATTAGATTTTTCCTCTATCCTTTTAATATTAAGGAGAAGGTAAATATAGCGCATTCAGTCAGACCCACCAAGTGCCGCAGTCGCACACCCACACGCACAGAATACGGGTAAAGAGAAGGCCTCCCACGGAAGGAAGCTTCCCGAGATAAGACGTAGCCTAGTAGCTTCTCGTTCTTTCCTCTCTTTTCGCTCTCCCTCGCCGTCTCTCTCTCATTCTTCTTCCTTCGGTTTCATCGTTGCTTATCTCCTATGCTCATCTCCTCTCACCATTAAAACCTACCCCTTCGAACTTTCTAGAACCAGACCCTCTCTCTCCATAGTCTCCGGCTAAAAACATTCTCTATTTCGCTTCAAAGTTTCTTTCTTTCTTTCTTTCTTTCTTTTTTTTTTTTTTTTTTTTTTAGGTTTTTAGTTTTGGCTTGTCTAATTAGGTGGCTTTCATATGGCTCTGCCGGTGGAGCAAAACGGTGAGTCTACCAGCGGCGACTCTCAGAGATCTCTACCCACGCCGTTCTTGACCAAAACGTATCAGCTGGTCGACGATCACACCATAAACGATGTTATCTCATGGAACAATGACGGATCCACCTTCATCGTCTGGAACCCGACCGTCTTCGCCAAAGACTTGCTCCCTAAATATTTCAAGCACAACAATTTCTCCAGTTTCGTCCGCCAGCTCAACACCTATGTACTCTCTCTCTCTCTCTCTCTCTCTATTATTGATTAAAAATCTTTTTTTTTTTTCAGTTTTATTTTCCTTTTTTCGTAGGGATTTAGAAAAGTAGTTCCTGATCGGTGGGAATTCTCAAACGAATGCTTTCGCCGTGGTGAGAAGCAGCTTCTGCGAGAAATTCAGCGCCGAAAGATTACATCACCTGCTGTCGCAGCTCCGGCGCCGTTAACGATAGCTGCAGTTCCGACCGCGAAGCCGTTAACATCGCCGTCAAATTCCGGAGAAGATCAAGGGATGTCCACGAACTCCTCGTCGACAACGGCACCGGCTGATCTCATAGACGAGAACGAGAGGCTGAGGAAAGAGAACGTGCAGCTGAGCAAAGAGTTGGCGGAAGTGAAATCGCTCTGCAACAATATCTTCGCTCTGATGTCGAACTTCGCGAATAATAACCCATCAGAGAGTGCTGGGCTCGATCTGTTGCCGGCTAAACGTTTCGCCGGCGAGGGGGTTACGGAGGCTGAGACGAGCGCAAGGCTTTTCGGCGTGGCGATCGGTGGGAAGAGAGCGAGGGAAAGCGACGTTGCAGCGGCTGAGCACGAGACGGAGTTGAGGCTTCAGCAGCCTGGAGCCGGGGTGGCGAAATCAGAGCCGATTGATTGTCAGAACGATGTTGATGATCGAAAGTCAACGTGGCGAAACCACTGCCACTGGGATAATCGTAACAATCAGAGCGTGTGTAATTGATTAGTGGTTGGTGGAGGTTGGGAGTTGTTAGGTTGGATTAGCGGTGAAGCACTGGATCCGAGTCTCTACGGAACAGGCATGTGACGAAATGGATCACGTGCGTTGTCAACCGAATGGGACCCAGTTCAAGAAGTTTCTTAGAACTTTTCTGCTCCACTCTTTTAAGATTTTGTTTTTTGCCCTTTTTTTTTTAATTCAAAATGGAAATAATGCTTTAATTTATCCCCTGTTTTTTAAGTTATTATTGCCCCGAAAGTCCAACTGATGATCTATTTTCAGAGTGTTGTTCTGCAAATACACGTTGTTGTACTCATTATAAGCGGTTTTTAATTAAATATTTGACATAATTAATTGTAAAACATATACTATATTTTTTTTGTTATTTTAGGGACGATAAATCTTGAAGAAAATATATATTGTATTATCCAAGAAAGAATAGAAATCCTAGGCTTGCTTTGTTAAGTAAAATTAGTTTTATATGCGGTTAATATAATTGCTATCTATTTAATGCTTTTTTTAGTGCATGGTTTTATTGTTAATTAAAATTGTGGCAATTGGGTTAGTTGGAGGTATTTATCAAGTTGTAGAAAAAATAATTAGAATCGGAGTAATATGTTATGCAATTTTAAAGGAATAATAAAATCTTTATGAGTTACTAATATATTGTTAAAAAATTTCATTAACAATATTTATTTTTGATAATAATGCGATTATATATAGTAAATAGGAAAATATTCTCGTTATAGAGATATTATATTAAATAATTTTATAAATTGACGTGATTTGATGTTACTCTTGAGATTATTATATTATTTTTATAATAAAATAAATCTAATGAATTAGATAAAATTATTTTAATTTTTAAAAATATTTTTATGTTCCTCTAGTAAATAACGGAGGCAAGTTTATTTCGTTTTGTTGTATTGAACGTCAATATGGTAAAATCTTTTGATCAATTGTATATTTGTGATTGATATTTAATGACTTCTATAACTAAGTATTGTAATAAATGATGATTATGTAAGGCCTTATAAACCTTGTTATTTCATGCGATAGTAAACAACTAAGGAAATATGAATTTTTAAAAATTTATCAATCAATCATTTGATGTCGTTGAAATAATAATTAAATATAAGAAATAATATATATAAAATACTTTAATCACAAAATAAAAAAATAAAAAAACTTTAAAAAGTAAAACTCGAAATATTTTATATAGTATGTTAAATTATAAAATTATGTAAAATTATGTCAACAACTGTTTCTCTTTTTTCATACGATAACGTTGGCGACAGCTTTGAAATTTGAATATATAGCTAGGTTGTTGATCCTTCACTCCCAATGTCTAGTTTCATTGGGAGTGGATTTCGTTGATTCCGCTGGGGGAAAAAAGAAGAAGAAGACAGCATCTGTTACTCCGAAGGTAGTCATACAATAAAAGTCTAATTAGTCGACTGTGATTTACTATTTGATTTTGTCAAGGAAAAACAAAGAGAAAAGGAAAAAGGAAGCTTGGTCCCGTCATGCAACATGAAAGCAACTTTCGGATTACTCGCTGACATAGATAGTACTGTTGCAAGTTCATTGTCTTTTTCTTCGCATTCATGCTAACATCTTCCTCATTCATTTCCGCATGTATTACGTCAGTTCCTTAAAATGATATCTTATGCCTAGGGCTAGGACCCTGATCAACACCCTTATTTTCTTGCCTTCTTTCCTTTCTTCAGAAAAAAAGGGAAACATTTGAATTGATATAAATTTTAAATTTTAAAGATAGAGGTTTGGAGTTTGAAATACTGTTAATTTTATTTATAGTTACAGAGTATGTAAGAGCCGATTAATTTCTTTGAAAAAAATGAATGAATACAAAATACACATTAAAAAAAATTAATTTTTTAATAGTAAATTTTACTATTTTTCAAAACGATTGTGTGACATTTAGCCATTCCACGACTGTATATAACATTATTCCTGCAGGTCTAAACCAATCCATCTAGGTCCAATAGAGACTTGTGGCTTCGTTTGGTATATAAACTCATCTCAACTCATTATTATAATTTTTTTCAAATTTCAATACAAAATATAATAAATAATTTAACTTTTTTAAATTTTAAAAATAATAATAATATTAAAAAATAATATTCTAATAATATTTAATTATCTCAACTCAACTAAATTTAACTTAACATCCAAACGCAAATGGATCGGTGAAAGAGAGCAAATATGGAGACTTGAATGAATCACGTTATTGCCCAGCTGATCCCAATCCACGGAGGAGATGGTGGTTAGGAATAAAATATCACAAATACGAGTCTTTTAGGGAAAGGGAAAATTGCTTCATACGCCAAAACTTGGCAAGAAAACGAAAATTCTTAGCAAAGAATTTCATATTCTAAGAATAAAACAGGTGTTTTTGTGTCTACATTTCTGAACGCAAAAAGACAAAAATGTAGATCTTACGTTATTTGTTATTGTTCATGAGCACAGGCAAAAGTTGAGGGAATTGTGATCGGGTAAAAACAGTCTCGTTTGGTTATACAGTTCAGATGAGATGAGACGAAATATTTTGTTAAAAATTAAATAAAATATTATTATTATATAAAATTTTAATATTATTTTTGTTATGAGATTTAAAAAAATTGAATTGTTTATTATATTTTGTATGTGAGTTTAAAAAATTTATAATAATTATATAAGATGAAATAAGATAGTTTAGTTTTGTGTAACCAAACTAGCCCAGCCACTCTCCAAACCTCCCCTGCCTTTGACGTTAATCGCAGTAAAGCTTATTAATTATTGTAAAATCTGCATAATCTATCAATGAAAATGCAACGAAGAAGATAACAATAGTTAAGACACTCTAATAAACAAAAGATTTCTCCAAAGAAATTAAATAACTAGTTGAGGACTGTCTTTGTCCATGGTCTTCAAGGACCTCCATTGTAAATACGAATAATCCTCCAAGACTCTCAACGGGTCACCTTTGAAAGAAAAAGCTTTAAATAAGTGCTTCCTTGACAATTGCTTCAATAACTTCAGGTTATGGATATTTTCAGGCATCGGCACCAATCACCATGGCTGGCAGCAAGAAACTGAATTTTCTCATTTTGAAGACCATGGTCCATGCTTGAGTCCCTGTCATAAGGTGCTCTAATGGTATAGTAATACGCACGCGTGCAGGGTGGGCCTGGGGTTAAAAGGAAAGATGCATAGATGGGTCGTAATCGTTTGCCGAAATAACAAAAAAAAAAAAAAAAAAAAAAAGAACCGCGGATGCACATCAATGGGCCTTAAGCATAACGCGACTTTCATGCCCTTTTTGAATAAATATGTAAACCTTTTTACATGAGATATCATTTAACTCGCAATCATGTTTGAAACATAAATTGCAATTACGTTACTAAACTGAAACTCTCCCAAATCAAGATCAGAACTTCCCCAGATTAGTTGATAGTATTATTGTGAGAAAGAACATCTACTCCTCTTTGATCGCTTTCAGCAACTTCAGTACTTGAAGCATGGTAGGCCTATTAGCAGGAATGTCAGACACGCATATGCAAGCAATCTGCAGCATCTGAAGCATCTTCTGCTTTGAGTCGGCATTGAGAACTGTAGGATCGAGAACATCAACAGTCTGCCTCCTATTGATCTTCTGAAACACCCAACCAACCAGATTCCCGCCTTCAATCTCTTTAAAATCAGGTCCAGTAGGCTCTTTCCCGGTCGCCAGTTCAAGTAAAATCACACCGAAACTGTAAACATCTCCCCTTGAGGTGGACCTTCCACTCTGCCCGTACTCCGGAGGAATATAGCCAAATGTTCCCGCAATATCAGTGGAAACATGAGTCTCACAAGCACTGATTAATCTTGCCAGCCCAAAGTCTGCAACCTTTGGTTCAAAGTCTTCATTGAGTAAGATGTTGCTGGCTTTAATATCTCTGTGAATTATGTGGGGGACAAACCCATGATGAAGAAAAGCGAGCCCACGTGCAGCACCAGTTGCAATCTTGATGCGTTTATCCCAGTCAAGGACTTCAAGGGCCCCTGTTCGATTTCTCAGCCAGAGATCCAAGCTCCCATTGACCATATACTCATACACAAGGAGCTTCTCCTCACCGAAGGAGCAGTACCCAAGCAATGGGACGAGATTTTGGTGCTTAACCTTCCCCAAAGTTTCCATTTCAGCCATAAATTCTCGATGACCCTGTGTTTTAGCTTCGCTCAGCTTCTTAACTGCAACTGTTTTTCCATTTGGCAAGGTTGCTTTGTACACAGTTCCGAAACCTCCATCTCCAATTATGTTCGTCTTGCAGAAATTGTTAGTGGCTTCAAGAACATCAACCAAGGTTAGTTTCAAAAGAGGCTGCTCAAACATGGCTACATTGATGCTCAAAGGTTCCTTCGATCTGCTGCTGCTTAAGAAATAAAGATTTTGATCTTCAAAACTGTTTAGTTTGCTTTCCTCTATCTCCTCGGGATCATTCCGCCTGCAGTTCCCAGTAGTCCATCTCCGTAGAGCAAAAGCTACAATAAGAATGATAAGTGAAACCGCTACCACAATCCCAGCAAGTCCCCAAGCATTTAACAGTGCTGATTTCTCGAAGCTTCTAATCTGGCAGTCTAAACCCATAATTTTCCCACACAGATTTTTGTTCCCGGCAAGTGAAATTCTTGATAGGTTCAGGCAAATCCCACTTCTGGGTATAGGCCCCTCCAATCTATTATCATCTAAATTCAGGAAAAACAGGTTGATCAGGCCGCATATTTTCTCTGGTATATGTCCAGAAAGCCTATTCCTTGAAAGATCAAAATACTCGAGCTGCATCAGGTTCCCAAGGTCTGGCGGAATATCTCCAGCAAACAAATTTCCATGAAGATCCAAATGTGTCAAGTAGGACAAATTGCCCAAAGATCGTGGCAACAACCCACCAAAGAAATTATCACTCAAATTCATAGTTTCAATCTTCCAGGACATGGAAATGGAGAAGAGCTCATCAAGCTGACCAGAAAACCTGTTCTTTTGAACATAAAGACCCACAAGGTTCAGCATGCTTGATAAAGATGCAGGAAGCGCGCCATCGAGCTTGTTAGAGCTCAAATCTAAGTGGGTGAGCTCTTTTAAGTTCCCCAAACTCATTGGAAGTGAACCAGATAACTTATTACCAGTCAAATTTAGCTTCACCAAACTACTCACACGACCTAAGCTTCCAGGGATTGTGCCTGTGAGCTCGTTATTTCCAAGATACAATCCTTGAAGCTTGAGGGAATTGCCAAACTCTGGTGGAATAGAGCCAGTTAGCAAATTCCCTGACAAATCCAAGGTTGTAAGATTTGTTAAGCGAGAGAGGGAGCTCGGAATTCCTCCAGAAAGCATGTTATTACTCATTAAAAGATTCACCACCACCACACAGTTCCCCAATTCTTCAGGTATTGGACCAGACAACTGATTGAAGGACAGATCAAACACACCATGGTGTTGAACAAAACTCAAATCAGGCATTGTGGCCTGATGAAAATACAATGATGGCTTTGAAGGAATGGACCCAGATAGATTATTATGAGAAAGGACAAGGCATTGTAACTGAGCCAGGCCGGCTAGTTTCTCCGGAATAAAGCCATAGAGAAGGTTGTTTCCAAGGTCCAATGTGGTGAGTGCGTTGCAGTCTCCAAGCTCGGTTGGAATAATCCCTTCCAGAAGATTCGAATTTAAAGTTAGAACAGAAAGGGCAGTGAGATTTCCAATCGCGTTTGGAATATTGCCTGTCAACTGATTATTACTAAGAACGAGCCTTTGCAAAGCAACTGCATTGCCAATCTCCATAGGAAGAGAACCCATTAGCAGATTATTCCCAGCAGAGAATTCCATCAAACTCATCGAATTCCATAGACTCGCAGGTATTGTACCCGTAAAGTTATTTGAGTCAAGGTCGAGCACCATCAGCGGAAGCTCAGAAAGGTACGCTGGTATCGTACCAACGATCTGATTATTCACCAAAACCAACTGGGTAAGATTCCTGCACTTTAGAAACGTGTTCTGAATCGTCCCGGACAGGAAATTACTATCAAGATCAATCTCCGCAAGAGACGCGGCATTGCACAACTCCTCTGGTATGGAACCCGTCAAAAAGTTATTGCTCAAACTAAGGTGGCTAAGCATGGAGCAATTCCCAATCTCGGACGGTATTTTCCCGGAAAACCGATTGCTTGAAAGCAAAAGAGAGTCCACCATTTGCCACTTTCCAAGCCAAGAAGGCAGCGGCCCCGAAAGCTCATTCTTTTCAGCAGAAAATGACAACATGAGGATCTCAGAGAGTTCCTCTGGCAATGACCCGGACAACGAGTTAAACGAAAGCATCAAAGTTTTCAAGTTCCTACAGTTTCCAAGCTCGGCCGGGACCGACCCATTGAGCTCAGCATAGACAAGATTCAAAATACTCAAATTCTGCAACTTCCCAAAAGCCTTTGGGATTGAACACCTTAATGGATTGTATGAAAGGTCAAGTTTGCTCAGTGACTCTAACTTTGAAAACTCCTCAGGCAATGGACCCGTTATGAAACAGGACGGTGAAAAAAAGTTCTCGAGCTTTCGTAGCTCGCCAATTTCTTTAGGAAACTGACCAAAAAACTTGTTAATGCCAATATAAAGGTCAGTTAAGTTCTTCAAGTAACCAATTTCAGGTGGGATTGTGCCAGAAAATGAATTGTTTGATATGTCCAAGGAACTTAATGACTTGAGCTTTGGGAAAAGTGTTGGTGGGAGAGAACCTGAGAGGAGGTTGTTTCCAAGGTCCAAGAACTGTAGCCAGGTCAAGTTCCCGATCTGGGCTGGCAAGTTGCCAGTGAGTGCGTTGGCCGAAAGTTCGAGAGTTCGAAGCTGAGTTAGTTCTCCGAGCTGTTCTGGGATTTTACCAGCGAGAGAGTTGGCTCCGAGTTTCAGGATTTGCAGCTGAGTTAGCGCAGTGAGTTGAACCGGGATCCCCCGGACAGCTGGTTGCCGCTCAGAGAGAGCTCCTTCAGGCTTTGAAGATTGGATATTTCAGATGGTATTTGGCCGTAGAGGGAGTTGGTGGAGAGGTCAAGAGAAATGAGGCCGGAAAGAGAGAATAGAGAGGGAGATAATGGGCCTTTGAGGGACCGGGTTGAGAGGTTGAGTTTGGTGACTCGGCCAAGGTGGCAGGAGACACCGACCCAGTTGCAGAGTGGGGTTGATGAGTTCCATTGAGATAGAACATGTGGGTCTTCAAGTGAGCTTTTGAAGGCCAGGAGAGCTTTTCTTTCTGGGTTTTCCGCATTGCGGCCTGAAATGGCTAAAAGAAATAAATGGAGTACAAAGACACTGAACAATTGAAGCTTGAAAGCCATTACTCTTACCAGCAAGAGAAAGAGAGAAATGTAGAAGCTTAAAGGCAAAAGTCTGTCAAAGAGTGGGAGAGATTGAGGTGGTGGGAAAGCTTGAAAGCCATAGCCAATAGCCTCTCCATATACACAAACACAAGGGGGCGAAGATACTGCGCCAAAAGCCAAAAGAAGTTACATGTGTCAGAAGAGGGCACGTAGCTCACGTGACTGTGAGAAATTGTAACGGCAATTTTGGACTTGGTTTTGCAAGAAAAACCCCTCAGGCTTTGCCATCTATCCTTTTAACAACAAAATCCCATTGGAAACGTGACAATTCACATCGCTCGCCTAATAAGGAATCCTCCAACTTGGCTTGGCTTGGCTTAAAGCAGAAAACCCGACTTTTGTCCATGTTTATCTTTTTTTTTTTTTTTTTGGTTGGATATCTTTGGCTTTTGTCTCTCTTTCACTTTCATCTTTTTCTTTTTGTTCGTGCGTTCAAGATTACTCTGGTCGCTTTTTATATATGAGTGATTCCTGCACCTTGCATGGTTATAGTTGCAAGGTTGATAGGATCTAGGCACTCTATTACTGCCCCCATCAGCTTGTTATGCTGTTCTATTATAAGTTGATTCTTAATGCTTTAGGACGATTTAATACATTAAAGAAGAATCTTGTCCCATCAAAGTACGAAAAATCTCTACGGTGGAGAAGTCACCAAATTTTCTATCTTTTTCGTTTCGTGCCAACCTAGATTTTGTGTCAAAATCCCAATGCACTGTTGGGTTGGTGGTCTTTCCCATTTGTTTAAAGGGCATACTGCATATTTTATACATTGCATTCCTTCCCCTCATCTGCTATATGATATTAAAAGTTTTTAGGATTCTCATGTGGCCCGAAATCATTCGGCTCACAAAAACAATTCAACGGGATGGAGGGTTGAAACTGAAAGAATGAAACAAAACCAGGCTTTCAGTTTCAGATGTTCAATGTGAGTTGCGTGACTGTCCTTGAGAAAATTATAAGGAAGATAAAGGACTCTATGCTGAGCATGTACAAAGGTACGGTCCAGACTGTAGAGATTCTGGCATAATGAAATCTTTAAGATCAGACAAATTATGAGATTATCTTGCAAGGAAAAAGATAAAGAAAAAGAGCTACTACCATTGATTGCCACAAAAATGAGTTCTTTAGTTTAGTTCTGAAATTGGATGCTTTATCAAGAGACAAGAATCCTGTTTTTCCACTAGATAATCTTTAGTGGTATTTATGAAAACAAGTGCGCCTCTTTTATTTTTATAGATTAGATGAATTAAAATTAAATTTAAAAATTAAATAAAATATTATTAAAATATATATTTTTAATATTATTTTTATTTTAAAATTTAAAAAAATTAAATTATTTATTTTATTTTACGTATAATTTTAAAAAAATTATAATAATGAGATAAAATGAATTAAGAAAAATAGGAATAAATGTATTAGGCGCATGGGTACGTAGTAGATACTAGAAACAAAATTGGGGAGCAATGAAACACTTCCTCTTAGATCCTTTACCCCGCATTTTAAGTGATTTTGATATTTTATTTTAATTATTAATTTATAAAATCATCTTAATTGTGATACATGAGTGATATTTAAGACAACGAAAGTATTTTTTTTTTATTATTATTGTATACAGTTACATGTTTAACTCTCATTTGCAACTAAAAAAAAACTGTCATTTTGAAGAAATTATTATTGAGTTGTCAGTTTGGTCCCACCCAAAAAAAAAAAAAAAAAGAAAAGAAAAGAGAAAGAAAGAGCACGTCTAGATTGCCTTAAACAAAATCCAAAATGTCTATCCACCTTACCCGTAAGAATGGGGGAGACCCGGCCCTCCCTCATTCATTCAGCTGATTAGGTTCCATCGTGCAAATATTATTCGGTCCCAATAAGTTCCTATGATGTACGGTCAGAATCCAAAAATTTCAGATTTTGAGCCATAGGGGGCCAGGAGTCCCGAGAACCGACAGAAAAGTAGCAGCAAGCGAAACGAGAGAAGTTTTTGGGAATTTACGCATGGATTGTTTTAAGATGGCTTCGTTTGCAACCTAAATTAATCTCTATTTATCATTATAATTTTTTTAAATTTTAATATAAAATATAATAAATAATTTAATTTTTTCAAATTTTAAAATAATAATAATATTAAAAAAATATTCTAATAATATTTTATCATCTCAACTCAACTTAATTTATAATAGTAACTTATAAATTATTAAACTCATTTCAATTCAAAAGCTCTTTATACGTGAGACCTATAATTTTTTTCAATTCAACATTTCTTTACACGTGAGACTCATAATTTTTTTCAACTTCTCATAAATACATTTAAACTCATCTTAGGTGAATCCCACAAAATTTACTCTACTATCTCAATTCATTACTATTCATAAAAAACTTAACTCATCTTACTACTATTCATTATTATTTACAAATTTCATGTTACAAATTTTATTACCATTCATAAATCATTTTAACTCATTTTCGTTTAGAAATCAAACTCATTTCAACTCTTCATTATAATTTTTTTAAATCTTAAAATAATAATATTAAAAAATAATATTATAATAATATTTTATCATTTTAACTTAATTTAACGTACAAATATAATCTTGACATAGAGTAATGCGGGGTTGTTTCGTCATTGAGGATGGATGGGACGTAAGAAGAATAACCCTACGGCTACGGGACCTCGGACGTATGCCAGTGATAGCTATTTTTTATCTGAACATTTTCCACACGCAATGACATTATATTTAATATTAAAATTTATTTTAAGATTCAATATGGAATAAATATCTACAGTCTGCTGTAGTGTACAAGTAAAGAAAAAGAAAAATATACCATATATATTTACCTATTGCTGACCTGTAGTTATTAATGATAAATGAATGAACCAAGAAGGGCTGCTAGGTGGTCCCCAAATACTCAGTGACAGATATTGTTCAATTACGCAGTACATTATTAGCTTGATATGCATTAAAAGACCAAGTAAAAACGACGAAAAATTTAAAAATAAATAAATAAATAAAACAAAAAAATAATTTATTGGTTGAGGGGATGTTGAGGGGGCCGGTATTTATTTTTGGTTGGGTGGAAAGAGCTTTTTTGGGGGAGGGGGCCGAAAGATTTTGAGATGGTATTATGCAGATAAAAATATTGTACCAGTAAACATTAAATCAAACATCTTATGCGCACGATCCGATCCAACCCAACCACGCCATGGTAACATGGTAGACCTCACAGCATCCATTTCCATACCTATCCCCTACCTACTTACTGTTGAGGCCTTGATTTGGCAAATCACTCCATGGCCCAGCCATGGTTGGGAAGGGCCCCCCGCTTTATTTGTAATATTTCTCAATATTAATTGGATGCAAAAAAAATTATTTGAAACGAGTTCTTACATGAAATATAACCAAATGGAGGGACAAACACTATGGGTCTTTGGAGTTGTACCGAATCAATGATGGGATTCTTGAAGCAGTGGGAAAAGGGAAGACAAAGAATGGAAGATTGAGAAGGATAGCGAAATGACTTTGCGTGACTAAAGTAACTGACCCAAAATATTCTGCTTTTCAGACTCAGACTCCCTCTCTCTGTAAGAATCTTGTGACATCTTTAGAATTCAACCAGAAAACTGGCACTTCAATGCAGTGTGTGATACATCATTCATTCACTATATTGTTTTAAAGTAAGATTATTTTTATTATAAAATATTTTATTAAATTATTTTTTATTTTAAAATATAATTATGTAAAATATTGTAATTAATGTGTTTATCCCTCGGGTCAAGTGCAGCCCTTTCTTTTTTTTTTTTTCCTTTTTTTTTTTTCGTGAATAGTTTTGGATTCCAACTCTTGTCATTTGCTTCTGTTATTCCAACTAATTTCTCCACGCCAATCAATAGGTGTTCACCTAATTTACAAACAACTCACAAGACATCATGACCAACAAAACATGCATAGTTATACAACACAGCAGCAAACCAACCACTTCATTCAAATTAAGATATGGGTTTTGTTTGGGACATTTCATTTCATTTCCCAGACATAAATCCAGTAATCTTTGCACCGACTAATATGGTACTACTACATCTAAAAAATGAACCATCACACGAACTAGAGGTTAACTCCAGCAAACCAGAGAAGGGAAACAGAGTATTAATATCCTAAGCAGTAGACTAGGACGTACAGTACAAATCTCCGTTCCAAAAATTACCTGATTATGATGATACCCGGAAGCCCTAATTCCCAGCAGCATGAGATTTTTCTCCAGGGTTCTTTAATCCTAATTCAAAGATTAACGACGCCTTTCCGTGCACCATAACGATCCCTTAGGCACATAACGCAAAAAGTGCAGGTGAGCTTGGCGAATTTTGTTCGTCGGTAAAATCTACCTGAAAGTTGCTAAGCACTGTTATCAGCGAGACTATGGAAAGCCGGTGTGTTGGTTTGGAGTAAAACAGAATATAGAATAATGAATCATTGGGCCTTGATGGCCCAAAAGCATAAATCGAAGATAATCACTCGAAGCACAACTATCCTATCGGTCTGCTATCTATGCATCTACTTACGGGCTTGGCTCATATATTAACGGGCCCGCATTTCATTTCTGGCTTGCATACAATTAAGCCTTGTATATCATCATATATGATCAAATGCTCTCATCATTTTGTTTTCTTTTTATTAAAGCATAATTCGTATCAGGTAAAACAGTCAGAAATAATAAAATCTAAACAAATTTCATCACTTTGTGAGTGAATTCCTCATTATGAGAATAATTCCCCAGTAATTGTAGTAAGGGGATGTATGGTGAAGTTTGGGTTATGTTTGCTCAGGTAATATTTGTAATTTTTTGGAAGTTATTCAAAAGAGAGAACCTTCTTGAGACCGGTTATGATATAAAATTCTAATTTACATCATCTTATAAAAAATGGACACGTAAGAGATTCACGTTATTTATTGTGAGTGTGCGTTCAGAACATTTCCCCCTGTCAGTCTCTCTCCAGTCACATTTCCTCTTCCTCACATGCATTCTCTCTCTCTCTCCAAACAGCTCCATCTGGTCTTCGATCACTCTTCTCAACAGGTCGCGATTGGAATCCATGATCTCCTTCAACCAAAGCAAGAACTTGATTTCTCGAACCCATCTTCATCTTCAGACCCATTTCCAGTCTACTAGAGATTCACGTTATTTTCCCTAATCTCTGTAAGTGGTTCAACTCTTTATCTCTACCAGTCTACTAGAGAGTCGTTGCCTGATTCATCTTGTTGTGCAGACTTGTACCCAATTCAATGGCAATAAAAACACACCCACAAAGAGACATACCTCCCTTTGGCTCAACTCTGTGTAAATGTTAGAAGTTTAGTCCTCTTTCACTCATATATATATAAAAAAAAAAAAAGTTAGTCATCTTTCAATTTTGGTCGGCTAGTTGGGAAAATGCAGAAGAACCTGATAAATAGAACAAAATTAACAAATCCTTGTTTGTAGGCAGCCACCCTGCAAGTTAGAAACCCTTGGACAAGACATCCATGTTAACCATTTATATTTTCACTCGGATAGAGACTCAGAATCCAAGTTTTTTCAACTATGTTAGACAAAAATAATATTAATCGGTTCAGATATAGCGGTGAAAGAGGATTATGAGAGAGGGGAGAAACACATATCCCGGGAGAGAGTGAAGGAGGTCGATTTGTCCCCTACAAGCATTATATTTTATATTTATTAAAATGTATACGTGTCAAACGTTGATTGGGTGGTGTAAATCTAATTAATATAATTACCGCATCCTACTCCTAAGCGCTCCGGCCCTATTCAAAATTAATTAGTCATCGCCTCCTTTCATGACGTTTCTAGTATCCAACTTGTGGGTGTAATGCATTACTAATTTCTATATTAGCTAGAGACGTTGTTAATATATAATTTCTATAAACTACATAAATCTAAAGAATAAAAATGTAACTGTTCATTAATTTAATTATTATATATATAATAAAATTTCATGACATCAATATTTAATAAAAAAGTAAAACAAATGTATATTAATATATATAAGTTCGTTTGCATGCTGCATGAAATTAAAAGGGCGCCGGGAGCCGGCTAGCTAGCGTACGTACTAGTTGTGCATGCATGTATGAAATGTTTTGGTTTCTTTTCTTTTCTTTTATATATGTTTTCCTGAATTAGTTTTAGTACTTACAAGTTACAAGGAGATTCTACGATATGGCTTATTATTAATTTGAACGG
Organism: Juglans microcarpa x Juglans regia; assembly: GCF_004785595.1. Classification (NCBI taxonomy): domain Eukaryota; kingdom Viridiplantae; phylum Streptophyta; class Magnoliopsida; order Fagales; family Juglandaceae; genus Juglans; species Juglans microcarpa x Juglans regia. The sequence continues at coordinate 9,373,651 of NC_054596.1, read as the reverse complement.
AAAAGATCATTAGATCCTCGTAAAAGTGCGAGAGATCGACGTACGTGTCAAACGTCGGAGACAAAAAAGGCTACAGAGTCTCCATGCATTAAAAATGGAGTACGTACGTTTACGCTGGAGATTCACGAGGAATTGATCAAAAGCATGTCGGTCAAGAAATAAGGCGGAAAGCTTTACATGCATGATTTCTATCTCCAACTATATATAGATTCATGTGGCAGACATTTTATTGATATATTCTTTTTAAAAACCAATTTATGAAGAGGTGTCGAGCATGGCCTGGTTTATTCCATCGATCCAAATTCCAATCATTCACCCATCCATTATATACCATCGAATAGCGCACGCTAGCTAGTCATGACCAGCTGCACCCTCTCCAAATTCTTTTGGTCCTTGGCATCTGCTGCATGCTTTCCTTCAATTCACAAAAGTTATACTTTTGCCGGCGACAGAAGTTGGCTCAACACCTGGCATTAACGTACGGTCGACAACTAATGCTACTGATCATTTCTCTTCTCCCAAACGTTGGCTGATGAGTAGATTCTCTTTCTTTACAGCTTGTATTCTTTGTTAGTATTATTGTCCTTCCATCCGGCAGGCAATGATTCCGGCCAGCTATATAGCATAGGGAATAAATCCGGTTTTATTTTAATGGGTTTAGTGTAAAATTCAAAGAAAAATACTTTTGCCTTTTCTTCGCATCATCATGCATGCTTTAATTTCTTTTTGTTTTTTTATCGAACTATTATAATATATTGATAATATTAATGGAGATATATAGCGGCGGTCATTTCCACCACCCATCGAGTTCTTATATCGGTCGTTGATGCAATTTTCTTTGTACGTAAACATTGTTAATGCATAACCTGTCACCACCGAAGATCACGTCATAAATGCAAGGCAATAAATCACTTCTCCAATTGTGCATGACAGCTAGCTCTCTTAACTCCAACAATTGTCAAACATATTCCACCTTTTCATGTCAATCATACCCCTTTAATCATGGTTACCATTTTTTGTCAACAGTATATATATTGTATTCTCTGTAAAGTTACTGTTAGTGAAGAATAATAATATTTTCATATCCCATTCTGTTTCATGGTACCAAAGCCCCATTGGCACACGTCTTCCCTCCTCTTCTTCTTCTTCTTCTTTTCCTCGACACCTTGTTCATGACTTATTCGTCTCTTTCCAGCACCAATGTCTCTCCTACTCCACTAAACCCCACCGTTCTTCTCACCAACATTACACATCTCATCACTTTAAAATTAAACCGTGAACATTACCTTCTTTGGATGGCTCAACTTCTTGATCCTTACCTCAAAGGACAGCAACTCTATGGCTTCATTGATGGTGCTAATCCATCTCCATCTCCTATAATCACGACAACATCCTCTCAAAATAAAAATTCAATCGTTGTTCCTAATCCCGCTTATCTTTCCTAGCATCAACAAGACCAGCTTCTCCTCTCAGCTCTAATTTCCTCCATTTCTGAAGATGTACTTTCTCAAGTTGTAGGACTCCAAACCCCATGAGAAGTCTGGGCAAATTTAGAGCAAACCTTTTCCCTCCAATCTCATGCCAAAGTAATGAATGTTAGGTATAATCTTGCGTCTCTGAAAAAAGGCAACCTCTCCATTTCTAAATTCTTTCAGAAAATGAAATCTTTTGGAGACACCTTGGCTGCCATTGGCCAACCACTCTATGACTGTGAACCAGTCAACTATGTCCTTTCTAGTCTTGGATCAGAATATGACCCTTTAATGATCACTTCTATCACCACCCGAATTGGTCCAATGACTATATAAGAGGTCTATGGCCATCTACTCAATTTTGAGCTGCGATTAGAACGCTGACACATCCCTCCATATCTCACCAGTGCTACAGCCAACATCACTTCAAAAGGCCCTGCATCTCGTGGGCATTCTCGCAATATTGATTCCACGAGCTTTAATCCTTGGAATAATTTCCAGTAGTCCTCTCGATCATGTGGTCGAGGACGTGGTAGTGGCCTATCATCATCTAATGGATCTCAACCTATTTGCCAAGTTTGCAACAAGCTTGGTCACACAGCCCTCAAATGCTATCATAGATTTGACCAAGCATATCAAGCAGAACAACCAAATCAATACCAAGCTTTCCTTTATGCAAATTCGTCTGTCCCTAATCAAAACTGGTATCCTGACACACCGCCATTCACCACCTTACATCTGATTTTAATAATCTGACAATTGTGCAGATGAGTATGTGGGTAATGATCAAATCAAAGTCGGCAATGGCGCAGGTTTATCCATTTCACACATTGGTGTCTCTAGCATTCCAACTCCTTTTTGTGTCAAGGATCTCACTATGAGGAACATTCTCCTCCACAGACCAACTAAAGATGGCCTTTATTCATTTTCTCTGCACCTTCAACCATCCAAGACCAAGGTTGCTTGCACGGTGAAAAAGCATCTCTTCAAACTTGGCACAACCATTTTGGGCATCATTCTCTCCGCTTGGTCAAGCAAATTTTAGTCTCTCATGAACTTTTTACATTCTCAGATAAGACTTCTTTTATTTGTGACTCTTGTCAACAAGTAAAGAATCACAAGTTTTCCTTTTACTTGTCATCGTCTAAATCAACAAATGTTTTAGATTTAATTTTCTCTGATATTTGGGGCCCTTCTCCCATTCCTTCTAGTGATGGTTATCGATACTATGTCACATTTGTTGATGATTTTAGCAAATTCATTTGGTTGTTTCCTCTAGCTTGCAAATCCGATGTTGAGAATACTTTATATCATTTTCAATTATTTGTGGAACGCCAATTTGGGACTAAAATCAAGGCAATCCAAACAGATTGGGGGGCGGGAGGGGGGGGGGGGGTGAATATCGTCGTTTAAACACTTACTTTCATTTAATCGGTATTTCCCATCGTCTAATTTGCCCTCATACTCATGAGCAAAATGTAACCGTAGAAAGGAAACACAGGCATATTATTGAAACTGGGCTCTCACTTATGGCCTATGTTGGTGTGCCAAAGCATTTTTGGGTTGATACTTTTCAAACTGTATGTTTTCTTATTAATCATCTTCCCTCTCCAGTTATATATAACAAATCTTACACTCAATGTCTCTACAATGTTAAGCTTGACTACAAATTTTTTAAAATTTTTGGATGTGCTTGTTGGCTCAATTTGCATCCCTATAATTCTCACAAGATGGACTATGATCGGTCAAAATTGTATATTTTTATGGGCTACAATTCTTCACATAAAGGCTACAAATGTCTCCATCAGCCCACGGGATGCACTTATATTTCCCGAGATGTCCGTTTTGATGAAGCCCGCCTCCCTTTTCTTAAAGCCCATTCGACCAACAATTCTAATGCTTCTATGGCTAAAAAAGTTGTAGCTTTTCTTCTTTTCTTGCAGGTCCCGTCTACGCTGGCAAGGGCTTCACCCATGGGCCCACAACATGATTCCTCCGCTAGCCCACAAGCCCAACAACCTCAGGCCACGTCTTCATCTTCTCCAGCGAGTCATCCTTCTTAGCAACCGATCGATGCTCTTGTTGCTTCAACTTTTGCTTCCACTGACCATTCACTAGCTAATTTCTCTCCACCCATTACTGTTCTGGTCCTCTTTCCACCTTCTACTGAGCAATCCTTGCCTCCAACAACTATCTCCAATTTCACCACAGTTTTGGCACCTTCTTCTCCACCACCTATTACTCTACCCACCCATCCGACGGTCACTCGCCTCAAGAATAATATTGTGAAGCCAAGATGCTATACAGACGGCACCATGCGGAAAATCTTTCACCACTGCCTCCATAGACTCCACTTGGCATCAAGACATGACAATCGAGTTTGATGCTTTATTACAAAACAGAACCTGGTCCCCCGTGCCTTACCACCCCTCCATGAATTTGGTTGGTTCGAAATGGTTGTACCGGTTAAAGAGAAAGGCTGATGGTAGTATTGAGCGTTACAAGGCACGACTCGTTGCTAAGGGATTGACACAGCAACCCGATATTGACTACAATGAAACTTACAGTCTAGTGATCAAGCCCCAAACAATTCGACTGGTTATTTCCATCTCTATCACTCGTGGTTGGCCCATCTATCAACTTGACATGCAAAATGCCTTCTTGCACGTTAAAATTTCTGAACCAGTATATATGGCTCAACCATAAGGTTTTCTTTATCCTCAGTTCTCTTATCACGTGTGCAAACTTAACAAAGCTATTTACAGACTTAAGCAAGCACCGTGTGCTTGTACTCAAGGCTAAGTCATCAGCTTTTGGGACTGGGTTTTCAAGCTTCACAAGTAGATACCTCTCTGTTTATATATAGAACTTAGGTGGTATAAATCTTTTTTCTCATTTATGTCGACGATATCTTGGTCACTGGCTCTTCTAGGGCTGCCATTGATAATCTCATTCAACAGTTTTGAGTTGATCTTCTAGTTAAAGATCTTGGTCAATTAAATCTTTTCTTGGGCATCGAGACATCTATGCAACTTGCTAGTATCTTCTTGAGTCAATCTTGATACATCTCTCCTCCAAAAGACCAACATGTTCAATGCAAAGCCTGTGTCCACGCCCATGTCTTCATCTCAATCCCTTTCTCAATTTGATAGTGATTCTTTCTCACATTCACTCTTTATCGAACTACAGTTGGAGCATTACAGTACCTTATTCTTACTCGACCCGACTTATCTTTTGCTATCAATAAAGTCTGTCAATACATGCAACATCCCACAGTCCACCATTGGACCACCTTCAAGCGAATTCTTGTTATCTCAAATCAACCCAAACTCATGGGTTGTTCATCAATCGCCACTCATCATTTCAATTACAGGCCTTCTCTGATTCCAATTGGGCAGGATGTCCTGATGATCACCGGTCTCCTAGTGGGTATCTTATCTATTTCGGATCAAATCTTATTTCCTGGAGCTCCAAGAAGCAACAAATTGTTGCTTGCTTAAAAAACTGAAGTTGAATACAAAGCACTGGCAAATTCAACTGCTGAACTCTCATGGTTACAAAGTCTTCGCAAAGATCTTGGCATTTTTCTTCTTCAGCCACCTACCTTGTGGTGCGACAATATTGGTTCCACTTATCTCTCAATCAATCGGGTTTTTCATGCTTGCACTAAACATGTGGCAATTGACTTTCATTTTGTCTATGAACGTGGGCCTGGCGGCAACTTATTGTCCAATTTATTTCTGGCAAAGATCAACCCGCAAATATTCTTACCAAACCATTAATCACAGCAAAGTTCTCTTTCTTACGAGACAAGCTCAACATTCACTCACTCCCGTTGAATTTGTGGGGGCATGTTAATGCATAACCTATCACCACCAAAGATCATGTCTCACATATAAGGCAACAAACCACTTCCCCAATTGTACATGACAGCTAGTTTTCACTACAAGAAAAAGCGGCATTTTCGGCTATGTTTATTTTTGGAGATGTATATATCGCCAATAATAGCCTATTTTACCGTTACAGTAAATTCTTTATGTCGATCAGCAGAATCGCCAGAATAAATCATTATTTCCAGAGATTTAATGTTGTCGCTAATAAGGTTGTCGAAAATACACTTGTTTATAACAATTCAGCAGTTGTTGTTAAAAAAAAGCGCCGCTATAAATAATTATTTCCGGCGATTTTATGTCGCCAAGAATAATATTGTCTTAAAAACTGAAATTCCTATCTATCTTGCTTATTAAGGCGACATCTAGGTTGCCTTAATAAGTCCTACACGGTAACAAAAACTTAAATTTACCCCCCCGCGCCCAATTTCCCTATTATTCCCCCCGCCCCCCGGGGAGTTTTTGCCCCTCTCTCTCTCTCTCTCTCTCTCTCTCTCTCTCTTTCTCTCTGGCTCGAGGCTTCGCACGGTTGTTTCCGATTGCCGTCTCGCTGCCTTGCCGACGCCGGTGAGTTTGTCTTTCACTATTTTAGGCTCCATCGATCTCTCTCTCTCTCTCTAACTGCCGCTTGGTTTCCTGGGTATAATATCGTTTTCATAGAACCGAATGACTGCATTTTATCTTGAAGTACTTACCCTTGAGTCCATAGAACCGAATGACTGCATTTCATATGGAGTCCATGTATATGAAGTTTTGATCTCTGTACTTGAGCCCCAAAAAAGAGAAAGAGAGGAAAAGTCATTAAAATCTTTATAATTGTGTGGCTTTTATTTTCAGCACATGAGCCTTTGTTTGACATTGAAACTGCTGCGATATTTGTCATCTGCATGCTCAACTACTATCAGACTTAGATAAGAGAGTTCATCACAATTTCTCCAAAAAGTCCAGACGTTTTGGTGTTCACATTGACAAAAGTTTACTGCAAGTTTAGTAATATTGTAGTTGGAGATTATCTTCCACGCATCTAACGCTTTCTCAACCAAATTGCATTATTTCTGTGATGGTAGAAGTTGGCCCAAATTATCAAACACACCTCTGATTTATGTATCCAACCCATTTATATATATACATATATATATAAGATGATCATGATCAGCCATTTTTAATGCAGTGCATGCTTGCCCCCACCTTGAAAATATCTTCTTTATATTTACTTGGAAGTACTCTAGCTATATATATATATATATATAAATGCAGGTGAGACTCTGTTCATATATATATATATATATATATATATATATATATATATCCTACTAATTAGCATGACTAAGGCTAGCTTGCAACTCAAAGTTCATGCCCGTATCAATCCTTCAAGTTACAATTCACACACACGCGCACGCACACACACATAAATTAATTATTAGATAATTTCAAAGAATCGACATGCATGCAGTAAATTTAATATTTATATTAACAATTAATATGAAAAAATGAATTATTAGATAATTTCTCTTGTAAAACTTTATAATGGAAAACAGAGGACTGCATGAAAACTTGCATATATTCTCATTACTTTCGTATCTTAAAAGGGCTGTACAAAGGGTCTATTTATACACTTCATTTACCCAAGCATAGCTATAACAAACTTAACCAACTTAACTGTATAGCTGTAACAGATTTAACTAACTCAACTGACTATTTACAATTTTAAGATAAAACTTTCTGTTTGGCTTCTAGAGATTGTAATTCTAATTTTTCTATATGATTTTCTATATTCCAACACCCCCCTCAAGATGAGAATGTATATTAATCATTCCCATCTTGCGAATAAGGTGATGAAAATTGAGAGATCCGAGAGGCTTAGTTAATATATCTGCTATTTGGAATCTGGAAGGAATATGAATGATTTTTATAAGACCTTCCTGCAGCTTTTCTCGAACTAAATGGCAGTCCGATTGGATATGCTTTGTCCTCTCGTGGTGTACTGGGTTTGATGCAATCTCAGAGGCAGGTTTACTATCCGTGTATAGAAGTGCAGCTTGAGTATGTTCAATGGTTAAATCAGATAACAGGTAATTTAACCATTGAAGTTCACAAGTAGTTGATGCTAATGCTCGATATTCAGACTCTGCAGAGGACCTACTGATTGTGGGTTATTTCTTTGATTTCCAAGAGATGAGAGAATCTCCTAGAAATATTGCAAAACCAGTGACACTCCTTCTAGTATCAATGCAGCCGCCCCAATCACTGTCTGAGTAAGCCTTTAGATGTAGTGGAGACTTGGCAGATAAGAAAATCCCTTGGCCTGGTGTTGCCTTGATGTATCTAAGAACTCTCTCTGCTGCCTTGAGATGTGAGGTGCTAGGATTGGCCATAAATTGACTCAATGCCTGTACTGAATAAGCAAGATCAGGTCTAGTAATTGTTAGATACAACAATCGACCCACTAGTCTTCTATAAGATGCTGGATCAGATAGAGGGTCTGATGAGTCATTTGCAGTTAATTTCAAGGTTGATTCCATAGGGAAAGCAGCTGGTTTGCATCCAGAAAAACCACTATCATGTAGAATGTCAAGGGCATACTTTCTTTGACATAGAGCAATACCTTTGGCTGACCTAGCTACCTCAATCCCCAAAAAGTACTTCAATTCACCCAAGTCTTTTATTGTAAAAGATTTATGCAAAAAATCCTTCACAGCAGATATAAGTTCTAAGTTGGTGGAAGCAACAATGACATCATCTACATATATCAATAGAGCAATGAAACTATTTTCAGTTTTCTTGATAAAAAGAGATGAATCTGACTTTCCTTGAGTAAAACCAAATTGTAGTAGTGAAGTGGACAGTTTTGAAAACCACTGCCTTGAGGCCTGCTTTAGGCCATATAAACTCTTTTTGAGTTTGCATACTTGAGGGTCATTAGGGGTAGAAAAACCAGGTGGTAGCTGCATATATACCTCTTCATTTAAATCTCCATGCAAAAAAGCATTATTTACATCAAGTTGATGTAAATACCAATTGTTTGATGCGGCTACAGCTAGTAATATTCTCACTGTTGTCATTCTAGCAACAGGTGAAAAGGTATCAAAGAAGTCAAGTCCCTCTTGTTGAGTGTAGCCCTTGGCTACCAATCTAGCTTTGTGTCTGTCCAATGTGCCATCAGCTTTAAATTTTATGCGATAAACCCATTTGCAACCTATTGCCTTTTTGTTAGGAGGAAAATTGCAAGTTCCCAAGTTTTATTAGTTTCAAGAGCTTTAATTTCATCTGTCATGGCTTGTTGCCATTGAGGTTGTGAGATGGCTTGTTTAAAAGTTCTTGGTTCAGATATAGAAGAGACAGCATGAGCAAAAGCTTTGTGATTGTTGGAAAGTTTAGAATCAGAAATGAAAGAAAGAATTGAATAAGGTTTACCTGAAGAAGGATAGCAAGGAGGTTCATGGACAGCTGAAGAACTTTTAATCAAATTACCACAATAATAATTCTGCAAGTATTGAGGAGAATGCCTAATTCTTTCAGATCTTCTCAGATTTGTAATATTATGAGATGGTAATGAAACAGAATTTTCTGGAGAAGGTGAAGCAGAATTTTCTGTAGAAGGTGAAAGAGAATTTTCTGTGGTAGGACAGTCATATATTTGAGGAGAATTTGGAAAAACAAATGGGATATGGATAGAGTTAGGAATAGATGGAAAAATAGATTCATGAAATGTGACATTTCTAGATATGAAGGTTTTGAGAGTAAGTATATCAAGCACTTTGTATCCTTTTACATTTGGTGGATAACCAAGAAAGATGCATTTTGAAGCTTTAGGTGAAAACTTCCCTCGATTATTTTTTAGTGTGCTTGCAAAACACAAACATCCAAATACTTTGAGATATTTGTAAGTTGGTTGTTTATGGAATAAGAGGTAATATGGTGACTGATTGTTTAAGATTGAAGAAGGGGTACGATTAATGAGATGGGTAGCTGTCAAAACACAATCTGTCCAGTAAGATAGAGGTAAATTGCTTTGAAATAGAAGGGCTCTAGCAACATTTAGTAGGTGTTGATGTTTTCTTTCAACCCTACCATTTTGCTGTGGAGATTCAACACATGATAATTGATGTATTATTCCATGCTCTTGATAGAAAAGAGGCATGTTAAACTCCTGACCATTATCTGTTCGAAGAGTTTGAATATTTGTGTTGAATTGAGTTTGAGCATATTTGATAAAACTGGTAAGTATAGACCTTGTATCAGATTTTGCTTTCATGAGATATAGCCATGTAAAACGACTATGGTCATCTATGATTGTAAGAAAATAGTTATATCCAGAATAAGAGACTGTAGAAAAGGGACCCCAGATGTCAACATGAACTAACTGGAAATTTTTACTTGATTGACTGTTTGATACAGGATATGGAAGCTTCTTTTGTTTAGCTAAGGGACATATTTCACATACATGATTTTGTGAAACTTTTACAGAAGGGTCAAGATTACTAATTATTTGTAATCTTGTAGATGGAATATGCCCTAATCTAAGATGCCATATATGAGGATTGTTATTACATAAATGAACTAAGGCAGTAGAAGAAGGATCAATCGAATCAGGCATTTTTCTTTTGTTTAAGGCAGGAAAAGATAAGTGGTATAAACCAGATTTGACTTCAGCAAGCCCAATCATCCTCCATTTGCTCAAGTCCTGCAAAATGCATTTGGATTGAATGAAGAACAATCCAATAGAATTATCTTTAGTCAATCTTGAAGCAGAAATCAGATTGATATTGAAAGAAGGAACAAACAGTGCATTTTGGAGGATTATATCAGGAGAAAGTTTAACATTTCCAGAAAAAATGATGGGAACAGATTGTCCATTTGGTAAATGGACTTTAGAAGGTTTGCTAAGTAAGTTTTTGGAATCAAATAGATGAGGAGAACATATCATATGATCTGTTGCTCCTGTGTCAAGAATCCAAGTATAGGAATTCTTTGAAAAGGAAACAATATTAGCTGAAGAATAAGATATACCTGAAGTGGAGACAACATTAGCTGTGGAATCAGTGTTAATATTGGAATTGGATAGACTATTTGCTAGGGTAAGCAGATTTTTGATTTGCTCTTGAGAAAATATCATATTGGGAATACTTGAATATTGTTCTAATGAAGATGCATTGTTTGCAATGGGTTGTGCATATGATGAATTTCCAGATTGCATATTGAGTGATCTTTTCCCTTTAGGACCTTTCCATCCAGGAGGATATCCAATGAGTTGAAAACATTTGTCTGCAAGATGGCCAGAATAGCCACAATGAGAACAAACCAAATCTGTTTTCCCTTTTTGCTTCGTGTATCTAGCACCAGCAGATGATTGTCTTTGAGGTTGAGCAGCAATCATGGCATGAGAATCCAAGGAAATTCCAATGCTATTAGACAGAGACCTTTGACTTTCTTCTTGTAGTAACAAAGAAAATACTTTACTCATTGATGGTAGGGGGGATTGAAGGAGTAATTGACTTCTGATGGCTGAGTATGAATCATGTAATCCAACCAAGAATTTTATCACATAATCAGACTGTTGTCGATCTGTGAGATTCTTGAGAATACTGCAGGTGCACCTATCAAGATTTCCACATTTACAACTCGGAATAGGTCTATAGCTGATATATTCATCCCACAAGGTTTTAAAATCACTGAAATATTCAGTAACAGTTTTAGAACCTTGAGAAATGGAACTGAGGGATTTTTCAAGAGAGAAAACTCTCGGACCATCACTTCTAAGATATCTTGTCTTTAGTTCCTCCCAAATGTCCAAAGCAGTTGTAAAGTAAAGAAGACTGCCACGGATTTCTTTGGAAATTGAGTTCATTAACCATGAGAGCACTAGATTATTTGCTCTTAGCCAAGCAATTCGAAGTCTAGAATCAGTATCAATTCTAGGTTGAAGTAAAGTTCCATCAATAAAGCAGATTTTATTCTTGACAGTGAGTGCAATTGAAATCGATCGACTCCACGCAATATAGTTCTCACCTGTAAAGATTTCAGATACAAGAAGTGCTCCTGGATTGTCAGAAGGATGAAGATAGTATTGGCTCGAGGAATCATCACAAGGATTCGGCATAGGAGGATTAGCCATAGAAGCTCTCTCAGAAGGAGTTTCAGAGTTTTCCATAAAAGCAAGAAACAGAGAAAAAAATATCAAGAAGCAAGAAGAATGGAAGATTTCAGCGGAAGACTTTTCTTTATTTCTCTGATACCATGTAAAACTTTATAATGGAAAACAGAGGACTGCATGAAAACTTGCATATATTCTCATTACTTTCGTATCTTAAAAGGGCTGTACAAAGGGTCTATTTATACACTTCATTTACCCAAGCATAGCTATAACAAACTTAACCAACTTAACTGTATAGCTGTAACAGATTTAACTAACTCAACTGACTATTTACAATTTTAAGATAAAACTTTCTGTTTGGCTTCTAGAGATTGTAATTCTAATTTTTCTATATGATTTTCTATATTCCAACATCTCTTTCCATGCATTTACTTCCTCTCTTCTTCTTCTTCTTCTTCTTCTTAATATGAAGTAAGGTTTGTTCTTTCCTCCAATATTAATTTTTCTCTAACTGACTATTTTAGTTTTTGCAATAATATTCCAATACATACTCGTTTTTATAGTGAACTTCAGCTTTATGCTAATTTATAATTTCATGGGAATGATATATATCAGACCAGTCTTCTTAATTAATTAGTTATTTTAATTTTGAAACCAGACCTACGTACGTACCTTAATTCTCGATCATAAGTGTTAAAGGACGAAAATTAATTGAAAAAACATATATATATATATATATGCTATATAACCTACCTAGTAATTAGATAAAACTAATTTTTTTGGGTGGGTTTGAGGCTCATCATGAATTAATGACCTATTTTTCTTTCTATTTGTTAATTATTGATTATTCAGTCATATATATCTAAATGGCTGGAGTTAGCTACAAAAATTAATGTCTTTGATGTTCATGTTGAAACATTATATATATTGATTATATCAGTGATCTAGAATTGTGGGTACACATGCATGCATGAGAATAAAAAATTGAGTCAATGCATGCATTTTTTGTCTTTCACCAGGTAGCTGAGGATGTTCTGCATTAATTGCCGGTTTAGTTTCTGCATATATACATAGAAAATGCTATTGAAGTAGCTAGATTATAATGTGGTTGAGAACAAAACATCTTGCCAAAAAAATTGTTTCTAATTCAACTGCACATGGAAGAATAATAGGGGGAAATTAAAAAGGCATTGAAGTTAATTAAAAAGATAAGAGGAAGAAGAAGAAGAAGATTTATAAGTAGCATTACAATGGAAGAATGGATATATATCTGCAGTGCTGGAAACAAAATCATATATATATTATATATGACTTATATAATATACATACATATATATATATATATATATATATATATTTGGAGTTACCAACTTTACTACATACATACATACATATTTAATAACTAGTCATTTAAATGTTAATGATCCATTCCTCTCCAATACATCATGAGCAGCTTAGATCTAATTGCACCAGTAAAAAGATGAAAGTTGATCAGTAGTTACAACCATGATTATTAATAATTGATAGCTAAAAGACCCACAACTTTTATATATGTTAATAATTATCAACTTCATGGACAATTAAAAGTACATGAATTTCGTTAGTTGGGTTAATCCTTTTGGTTCCTTTTAATTTTTGAAGAAAAAGTATAGAATAAACCTTTTTTCACATTAATCAAGATTATCATGATCAAATAAACTAGAATCTTTGCCAGAAGCTTCTGATTAAACCTTTTTATTGTAAAATTTCATGTGTGTGCATGACACTATGATTAGCCAAAAGTCACTTTTTTCGTGATTCAACAATATCATCTTTGTGATTTTGAAGTTTCCTTACACTGGTATTCTATATATTTCGATTGTTTGCGATGATATAGTGGGCAGATGGTTACGGGTAGTTTATTGTTTGGAAGTTGGTTTTTAGTCCAACAAAAATCATCCAAAATGAATACCCGACATAGGCCTACTTGTACTCTACCTTCTTCGTCCTTGGTAAGGATTGCGATGAGAATCTCCAGAGCAAGGTGGTTCTCTTTTTTAAGAAGAGTATTCCAATACCAAAATGGATCAAGACCTGATCTTAGCTCTAATCCTTTCAATTCAAGCACTTGGATGTTGATGGAGTTTATAGCTTTGGTGATTCAAATAAGCATCACAACATTTACTATAGCCATTTCCAAGGAGAAGCCTGTTTGGCCAATGAGAATATGGATTGTTGGTTATAACATTGGCTATGTTCTTAGTCTGATACTACTCTACGGCCGCTACCAGCATCATCTCAATCATGGATATGGTTTCGGCTTTTCTAATGTGGAACAGCAGAGGGGCAGCGAAGAATCTAGGTATGCTAGCTTTACATACAATTCGCCCTTCACCTTCTATGATTCATTTATATTTTTCTCTTAAGCAAAATCATTGGTTTCCATGCGCTGTACAAATAGTGATAGCTCGTTTGTTGGGATCATTACAAAGATTTGTGAGCTAGTTATAAAACATCATGCAACTGTTATTGAGGATAAATCTTTGATTTTGTTCTTCGGCTGGAATTATTGAGAAATTATGCAAACAACTTAGTAGTGATAAACCCTTAGTGATATGATTAAAAGCCTCAAGTTATAACAAATAACTTCAAATCAATTCGATAATGGTTGGTGGTCACTATATTTTGTACTAGGCCACCTTAGAGTTTTAATTGTATTGGCAGCTATATTTAAATGATGAAAAATAAGATAAAAACTCATGAATTGCCTGCTTTTAATTTTTTTCATACACAAACAAGTTTCCATAAATTTAGTGGAAGTGGTACAGAGAGTATTCGACTCTCGATTTGGGTCCTTTCATCAAGCCCCAAAACTGCACGTGCTCTGCATCTTCTTGCTGGCTTGGAATGCAATCTGCTATTCATTTCCATTCCTGCTATTTTTGTTGCTATGCTGTTGCGTGCCAATGATTAGCAGCCTCGTCGGATACAACATGAATGCTGGTTCAACTGATAGAGGAGCAATCGATGATCAAATTTCCCAGCTTCCCAACATCCGACCTTGGAAATGATGATTTAGTACGTCTCATTTCAACTTACACTTACAGATAAGCTAATATCTTTCATAGGATAGAACAAATTTAGTATATTCTATGTCAAAAGAATATATTGGCGTGTTGAAAGTTGAAGTGTTGATGAGATTGTTGTGTTTGTTTTTGTGTTTGTGGTGGGAATGATAGGAATGCTGCATTTGCATAACCAATTACAAGGACAGAGAAGAATTGAGGAGGTTGCCATGTTCCCATGTCTTCCACCTCAAGTGCATAGATCAATGGCTCCAAATTATATCTTCTTGTCCTCTTTGTAAACAAGAACTAAAGAGGTAGTACACTATATATATATATATATTGGGAAACACGTTTTTTGTGGGGTAGTACATATGTTTTGAAGAGTTTGCATTGATTTGGAATTGCCCACAAAACGGCCTTCATCTGTTGCTTTCACTTTTGTCATGTTTAGTTTATGTGGTGTCAAGGATTTTGATTTGGAATGCCTTAACAAACACTTCTCATTGTGTTCCTTCTTCTACCTCAAGATGCTTATTATGGTGTTAAGGTCAGAAAAATGCATAAATGGATTATATTTATTTCCCATTTATGCTTTACAAAGGGATTGTATTAACATAGATGATGTGGACAGATATTGCCTGGTGTTCCATGGTACAAATAGTACCTCCTTCATCAGAAATCTCTTGGTTCCCTGATGGTCATTATTCTCATAAGGACTGTGCAATATAATCTCTCTAAGCTGAGGGTAAACTTCACTAATCCATATTGCTAATTTGCTTATGTTCTATATTTGTGATGACTTTGATGCAATTGCTAGACATGAATTGTTTTAACTTGGTTATTTCTATCTAATACCTGCACCTAAAGGCTGAGACAAGATGTGTTACCCTTTCTTTTGGTGATTCGATGAGTTACCCAATTAAATGCATTATAGGTGGTTATATTAAAATATTCGTGTATACATGCACCTATGCTTACGCATTATAGATAAAAGACATGAAAAAAAACCTGGTAGACAAGTTAATTGAAAACTCAAGATCTCACAACATTAGTTCAAAATTTGTTTCACTTTTTCCTTTATGCATTTTACATAAAAAAAATGTTGTATTAATTTTATTTGCTTAGGAATCATATATATTTAATGTTGTTTCACTTAATGTAATCAGCTTGCTAGTTGCCTTTATTTAATGCAACCATTATAGCATTAATAAAGTGAATTCTAATGGAGATGAGGGTAAGTCTCCATTTTGGTTGCAAGATGCACATCGACTGTATGTAGCATTATTATTTCTTTGTACTAATTGATATGTTAGGCTTCTTCAAAGTTGTGTATTTCCTTTGTGTTCTCTATATATGAATGACTAATATAATTACTTGCACATTTAGTTATGAAAAAACAAAAAAAACACTCAACAATCGTTATTGTTTGTACTTTGTACGTCTAATCCCAATAATTAATTTGATAGCTTGAATGAGAGATTTTATGCAGATTTGAGCTCACCATTGTGAATGCTAGCTAGTGTGTAATTTACTTTAATTTGTACTCCATAATGGTGTTCATATATTCAATCTAAGCTAGTGTATAATTTACTTAATTTGCAGTGTGGGAATGAAGAGAATTTGGTTGATTTCTTTAAAGAAGTCAGATGGTCAAAGAAGAATGATAAATTTGTGACTCCCATGACGGAAGAGAAATATGTGAGTGTTAAAGTAAAATCTTGTGATGTTCGAGATAAACCGATGTCCATATTTTTAGTACTAAGTACATATTACGAGCACCTAACCTGTGTGATGTTTTCTAATAGTTGATAGAATGAGATGGCAGCAAAGATGGTAGAGCTAGAGCCTGAGAAGCGGACTAAGGAGGCTGCAGCAGCAATATTTAAGGAAGTTTTGGGCCACAGGCCAGGGTATGTACGGGGTCTCGGCGAGATGGTTATTCCCGAGTCATCTAGACAATCAACTAATGCCCGAATAGAAGAATTAATTGAACGTGCAAAAAGAAGTGAGAAAGAAGCTGCACATTATAAGGCTTTACATGATGACTTACGGGCGAATGTCATGCTATTAATTGAGAAACAAGACAAGTACGATAAGTTTATGGAGATATATGAGTTAGAGAGGCAGACACAGGGAGAGTCTCATAGAGAGACTCAGGGACCTGCATAGCCGGTTACTGAATTTGAAGGTAACAATTTTTTGTAAATTTTAGTAAGGAGATAAAAGTTAAAATAATATAGCAACAAAATTTCTCCCATATCTCCAGAACCTCCCCTTTTGTACATCAGTTACTGGTGTGGGGTAGGTAGTATATTTTTTAGTTGTAAGGATATTTTGTAGCTTCTGTCTGGCGATGTACGTTGCTCTTGCCACCAACATGCACATGGGAAGTTCTTGGTCATCAATGTACAGTGAAATTGCTACAGCAAGGTAAGTTATCAGTACATACATAGCCTTATTTTCAGGCCAAGTTTTATGCTGAGAGAAGGACCTTTGATATAGACTTCTAGGTACATTCCATCTATAATATTCAAGTTTCTTTTGGCAAAATCTTACTTTCTGGCCAAAAATCATGGAAACTTCAATTTATATATTTAAGTATGACTACAAAGTTTAGTGCAAGGCTGATATAAATAAAAGACCTGGTGGAATGATATAAGAAATATTTTATTGTGCTGTCATTTTTTCCTCATATTTTTAGAGGTGCAATCATCCATAATGATTAGTTCACCAAGAAGAAAAGTGAAAATCTGGTGTTAGACTAATTGCTCTCTTAACTATTTCTCTCCATTATGAAGTGGTCCAATACATTTGAAATTCTAAATATAGCTCTCTGAAAAGGACTGAGTTTGAAGTAATAATAGTTTTCAAGATTAGGTTACTATAAGGTACTATTCACAGTTGGCTGCTTTACTTTATTGGCAACTAAACATTCAATATTCTTCTTATTGATTATTCAGGTATACTTACAAGCCGAGGTATAGATTATTCAATGGTACCTATTTTTGGAGTGAACAATATCAGTTTAGAGCTTCTCCTTATCCTGGTCAAAATTCTCTACAACGTGTAGTCATCTTTGGTGACATGGGGAAGGTTTGAACTCATGGAAAATACTAAATATGTCTCATGAAATCATACTATTCAGTCATCCTAAAATGACTTTCATATGTTTATGGTTGCAGCAAATATATAGATTTTTTATATAGATTATCAATATCATCAGAAGCATAAGTATAAGAAAATCAATCAACAAGAACACACAATTATCTTGCTCAACCCTTTTTTTTATTATTCTGTGATAACTTTAAATCTATAGATATATGATCTTAAAGGAGTATATGCAATTTCTCACTCCCAAGTAGGATGTGCAGCTTGTTTCAACTCTGATGTTGATTTGCGACATTGCTATTTACCTTACCTTATGTTTTAATTGGTTCGACTTTGTTGAGCTTTTCATTGCAATTATTTGCATTCTAAGCTTTTCGTTATTGTTTCTGATAATTGCTGAAGATTATTATACTCACACCTTTATATATAGCTGATTATGAATTGAATGCCTTGTAACTTGGGGCCTTGAATATTATGTTTTTGCAGAAATATATTGCATTTCTTTAGAGTTGTGTTGAAGCACTTGAAGTAAAACCGGGGAACCAAATTCACTTCTTCCCATACTTGTTGGAATATGTTGGTGCATTCATGAAGACAACTTGCTGTTAGACATTTATAGTTTGAACGAAAAATACATGTAAATTTATATTCCATTGTGATATGTTGGATGTTATTCTGTAAAACGTACTCTTAAATCTAGGTGAATTTTAAATATGTACGTCGAGGTTATTTGAATGATGTTGATATATAATATATAATATAAGCAATTAGATATAAATTTATCCAAATCTAGTATTTATAATTTATTAGCAAGCAATTATCTGATATGAAATCACAAATACCAGGGAAAATAACACCACGACAAAATACAAGCAAACAGAGCAGGTTTTGAAACAAAAAAACATTTCCGGCGAACATAACTCGCCGAAAATGAACACTTTTGTTTTTTTTAAAACCCATTTCCGGCGACATACCTCGCCGAAAATGAATTACAACACCGGCATGATGAGTCGCAGAGACATTATTTTTGGTGACTATATAATCGCCACAAATAATATATCTCCAGTATTTTCGACGATTATTAGTCGCCGGAAATAGACCTAGCAACTAGTAATTAATCTATTCTGGAAGCCTTTATTGGCGATATGAATGACATTTCCGACGATGTAAAATCGTCGAAAATGTACATCATTTCTGTCTGTTTTCAAAAATCGACACAAAATATTTTACTTGGCTCTTCAAAAGCGGTGACATTGGGGCAAACATATTTAGCCGGAATAAGATATTTGTGGCAATAAATGTGAGTATTTGCGGCGACATACGTCGCCGAAAAATAGGTTAATTTCTTGTAGTGTCTCTTAACTCCAACAATTGTCAAACGTACTCCATCTTTTGTCAATCATATCCCTGTAATCAAGGTTACCATTATTGCCAACAATGTATATATTGTATTCTCTGTAAAGTTATTGTTAGTGAGGAATAATAATATTTTCATATCCCATTATGTTTCAAACATGAAGCCAAATCAAGTCAAACACCATTGTGTTTTAAGTTCAATTTTTTTAGAACAAAAATACATTTTTCACCCAGAAAATACCACATGCTCTCATTTTAGTACTACACAAACTATCAAATTATATATGAATGAATTAACTTCAATTTACTCTCCCTTTAAATATATATTTTTTAAAATACCAATACACTCGTAAGGGGATTTCTCCCACACTCATAAGCCCACTAAGCGCTCGGCCGAAAGTAATGGGTTTTGCCCCGATACTTGGCCCAGGGTCCAAACTTGCCCAAGAAGCAACTCACTTGTAAGGGAAAGTAAGCAATGATGACTGATGGGACAGACAGGCCTGATGCCACTCGCCCGCATCCGTTCATGGGGACTCGTACATGGCAGAACGGGAAAGACAGAGAACCTTTGATCTTTTGATGAGGGAACATCGAAGAAAGGCAACAGTGCTTGCAGAATAAAACGATCAAGAAGTCACGTCCCATTAATGACATCACTACCTGAGCAACACGCCACATTAATGACTTCGTCGCAGAGGCATGGCGCATTAAAGGACTCTAACAAAAGAAACAGTAATAAGGACATGGACTCCACAGGGGCAGGCACCATCTGTCGCCCCCAAACTCCCGATATAAATAGCAATTTCTAGGTAAGAAAAAACTCTCTCGCTTCTCTGGTCTCTGGACTCTCTCATTATTTACAAACTTCCAAAATACTTTACTGACTTTGACATCAGAGACTCCCCGGCCCTAAGGCCGCCCTCTCCCACCTGCTTTATACTTTGTTTTCGCAAGCCCAGCTTTGAAGACTTGAGTTGCTGGAATCTGGATCAAAGACGTACGAAACACAACGTTAACAACACTAATAGTCACTTCCTTAACCATTAAGCAAAAGAAAAAATTAAATACATGAACGGTCAAAATGAGGGAGCAAAATGAGGGGGCATACTATCATTTTCCATAATATATATATATATACACACACACACACACATATATCTATTTTATTTGCACACTCAAGAAAAGATCTTAATTGAAAGTAGAATGTAAAATTAAGATTGAGATAAATAGTTTTGACTGCATGTTAAAATCATCAACCCCCCTTTTTTTTGTTTTCTTTTTTGTTTCTCGCAGCTAATTTTGAGTTGAATAAAATCTCGAGAGTTTGGCTTACGTGTAGATATTAATATGTGTCAGCTGGTACTTAACCAATTAGTATAATGATCGATGATACCAAAATCATATATAAAATCAATCAATACGGAACAAAATTTTATTAATCTTGATTCGTTAATTTCTGAATTGAACTTTTAACATAAACACTAATAATTAGGAGCCAATATTGAGTTGCGAGCTCCTCATCAGAAACGGAGGTCAGTGTTAAATTGTTAATGCCCCACAAGGGGTCTGTTAATGAGAATTTATATACCCAAAAAAAAAAAGAACATTAAATAGAGTAATACTGCATACAATCGTTGAGTGCGCAAGAACCTTGCAGTCGCTTTAAAAAAGAGTGAGGTCTACTATTAAAAAATTGATTTTTTTATGCGAATTCCATATTTATTTACTTTTTTTTAAAGTGATTACGCAACGTTTGTATACTCATAACTGCAACTATCATTTCTCCATTTAATAAGAGGCCGATTCTCTCTCTTTCTCTATTTTATTTTATGTTAGGAACTCGAATATCTACTCCCTTTTTCCTTGAATTTAAATCTCAACAAACCAATTCATGAGAAATGATCAAAAGAAATTTTCACTTGGAATGTATGCATTAGGAAAAGGAAATAAGAACAGGTTCGATATATCATGTACCTCGTTAATGTACTGCATGCACACATTTGGTGGGCCACATTTATATGATTGCCGACTTTTCTTTTCTTGGAACTAAATTCTGTTTACCTTAGACCAAATTCTTCATTATGTTGATTAAAATATTAAACATACAGTTTACTCAAATGGTACGACTTGAATTCAAATGCTTATTATCTTATATATATAATAATTAGCAAAAGGGCTGCCCAAGAGGTTTTCGTCTATAGATTATCACGTACACTATGGTTTTAGGAGAACTACAATAGATTATATATCATCACTTGTTCTAAAAATCTAAATTGATGAAAAAAATAGATTTAGTTATTTGTATTATATTCTTAACAATATTTTTATTGAACCAAATTCTTTGTCACAAAAAAGTCATTTTGGTTGCAGATTAGAATCATCATTTGCGACCAAAATATATATGATCATTTGCAATCAAAATCATGAGATCATTTGCAACCCAAATGGCCTTATTCTAACAAAAATTTGCAGGTTCATGTCTTGTTAACTTCAAAAAGGGTACTGGTGTGGCTTGGCCATGACCACGACTTGTGCCAAAAAAGAGTTTTCCAATGCGTAATTATGATACTGTAGTCAAAGTTATTAAAAAAAACTGCCATATATATATCTCCTTACACTTAAAAAGAATCTATAGATAAGTGAACATGAATGAGCAGTAAATTTTTGTTTTAACACCTTTCATTCCGTTTATACCCCTGTGTGAATAGAACTTTACGAAATAGATGGAGAAGTCGATCTGGCCTGGTCTTCGAATCTCTCAACAAACAAATACCACTTCTTTTAACGATAGGTTGCCAAAGCGATAGAAAAATCGGCACTTTGATTTTGCTACCAATGCATGATGGAGAAAGTGACAGAGAGAGAGAGAGAGAAGACGAGGAACCGTGAGAGAAAGAGAGAGAGATCTGGTTCCAACAAAATAGAGAGAGTGAAAAAGAGGAAACATTATGAAAGATAAACATGTGAGAGAGTGGGTTTGAGGGGGGAGGGTAGAAAGAGAGAGAGTAGAAAGTGAGGGACCGGTTTGTGAAATTCAAAGATGAGAGAGATAGAATCAGACGAAAAGAAGAAGGTTCGGGAAGGGACGGAAATGGGGAAGAAAAAGAAAAAAAAAATAGAGATAAGTTGGGTTGGGCTGGTAGTACTAGAATAGTAGGCTTGCATTATGAATCTTTTTATAATTAATACACAAAATCTTGACAAGGACCCCTAAACAAAAAAAAAGAACTGAAGCAAATAAAAAATAATTAATGTCTCCTTAAGCTATGATGCATTACTGTTTTTATACAATGCTTCTGCACACCTGGGATTTTAGTTCATACATTTATTGTCACGTTTCAAAATAAAAAATAAAAAATGCATTTGTTGTCACACGGCAGCAAAACGAAACCTGTAGGTACATTTATATGACCAAATAATTTGTTAAGGATAATGATAGGTTTACTATCCTTCTATCATCTATTTATTATTTTTTTTAAAGATTTTTTGTTTTATTTAATAGTTAAGAAAGTGACTATTAATGATCGGTTTAGGAGGGTAATCGGTAATCGGTTTATAGCTGGCCTCTAAATTTTTTTTCGGGATTTCTCATTTATTATGCTCTTCATCTACTTTACCTTCATCTTTTAAGGTATGGAGAGATTATATTATTCGTCCTTTTTTTGAAAAATTTAAAATAGTAATAATGATAATTAAACTTATGGCCCTATAGGAGACAAAAAAAGTATAGATTCGATTATTATCATAATAATACATAAGTGGTTTCCTTGTTAACTTATGTGCAAGTGATAACTATGGTGTCTTCAAAAGTGCTATTTATCAGTAACGTAACAATCAAAACTATTGGTTGTCATATGTATTTGTGTTTGCTCTATCATTATTCTATTCTCTTTTATTTCATTGACCAACAAAGGAACTGTGGCCTACTTGATTACCTTCCTATGATGTTTTCTATGATGTTCTTGTTGCATGTGGCATCCCAGCGTATATGATTTGGTTGTTCATTAGAAGTAGTTAATGGTGTCTATGTGTTGTTGGCCCATCAAGTTGATTGCCAGTAAACTAACTTTAGATATGGTTAATCTATTTTGGTTTGGAAATATTTATCATTGAAGAAATCCATATATATATATATATATATATATATATATATTTCTTTCAACCGGGCAAACGTGCCCACTGCTAGTGTATATATATATGTAGGGCTATTCTCCGACCCGACCCAACCCAACCCGACCTGTAAGTTACCAATTCCGATCCGACTCGAAAGCGATCTATTTCGTTCGGCTGATTAATCGGATACTCGACCCGAAAATACTTTCGGAAAAACGGGTATTCCGACCTGACCCGACCTGACCCATTTGATTATTATTATAATTATTTTTTAAGATATATATTTATTTATTTTTAGTTTACAGCAATCAAAGCAGGAACAAATATGATGTACATTCTGCAAAATCCCAATAGAACTTCCGAGAAGCCCCGAAAGCCTTATATACAATTCGTCTAGAGCCAATTTCTTATCAAACCATGGGCCATCTTGCTCGAGAACATCAAGAACCCTCTTGGCATCAATCTTGACATTATCAAAGAAAACCCATTGGTGCTCGGTTTCATCCACATTAGTTCTCGGTTTTTCTTTCGAAATAGGATCAAAATCTGAATATCTCCATGCTCTTTTCAAGGGTTCCTCAATTAATCAAAACCCATTATCAACCTTACCACCATCAAAGCTGCTATCGCAGAACTCTCAAGAAATGACCAAATAGATAAATACCCATTATCTCCGGGACTCTACAGTACCCAACAAACTGAAGAAGCTCACCAAAAGATCGAGAAATCTTAGTATATACAGATCCAAAAGGTTTGTACAATCAAATTTCGGGATACCAATTAAAAACGAAAAGGCCTAGATACATACAATGGGTTGAGCCGAACAAGAAATGCTCATTGAGGAAGGACCTCACTTGTGAATTATAGACTAGAATCCGATTGGTGAAAAGGATTGGAGCTAGTGAAGGAAACAAGGATTTACCTGCGATTAAGCTGGTTGGTAAGGCGATATCAGCCTTTCTAAGCTAGTCCCGCAAGGTTCGGCTGCTGTGAAAGAGGAAGAGGAGGTCGCTATTTGGGAGAGAGAGCAGCTACCCTCCATGCGAGGGTAAATGGGAAGACCATTACGTGAATTGATCTGAATTTAGTACTAGCTTTGAGGGATTGGGAGAGAGTGAGATATGCGAGGGATCGAGAGAGTGTGCCCCTTTGGATGCCGTTTTCGACTAAAAATGGGTATCGGGTATTACCCGGTTAAAAAGCAAACGAGTATCGGTTATAACCGGTTCCGTTTTTACACCTCAAACGGGTCGGGTTTTCGAGTCGGTAATTCTGTCGGGTCGGGCATGCGGCTTTTTTGAGCAGCCTTACATATATGTATGTATGTATGTATATTATATGTCATTGTCCCAATTCAAGGATTCTTGGCATTCTTGTGCAGATCTTCTTTCTCAAGCTATTCTAGCTTCATCAATGTCAAATTTCATAGCCTTCTCCTGCATCATCAAAAGGTTAGATATATAATGGCTCCGAGCTTGCCAGAAGCAATAAACGGTTTACATTTGCTAGACAAATTAGAAATGGCTACGCCGTGCATGGCAACACAATCATCTATTGATGATTGATCATAACCAAACAAACCTAGCTACAGTAAAAATCTTTGGTTCCAGCTCCCAGCTCAGTGTCGAGCAAAGTATTTCTATCGCCGAGTTGACATGCACCTTTTGTAGTCCAGACCTATATGACAATGTAGAGGATCTCCCATCAGGGTAAACTCGATCCCATCAGGAATGTGTAAGTTTGAGGTTATTTAATAGATAAAAAAATCAGTCCAGGCTAGGATTTCTTTAATTTATGCAGTGCTGTACCATTTAAAGCCAGACATCAGTTTTGCATATATTCCAGCACCTACCCAACTGTCTATATTAGTTTATTAATTGGACAAAGAACAATGGCTATACATGTGGGCTGTGGCAATATATATGCTCCACTCCAATAACCAAATTGAGAAAGAAGAATAAATAGTTTTTATACTTATTTAAGAAAGAAAAACCAGTCTGAAAGTTCTTAATTAGTACTTGTGCTAGCTCAAGTGCTATATAATATACCATTTAAAGCCGAAAATCATGATTTAATTTTTTTTAAAATAAATATTTTGCTGTCAAAGAAAATGGCTATATATATATATATAATATATATATACTTGTAGCAATAATGTGCTCTAATAAAAAAAAAAATCTAGGGTTATTTAAGAAAGAAAAACCAGTCGAGGCTCTTAAATTATGCTGTGATATATATCCCATTTAAAGCCGCACACCACCGATATGAGCAGATAATTAACAAGCCACAGTTGCTTAATTAATTCTGGTCTTTATCCATCCAATCAAGAACCCATTTCCATGTGCCTGCAGATAAGCGCACCTCAAAAGCCGAATTCCCATTTGTCCATGATATTGTATTATATTGGGAAAAGTTGTATTATTCTCCATTCACATAAAAACCAATAAGCGAAAGACATGTTAGATTCTGCAAGACAGGAGAACTATATGTAACTCATGTAGCCATCTTTAAGCTTTTCACATGGATATCTTACGACTAACTCTGCCAATTGACTTCTCTATTTGGCATCTTTCCGCATTCTTGGAAAGGGACATTTCAGTTCGGAATTAGCTCATAACACGCGTCCGATCCTTTCCCTAAATAGTAATTACACAACTATTTTTTTATTTATACATGTATTCTTAGAGACTTCCAAGCTCTTGAAGTCTCTTTCTTCCTCGTGCCTATAAAACCTCTCTCATATTCACACTCCCATTACACCAAATTAGACATTACCACAAAGCACTTCTCCGTTCTGTCTCTGTCTCTCTCTTCTCTCTTCTCTCTTATATACAGAGTACTGAGCTTCGTTTTTTTTTTTTTTTTTTTTTTTTTTCCTAATGTCTAGGTTCATGGAACCACTAATTGTGGGGAGAGTAGTGGGAGAGGTGGTGGACATTTTCACCCCAAGTCTTAGAATGAATGTAATCTACAACTCTAGAAAGGAAGTTGCCAATGGCCATGAACTCATGCCTTCTGTTATTATTTCTAAACCCCGCGTAGAGATTGGTGGGGAGGACATGAGGACTGCTTATACACTGGTGAGTTTATTAATTAAAAGTTGGCCATTATATATGTTGCATTAACAACATTCATGTGTTTTTTCTGCTACTACTAATGCTATATATACTGCATGTGTCGACCTCTGATCTCTTCTCTCTTTTCTTGAAGATTATGACAGACCCCGATGCTCCAAGTCCTAGTGATCCGTATTTAAGGGAGCATCTCCATTGGTAGTGTGTATATCAAGTCCTGGTTCTTTTTATACTTTTCCTTCAATATGTATCGATGAATTTTGATACGTAATATATCTTTCAGGATGGTCACTGACATTCCTGGCACCACTGATGCTTCTTTTGGTGAGTTTATATATGTATATAACCCCTCTCTCCTTTACGGTAGCGCTAGTTTTCAGTGTAGTACTGCGCCATGACATTGCATCAATTTTTTAATGGTTATTTAATTAAAATCGATGGCTTTTGATTTAAACAGGAAAAGAAACTGTGGGTTACGAGACTCCGAAGCCAGTTGTTGGAATCCATAGGTACGTGTTCCTCTTATTCAAGCAGAGTGGGAGACAAACAGTGAGGACTCCAGCTACAAGAGACCATTTCAACACAAGAAGATTCTCAGAAGAGAATGGTTTGGGTCTGCCAGTGGCTGCAGTGTACTTCAATTCACAGAGAGAAACCGCTTCAAGAAGAAGGTGATTATTCAATGACAGGGAAAAAGTAAGAGGAATGGGCATTCCTCCATCGAAAAAAGTTGTTTTCAATTTCCATGTTGTGAGTATGTTTATGGGCACGATGTAGTTTTCCTTTGGCTTTTCTTTTTCGCCCTGTCCTTTTGTAGGGCGAACTGTACTTGGTACTGTGCGTCCAAATCAGGTAGATGACCGTATTTTCTGTACTACTAGCTTTTGGGAATTGATGGTCCCATTACTTTAAGTTTCCTTTAGGATCGATCATATCTAAGTGTTCCAGTTGGTGCATGCATGGGCACGTGGCATGCTGAGTTGTGCTATATGGTGATGGTTTCGAACCTCATTCTATAAGAGTATTGCCTGGCTTTCTTTCTATTCTTTTCTTTTTTTTTCTGGATTTTACTTTGGAATATATATCATTACAAATTTACAATACTTTCCTTTGATATGAAGGAGAATTCTAATGATGTGGGATTCATTATGATCAGTACTCACACAAATGACATTCAAGCAAAAGTAATCGAGAATGCTACATAATTTGACGCCACTAAATCTGACAAGCGTGCGATCGCAATCCATTGAAAAGAAGGAATCTAATTTTCTACAGTTTGTTAGTCAAGATTAAATTCTGCATAATTTGACGCCACTACTTGAATTTTTTTTTTTTTTTTTTTACTTGGGTTTGGACAGTAAAAGATGGACACAAATTAATTAGTGGGTGACCACATTTACAGTACTATATGGGTATTAATAATATAGAGTTTTACTACTTATCATCCTCACACACCACACATCACACATCATACTTATTATTTTTATTTTTTTGGTTTTATTCTTCTTAAACTAATTAAATTATTTCACTCATTATCCATACACCACACATTTGGTAAGAGAAAAAAAAGTGTGGTGTGTAGTGTGTGGGATGATGAGTATAACTTTTCAATAATATAATACAAATAATCAAATCTATTTCTAGCTTCTTATCATTTTAAATCTTTGGAACAAGTAATGATTTTACATGTATGGTATCAGATAAGAGGTTTTGAATTCAAATCCTGAGTCTACAGTCTACACTCTATCTTATTTAATTATCAGCTTAATCTTTTCGAATAATCTAAAGCTGATGATTTCACAATGAGTAATATTATACACCTCACTCTCATCCCACTTTCATCTCACTATGTAAGATGTGGCAGTGGCACATTTATTACTATTGGAAGATCATTTTTATCACCATTAGATGATAAAGGATCATCCAATAGTGATAAATGTGTCATATCTTACATAATGGGATGAAAATGAGATAGTAGTGTGGTGTATAGAATTTTCCTTTCCAATACATGGGATACATCACTTACATATTGGACTTGGATGAGAGTGTATGTGAGATCGTCGATGCATGGACTATTAAAGAAACAGTTTTGAGTATAGATTATTTTTCTTTTATCATTTTTTTTAAGAGCAAGTTTTTTTAGAATGTTTTAGCTTAAAAATGTGAAGTGGGCCGAAAATAATTGAAATTGGAGAAAAATAAAAACCAGATTTGGATTGGGTTGAATGGCCTATTTTGGGATGGTCCAGACCAAAAGGGATGGGTCTGGTCCAGTCCTATGCAATACTCGATTTGGTCGAGGGTGAAAAAATCCTGGATCGAATAGGCCTGGTCTAATTCACAAAACTCCTTAGGGACCGACCAGACCGGACCGAGATCACTCCTAGTTGTGACTGCATCACATGCATTTTCAATTGATGAAACTAATTGATGCATGTCATTTAAATTTGGATTTAATATCAATGTGAGTATATTATCTATATCGACACTGTAAAAGTTAAAAATGGCAAAACTTTTTCGAGATGGCATGGTCGAAAACACAAGGCCAACGATTTCATTGCATGAAAAAGTTAAAAGGAAAAAAAAAATAGTACCTCATTGACCAAGTGTCAAAAGTTTGGTGCTCTTGAGGTCCGGTTTGAGCAGTAAGTTTGGTGCGCTCGTGAGATGGTTTGTGAATAGTAGTAAAATAGTTTAGATTAAAATATTTTATGAGATTTTGAGAAACGAAAGATAAAAAGTTAAATAAAAATATTATAAAATTAAAATATTATTTTTGTTTTGAAATTTGAAAAAATTGAATTATTTTTTATGTTTCATTTAAAAGTTTGAAAAATTATAATGATTAGATGAAAAAATTAAAGATTTGAAATTAAAAAATAATTATATTTATTATATTTAAATATTAAAATATTAAAATGAGATGAGATGATATAATATGAGATGCATGCTAAACATGCCTACTGTTTATTATTTTTGAAGGGATGACTTCATGAGAGAGAAATAGAGTGATGGGATGGGACCGAACCCACCTCATGTCCAAAACCTCATCGAGCAAATAGGTCCCACCATTATGATCCTCTTTCGTAAAGTCACTCCAAATAACTCACAATTCCATCTCTTTCTCGTGAAGTCACTCCAAATAATTAGGGGTGGGCAGCAGGGGCCTGCCCTTACTCCTGTCCCAACATGGGCGGCGGGCTACCCTACACCGCCCATGCGGGGCAGGGGCTCCTGCCCTACATGGAAGACTCCTAGCATGGGCGGGTGGCGGGCTAACCCCAGCGAGGCCTTGCCATCACTGGGACCGAACCCACCTTATGTCCAAAACCTCATCGAGCAAATAGGTCCCACCATTCTGATCCCTCTTTCGTAAAGTCACTCCAAATAACTCACAGTTCCATCTCTTTCTCGTGAAGTCACTCCAAATAATTAGGGGTGGTGCAGGGTAGCCCGCCCGCCCGCCCATGCGGGGGTGGGGAGGACGGGAGTAGGGGAAGACTCCTAGCATGGGCGGGTGGCAGGCTGACCCCAACGAGGCCTGCCTTGCACCCCACTCCGCACCCCTCCCATATTTAATATAAATAATTTATATAAATATATTGTATATAGATATATGCAATTTGTTAAAAACTTAAAGTTGAATTCAAGTTAATGGATTGTCTTGGCCTCCTAGGCCAACCTTTATATAGGAGGTCAAGACAATCTAAAATATAACTCTAATGGATTTATCTTCTTTTTTAATGTATAAATTTTAATTTATAATTTTAATTCTATTATAATGGGTCATTGAGTTTAGCAGGAACGGGGCGGGCTGTGGTTTCAACCCCACCCCCTGGTATCGGGGTGGGGTTGGAAACCCTCCCTCGCATGGTGTGGGCAGGGGGTGCCCCACACCTTATGGTGCGAATAGTACCCCAACAAATAATCAAGTTAAATGACGTGAGGCTTCTCGAAGGGCTTGTTTAGGAGTTAAACTCTCATTTGTCCATATTTCAAGGAAAAAAAATATTTTATTTTTAATTCTTATTTCCTTAAATAATAAAATAATAATTTTTTAAAAATTCTCGTTTGGCTTTTGTCTTATATTGAGGAGTTTAACTATTTAAATTTAAAAATAATAACATTTATTATGACGTACGTTGTGAATGAGAGTCGTAGTATATGAGTATTGTTATACAACCTGCCCACTGTAGCACAATCTCCCCACATAGCCTATGTGTAATTTTTTTTAAATAAACAAACTTGCATTTTAATCCATTCAATCATTTTTTTTTTCATTTCGCCCTTCCTGCGTTCCCCCTCCCCCAACTTTCTCACCTTAGTTGCAGATTCTCTTACGTACGGCTTCATCCCATGTCCTGCAGTGTTGCTTCTCACCGTGAATCTTTCGAACGGTGCCAACAGTGGTCTGTTCCTTTTAGGTTTGTGTTTTTCTCTCTTTCTCTCCATTCTATTTCCCTTCTTTGTTGTGAAAATTTTGTTGTCAAAAGTGGTATGTTTCGAAAGGGTTTATATACTTTGTTATGAAATTTTCTCAATTAAACTCAATGTGCCCAATATCAGTGCCCAAATATTCGTAATATAAGTGGTGGTTTAGATAGTTGTTTAATCAGTTTGATTAGAGAAAATCACAAAAATAGTCGAAACCTTGACATTTAGCATAGGTACAAAACAACGTTCTTGAAAATGTGTGTGGTGGGTGGAACCAAAATTGGTAAATCTCGAACACACCATCATGTTCCTTGCACAACAATGGCTAAAACTACTCTTTAAGATGGCAACATTTTGTAAACTTCTCAAGTAGCTACAATTTACATTTGACTTGTTGCATTAATGGTCTATATTAATCAATAACCAAAGCTGATCTCCATGTGAACATTGCGCATAATTTCAAAGTCAGTTTTACAATTGAAACTTGATCAATTGCTCTACTTTTATTGGTGGGCATATATGTATAAAGTTTTGATGTGGATCAAGCCAATGTTTTTTTTTTTTTTTTGGATCTGGTTCAACTCATTAGTTATGCTATTGAAATCTAATTGGATATACTTTTAGTGGCAGACACTAGCCATGGGTGGTTGGTGTGCTTCATGGAAAAGGAAAAATATGGGAAGATTTATATTGGCCAAAGGAACATCATTTGAGCAACAAAATTAGTGAACTTTATCAATTTTAAAATTGATTTATGAAATGAAATAAATTTGTATGTGATTGATCAACTGCTCAACTATGGTCTTGAAAAAGTTGGACTTGAAAAACTATATAGCTCAAAAGTTGGACTTGAAAAACTGTATATGATTCTACTGCTCATAGTGGGTTACTGCGTGTTTGATACTAGCTATTACCTGAAGGGTAGGTATTAGAGTGCTTCTCTGAGTTTTAAAAATTATTATTTGAAGGGACTTGTGGGGATTATGAGTTTTTTTTTTCCTTTGTTGGTACAGGTATAAATAATAAAGGTTCAACAAGCAAAGGATCCTAGAAATGAAAAGGCCTGCTTTCCAGTGTAGAGGATTGATGCTGAAAGCATGCTGGATTTCAAAATGCACGTGTGAGCGTGCATTATGTGTATTGGGGACATGATGTGCTTCTCCACACATGGTGTTGCTTAAGAAATTTGAATTTTCAGTTGATGACTGTCACTGGAGCTGCTTTAATAATCTATTTTTCTAATATGGTTCTAGAAGTGCAATCTTTTATTGTATCTAGAGGAGGTATTTTGCTGTTTGTAATACATTGAAACTACTTTACAGATTTGGATCATTATTTTGCTTTTAAGCATAGAGGGATGTGAATTTTCTCCGATTCAATTAGTAGTGGGAACATTGCCTACTTGGATTTTGCTCTTTTTTCTTTTCTTTTTATGGCTATAGCACTGGGCTAGTGTCATTGGTAATTGACAGCTATATTGATACATTCTATGGTTTTTTTTTTGTTCAAGAGATTTTCCTTCTTCCAATTTTGGTTGTGGAGATGCAAGTGACTAATGATATGCACATATATGCATACATAGTGGGTAATTTTCTTAGATTCAAGTAGTAGTGGGTAATTGCATACTTGGATTTTGGGCATTTTTTTTTTCTTTAGTTATTGCACAACAATAAGGTCCAGCTTACATTTCCACATTCGGTTCAAATAATGCATGTCGAGCATTGGCATTTTTTTTTAGGGACTTCAAATTATACTGAAAGTGATTGAATACATCTTGTTTTACCTCTCCCACCATACCAAGATGATTCAGGTGCTAGAACTCCACGTTTGTTGTCGCTCGTTTATTTTCTTTTTATGAGCAATAATAGTAGGTGCTAGATTCCAATACTTATAAGTTAAAACCAATCGGCAAGTGCCTTGTGATTTTATTTGGTTCAGTGGAGTTGTTAATTCATCTCTCGGTCTCGGCCAATTAATGAATAAAGGCATAGTTTAAAAAGAAACAAAAAAACTATTTAGATATATATATATATATATATATAGATGTATGACGAAAGAAGTCTTTTGCTACAAATTGTATTCCTGCAGTGGTGTTACTAACTGGTGGTAAGTTTGGCTTGCCGGTTTGCATTTGTCGTCTTAGACCAGACCAATTGTCATTTGCAAGTATTTGGGATGGCAGAAATCTTTCCAAATGCAAACTCACAGTCATAAGAAAATTATCTCAAACTGGATTAAATATAGGAATTTCTTTGTAAATCTTTAACCATTTAAATAACCACCCATCACGTGTAAATAGGTGATGGTGTCTTTGGATTTAGCATAATAAGTTGCCATAATTCTTTACATACATTATATAGCATACACGTTACGATCTGAAAAATCTATTTACATTTCAAACTAACACGATTAAGCTATAGTATAGTCCGATCAAGGAAGGAAGAGGACTTGATCATAATTTGAGACCAAGAACTTCATCTACGTGATCTACACAATAAGCATGCAAGAGAAGCCAGCATTGGAATTTCAATCAACTTTTAATTTGAGACCAAGAACTTCATCTACGTGATCTACACAATAAGCATGCAGGAGAAGCCAGCATTGGAATTTCAATCAACTTTCTTTCTCACCAATTATTTTGATTCATTCCTACTGCCTGTAGTTTTATCTACAATTTTAAACTACAGTGCAGTACTTAGGGCTTGTAATTATCTCCTCACTAATGTAGTGTGAATTCCATCCTGGCTAAGTAGCTCCTCGTGGGTGCTGCTTTTAGCTATCTAACCATCTGATATAACAACAACATTGTCTGCACTTTTAACTGTTGAAAGCCTATGTGCTATGACAAGAACAATCCTTCCCCTCATCAGAGAATCCATGGCATCCTATATATAGCATGAGAAAGGTAAATTGATAAGTTTAACAAATTAATGAAGTAGAATTTCATGGTAGTCAAAATAAGGAAAATTCTGTATATCTGAATTTTATCTTCTGATTCTTCTTTCATTCACCCTTCCCTCTTTTTCTCATCTTCTAGCATGAATAGGAATGAATTGAACCCTCATTCTTAATCATTCTTGCTACATGCTGCTTGTCAGTATATGCTATAGAATCTAACATTTTAAAAATAAGTTGCAATAGTTATGAAGTCTCTTATCAAGGGAGGGTGATGAATCATTTTGAAAACACACAAAAAATGTAGAGTTTTAAAGTCACAACTCGGATTTTTAAAGTCTATTTACAAGATACCAAAACACACACACACTCTTGAAAAATGTAGAGATCTTATTATACCAAATTCTTTAAATCAGTCATTAAATTTAAGTTACAAAATTGAGAAATTATATCATCACTTTCAAAGCATCCAAACAAAACACCCAAAGATTAGTTTAACTCTTCAGACCAAACAATTACACCAACATCTAAAATGTGAACTTTTCATCAACTCTTACATCTATTCAACATATAATTTAAGCTTTAAGTCTCCGGTCACCAAAATTTTCGTCATTTCTCGCCCAACAAATAAACCAACAGAAGGAAGAGCAATCACATCCAGGCCACCTTAAAATTAAATATTTTCCATTCACGACATGATAATGTTATTGATGATGGTGAAAATCTAAACAACCATTTTTCGATCGTTAATAAGGCTTAACTTATTAAAAAATTAATATACTCTCCTGCAGTAACCAGAATTTTCCCTTACTTTCTTAGCTACCAAACAACCCACAGGGTGTGTTACAGACTATATATTGACAGACTTCACTAAAGGTAAATCTGTTCTAATTTTCACATCTAAATAACCACGAATCCAAGCTCCAACAATACCCACCGCCAAATTTCTCCCTTTTTCTTAACAACCATAAAAACTATAAAAAAAAATAAAAAAAAAAAAAGGAAAAGAAGCGATACTCAGCCTACATAGTCACATAAAATAAATCATCTCCAATTCATATAATTTATTTTAGGAAAAATGACTAACGTGTGTTACCGTGATGTGAGGAGGCAGGTCTATACAAAATGAGTGTTGGTGTTTGACATATGGAGTTTGCAATAGAAGCTCAACACACCGTATGGAGTTTGAGAGCGAGATCGAGGGTTTCAGGGGTGAGAGACGTGAAGAAGGGGCTAGGGTCAGAGGTGACAAAGAAATCTTATGGGGTTTCAAAGGTGAGAGACGTGAAGGGGCTAGGTTGAGGGGGAGTGATATGTTGCTTAGGTGCTGCCTGGGGTGGGCATCTGTGTGCGGGAGATTTGGGAGAAGAGGCCATTTGCTCAAGTGAGAGAAGTCTGAGAGAAGTAGGGAGCCGAGTGAGAGAAACTCGAGTGAGAGAAGTCTGAAAGAAGTGGGCGACTGAACCGTGACGTGGGTGAAGATGTTAGGAACATCGGTCTAGTCCCTAAACACTATGGTCTTATATTCTTGGTTCTCCTTGTGTTGACGAAATGGCTAGCCCTCTTGCTTTGCCTTGATCAAAACGTGACAATGATGAGACCCTAGGTTAATGAAGGTTTTGTGTTTAGTAATGGTATGATGTATGATAATGATAAAAATGGTGACTAAGTGATCATCTCAAAGGCTTGAGATAGTGAGGCACGACTATGGAGGGTGCTCTTGGAGTTGGCGCCACATAAGGTGTGATTAGGGTTTGGATAATGAGTGAGGTTATGGTTTAGATGGAAGAAGGGTTCCTAAATTATAGGAGGTAATTTAGGAGATGATGGGTTTCAATTATGGCAAGATGGAATGGATTGATTGGATGAATGAGAGAATCTAGGAGAGTTCCTAGAATTAAGGATCTCAATATGGTAAGTATGACCGGTTGGCCAAGGATGGGAATATTCGGATATGAAAGGAAATTAGGATCCTTATATGGAAAGTACGATTTTCGGCTAGGGTAATTGGAGGATGGAAGAAAGGAATTTTAGGGTGTAGCCGAATATGGGAATTATGGAAAGCAATATGATAGGCATATGGAAGTGTTTGGGATGAGAGAATTATGCAAGAAAGTGTATGAACATAATGGAAAGTATATGAACACTCAAGAACTTTTGAAAGAACACAAAGATAAACAAATCAACTTCGATTCACGAATTGCACAAAGTTGAAAAGAAACCTCATATATTAGATAAAATGAATCACACCTATTTACGAATTGTAATGTGTGATTTTCTCTTTAGGGATTCACGAATTGCACCCAAAAGAGTCTAAGTGCATATGCACCGAAAATATGATCTCAAGAACAATAGCCGTCTTTTAGGAAAATTGTCAAAAAATGTAAATAAAATGACTAAGAGTGTTATTTATAGACATTACAAAGTGAAAACCCTAAGAGGTCCATTGGAAAATAACTAAATAAAAATAACTGAAAGCAATAAAATAGTCTTGCAATGGCTATGGTGGCCCGTGGCATGCAATGGCCCATGGATGGGCTAGTGTGGTTCATGGCCCACGACTGGTCTGGTCTGGCTTATGGTTGTTGGGGCACGGCATGGTGTCGTGCATGGCATGCTGATGGGCATGTCATGGTGCCATGCATGGGCCTGCCGGTGGGCACGACATGGTGTTATGCATGGCCTACTGATGGGCATGGTATGGTGCCATGCATGGGCCTGCTGGTGGACACAACATGGTACCATGCACTAATGCTGCATGGCCCAGGCAGGTGGTCAGGGCGTTAATGCTGCAAGGCATGGGCTGGTGTCGTGCGTTGGATGGCATGCCACTAGCCTCATCTGTAAGGCACAGGCTGGAGTTGTGCGCTCGATGGCATGCCACTAACCTCGTTAGGCTGCTGCTGCTGGGGCGCGCAAATAGGCATGCACTGGGGCATGCACATGCCGAGCAGCGCGTAGTCACTAACCTGGCTAGGCATGCGCATGCTGGGTTGCGCGCGGGCAGTAGCCTCACTGGGCACCTCATGCTTATCAAGGCATGGGCCATGGCAAGCATGTAGGCTAGCTGTGAAGCTGTCTTGGCATGTCAAGGGCAGTGTCGAGGCGTGGCCCGGGCCTCTTTCCTAGGGGTTCTGACATTCTCCCTCCCTTCAAGCACATCCTTGCCCTCAAGGATCAAATGTGGATATCTCAACACTATGTCATCATAATCCTCCCAAGAGGCTTCCTCTCTCGACACTCCTTGCCATTGAATTAGTACTTGCCATACCTTTCTCCTATTTCTCCCCCGTGTCACCACCCTATATTCAAGCACCACTCTAGGTTGCAAAAGCATGCTACCCTTCTCATCAAAGCTTGGAAGCTCCTTGACTGTAAGGCTTGGATCTCTAATCCTTTTCTTCAACACGGATACATGAGAGACCGGGTGTAATCTTGATGATGGAGGAAGCTCCAATCTATATGCAACATTCCCCAATCTCTCCAATACTTTGAAAGGTCCATTGTACCTTTCTGAAAGTTTCAAACTAAGCTTTTTCCTCAATGTCTTTTGCATATATGGTTGTAATTTTAAATAAAAATAATCTCCCACATAAAAAAAAAAACCACACGTCTTCCCTCATCGTAATACTTCTTCATTCTCTCTTGAGCTCTCTTGAGCTCCTTCTTTACCTTCACTAGAACTTCATCCCTAGTAATTAACTCTCTCTCAACTTCATCATTCCTTGTCGTTCCCCTTTCATAATTCACCAATATTGGTGGAGGTCTTCCATAAACCACCTCAAATGGACTTCTTTGAATGGAAGCATGAAAAGAAATGTTATACTAATATTCAACCCATGTAAGATAGTCCCCCATTGCACTTGTTCTTCATAACAATAGCACCTCAAATATTGTTCAAGAGTCCTATTAACCACCTCGGTTTGCTCATCGGTTTGTGGGTGGTAAGAGGAGCTTGCTCTCAACTTGCTCCCTTGCAATTCAAAGAACTATTTCCAAAAGGTGCTAACACCCTATCATGATCTGTCACAATACTCTTGGGGAACCCATATAGCTTCACCACATTATCAATAAAAGCTTTGGCCACACTCTTGGCCATGTATGGGTGTTTGAAAGGAATAAAGTGTGCATACTTGCTAAGCCGATCGACAACCACCAAGATCACCTCATGTCCTCCACTAGTTGGAAATCCTTCTACAAAATCCATTATCAAATCCTCCCAAATTTTGTTTGGAATTGGCAATGGTTGCAACAACCTGGATGGTAGTCTTGTGTCATATTTGGATTTTTGACACACATCACACTCGGCTACTAACTTCTTCACAGCCTTTTTGATTCATTCCCAATAGAAAAAATGCTTCACTCTAATGAAGTTCCTCAACCAACCCGAATGACCACCTTCTTTGCTATTGTGAAAGTGGTCAATGATCTCTTTTCTCAAGTTCGGCACATTTGGTATATAAACATAGTCTTTGTAATAGATTAAGACATCTCTTACTTTGAAGCCCACTACTCCTCCTCCTTGAGCTTCTAGTGTTCAATAATCTCTAAGGCCTGAGCATCAATAAGTGTAGCTTCCTGGATTTTATCCCACACTCTCCATTCAGTCACACTTAAGGCCATCATAGCAAAATCATCTTCTTCATGTACTATCCACAAAAGTGAACTCCCCACGCCTACTCAATGCATCCGCCACCTTATTCTCTTTATCCAGTTGGTAAATAATGTCATGTTCAAAATCAAGAAACTTCACAAGGAATTTTTGTTGCTCAGGAGTCATAATTTTTTTGTTGCAATAAGTGTCTCAAAGCTTGTTAGTCGGTTACAATGACAAACTTGCGGCCCAATAGGTAAGGCCACCATACTTTCACCACATGAACAACAGCTAACATTTCTCTAGCATAAGTGCTCCAAGCCTTCTTCATTGGCCCAAGACCTTTGGAAATAAAAGCCAATGGCCTCTTTTCTTGAACCAAAACAGCCCATATACCTTCCCTACTTGCATCGGTATAAACTTCAAATGGTTTCTCAAAGTTGGGTAAAGCAAGCACGGGTGTCATGGTCATGGCTCTCTTCAAGTCTTCAAATACTTTAACTTCTTGGTCCATTCAAAATATCTTTCTTGAGTAGGAAAGTAAGTGGCTAAGCTATAAGCCCATAATTCTTCACAAATCTTCTATAGTAGCCAGTCAAACCCAAGAAACCCCCCAAAGCCGAAACATCTTTGGGTAATGGCCAATCAACCATTGCTTCAATCTTTCTTTGGTCCACCTTCACCCTTTCACTCGAAATGAAATGTCTCAAGTATTCAAGCTCTTTTTCCATAAAGGCACATTTAGAAGCCTTTATGAAAAAATTGTGCTCTTCTAAGATTCTCATCACAATTTTCAAATGCTCCTTATGTGCTTCCACGGATTTGGAATAAACTAAAATGTCATAAAAAAATACAAGCACAAACCTCCTCAAAAGCGGCTTGAATATGGCATTCATAGTGGCTTGAAATGTAGAAGGAGCATTACATAGTCCAAACGGCATCACTAGGTACTCATAATGCCCGGAGTGAGTCCTAAACACCGTCTTGTGCACATCATCTTCTCTCATGCTTAAATGGTAGTACCCGGCCCTCAAGTCAAGTTTAGAAAATACCCTTGCCCCATGTACCTCATCAAGCATCTCATCCACCGTAGGGATAGGGAATCTATCCTTGATTGTTGTTTGATTTAAGGCCCAATAATCCATGCAAAATCTTCAAGTGCCATCTTTCTTTCTCACTAACAAGACCGGTGAAGAAAAAGGACTAGTACTCGACCTTATCAAACCACCCTTCAACATGTCATCAACTTGTCTTTCAATCTCTTCTTTTTGGAAGTGGGTATACCGGTATGGAGGTACATTAACCAGTTTGTTCTCAACAATCAACACAATTCGATGGTCGAAGGGTCTAGTAGGTGGCAATGAAGTAGGCACCTCTAGGACCCCCTGATGGTCCTTAAAGACCTCTTGAACTTCCACGGGTAGCAAGGACAAGTCATCATGCTTGCCCCCATCTTCTATCTTCTCAACCTCAAAAATCGAATCTTCTTTGGCTAAAACAATGGCGAAGCAATGAGCTCCACCCTTACACAATTTCTCGAACATCAAAGCCTCACAAGACCTCACTTCTTTTGATATCAATGCCGTCCATATCCTATTCTTAGACCCGAGCTTAAACTCCATGGTCATTTTGTGACAGTCATACACTACCTTCCCAACGCCTCTAAGCCAAGCGTTGCCTAACACTACATCAAGTCCCACTAGTGAAAGGACATGCAAATCCGCCACTATTCTCACTCCTTGAATGTTCATCTTGACTTCCTTCACAGACTCCTAACACTTTAACTTGTCTCTATTGGCAACTTTAACCTCAAAGGGTTCAATGGCATTCAGCTTCAACCCACTTTAGTGAAAATATTGGAGTTGATGAAGTTATGGGTAAAACTATCATCTACCAACAAAGTGGCCTCAAGTTTCCCAATCCATGCCATAACCCTCATGGAAATGGGTTTTCGTACTCCCGACATGGCATTGAGAGAAAGTTCGGTATCTTCATCTTCTTCACTAGGTTCGGCCTCATCTTGTTTGGACTCATGGCTTAAGGACTCATCATGATCCTCCTCAATCGTCACATAGCCTTTACCCGACTTACATGTATGTTCTTTACTCCACTTTTCCCCACACTTAAAGCATAAGCCTGTCTTGATCCTCTCTTGGACTTCCTCCCTTGAGAGTTTCTTCACTTCATATGGCTTGGGCTTAGAAGCCCCAACTTCAACCTCTTTACCTTTCCAAGGAGTTTTGGTTTGCAAGGTTTTAGTGAACTTGTTCCCCATATCCCTAGATTGGTGTTTCTCCAAAGAGGTACTATCTTCCAAAATCTCGCTCATTCTCATCACTTCTTGAATCTTGATGAGTTGCTTCAATTTAATTTCCTTGGCTAACCAAAGGCTTCAATCCATCAATAAAAGTTCCCACAAGGGCCTCCTTGGACTAACCTCTCACAAGTGTTTGAAGTTGTCTAAATTCTTCAATGTAAACATGCACCTTCCCTTCTTGCCTCAACTTGGCAAGTTGGCCATGATGGTTAATAGTAAGGGATGGCCCAAATTGCATAAGAAATTCTTTCTCAAAAGTCGTCCATCCCATTCTCTTTCTTTCTTTCTCATATTGGTCTCTTATCCATCTACACCACTTGCTTGCTTTTCTTTCTAAGTAAAAACAAGTTGTAGATACTCTCTCATGTTTTGGCACTTCATATGCATGAAAATAATGATCCACCTTGTCAAACCACTCATATGGATCCCCCCCATTGAACTTGGGAAAATCCACCTTTGGTCTCTTTGGTCCCCGGTCATAAGCTCGATTTCATTTTCTATCATCATAGTGGACATATTCATACCTTCGGCCATGGTGGCCTCTCTCTCTATCATGG
The DNA here is from genome assembly GCF_004785595.1 of Juglans microcarpa x Juglans regia. Lineage (NCBI taxonomy): Eukaryota > Viridiplantae > Streptophyta > Magnoliopsida > Fagales > Juglandaceae > Juglans > Juglans microcarpa x Juglans regia. The sequence continues at coordinate 9,332,697 of NC_054596.1, read as the reverse complement.
TGATGGTGCCTTCTACCAACATGGTCATCATGACCATTTGGTCTCTCATGATCAAACTCATACTCGGCCACTTGATGATCTTCATATCTTGGTGGTTCAAACTTCACATCTTGAGGTTCTCTTAACATACTCGGGCTTCTAGAGTGGTTGCCTTCGTCATGGAACCATTTCTCCACGGCCACATGGTCATTCTCAACACGACCTCTTCTTCTATATTCGACCCTTTGCATACTCAGACTAGGTGGTGACCTTTGCCCATTAGTCTCCGCAACTCTTCTCTTAAGCCTCTCAAGGCTTGCATTGGTGTCTCATCTCATGGCATCCATGATCCTTCTATTCTTTTCTGTTTCACGGCATGTGGCATTCAAGGCCATCTATAGCTCAGCCAATGTAGTGGTGACCTCACCAAGGACATTGTTGAACCTTGTGGTTTGCCCTTCCAACGCTTCAAGGCATTCCCAGTTGGAACCACCTTATTCCTCGACTTCTAGCACTTCTCGGTTCATGATTCTTCAAATCTTGCAACTGCTTGCAAATTGTGTTTCGGTCTATCACTTTCAAACTAAGCTTGCACACAGTAGAATTGGACAGCAACTCGGCTTGTGGAACTTGTTCATGACTTCACAAGTCCAACCTTGGGTCCCCCACCTTCAAGGGTGGTCAACCCCTCTTGCACAATTGTCCAACCTCGGATCCCCCACCTTTAAGGGTGGCCGATCCCTTTGAGTAACACTACTTCATCCTCTACCTCATCCCCCAAACTTCGTTTCACAAACAATAACAATATATGGGATTCCAGAGGAGTTCCCCTAACCAATTCACAAGGTTCACGTTAACGCATCGTTTACCTCGAAGAGAAGTGAGAACTTTTCAAAAACACAAAGCAAGAATCCTCACTATGAAAGCACTAATTAATGTTAGGGACCTCGATCTAGTCTCTAAACACTATGTTCTTCTCTTCTTGGTTCTCCTTGTGTTGACCAAAATGGCTAGCCCTCTTGCTTGGCCTTGATCAAAACGTGGTAATGATGGGACCCTAGGTTAACGAATGTTTGGTGTTTAGTGATGGTATGATATATGATGATGATGAAAAGGGTGACTAAGTGATAATCTCAAAGGCTTGAGATAGTGAGGCACGGCTTGCTCAAGAAGAGGATTGGTGACCATAGTCACATTGTAGAAGAGCTACGTAAGTTTGATGAAGAAGGGCGTATGCTCTTACAACCAAAGGAGGCTCTTAACTATAGGGTTACCCTCTTGCTTGGCCTTGATCAAAACGTGGCAATGATGGGACCCTAAGTTAACGAAGGTTTGGTGTTTAGTGATGGTATGATATATGATGATGATGAAAAGGGTGACTAAGTGATAATCTCAAAGGCTTGAGATAGTGAGGCACGGCTTGCTCAAGAATAGGATTGGTGACTATAGTCTCATTGTGGAAGAGCTACCTAAGTTTGATGAAGAATGGCGTATGCTCTTACAACCAAATGAGGCTCTTAACTATAGGGTTATTCCAAGAGGAAGAAATAGGCAAAGTGTGTGGCAAGTATTGATTAATTGGGGTAGAGCTCCAAGAGAAGAGGCTACTTGGGAAGATTATGATGATATAAGGGAGAGATTTCCTGAATTTATCCTTGAGGGCAAGGATATACTTGAACAGAGGGGGATTGTTAGACCCCCACGCCGAGTTGCCTCCAGAGTTGTCGCACATGCCCTAGTCATGGTAGGGACATGCACCTTGGCTAGCCCATAAGCATGCCTTGGCTCGTGGGGTGACACGCACGAGGCGCCCATCATGCATGCATGCCTTAGCCCACGCGATGACACACACGGGGCGCCCAGCATGAGGGCCAGCGAGGTTAGTGGACGCCTGCCCATGCGCGCAGTCATGTGCCGCGCGCTCATGCACGCAACGCTGCGTCATGCGTTCATGCGTGCCCCATTGCGCAGGCCCATGCGCATTCTTATTCGCAGCGTGGCCCTGCGCCGCACAGCCCACGCGCGCCCACGCACAACCATCTGCCTCACACTAGCGAGGTTAGTGGCATGCCTCACAAGCATGTCATCCAGCGTACGGCTCCAACCCGTGCCTTGCAGGCTAGGCCAGTGGCATGCCTACCAAGCATGCCATCCAGCGCATGGCTCCAGTCTATGCCTTGCAGCCTCATCGCCCAAGCCACCAGCTTGGGTCATGCAAAGTCAGCTCCTAAGCCACGAGCCTAGGCCATGCAGCGCACACACATGGCTCACCATCAGCAAGCCATGCCGCACCACTTAGCCATGGACCAGCCCGAAGACCACCACCAACCTAGCCCACCATGGGCCTATGCATGCCACGGACAAGCTTGGTCCATGCCACTATCATGTTTATTTATTTTATTTATTTAATTTGATTAATTTATTTATTTCCAAGGGACCTATTGGGAGTTTCCAAATTATATTGCTTATAAATAGGACTTCATTCACTTGCCTTAGAATCTTTTGGCAAATTTCCTAGATGGAAGACTATTGTTTGAGAGATCATAAACGGTGCATTTGCACTTGGGCTTTTTGGGTGAAATTCGTGAATCCCAAAGAGAGGATTATACCTTACAATTGAATAGGTGTAATTCATTTATCTTGTTTTTCTTGCAACTTGGTACAATTCGTGAATCCAAGTTGTATTTCATTTGATTTTGCCGATTCATCAATATATGAGGTTTATTCAACTCTTGTGCAATTCGTGAATCAATTGTTGAATTACTATCGTTGTTCATTCAAGCTCTTAAGAGTTGTTTGCTTTGTTCTTGAGTATTCTTCATTGTGTTCTTGGTGTTGATCACATTGTTGCTGTTCCAATCCATTAAATCCATATCTTCAACCAACCCTAGTGTTTGTCACTTTTCATAAATTGTTTGCCTCGTCATCTTTTGCCCTAGCCGAACACCCATCCAATTTGAATTCAAATTCAAATTTTGACACTTCTTTGCCTTATTTGAATTTGACCTAGCCGTCCACTACACTTACCATAATTAGTGTTCCTATAATTTATGAACCCTAATTGCTCCCTCTTATTTCCATGGCCGGTCATACATATCACCTTTGACTTCCCAAGATTTTAATAACCTTGTTAATATCTCTCACCAACCAAACTCAACCAACCCTAGCCGCCCAACTCCAAAACCCTAAACCTAAACCCTAGCCATCCATCACCATCTTCCAAACCCTAAACCTAAAGTTCCAAGTGGCGCCAACCCTAGTTCCTCACTAGTGTCGTGCGCCCCTTGCTCCATTGTAGCCCATACACTTCAACAACCCTTTCCACCATTCCATACACAAATTCAAGCCTAAACACTTAACCTCACGATACCAAAGTGGTCATCTTTGTGACCATTGTTCAAGAATCAAGCAAGAGAGGAACGGGCATTCGATCATCACAAGGAGATCCTAGGCGTGGAGATCATAGTGTTTAAGGACTTAACCGAGGTCCCTAACACACTAATCTCGCAAGGCATGCGCATGCTGGGCAGTGCGCTGGACTGCGCGTGACCAATAGCCTCGCTGGGCACCTCATGCGTGTCAAGGCATGGGCCATGGCACGCATGTAGGCTGGCTGTGGAGCTGTCTTGGCATGTCAAGAGCAATGTTGAGGCATGGCCCAGGTCCACTTTCCTAGGGGTTCTAACAGAAGAATCGAGTTAGCCACATCAATTGTGTGGTGTGCGACCCGCGAACCGGAGGTTGGATAGACTTTATATATATGACTTCTCGTAAAAGAATACGCCAACATCCTGGGGTGAAATTGCCGACTTTAGGCTGTTTGGATAATTAAAATATTTTATCTTATTTTATCTAATCTCAGTATTTTTTTAAATTCTCACATAAAATAGAATAAATAATTCAATTTTTTCAAATCTCAAAACAATAATAATATTAAAAAATAATATTCTAACAATATTTTATTCAACTTTTAATTTTCATTTAAAATCATTTCATCTCGTCTTACTATTAAAACCACACCTTAAAGAACAAAGCACCAATTTCAATGCTACATGAATCATGATCATGAGAGTCCACATCCTCCAATGCAAAGTAATGAAATCCAAGGGGATTGATTACTTACAGATTTCCACAAAGCAAATATATAGGCGGTGACTAACATGCACTTACGTATATTTTAGAATTTAAGTCATAAAGAGATTCGAATCCACACGGGAAAAGCTTATGAAGATGATGGAGTCAACCGGTCTTCGCCATGCACCTTATTTGCTAGATTGACAAAATCAAATCTAGGACAAGAATATTGTACAAAATACCATTATGGAAAGAAACTAATTGTTCGTTCTGACATTCAATTGCACTCGATTACAATCCAAACATACAAAACATGCGTATTACGATTCTCTGGACCTAAGATTGGAGAAAAATTTATAGTGTGTGGGCGCTACAATATTGCTGCCTGTGTGCATGATCTCCTAGACATGATTAAATGTTCGATAAATATTGTATAACTCAAACTACGTCTCTCTCTTTCTTCAAACTCTAGGCTTTTAAGAGATTCTCAAAGTTGACAACTCCAATCATCTCAAAAAGCAATCCAGGATGTCGTCAAAATGCAACGATGCGTGACCCACCTGTTGCCATGTAGCCAGCTGAATAAATACCAGATGTACATGGTTCATGAATAGTCAGTTTCGCGATAGGTGAGCTAAGACGACCTCGGACTGCACTGCTGTCAACACAAAATGCTATCCATGAGGAGAGAAGAATGGACCGTCCATGAACCAAACTAGTCAAGCATTTATTTCAGAGTTGCACTGATGCTCTCTGCTGCAGCTTCTTCTGCCCCAAAACAGGCTTGAACAACTGGTTCTCTCCAGTCTTGGCCTTTCCATCTTATCATTGTCCATTGATATTGCTTGTAAACGATGGGGTGACTCATCTTGTGTTTCCACCTCTCGAGGTTCAAATGATGGGCATGGACCATCATTGCAGGTACATAAAGGAATTGTAACAGAAGGAAATGGGCTACAAGTGACTGGACATAAAAGATCAGAAGAAACTGAAGCCACACGATTCTTTCGGATCTCTGGTGTATGAACTGGAGATTGACAGTCAGGATCACGAGGGTGAAGCATGCATGGGGTACAGAGGCCAAGGGACGTGTGTAGTTTATTTTCTTTTGCTGGGGAAACAGGCAATTTGACGAAAGCAATGATTCCATATCTACAGAGAGGACAGGGAATGGAGCCAGGCGGTCCCACTAATTCAGAAGGAATATTGCATGTCGAGCAAAGATAGAGAGCGCATTTTACACAAAGCTCATGCCCACATCCTGAAATTATAGATACACCAATTATTAAGTGTAGGTGCTACACCATGTAATTGGAAGTGTTACCTATCAGAGAATAGAGAATAAATACTGTCATAGCCATTTAACATGACTCCATGGAATGAAAGAACTCTATATGAAGCTTCAATGTTTCAATAATTAATCCAAAAACAGATTTAGAAAATCATACCAGGAAAAAGATATCTCATTTCTCTCAATCATGAATGTCACAAATGGTAGTGAAAGGTACACTGCTCATAGCTAGACCTTCTTAGGAAGTGATAGCATAATGCTGAGTTTGGCAGCCAAAAAGAGTGGAAGACAAGCTCCACCCTCCTCTCTCTCAGAAAAGGTATTTTACAATCTCAGTTGACTATCCTACTTCTTGTCAACCAAACATAAAATAAAAACGCGCCCCGGGGGGGGGGGGGGGGGGGGGGGGGGGGGGGGGGGTTAGCGCTCACTGCTTCAACCAGATCAATTTTATATTTTTTAAATCCTTAATCCTCCTAAACCCAACGACACTGATTCGATCACAAGTTGTTGTTACACATGACTAAACTAACAATCAGCAGGATGACTAGAAGTTAGCCAACCTTGACAGAATTTTTTTGGCAAGTCAATCGTCCATCTTAAGAAGAAGATCACTCATCCATCATTTAGCACATTACCAGGGAAAAAGGCTCTAGAGATGTAAAAATATCTACGTATGCAACATGCATATGTCCATGCAAATGCCCGTGGACAAAAGGAAGGAAACAGACCTTCAGCAGCCACAGAACATGCTCTCTCCAAGCAGACAGCACAGACATCAGCATCATCAGAGGAGGTTGTTGAGGACTTTAATCCACACTCTCTGCATAGAATTCACAATGCATGATCTTAGTTTCAATATTGAAAAATGAGTCTTACACCATTACAATGTTGCGGTCTCAACACTGAAAAACAGGCCCTTTCTCAAATGTCTACAGGAAATAAAAGGATATGGTCTAGAAGTCTAAAAGGAGTTGAGTATGATGACTGCCTGCCATCATACGTGCCCTAGACTCCTCAAAAAACTGCTTCTAAGTGTGTATGCCTTAAGTTCTATGGGCTCATAGTCAGCAACCCACTGAATACCCAGGGTGACATCCGCAAAGCCAAAGTATTCTTCCATGATTTTTTCACACCATTTATAAGGTAAAACTTTTTCAAAAGTCATGAGATGCATTTGTAGGCATGTTAACTGTAATATCACCTTGCTATGTTAAGTACACTCAAGAGAGGCAAGGATGGATAATTAGAAGAAGGGAATGCCGGTAATATCAAGTTGGAATTGGGTGCTAGCAATGGTTCAAGCCAGTGGCGCCCCCACATTCTGGCAACATCAATAGGAAGCCACCTGAAAGAAAAGATGAAATTCATTTATTCATGTAGCGTGGAGTTTTTTCTTTCTGTTTTCTTTTTATGGACTCGTCACATGGAGTAACTAATACTACTAATACTAAGACCGGACACCCAAAGACCCAGTTCAGATATTATACCCATTGCAATTCTTTCAAAGATACAATCCTTTTATTCATGTCGCATGGATTTTTTTTTTTCATCATCTCATCGCATGGAGTAACTAATACTAAGACTGCACACCCAAAGACCCAGTTCAGATATTATACCCGTTGCAATTCAAGGATATCCTACTGGCGCCTCTTGCAAGGAGAATCTGAAGAAGAAATAACACCATCATTTCAAATTCAAGAAAAACCATAAATTAAGTAACCAACAAGGCTGTTAAAAATCTTGCCTGACAACATTTCAAATTTCCCCCAGAAGCAGCATAGTGCAATGGAGTGCTTCCAGCTCCTGGAAAGATGTTCTAATTTCAGTTTGAAGAGTGACCAAGAAGCAACCATCAAAGATATAAGGTGCCATACTTCAGCACAGAGCATACCTATCAAATCCATGGAAGTTCCATAATGAAATGTTACAGCCGAAACATTGGCATGAAGGTCAAGAAGGAGCCGTACGCAATCAAAATACCCGTTCCATGAAGCCATGTGAAGAGCAGTGATACCACCATCAGCTGCCTTATTTACAAACTTAGACAAAGCACTGCACAGGATAAATAAATAAATAGTAAGAACAAAATGTACAGATGACTTTTATATAGCACCCAAAATCATCATGGCCAGGCAGAGATGTTATCTGATGATAGCTTGACCCACAGGGAAAATAAAGATGCTGAGGGTTATACAGAACCAGACATGAAAAAGGGTAGAAACAAAAAGCAATAATACAAAATTATATTCAAGATATCTATGCAACAATTCTTCCAGCAGGAATTCACATCGTAATTCTTTATTGCTAATAAAGCGTTCAAGTATTCAAAATCTTTACAAACAAGAATAAACGTATTTTACTACCACTTTCAGGTGTAAATCCAGGAAATATCTACATATTTAATAAATTCGTTAAAGCCTCACACCTTTGGTCGTACTTATTCTTTACATCTGTGCCATCACTTCGATCACCATCCGCCTGTGCATGTAGAGCTTCATTAGGAGCACTTTGAACAAAGTCAGCCACTACAAGTCTTATACATCTTGCATGACCACTGACGGCTGCAAAGTGGAGGGCTGTCCTTCCACTGAGATAATCCGCCCTTGTAACCTGTAATAATTGAAAAAAATTGCTCAAAACAATCGATCAATAAATACGACCAGAAATGAGCAAAATTGAAGGACAAAATTTCTCACTCTCACATTGAAGCTTTGACCAGACCAATGGGCTTAAGATTATAATAGGAAATTAATAAAAAACAGAAGTTTCGAAAACTCACATTGCATCTATAAAGAAGAAGAGTCTGCACAACTTCCCAGTGCCCATATCTACAAGCTTGCATCAATGCCGTCTTCAAATACGAATGCAAATAAAGAGCCATGTCAATTACACTAAGTCATTTTTACAAGATCAGTGACATTATTGATCATACCAGTTTAGATTATGGGGCAACCAGAATTAGTTCTTAATTTTGATTCAGAAGCATTTCCTATCAACATCCTCTTATCGATCAGATTCAATACTGTTCATTTTACTCTTTTTTTTTTATTGGCACCGGGTGTCTGAGAACAAAGTCCCAACTAATTTCGGGGGTGCACAAGCCCTTGGCAAGGAGTTTCCCACAAAGTGCACCTCGGATAATCCAAGGAGAACTCCCCCAGCCCGATGGCCCCTATAAATTGTTTGCACCCAAGAGAATTCAAATCTTAGACCTGGAGGGAGCATACCGTCAAGATCAAGGCCTTTACCACTTGAGCCAACCCTTAAGGGTTAACACTGTTCATTTTACTTATCAAAATAATCAATCAGATTCAACACAGACCCAATAATATGTTGAGTCATGAAGAGCATATTCAAGCTACCGGTTTTTCAAAAATCAGTGTTTGCACTGAACGTTTCTAATCTTAATTACTGAATTAGGCAGATCACAGAAAGGGGGGAAAAGGCCTTTTACAGCAGGATTATCTATGCGTCTCCGACAAGAAAATTCAAATTCAATCTCAAATTCATTCCAAGCTTCCAATTCCAATTCCAAATGAGAAAAAATATTCATCCTTGATTTTGTCATATCTGGTCACTGTTTATGTGGCGCAATTTTATGTGTTAATCACTTACAGTAACTAGCAAGTGTGGAGGATGGCAAAATCAAGGATGAAAAGTAGCGTTGCTTGTTCCAAATACTATATCAAAGCCAACGAATTAAAATGTAATTAAGAACATCCATACCCATCTCAGAAAATGCGCTGAAAACCTAAACCGTAAATGCCAAAACAAATGTTATCTAACAAAGAATCAGCAATATAAAACAGAACATAGATGAGAAAACCACCAAATCTTGTACCTGACCACAGTAATTCCTCGAATTCGCATCTGCTCCATTCTCAAGCAACAACGCCACAATCTATTCAAATTTCAAACACACACCAACCCCATAGGATACCAAAACAAAGGTCAGGGAAAAGGGGAAAAAGGATCAATAGGAAGCTGCGAGATGAAAATAGCAAAAAGAAAAAGGGAAAGGACCTCGTTGTGGCCCTTGGCGGCAGCAAAATGGAGGGGGCAATTGAGGCCACCGAAGGTGGAGTACTTGGCCAGGCATGGATTGCAATCCAATAGCATTTTGGCCTCGATCAAATCGCCGTCTCGAGCGGCCGATACCAGCCTCTCACCGGTTGCAGAACACCCAAAAGAATTACCCATCTGTGTTTCTCACTTGCGCGTCAGTGCGTATGTATATGTGAGCTTTGTATGGGAACGAATATATTAGGTCAACCGTCGTACAACAATTTCATGGACAGGAAATAAGAAATTCGACGGGAGGCACGGCAGGTTTTCGATTTGAGAAAGTCTACTAGCGGCGACCTGGAGATATGACGTGGCATCTGTGTGCGAGCGCGCGCGTATCCGTTTTCTGGGTCTCTTGTGTCTCTTGTGCTATGCTTGGGATCTTTGCTGCAGTTGGATGGTGTGGTTTGAGCCTTCGAGGGACACGGCAGGAGGACAAGGGAAAAGGAATAAAGCTATTTCCTCTCTAAAGAAAACAAATTTTACCTTCTTTTCACGCAGAGGGACTAGAGCATTAGATTTTAATATATATATATTTATATATATATATATATATATTTTAAACGTCATTTTTTTATATCACTCTGCCCGCAATTAATATAATTATATCACTTTATTAAAAAAAATAAAAATTATAAAAGTTATAACTAAAGTTATAAGTTTATATCTTTATTTTAGATGTACGCAAAGGGAGGGAATGGGATTAGGTCCTCTTTTGTTTTTGGAAAAGTAAATTGTTAGTAGAATTCTCAAATTTATCGTTCAAACTTACCTTTCGGTTATTTAATTTTTTTATTTATTTTTTTACTTAATGATTAAATAAGTGACCATTAATAAAGATGTGTATTTTTTTTATTTTTTTCTTAAAGATTAAATATATTAAAAAAATGTCAAAAATAAATAAAAAACATTTAAATACACTAACTAGCACACCAACAGTAACTGGGCCAGCTAGCAATATCCTTTAGAAAATGATAGTATAATTTTTAAATATGTTCATCAAATATGCTTATTTATATATTTTTATTTTTTTAATAGTTAAAAAAGTAACTATTAGTAAATATATATTTATATTTTATTTTATTTTAATTAAAAATATTTAAAATAAATAAATAAGTAAACTCATTTGAACTAAGGTCCATATTTGGAGTGCACCTAGCATTGTCCTCTGTTTTTTGGTTGGGGAGTGTGGGCTCCTCACTCGCGCTGGAAAAGCGGCAGTGCGGCACTTTGGGACTGAAGCAAGCAATGTTGGAGCCTTGTTTACGTCAGTCTTGTCTGGAGTGAGTCAAAAATTAGAGAGTCCAGTACTAATTGGTACTAGGGACTGCAGCAACTCATCTTCGCCTTTTACGACACCATATTTTATACTATTTGTTTATAAATAAGTAATTCTAATAGACTAATAGTATTTGATATAAATGCCGTTTAATTCAACAGAGATATAAAAAATAATAATAATAAAATGTTATATCCCCTTCCCTAGGGTTTTGGTTTAAAGCATGAAAGGAAAACTTCACAAAAATAGAAAATCAAATTACAAAACACGGAGGATAGGATTGGAGAGAATAATTAGTTATCTTCTTTTTTTTCTTTTTCTTTTTTTTGTGAGAAGCAACTTCCTTCATTGATATTATGTTGTATTACATGATCTGATAAATTATTGGAGTTTCCTCCATGCCTACACATATAAAGCAACTTTAGCTAGATTATGGGCAATAGAATTGCCCTCACTGTTTACATGACTGACTATACATGTTTCCAACTTTGTCATTGTAGCTTGAGTATCATTTATGATCATCTCAAAGTAGCTTCCATTTTGATTCTTTAGATTGAGTTCATTGACCACTCTTTTGGAGTCTTTTTCGGGTGTGACCTTCCTCATACCCAATTCTATTCCAAACTTACTACTATCGCTACTGATATGGCCTCTGCTATATTAGGATCAGGCATTAAGTCTTGTTTTTTCCTCAAGGTTGCTAGAAAGTTTCCAACTTCATCGCTTACTGCTATTCATATTCCTATTTTATAATATTTTTTATCAATAATCATATTCGAGTTAACTTTAAAAAAACCTTGAGGTGGACATTCTCATGTAACTGTCCTTCTATTTTCTACACTAACTCGATGCTCATGTATTGGTTCATCTATATATAAATCCAGTTGCACTTGTTTCGCTCTGTGTATCACAACCTGGGAATCTATCAAAATGTTTCTAAATACTAATTGATTTCTTCTCCACCAGAGATTTCAAAGAGTTAAAGAAAGCTCTATCATTTCTTGCTTATCAAAATGTTTCTAAATACTAGTTATCATTGTGTAATCTACTGTCATCATTTGAATTAGAAGATCGCATCATTTTTTAGAGTATTTACATTGGTTTATCTGTATGCAAATATAAAATCACACATTTTGGATATTGTCTTTGTCATTCAAGAAAAATTTTCACAATAGATTATACATCTTTGAGCTAAAATAATAATAAAATATTATTTTTTTACTATTATTGTTTTTTTAAAATTAATTATATATATATATATTGTAATTAGCACTCATTACATAAGATATGTCCTTAATACAAATTCCATGTATTAACCTGTACTCAAAAACACCAATTTCATCGAAATATTACCAATTTCATATATCAAAATTACCAATTTTATATATATATCAATTTCATCAACAAATATTAACATGTGCTAAAAAACACTTTATATCATCAACTTAATACAAATTCCATGTATCAAAATCAACTTAATACAAATTCAAGAAAGTTGATTTTGATACAAATTCATACACTTAATACAATTCCTCCAAGTTGTCTAGAATACAAATTCTCAGCACCAAAATCATAGACATCCCATTACATTACATGTTACTATATGTGATACAAGTTAGTTCCATCAATTTCCAGTAGAGCAACCAGCAACCAGTAACAAAATCACCAAAAACTCCACCACCATTAACCCGCAACAAAATCACCAGCAATATTATAAGCAACTCCATCATCAACCAACCACCAACAAAATCACTAGCAACCAGCAGTACAAAAAAAATATTCAGACGACCCACAAGCACAACAAAAAACATGTTACCACAGTAAAAAATAATTACAAAATCACCCAAAACCAAGCATACAACTATGTATGACATATAGCCTTATTTCTTTGTTCATCAATGATTTCCATGTGAAGATTATGGAAATACTCTTGTTGCACAGAGTTTGTGGAATCAATATCCAATTTCATAATTTACATATCAGTTTTCCTCTTCTTAAGAGCTATATTAAGTCAGATCTATCATTCTCAGTCTTAATTTCCATATCAAGTTTTCTCTTCCAAAGAAACAATAACTCAGATCTATCATTGTCCCTCTTCATTATTGCTTCTTTTCTCCGCATGTGATTTAAGGCCTCATTAACTTGTCTTTCCTTATCTTTTATTTGTTTCTCTCTTTTTTTTTCAGCCTTCTTACCCGGAGGTCTCTCACAATTCACAGGGCACATTTTCCATGTCTTCCCCTAATCATATTAAGTTTGGAGTAATACCTGAAAGTGACACATTGTCTTCTTTCTTTTTATTTATTTTTTATTTTTAATAACCGTGGGTGTCCGGACTAACTTGCGCGCACCTCGATTAATCCTATAGGGCCTTAAAGTTAACGACCAAGTAAACCTCTAGTGACCCTAAGGGGACTCAAACTGGTAACCATTGGGGAGCAAACCCAAGGCCTGACCATTGTCTTTTCTTCTTATGAGTTCCATGTGCGCTTGCCATTTCAATTGGTGTCTTAAAAGATTCAAACAATGTTTCATATTGAAGTTCATTTTTTGGGTCTCTCGATACAAAGTTTTTGCCTTATCAATCTACAAAATAGTTCCACAATCAGTATGCTCTATTATTGAAAATACTTAATAATTACAACAATAAAACATTGAAAAAATCATTATACCTTGTCTAGCTAGGTCGCACTGTTTGGATGCATTCCTTCAACTTGGGATATGGAACCATAAATTTATTAACACATTTTTGAATGCTTGACCACCGATTGGTCAAAGAGGGTATAGACCATTCTGGGCTATTAGTTTTTTTATAGGTGTTGTAGTAATCATAGATTCTACTCCACAATTGTATGGAGGTTTGGTCAGTCCCCGTATAGAGTCTACTAATGTTAAGTCAATCTGAAACGAGGAGAGTATCTTCCTCTGTAGCAAATGACACACCCTGCTGAGATTTTTGTTTAGGTGTCCTAGTTTCCCATTGGGGTTGTGTCGGTTGGACATCAACATTTGCACTATCCATAGGTGGATTATTAATATCACCCTCACCAGTTCCCGACAGTGTGGTGAAGAATGGATCCTCGTCAATTAAAGTGTTCATCTTTCAACAAAATATTGAAGGACAAAATGTTACTAAAACAACACATTAAACAATATCATTGTATTGCTCATAGTCACATTGCGGCATTGCCAATTAAAACAGCGCATTAAACAGTACCACTGTATTGAAGGACAAAGTGTTCATCCTTCAACAATACCATTGTATTACTCATAGTCACATCGCCATTTATCCTCATCAATTATAACAGAAGATTAGCAAAACAAACAGTAAATTACAATCAAACATCTGAAAAACAGCAACTGAAAAACCTCAATTCAAAACAGAAGACCAATTAAAACAGTCGTCACAAGATCTGTTGTGAGAGAGAGCCATCATAAGAGAGAGATTCCAACTTCTATTCGAGTGGAGGGAGGGAGAAGAGGAAAATGAAGGTAGCTCTCGGGAAAAATAATCTCGTTGGTGGAGAGAGAGAGAGTGGGAGGAGAGAGATAAAAAAATAAATAAAATAACATTTGTAGAGTGAACAATACATCTGCAAAGATGTATTGGCACTGTTCATAGCTATGGAATTATTTACATATACATTTGATATATACATAATCAAATGTAATCAATTTAATGGTCTAGTTATGTAAATATGTGTTTGCATTTGCATATAGATAAACCAATACCAATGCACCGCATCCTTCTTTACTCGGCCGTGTGTGTGTTTGTGTGTGAAGTTTGGTCGGTTTCGATCCTACTTTTTGACAAAATTTGGTTTTTGGTCCGGTTTTGAAATGTGATTTTACATATAAAATTTTTAAATATTATATATATAATATATTATTTTATATAATAGTTGTATAAGTTAATTATATAATTTTCATCTAATCTATCACCATTGACCATATAAGATGCTAATAATATATGTTATCAATTAACTAATATATCATATGATAAATTACGTTAGTAATTATTAATATCATAAATATAATTATAATATAATTCACATTAAAGAGCTCACTTAATTTAGTTTTACTAATTTAAATAATTTTTTGCATTAATTTATCTACCAAAAAAAGAAAGAAGAAAAAAAATGTTCCTAGTTCATATTAATCGAATTGGACCGATAACTAACGGTCCCATCACGTCTATAGGGATAATCGATCCGGTCCAGTTTGGAAAAAGGGTGGACTGAAATTTTTGGTTTGGTCCAACCAAACCCCCCCCCCCTGCGGGCAGAATTAGACCGGACCGATTACATCCCAAATCGTAATTCACAATCTAAAAACACAAAACTAGTCATTTACGTGCATGCAGTCGGTTTAATTGTCAAGGCATGCATGGATTGCATGCGTTTATTTTATAACGGAGATGCAGATTGTTGAACAAATGAAACATTTTTGTAGGGGCCATTGTCGGGTGTAATTATAAACTGTATTATCCAAATGGTTCCTCTTAAGATACGATTAGTTGGAAGCTGCACCAATAACTGCCCATTTGTTCACATTAAATCGATCGTTGATAAAATAATGAGGGCAGCACGACTTATGTCTGTCGTATTATATGTTGTTAAAAAGCTTAATGGCAAATCTAACTAATCTCAACGTAATTAGCAAACTCTTCTCCTTAGTAAACTCCTCAGAAATGGTTCATTTGCAGCTTCCCAGCAAACAAATGCATTTAATTGTTTTCATTGCTCCACGGACATCAATGAGTAAGCTACGTACAGTCGTGGCAAGCACTGTTAGTCCCTTTGAAAAAAAATAAAATTTACTATTAAAAAATTATTTTTATTTTCATATAAATTTTATATTTATTCATTTTTTTCAAAATGAATATACAATATTTACACACTCACGACAACAATTATCATTTTTCATAATGCTAACGTTCGTTCCACGATGATTTCCTGTCAACTATTAGATGAAATGAATACGTTTGAAGGAAGAACCCGATTCGGCTATTCCATTTCTTTCCCCCATAGCTAATCTCTCTCTCTCTCTCTCTCTCTCTCCCCACTATATTAGATTCAACAGTACAGTAGGAGTTTAACATGGGTGTAGCAAATGCTCATGGCACTTAACCATGTTAGCTAGATTACTGGGGTTTCGGAAGATTTTCACAAAATACATGCATTCTCGTTTTTTTATAAACCTTTTGAACTTGTTTTTGCAGCTGAGCGGCACTTCTAATTGTAGCGGTACACATACAGAGTACATTTCAATCAGATGGACATTCTAATGTTAAATATCCGAAAACTTTTGATTCAAACATTAATATGATTCGCGATAATTGACCCTACGATTTAGACTGGAAGTGAGAACGAAAAACAAAGCAACCAGTTAACCATACTTCCTCCACTATCAAACTCTTTTTACCTCTATAGATGAATTAGTAACAACAAACAGCTTTGACAAAAAGAGAAATCTGATCAACCCTCATGGATCCATCGAGTCAATGCCCGAACCACCGTTCCCAACTCTCTATATTTTTTCACCCCCAAGCAGAATGACCAAAAGTCATCTCGCTAGTCAGACAGCAAAATTCCCCCAGCTGCGGTTCGTTCTTGACTCGAAACCCTTAAGAAAATTTTAATCTCAACCTTCTCTTCCTTTAGTATCAATTTTCTATCCCCTACATTTCTTCATACACGAAATTTTGCTTTTCATAGAAGAAAAAGACAAGGTAAACAGCATACTAATCAATCATCACAATTAGGTTACTTTAAGAGCTGCTTTAACCTTCTGGATTGTGCAGGAGATGAGATTGTTAACTGTCTCAACCGACTCCACAGTTAGCTTGGCAGTTGGCTGGCTATCCAGTAAAATCTGAAATCCAACTGTGAGTAAGCATCCACCTCCATCAGTGCCATTATCTCCTGCTTTGACCATTGTCCTATCGCAGTTGTGGGGCCTGCCATAGCTAGATGGCTCATCAGGAAGAATTGCAAATCCCGATGGTAAGAGAGCCACATAGGCAGAATCTCCACCCCCCATCACCACATTTATAGATGGTATGTCAACTGGTGCATAAACAACCACTGAACCGGAGGCATCTGACCATGTCTCTTGCAGTATCAGCATGTTGTTCTCATTTGCATTTGTTGGCTGCAAAGTCGCACAAAAACATAGGCATGCAGGAGAGTAGAAAGAAATGTAAATATGTAAATGATTAGGAGAAATTAAAATTATCCAAATTACTAAGCCATGCTGATTATTTTAGAGCACGTGTAGAAAAAGAGCACTCACACTACCACGTAGGAGAGAAACACAGTTGCCTTGTTTATGGCCTTTGGCAATATGGACCATCTCTTGTATTGGCCTGCCAGTGGATAAAATGTCCCACTCACTCCTCAACTGGTCATCTCGCAAGAAATCAAAGAGTCTTGGCTGTGCTACAGGAATCCAAACAGAAGTTGCAGCACTCAACACAATCCCAGGAGGCTCACCGGGGTCGTCCAGATTCTTCCTGGTCATGACCCTCACGTCTTCACCCACATTTCCAACATGGAGATTATCCCAATTGCGAGCCGTTGAAGCACAAACCCCAGAACAGAAGTTATCAGTCATGCGCTGTGCCAGCTTTAACATGCTGCTCCTACCAGCTGAACTAATCACTGCTGAAGAGCGCATGGTATGTATCAGAATGTGCAACTAAACTAAACTTATCTGTAAAGAATAATTAGGGGTAGCAAAAAAAGACCTGTCTGATCTTCATTAGGAATGCTAGATGACATAAGGATTGCCAGGAACTCACACCGCCTTTGGAGGGTGGCAACCCACCTCTGTGCACCAAAACCCATGCCAGCACTAATAAATGACCGGTAGAGTTGGTGGATACAACTCTCATCATATTCTGAATGTTCTACCCAGGTAACCTACATTTTCATGCGTCTACCATGTATCAGAACCCATTTGCTCACAAAACAAACACAAGGTCAATAGAATACATTTCTCTCAACAGAAAATAATTAATAAATTTTCAGAACGAATCATTGAGGTGAATATATTACTCCACAAAGCTTGTAAGATCGTGTTGTCTTTCAGTTAGCCTTGGGGAACAGGTTCTTTTAACAGGTATGATTACATTCTTTTCCAACTACAGGTATTTCTGTAAAAGTATTATATATAACAGAAGGTATTAAGGAAGATGGGGAACCTGGGTAGGATGGTGAAGATAATATTTGAACTCATTGAAATGCTTAAACTAGACGAAGGTCACCACCAAAACTAGAACTTCAGTGACAAACTACTGAACTAGCTGCACCCTTAATCCGTGGCCCTTTTTCATAGCAACAAGGGCTGGAAAGCCTATAGTCCATAGAACGAATAAACACATTCCATCTAAATAACTTGAGTACCAACTTTGACTTTGTTCCTGCCATGTTTGTCAACCAGATGATGCACTATACTGGCAAGTGTTTTGAACTTGCCAAATAGACCAATAGAATTGCATTCTTAAGCAAAAACAAGTACAATATAACCTCAATCTAGAAGAAATGTTAACCAAAAAAATATGCTATGTGAGTGAAGGAGGAAATGTAAAGGGAAGGAAATATGTTAAAAAAAAGTTGAGATTAAAGATGATAAATATCTTGAGGATTGAAATGAAATCCACGACAATCATGGATTAATTTTGCAATATAAAGGTATACACTAAGGATGAAGAGAAAAGTCAAAAGCCAAGCAGCAATGTCAGCAAGATAAGGACAAAATACTTCCTAGACAATAAAAAATTCTAGGCATCCTAAAACCTTCACAAGAAGGCTTAATGGAATTATATTCCTTGTTAAAAGGGACGTTACAAGTTTATTAAGATAATGAAAGCCATTATCACACTGTGTGGGCTTCAATATACAACAATAAGACTAGATCCAGGTCACAGCCTCATGGGAATAAATATAACACAGAGTGGAATAGAAGCATCAAATATTTTGTTTATAGGAGAAAGAATTGAAAGTTCCAAGGTTACCTGCACATATAGATGATAAATATCATATATTCAAGATGTTAAAAAAACATAAGTGGCATACACTATTATTATACTTTGATTAGTGCCCCAGTTTTGCTCATCTCTAAGAATAGCAGTATACTAATTAAGTAAAGACCACGAGAGATCTGAGCATTGGAAAAAAAAATCTCAGCATTGAAGTTTGAATACTATAAAATAATCATACTGAGCAAGCATCTTCCTCAGTAAAATACTAAAAAAGGTTCAGATTCTTAGGTAAACCCTCTATATTTCATAAACAGCATAACCATCAAAGCTAGCAAATTTTTAATTAGTTAACACAAATGAATCCTTGGAAAGCACAAGTCAAGGTGGGTTGGGAAGGAGAGTCCAAGTGCCGGATAGTTCCACCTTGTTGAAGTGCCCACTAAATCCTATAAATGGAATCGTTTTAGTAATCTCACTCACTTCGCATAAGGGATAATACACCATCGTGGTAAAGCACAATAAACAAAAGAGAACAGAAGAATGCACGTAACAACATAACAGATGAATAATCTACATCTAAAATTACCTTGGAGTAACCATTGGGCAGATCTTGCACTACAAAGCCAGAAGGAAGCTTCCTACAGTTCACAAAAGGTTGTACATTTGTACCTTCTTGGCTAATGTCCAGAGAAACATCAACCACAGCCCAGACACCCTCTGCCTGCTGCTTGCAAAACCGGAGGAACTTCAATTGCCGAACAGAGACCAATGGTGAAAGAACTTGAAGCTCAGCATGCATCTATAAGGTAAGATCTTAATGAGTTCCAGTTCAGCAGCATGAGAAAGGAAACAAAAATGAACAGATGAGAAACATACCACTTGTAGAGCTCCATTTCTGATTCCAGCCGAGCCAGTTGATATCCAATCAATTGTGGCAGCTCTAGCAACCATGCACGGAAACATATCTTTCCACCGACCCTATTTGAAAGAAAAGCAAATAAAAGCAATACTTAGTCTCAAACATCAAGACTTGCTTGATTTAAGGACTTCTAGCTCCAATCCATGTTCAGCCTGAACCACACAATTCTGAAAAAGAAAATTAATTTCTTCCTATAGTAAAAGTTCATTTATATGTTGCTATTGCAACAAAACAACAAGAAAATTCATTCAGTTAGCAAAGTATTCCAATATAATCACTGAAGGCTCCATGTAGGCACAAAGGGTTAGAGAGCATACTGTGTCCATCAATGTCTCCACAAGTGCCAAGCTGTTGATTATTACCATCCCAGTATCCCTTGTAGCCTCAGTTACAAAACCAGCGGGTTTTGAGCCAATACAAGGAGAAAAAGTCCGTTTGTACTCCTCATAGTTCAGTGTTTCCTTCCCTCCATCCAAGCTTTTGATCCAAAGGGGACTATCTGTCTGGGCCATCTTAATTAATTCATCCATAGCCAACAAAGCAAGATCTATAAACATTGATCTATCAACCGGAACTTCATTGCCCATCAAGCCCATAGGAGGCTTAATTAGGGGCATTGCAGAAGTACTCAAAACCCCATCACCCAGATCAAGTCCCATGTGCAACGACGTGCCTATAGAGCTTAAACCATCAATCCCATTTCTTCCTACAGCAAGCTCCAAACCGGAGTTTGAGCATGAGAGAGGGATGGGAGCGGGCAAGGACGAGAGAGGCCTCCCCAAGAATTTGTTTGCCAAAGCACATATACGGTTTAATTCGTCCTTCAATCGAGCATTATCAATCCTAAGTTGGTGCTCCTCAAATGATATTTGGCCTGGAATGGCGGGACCACCACAGTTGTTGCATATTGGGTTTGCCATAGCACCACGCATTATATCATTCTCAGCTTTAAGCTTATCATTGTCTTGTTTAAGCATCAGGTTTTCATGCCGTTCCAATTGGGTCTGATTCAAATTAACAAATTTCATTTCCGTAAGTTAGTGATACACAATACATTGGACAAAAACTACACAATAGTATAGATTAAAAGCGAGATACCAATATACCTTCATTTGGGTTCGCCTATTTTGAAACCAAAATTTGACTTGCTTGGTTTCCAAGCCAAGCCTCCTGCTTAGTTCCAATCTTTGTTTTTCATCAGGATGGGGGCATTCCTTAAAAAAACTAGAACCAAAATAACCAAAAAAAAAAAAACTACCATCAAACACCTAATCATATTGAACTAAGAACTCGAAAGCAATGCATACAGATGAAAAATCCTACGCTTCAAGCTCTTGAATCTGATGTGGTGTGTGTCTATGGTACTTCTTCTTCTTCGGCCGTTGGTCATCACCTGCGTCCAGATCATCACCTGATGCGCCTTCAACATTATCACTCCCTGACCTGCTCTCATACTCATCATCCCGCATCCTCACCATCAAACCAGTATCAATTTTTTCCCCAATTAGACCCATCTCCCCATGACCCTCCATTTTCCTTGGCTGCACAAAAACACCATAAGTAAACAAATATTAAGAACAAGAAGGATAAGCAGAAAATAAAAGAAATATAACCAAGTAAAACATGAATCGAGAAGAATAATGTCCACTGAGAGGGGGAGCGAAATGAGGCAGATGAGGGAGAGGGAAATGAGGCATACGATGGAGAGAGTATGGGTAGAGGAACTGTGCATTGACCTGGGAATAGGAGTGGGAAGGGCCACAGCAATGCGGTGTGGAGCAATGTCACCCACAACTCTTGTAACCCCTCCACCACTACTACCGCCACTAGCACCACTGATCAAACCCCCAAGGCCCCATCACAAAGAAAAAGAAAGAGAAAATAAACCCTCGGTGTTTCTGTCTCTCTTCCTATATCTTTCCAACTCTTCCTCCACAGGTTATTAAGGCATTGTCACTATCACTTTCACAAGGGTGTGCTTAGGTTTTATTTTTTTCTTATATTTTTTTACCTTATCCCAGATGAGCTAAGACTGACAATTATAAACTCTCAGCAGAAACAGAAACGAAAAAGTTGTTTCATTTCATTGTCAACGCCCTCGCATGACTCAATCCCTCTCTCTCTCTCTCTCTCTCTCTAGAAAAATCGGCTTCAGATATATAAAAAAAGAAGGAAGAACCAGACAAGGAAAACCCTTATTTTTTTCCTTTCCTAATCTCCAGCCCTCACGCCTCTCGGCTCTCTCACACACATGCATATTCACAGCAGAAAATCTCTGAAAAACAGGGATGAAAATAAACCCTAGGTTTCCACCTTTTTCCGGATCATCTTAACTTATTATTTGTCAGTAGAGGACGCGGCCCAGAAAGTAGAAAATCGAAAAGGGCTTGAAGTCGGAGAAAGAAGAAGACAAACACAAAAAGGTAAAAAGCTTATTTCACATCCACACTATATCTGACTTTTCATTGCCATGATACCAAATCTAAATAAAAAGACCCTGTTGACCCCCAAACCACCTTCCAAGTTTCCACTTTCCAACCCCCGACCCCCCCCCCCCCCCCTCCCCCCTTCTCTCTCTCCCTCTCTCTCTCCTCCCTGATACCTCTGAATCTATGATCAGAAATGAAAAAATAGTATGAAGGAAGATACAGAGAGATAGCATACAAAGTTGCAAACCAAACCCAGTACGGAAAATAGGGTACGATATGAGTTTGACAGCGAGCCAAGCAAAAAGACAAGGAGGGTCCTGTTATGCAGCCTCGCTCCCGCTCTCTCTCTCTCTCTACCTCTCTCCCGCTCGCAGCCTCGCTCTCTGGGATCTGTGGGATAGAAAAAGACACAGAAAATGCATATCAAAACTAATAAACAATTGTGTTACAAAAATATAATAAAAAAAAAGGTTGGGAGCTGACTTACAAATAACAATGACTGATAGACAGAGAGGAAACTAAAGAGTCAAAGGGTTCTGTTATTGTATTCGTTTGAAAAATAAAAATAAAATAAAAAACTTTTTAAAGCCTCGATCGACTCCAACCCCAGAACTCTACTGAATCAATACTCTCGTCCATCTCCAATGGCTTCTTCTCCTCTCCATGCACAAGTTTCTCAAAGCCCCTTCTAGAATTATGCTATCTTTGATTAGAAGAAAGATATATAATAAGAGAAGACTCGGGGGTTTGTGGAGCCCGCGTTCTGACTCTTGGTTCGTGATATCCGCCCAAGTTACTTTGCTTCCCTCATTTCACCGTTCAAGTTGGCCGATGGTTTTTTTTTTACTTAGTATTAAGAAGTAATTTTAAGTGTTGGTATATTTTTTTATTTTTTAAAAATATTTAAAATGTGAAAAAAAAAAAAAAAAAAAAAAAAGGCGTACCGCCCAGCGGCCGCCCCACTCCTACACTAATTCCACGCGGATGTACACGCGCGCATGGTTCTGCATTTATTGCCCTTTGTCTTGGCGAAGCCATACTAAGGTGTGAACGCAACCGATTCTACCCGTGCAGCTGACCCAGAGCCTGACTTATTGATTTTATGACATTGCATCACCTCCGATTTTTCCTCAAATTTTCCATGTTCAAATTTTTCCTCCATGCAATTTTCACTGTTATTAATTTTTTAAAAAAAATATTTTAATTACAAATATATTATATATAAGTCAATTTATAAATTAATATAATTTAATATGATACATTAGATTATAAAATTATTCTTATTATAAAATATATCTAATAGATTCCACGAACCTATAATAATATGTGAATTTACTTTATATAAAACAAAGAGCTTTATATTTTCATTAACTTTTTCTTCTGAGCACTTAACCCAATCTGAAGATATATAAATACAGTGCATATATCCATAATATTGAAGTCCACAAAACTAAGACGCATGAGAAGAGAGAGAGATACCATTTAAAAAGTATACCATATTCTTAGTTTTTATTATTATTATTATTATTATTATTATTATTATTATTAATCGATCATACGAAGTCCCTTGTACCATATACGTATCATACGAATTGAATAGTTTCTCCTAAATTAATAGCCTTATATTTGCTCACTTTTATCGTGAGAAATACTCAGAAATTTTGTGTTCGTCTCCTCAAATTTCTTAAAAAAAGATTATGTTCTATTAATTATAATAGTTTGATAAAGAAAGTTTTGTGAGAAAATGTATATATGGAAAGTTAAGCTGTAGCAGGAAATACGGGATTCTCGTAGCCATGAGCATATTACCAGCTTCTTTTTAGGCGTGTTAATCAATTCTGAGTCCTGACCTCATTTTACTATCCATAAAGCATAGCTAATTGGGAAACAAGTGGGGTGGCTATATAAATAAATCTTTGAAGATTGATATGAAGCGTGGCATTTTATCCTGTATTAAAGAGCTAGGGAACATATATACCGTCCAAATTTGATCGTGATAATTGTAACGTATGTACGTACAATTGTTAACTGTTAGAAACAAAAAATAAAAAATATTTAATGTGTCACATACCAATCTGGATTTTCTACATAATTCGGCTAAACTTACACCCTAATTGGTATATAAATTGCATGAATACCTCACACGATTACATTTCATGTGCAAGTACTACTACTGTATACATTAATTGCACATGCACCTACAATTAAGTTAGACCAAATAATTAAACTGATTTTTGCTCCTTTCTTAATTTGCACCTGGCTAGCCTAGCTTCACATAGAAAGGCATTTACATGAGTGCTGTAAATTGGAAGTGAAATTTAGGTCCCGTTGAGATGATGAGATGAGATAAAAAAATCTTAGATAAAAGTTGAATAAATTATAGAATATTATTTTTTAATATTATTATTGTTTTGAGATTTGAAAAAATTGAATTATTTATCATATTTTGTATAAAAATTTGAAAAAATTATAATGATAAAATAAGATGATGAAAATATTTCTGTATCTAAACGGAAAAATATATAATTGGGAGGACCATGTATTGCGTCATTAAATTATTATTGAGTCTTGCATTTTATATCAAGAGTCATCCAAAAGTGATACATTTTGGATGCCTAGCTTCCAATTATCAATCACTAAAAAAAAAAAAAAAAAAAAACACCCTGTTGAATTCTGAAAAAATAAAAATTTTGATAATTTGAGGCATAATGTGTTAATTTTAGTGATTTTGGCGCAAAGTACTGTAAATTCTCCAATAATTTAAGAACATAAAGTAGATATATTAATCCGGAATTATTTAATACTTGAAATCGGTCAAGGTCTATATGCAATGTCGAGTAGTTGCAATATGGTTTAAGATAACACCCAGCTGGAGACGAATAAGTGTTTAATTTGATAAAACTAGCTAGCTAGAGAGATTAATAACAAATTTAAAAATACAATGAATCAATATTTACAAAATTCCTAATGCTATTTCTGCTGCAAATTTATCTTTCTTTGCCACTTACTTTCTCTTTTTTTCTCTCTCTCTCTGTTAATTTTGTCTGTCATTTCGCTGTGATCTATTTTATTTGGGCTGATTTTTATTTTTGAGAATGATCTTCATTTGATAAGGTTCGTTTAGATAGAGAAATATTCTTGATATATTTTATCTCATCTCATTCATTATTATAATTTTTTTAAATTTTCATATAAAATATAATAAATAATTTAAATTTTTTAAATTTTAAAATAATAATAATATTAAAAAATAATATTTTATTCAATTTATCTAAAATTATTTCATTTTATCCCATCCTGCAAACCAGTTATTAATTAACGGAAAACGGCGTCTGGGTTATTTATAAGCCGATCGAGTACAAATGGGTGCGTGGCGGTACTTCCCATGCATGCACGCTATATTTAGCATAATGACATACATGCAAAAACTGAATTTGAAATCTATTATGTGCACCAAACCTCATGATCAGCACGAAAAAAGGACTTTTCGAATTTTTCAATCTTTAATTTGTTTGTTTTATTTTATTGCAAAGTTAAATGTCTTTTAAGCTAAGGACTTTTCGATTTTTTCAATCTTTAGTTTGTTTATTTTTAGATTGCGAAGTCATTAATTGTCT
The DNA here is from genome assembly GCF_004785595.1 of Juglans microcarpa x Juglans regia. NCBI lineage: Eukaryota > Viridiplantae > Streptophyta > Magnoliopsida > Fagales > Juglandaceae > Juglans > Juglans microcarpa x Juglans regia. The sequence goes on along the minus strand of NC_054596.1, from coordinate 9,307,057 downwards.
TTTAAGCGAAGGATGCGCCATTCTCACGATATCCTGCATGTCGCATGCATGAACGCTGTCAGGTACAAAATTACTCGGTTCAGTTTTAGTTTTAGACCGAAACCGAACCGCATGTGTCGATTTTCACCCTCACTTGATTTTATTTTTCCCCCTAGCTCCAAGAAGGCCATGAATATTCGAGTTTATTGCAAATTAAGACAATGATGGAAGAAGAAGGCATAATGCAGTAAAAATTATTAATCATGTCAAGCATTTAGTAACAAAGAACTTCCCCAACTATATATACTCATCTACCACAGGGTTTTGCAACGCAGAGATGCAGGGACTATTCAACACATGCAAATGACATTCGACCACAAAACCCTGATGCTATCTTCTATATAGCTATTTTAATTATTCATGAGCTGCCCCCAAATTAAAGAAGGCCATATATATATATAAATATATATATATATATATATTATATATATATATATTATATATATATATATATACACACACACACACATAATTAATATCCATTTATTTATATATTGGTAATATCTGTTAACCTTAGTCTATATATAATTCTCTAATTTAATGTCATCATATAGTTTGGTTAATTATAAGATATTGTGATCTCAACAACCAGGTTTAATTAAGGCTTAGTTTGGACAGTTAGTTGAGATGAGATGAGATAAGATAAGATGAAAGTTGAATAAAATAATATTATAATATTGTTTTTAATATTAATTTTGTTTTGAAATTTAAAAAAGTAAATTTGTTTATTGTATTTTATTTAAAAGTTTTGTAAAATTGTAATGATGAGATGATATGAGTTAAAATGGCGTCACTTTTCAAATTAGGCCTAAGTTAACGATTTATCTAACACTAAAAGAATGTCAATTTTCTACGGCAACAAAAGTCGACACAATAAAAATTTTGCTACGAGTTTTAGGCTTCATTTGGAACTTAAATTGATCTCAACTTATCATTATAATTTTTTTAAATCTTAACATAAAATATAATAAAAAATTCAATTTTTTTAAATTCTAAAATAATAATAATATTAAAAAATAATATTCTAATAATATTTTATTATCTCAACTCAACTCAACTAAACTCAACTCAATATTAAAAAACAGCCTTACTCGCTACAGTGTGGACGGAAATATCATTATCATCCCACTTCTATCCTCTCCGTCGGTAAGCCGAAATGTCGCAAAAAGTACACTTTATTGTGGCGATGTTAGCCGCGCGCTTGAAAATGGAACTACATATAGGGAATTACAATTTTATATGTGTCGAAGTTTAATGTTGTAAAAGTTTAGTGCCGGAAATAAAAGCTCTGTTGCCTCTGTAGATCCGTCAGGGCTGATTTTATGTGAATTGATGTAAATGTTAATTTAGTAGGTGCAACGGTATGATTTTACAGATCATTTTCTTTCCTCTGGAACGGTATTATAATTTTGCTTGGGACAGTAAAAATAAAATTCCATTTTTGAATGTGACCTCGAAACAATACCCATTTCACGTACGAGGGAAGTTTTTAAAGTAGACTGATGGGTGTGCTGTACAAATTTATCTTCTCATTTTTTTAATTTTTAATTTTTACCATTTTAAAATATTTTTTAAAAATAAAAAAATATATAATACATTAATAATTACTTTCTAACTATTAAGTAAGAATTTTTTTTTAAATAAAATAAAATATATGAGCTATCAAAAAAAACATTTTTCTTTTTTAATAGGGCGACCTGTCTGTCTGCGTTGCCTCTATGGACACCTTTGTTCACCGACTCCGATGATATTTTGATTGAACTACACATGAGAATGAGAAAGCAAATATTGATTATGGGGATTACTATGCCGCTTCTCTCTTACCGTTGGACTTGCTGACTTGGTATTTTTGTTTTTATTTTTTATTTTTTATTTTTATTTTTATATTTTTTTAATACATTTAAATATTTTTAAAAAATAAAAAAATATATACCAATACATTTAAAATCACTTTCTTAACCACTAAGTAAAAAAAAAAAAAAATTGACCAATAGTCAAATTGAGCGGTCATAGTGGGGCGGTATAGTAGACTTTCTCATATATATATATATATATATTGTGCTTTTAAATCACTTTAATCATTTAAAAAAAATAAAAAAATAATAAATTTATTAAAACATACTTCTTTATATTTTAAGTAAAAAAAAAAAATCGAATCGGTAGAATTTATGGAAAGAATGTCTTGGTGGGTTAATAATTAATAAAATATTTTATTTTGGAGAGGAAAAAATAATGTTATAAGCTAAACGAGTTAAATAAGGTCCGGTTTTGATACACGAATAAGGTACAAATTATCTCATTTGAGCTGTACGATTGTTTTATCCGTGTATCCAAATGCTCAACGATCAAGTTTTATAACTCATTTGCATCTATATACTGTAGACAGATGTAACCATACAACTTCTTAATAAAGCCGACCGAGCCTTCTGACAACCCACGTGTTCTCCTTCACGCCTTCCCTTTCTCCTATGAATAATGCCAGAGCTCCCGTTAACATGTATTTTTATGTACTTTTTTTAAAAGTTATTTTTTATATAGATTTTTTTAATAATTTTAAATATTTTTAAAAAATAAAACAAATTTATAATATTATTAAAAAAATACTTTCTTAATCATGAAGTAAAATAAAAAATATTTTTTTATGATTTTTTTATTTATTTCTTGATTAAAGAAGTATTTTTTAATAATTTTTTTTTTACTTTTTAATTAAGAAAGTGTTTTTAATAATGTTCTAAATTTATTTTATTTTTAAAAAAATATTAAAAAAATCTATATAAAAAATAACTTAAAAAACACATAAAAACATATGAAAACATACGCTACAGCTCCAGCCACATTTTTAATATACATAATTATCTATTACAATAGTCAATTTTATTCTAATATATAATCAGAATAAAACATTTCGAATTTCCTAATATATAAAATAATAAATAGCTCATAATTAGAATAATATCTTTTAACAAAGAAATTGATATTTAAGGAAATATTGAATAATTTCAGTCAACTACAAAATATATATTTTGGGATTTAAATATGTTTATTGGTTTTTAAATTAATAATAGATATTACTTATTTTTAATATACTCATAACTATTACCCAATAATTAAAAATATTTTTCAATCATTAGTGAGACCCACTACTTTATCAAATCTAAAGTTAAAAGCATTTCATCTTATTTTATTATCCAAACACACCTTTTTACAAAGGATTCTGCTAGGGTGCCACCCAATAGTTACCACTAGACGTGCCCCTAGGCTAAATCTCATTTTTTTTAATTTTTCTCTTTTTCTATTTTCAAAAAATTTTAAAAATTTTAAACATTTAAAAAAAAAAAATACCAATACGCTAATAATCAATTCCTTAACTGTTAAGCAAAAAAATTAAATATATGAGCGGTCAAAATGATAGGGCATACTATCGTTTTCCTTTTACAAACTCTCTCATCTCATTTTAACTCAAATATCTTACTATTATTCACAAAAAATTCATCTCAAGATGCCTAATTTTGTTGACAAATATTAAAGGACAAACAGTCGAATAAATAAAGTAAAAATGGAAATAAAATGATCCCCAATTTTATAACATTTCAAACAGATTTTTATATCCACAATTTTAATGACATATACTTCAAATGTGTGCTGAAAATAATAAACATTAAAATAATAACATTATTCTTAAAAAAAAAAATACAACTTCTATAACCTAGCGAGTGATTGCGGTCTCGAGCTTGGTCCAACTGACCAGCTAAATCGAAAATGTTGAACTAAGCTCTAATGAGATAAGATGAGATACTTTCAGATAAAAGTTAAAATTTGAATAAAATATTATTAGAATATTATTTCTTAATATTATTATTGTTTAAAATTTAAAAAAATTGAATTGTGATTTGAAAAAGTTGAATTGTTTATTATATTTTGTATGAAAAGTTAAGAAAATTGTAATAACGAGATAAGATAAGATGAGATGAGTTGAAATAGTTTATCAATCCAAATGGATCCTAAACATGATTGGGTTATTTTAAGTTATTTAGACCGTGGGGTTATGATACTAACAAGAAAGACCATAAATTTGCAGACAAATTAAACTTGAAAAGGATAGACCATTTTTTTTTGACTTTAGTTGGTAAGTGTATACTTCAACAAACTTGATAAGGCATTGGCCATGTACAATAGGGATGTCAATTAATTTTGATATAAAGATATTTAGGTAATATATGGATCAAATTTTTTTAATCATTCTATTTCTTGCTCTTTCTATTTTTATTCTCGAGCCTTATTTTAGTATTTACATTGTCAACGTGCATATATGTAACATAATTCTTTACCTAAAAATGGCAACAAAAAAGAAAAAAGAAAAAAAGAGAGAGATAAAAAAAGGCATACCATATTAGTCCGGGCTGACCAAATATTGTTTTGGCTTTGAGTATGTGATATGAATGGTTATACTATAGTCTTGGACTGTATACAAATTATATTCTAAATTTATTACAATGTGTCCTATAATGTGATTATTTAATAGATTTTGAATATCCTGTTAATTAAATTATTTATTAATACATAGATTTTATCCTTTATGATCCTTAACAAACTATAAGGATATTAATGCGTGGTTTTTTTTTTTTTTTTTGGGACTAAAGAGTTACATTACTCAGCTGAATGAATAATCTTTTCCCTCAGAAGAGATCAGGAAAAAAAAATTATCATGCGTTGTAGAGGATTTTGTTTGTATTTTTTATGTGAAAAATAATATTTATAATTATAAAGTATCACATAATTTTTTAAAAAACATATAAATAAATATAGAATTTATATAAAAATGAATTAATTTTTTAATAATAAAATATATTATTTGTCAAAAATAATTACGCAGGATAATATTGAATGAATGGTGCTACTTTGTCACCTAAGTAGTACCGTTCATTTATACCACTTTTTTACTTTTTAATTTTTTTTTCTTTTCACATTTTGTAAATACTTTTAAAAAATAAAAAATATATATTAATATACTTAAAATTATTTTTTTAATTATTAAATAAAAAAAAAATTATGCATCGATATATTGAAACGTACATTTTAGACGGCGTAGAAGCTTTTCTCATATTGAATTACTTTTGTAATTACATGTACTCCCAAGTCCCATCCTAACGATCCCAAGTCCCAACAAACAAAATGAAGGGTAGGTGACTTGGCAGAACGTGAGCCTAGCCGTAGGCTGGCGACATTAGTGGTAATTAAGGTGACAACTGTCAAACAATGGTAGTTGCCACGCGTCAAGATTGGAGAGTGCCTTAAAAAAGAAACCATCGAACAATTTTTTTTTTTCTCCGAAGAATTCGATACTTCGTTCGTAAGAAATCAAAGGTATTGACAATTGATTTAAAGGATATTAGCATTTATTTCACATAACTAATATTCATTTAATACAAAATATGATATATTTTAGTCATTATAGTTTTAAGAGTGTTTAAACTGTTACATGTGAATTAATTAAAACGCTTTATATTTTATATTCGATTAATACTCTTAATTTTTTAAAAAAGATGTTATTTTTTGGAAACGAAATGGAGATGGTTATATTCCTTTTATAAAAAGTAATAATTTGATTGCTGTGAATATTTTTTAATAAAAGATATCCCATCCCCTAGATATTGATCATAGTTTTTTGGTGCAAAAGTGATCTTTTTTATTAAATAACTCTATAGAATTTCCTTCTTGTTGAAAATAAAAATTAAGTTGTCACGTTAGTTATTTTTAAGAATATAAGATAGGTGACAGTAGACATTTATTAACTAAAATATGACTGCTTTTCAATTGAACCAAACTATTTGTGGCATTGGAAACTTGAAAATTTTGTATCAAAGTAACAATTAGAAGTTGAAAAGATTTACAAGAATGAAAAACATTCCCTCTCCGAATCAAAGAAAAAAGAGTACTATAATTTCAAACAAAAATTTTATAAGCAGTCATTTTTAGTTAGTCATTTCATATTTAATTAATGTGATTGACTGCATCACTCTTTTTTAATATAAAATAATTATTTTTTACCAATCATATCAATAGAGCGTGTAAAAAATATATAAAAATAACTACATGTAACAGACCTTAATTGCAAATTGGCATCCGCAGTATAAAGCAATTAAATAAAATTTAAATCTACTTTTAGAAAAATTAAGATGAGAGGCTTTTTCATTTTTACTCGATTGTGTGCCACCAACTTTTTTGCTAGATATATAACTAAGCCCAATATTAAATTGAGAACCCTACACATATGTCAAGAAAAAATGAGGAAAAAAAAAAAAACAATCAAAGATCTCTTGAATGATTTGGCAGGAACTTAGGTATATGATGGATTATATTTCATAGCAACCAAATAGGCGATTGTGTAGATAATTATTAATTGAGGTTTTTTACAGATCGGTCACTGTTCACGATTGATCTATAGCACACCTTACATGTCATATTATTATTATTTTTTAAAAACAAAACGTGCATTTCAGCTCACGCGGGCAGCACCCATCCCCCTACCCAATTCCCTCTCTCAGCTCACTTAGTTCCGCCGTGCGCCACTTGCGACCACTATCGGCTCCCCCTCACGCCGGCCACCTCCAGCCACCTTTAAGTCTTTATGGCAGCCCCATCTTTCAACTCGAAATGGGTTATTCTACACGGTTTCTCCCTCTCGTTACTGCTACCGTCGTCGTCGTTAGCCTCCACCCCCACCGTCGAGCACCATTAAGCCCTTAACCTCCCCTCTAGCCATCGTCGAGCTTCCATAGCACGGCAATCCTCTCCCTCTCTTTCCTGAAATGGGTTTCACCCATACACAGGTTATCCATCTTGGCCCGCCGTACGCTGCCACATTGAGCCTCCACTTGCTACCATCGACCTACTCCAGCTACCCATAGTCCCGATCTTTTCTCCACCCATTTGGCCTAGATTCGCCGCCCTCCAACCATCGTGTCGCTTCCCCCTCGCCACCACCAGCTCCACTGCACCTCCCTTAGCCCTCCATGCTCAGCCATGCCTCCCTTATCTCCCCCTCTCCATTTCCCTTATTTGAGACCCATGGCCCAATCTCCTCCACGAGCCATTGTGTCTTCGTCGTGTGCCACCTCGGCACCACCACTACGCCCAACACTTCACGCTGGGGTGGAGGTAGGGGGAGAGTGTAGGAAGATGGGGGTGGGGAAGGGAGAGAGGAGCTCTACTGGGCATTTCAAATTAGAGAATTTGAGAAACGGAACGTGATTTTTGTTGCAGGGAGAAATTAGTCATTTTGTTAGGTCACATAGGATGTGATCCGGCTGCTGCTAAAGGGTGGCTGCTCTACATATTTTTTCTTATTAATTATCAATCATAGGGATGGTGACTCGAAACTTTCCCGTCTAGTTTTGGAGACAAAAGCCCAGGTTGGGATCGTGGGCTTTAATTATCTCCCATTGGTTTGGTTTAGAGCCCTCTCTCTCTTTGAATGGAGCCCAACAATATTATTCTTCATGAGTTGTTGTCGCCATAGAAATGGAGTACAGGGTTTGGTGACATGACATCAGTTTATGAGTAAGGGTATACGTATGCTATTGTTCGTAATACGAAAAAGAGGCATACGCGCGTAAGCTGTTATTACGAGTAAACAGAGAATCAAAATGGGTTCGTTTTGTGCAAGTTTTGAAAGGGCACCAAGAAATATAGCAAATCTGATGCTCTCGATCGGCTTATCGTAATTGCGATTCCTTTACTAATCTCTGTAAAGCAATGGAAGTTCTGAGAGCATCCTATCGTGTCCAAAATTTTGAGAGGACTTTCCAAATAAAAGTTGCAAAGCGTATTATTCCTTGAGAATAGAATTAAGTTCCATATTGCTCATGAAAAAGGCATATCATTAATGCCCAACAGCACCATATCGTCGACAAAGTAACATTATTATCGCATTCACTATGAGAACTAATTAAACACATAATTTTGACCGTGTAATGCTAAATAAAGTTATGAATTGTATAACTGCTGCGAATTTATTTTGAAAAAAAAATTTATTATTAAAAAATTAATTTTTTCACATAAATCACGCATTTATTCATTTTTTTAAAAAGAGTAAAAGACGTTTGCACATGACATGACTGTAAATATCATTTCTTATTTTGATCATCAGAACTTATAAGAAAAAAATTATTCTCTATTTCAGGTTTATCACTCTCAATTACTTTACTTAATCACACCATTGATATTTTATATATTAAAAAACTTTTCATTAAATGATTGATCTATAAAATTATTTATAATATATTATAAGATTGAATAATAATAATAATAATAATAAATCAAACTCTTTTTTTTTTTTTTAATATAGTTATAGCATGAATTGTGGCCATGGCCATTTGATATTTGAAATATTTTTTTAAATCTCAGCCATTATTTTATCGGAAGGTAATTCATTTCCTAAAATTTTAATGTGGCCTGGCATATTTCTCGGCGGGTTAAAACCCTCGGATTTAAAACGGTCAGTTTCCAAACAACAATGCCCACCCACGTTTCAAAAAAGGCGGTATCAGTTAAAATAACCGCGAAACGGGTAGCTTCAGTTCAGTTTGGTTCAGGTCAGTTTGGTTCAGGTCGGTTAGTGGAAGAGCCCACGTAATTGTAAAAGCGAGCCACCGCGTAGTGAGAAGCCGCAGCAATCGACTGCTCCAAGCCACCACGTTCGGAAAACCAGCTAACCCAATCAACGGCGGCCACGTCAACCAAAGAACCTCACTGTCGACAGACAGAGCTCTTCCTGCGGCAATGTCTCATGTCACCATCCGACGTGGGAAAGCATTATTGGATGCGCCATGAACGTTGTTGCGGTTGTTTCCGCACAAAATATACACAGCTTCCCCTGTTATACTATTACAGTTAGAAACCTGAAATTGCTCACCCACTCGCTCACATCTCCCACTCCATTTAAACCCTACACCAACTCAATCCACTCCTTCAATCTTCTCAAACCCGCACTCCTGACGCAGAAATTTAGAGAGAGAAACACCATTTGTAGAGAGAAAGAGAGAGATAATGCGTGGTGAAGATCTTGAAAACAGGGGACGAGGAGAAGGAGGAGGAGGAGGAGGAGGAACAGGGGAAGTGAAAAGCAGATCAAACTACAGAACCTACCCGGTCTATTCTGATTTCTATACGAGAGATGACTCGGAGACCCAATGGACCCCCTGGCTGATCCCAATGTTCGTGGTGGCGAACGTAGCTATGTTCCTTGCTGTCATGCACGTGAACAATTGTCCCAAGCACAATCTTGGCCTGCAGGGGAAGTGTGTGGCAAGGTTTCTTGGGCGCTTCTCGTTCGAACCTATTAAGGGAAATCCTTTATTTGGACCTTCTTCTGCAACGTAAGGAATAGTTTCTGAAAAACATCATACTTGAGTTTCTGTGTATAAGTGTGGTGATGTGATCCAGGGAGTAGTTTCTGAAAACATCCTACTTTAGTTTCTGGGTATGAGTATGATGTGATCTAGGGAGTAGTTTCTGAAAACATCCTACTTTATTTTCTGGGTATGACTGTGATGATGTGATTTATTCCTTGTCACCCTTTTCTGATTTTCTGGTTATTTTATGTTTTTACTTGAGTTTGTTATCCTGGTAGAAGCATGGTACTCTTGGAATTGCACATAGTTTGAGGTGAAGTTCTATGATGAGTTCTGCTGCAGATACTTTAAACCTATGACAGAATTTCTACTCTTTTTTTTTTATTTATTAAAATTATATGTTTTTCAACCTGCAAAAATTGGTTATTTGGATTGCTCCGTAATTAAAATGATATGTGTTGGTTCTTTTTTACCCATCAATTTCTTTGAGATGAAAATTTGGGTTGATCTGAACCGGGTTTCTTCTTTAATGCAATATCTCCGGTGGGTTGCCATAGCTCATGGCATGAATTCGAATTAATTAGAGTGCCATGTTGAATGGGTTTTGACTGATTTGACTTTTCGGTTGTGAAAATGTGAAACTCCGGTGGGTTTAGTGGGAATTATATGTGATCCTTTACATGCGTGAATTGCAAGCGTTTTTGATATTAAATGCTTTGGGTGGAAAATTTTCAACTTTACCACATTGGTTCTCCACGACTCCTTTGCAGTGGACCGGTGGTGTCACGGTTCCCTCTCTCTCTCTCTTCCATGCAACTCGTTAACAACTATAGATTGTGGACTGCAATTTGGTACTCTTTTTATTGACCAGTTGTCGCATAGGTGAAAATTGGTTAAATGTGGTGAAATAGTTCTTTCATCAAAGAATTTGAGTTTTGGAGAATTTTCTCGGTTAGGATTGATCGGGCGGGCATGTTGGTGGTTGGTGGTCTTCTGGGTGTTTGATTTTACGGGAACTGGGTTTGCTTGGATTTAGTGTGAGGTTCTTATCAAGGACAACGCCAGTTAAAATCCCAGCTTTGTCGTCCCTCTTGACAGAGTTTAAAGTGAAGAATGGAACGTGTCCTTTGTGGGGGTTGCAGGAAGTATGGTCATAATTGATGAAATTTCTGATAGAAATAGCTTGTTTGAGAGTTTCTTTCTTCCAAAGAAGAACCACGGATGAAGTTTTGGTTACATTAGAGAGAATTTCTGATCAAAATACAGACGTCTTTAATTATTTGGATGTCCTTTTCCTTCATTTGTGAACAAAATGGTTGAGCAACTTGGGCTGAAGCTTTTTTTTTCCCTTCTTTCTTGAAGATTGGAAAAGTTGGGAGCTCTTGAGTGGAGCAAGGTTGTCCAGAAGCATCAAGGATGGAGACTTGTCACTTGTGTCTGGTTGCATGCTGGTGTTATTCATCTGGTTGCGAACATGTTGAGCCTGGTCTTCATTGGTATACGCCTAGAACAACAGTTCGGGTTTGGTATGTTGCTCATTTGCTCTTTTTTGTTTTTTTCAAGACTTTCCTAATCATCTAGTGATTACTAATATTTTTTTTTTTTTTGGTTTTTGGAATTGGCAGTTCGGATTGGAATAGTTTACTTGTTGTCAGGTTTTGGTGGGAGCATACTTTCTTCTTTTTTTATCAGAAACATTTCTGTTGGTGCCTCCGGTAGTCTTTTTGGGCTTCTTGGAGCGATGCTTTCTGAACTTTTTACAAATTGGACCATCTATACCAACAAGGTTGGTTCTGTATCTTACTCAGCTGGTTGTACTTATCTTCGAAGGGGGTAATGGCTGTGAATCTTCGTTCATGTAATTATGTTGAGAGTTTCTCTTGCTAATTGATCTCTCCCTCCATATTGTCTTCAACAGGCTGCGGCGCTGATCACACTTCTTGTCATCATTGTCATCAACCTTGGCATTGGAATTTTGCCACATGTTGATAATTATGCACACATCGGTGGGTTTCTGGTGGGTTTCTTCCTTGGCTTTGTTGTGCTTCCCCGTCCTCAATACGGGTGGTCAGAGCATCAGAATCTTCCTGCTGGAGTTCGTGTCAAATCCAAATACAAGTCTTACCAATATGCATTTTGGCTCATTTCCCTTGCTATGCTAATTGTTGGGTAATTTACTATTCCAATACTTCAAAAGGAGAATTTTGTGAATTGATAAGGTTTAGACCATATCAGTTAGAATCTAATCATCTCATTGAATATTGATTGATTTTTTGAGCCACGGAATGTTTTTATATTTGGTGGCATTAGAAGATCAGATAGAGAGGAGTCATTCCATTTATATTCCCACTTACTAAATAACAAGTTCCTTTATTTTGGAGAAAATACACTCTGCCCACTTCAATTACTAGATATTTTAAACTTCACACCCCCAAACTATTCAAATTTGACACGTTATTCCCTCCATGTAACAAAAATGTTGCAGGTTTACAGTTGCATTGGTGATGCTTTTCCGAGGAGAGAATGGGAATGATCATTGCCACCGGTGTCACTACGTGGCTTGCGTCCCCACCTCAAGATGGAACTGCGGTGAAAACTAACATACCTTGCTGGGCCTCCCCTCCTCTCCTCTAGGATCTATTTTCTTCTTAAATATGTAAATGCACAGTTGTTTTATAGACAGCTATTTCCTCTATGTCTATTATCTAATTCATAGCACCTCTGGGCCTCAGAGAGTACATGTTATGTACGCTTTTGCTCTGAACGAACATATATGCTTGGATTGTGCCCCAGTTTATAGAGTTGTTATATGTATCTGCAGCCATTCTTTGTTGTATCTTCTTGTTAGGTTTAACATCTTTTGATGTTTTTGTGGATTGGATCCTCTAATTCTAATATATGAAGTGTGTTCGATTGTCGATATTTCATGACATTAAGAGAGAGTAGGGTTACAATATATGTATTAATAGTATTGATCCAAACCTGGGACAATGAACATTATCTGTCTTCATGATTTGTGTAGTAGAAAGCAAAGATTTAACAGCCTGACAATGATCTGTTGACTTTAATCTGTCTTCATGATACAATTTTTACTAATTTAGTGAAACAATTTGTACCCGGAGAAATAGATTTGATTATATGTTCCTTCCTTTTAGCCAGCAGAATAAGTGAAAATGCTTCCTGCAAGAATGATATGGAATTTTTTTAGCAGATGCTCAACTTTCCCACTGGTTTCTGAGTGCTGATAGGCAACCGACTCATGACTGGGATAACATGCATTTAAGAAGATGGATATAATTTGAGGAGATCCTGAAGAAACAGACGAACATATATATAGAGAAAATTTTGGAGAAACTGTAAGATTGGCATCAACTAGATTGGAAATGGATGTTGTACCAAAACCACCCAGAAACACACTCAAACACAAGATAGAGACAATATGTAAATGGTTCGGCAGTTTGCCTACGTCCACTGTAGCGGAAACAGTAGATTTCAAAGTGTTTGTACAAAATATACAAACTCTAACAAGATTATCTCTTTCTCTACAAATGACCTCTTCTATGTATTTTCCACACACTATTTCGTTTACAAATGATCTCCTTTTATAGGAGAAGCCTTAGGAGACAAACAGACAATTAAATGGACTGTAGGAGACAAGCTTGATATTTTGGAGACAAACTTGATATTTAGAGACAAGCTTGATATTTGGAGCAACTATTCAAGACTTTTAAGGGGCTAGTGTTCACACTTAGGTTGATATTTAACAATGGAGACCATAACCAACCACTCCACACACCATTTCAAAATCAATTTTCAATTTTGAAATGCAGTTTGAGAAAAATTCTTGCAAATAATATGAAATGAAAGTTCTTTTTATTACAAAGTAGATCTAATGAATGACAGTTTATGTGGGAAATTTTTGTAATTGTTTTTCTAGACTCAGCACTCCTGTAAATTACCAATTAACCGGGGCCAAATAAATTTTTCACACAAACTTGATGAAGAGCTAGCACACACTCTGCATTGTACACCAACCCAACATCTTCCCTGCTATAAGAAGAATTCTATTCTGTGCGGGGATTCTCAGCTAGTTGAAGTAAATAATTTATAGAAGTAGAAGAAGGCGATGGGATTCTATCAAATGGATAGCCAAAAAGCAACAAGGATCTTCGGAATATCGATGTTGGTATCTTTGGCCATATCAGTATCTGCTGCAAATGAGTGCTCAACAGTGAGAGCATTCGTCTCAACTTGCCATCCATTCGTCACGTACGGTACACCTGACCCCTTTCCTGGATCACCATGCTGTGATGCCATGATGAGCCTCAACGCCATTGCTGACTCTGCCGATGATCGAAGAGTAATATGTGGATGCATGATGGACCTCATTACCACCTTCAATCCCAATGCCACTGCTATTGCTACCTTGCCGGGCCTTTGTGGGGTCTCTTTGGGCTTCACAATCGACCCAGATACTGACTGTAGCTTGTAACTCTCTCTTTCTCTCTCTGTCCACATTCACTGTCACCGAACAGATATGCACTCACAGTCTGTCCAACATTGATGGGTCCCAACCAACTCTTCAATCTTTTGACATGAAGAAAGGGAGTTTTGTACTACTAGCGTTTTAATGTATTATTATTGCAGAGTTTCTAACGCTTCTTACATGGATAATGCAGCATATCTTGATTTGGGGTTACAAGAAATGAAGTTGAATTGTAGAAGATACGGAAGAGAGGATCAAATAAGAAGGCTGTCTTCAGCTGGCATAGAAGAGGAGAGGAGGGGGTGTATTCATGTTGTCTGTTAACGATACAAATAAGTGATGATTGTGAGCATTATGTACCTAGATCTAGGTAATGCTTGTACAAGTATGTGGATTTTATGTGAGATTCCTATTTTTATGGGTTTTTAATTCCTTATATTTTAAATTAAGTGTGTTATTTTAATTATGTTGTTTGTGTTATTTTATTTAAGTTATTATTTATTTTTTATGTTTCTATTTTGGGCTTTTTAATTTTATTGTGTTTGTATTATTTTGTTCGGCTTGTGTGTGTGTGTGTGTGTGTGTGTGAACCCAGCCCGTGTAAGCCTGAAGCCCAACCCGTGTGCAAAACGCAACCCAACCCGTGAGTGAACCCAGCTCCCCTTAGTGAAACGGCGCCATTTTGAGGAACCCTTAGGGTTCCATCGTGTTCCTTCCTACGCCGCATGCCTCTTCTCCTTTCTTCTTCTTTTCTTCTTCTTTTCTTCTTGTGTCTTCTACAAACTTCTTCCAGCAGCTACTGCCGATGCCAACCTCTCCTCCAATCGGATTTTAAGCCGCACATTTCACCCACTTCAAGCCACCACCACCTTCACTTCCACCTCGAGCTTCATTGGGTGCCCTCAGTGTCGTTCAGTGGGACTCCGAAACGCTCGCTGTCAAGCCGTCCTTCTTCGCGGCCACCTCCACCCATCGTGAGCAGCTCCGTGTAAACCAGTTGTGAATTTCGGGTGGTTCTATCTTTGCTGCTGCATCACGTGTCCGCGCGAAATGCTTCTTCTTCTCCACGGCTTGTGCTGCCGTTTTCTCTTCTTCTACCCGTGTGACACACGGGCATCTGCAACCGCCTTGCTCAGCTATATATAGGCCGAATTCTCCAGTTTATTGAGGATTTGAAATCTGTTGCTTTTTCTCTCTCAAGCTCGAATTCTAGTTTCCAAAGTTTGTATTTGTTAAACCCGAAAGCCTTAGGCCTTTTACTGTGTGCACCACCGTGAACCGTCGCACTTAGTATTTTTCCCTTGGCTGTTTGACCATCCCGTGAGCCACCCGTGTTTATCCACTTGTAAAATTTGCCAACCCGTGTGATAAAAATCCATTTTTGGCAATTGCTCTGCCGTGAGCTCCGCCGTTGAGCCGCCACCTCGAACAATGTCCTTTTCGAGTGATCTTTTAGAAATACCCATCTTCGTGTGTATGTAATTTCTCAGTTTTTATTAATAAAGTTGTTGTAATTGTATTTTGTAAACTGTCATTTCTGTTGTAACTTTTGATTGTAATGATCTGTTGGATTTGGGCCATGGGCCTTTAAAGCGTTGGGTTGTAACTGTTGTAATTGTTGGAATTGGGCCTTGGGCCGGTTTGGAGGATGGGGTTTGACTTGTTTTGTGAAATGGTGAAATTGTAAATAAAGGATTATTTTTATAAATGAATTATTTTAATTATATATTCCTATTAAATGATTGAACTGTATATTTATGGTTTTTATTAAAAATGTGCTGTGATGTCACGTGGTCTGTTTGCATTGGTGACTGAATATGTGGGTGCGTGTGTATCACGACCCCAAGCCGAGATGGGGTATTATCTCGGTGGAGCTCCTCTGGTCACTCGGGAGCGTAACAGACTGACGTGACATCCCCTGAGTTGTCGCAGGGCGACGACGGGAACGGACGAGACAGTAACGCTCTCGTACCGATTCTGTGACCTTTTGGTTGGCGAGGTTAGAGGATGCCTGGCCATGTATGCGCTGGGCGCGGAACTGGGGATCATTCGTTACGAAGTCTCATGCACGAACGTTACCCGTGATGTGACGAAGGGAGCCAGGGTGTGCGGACGGTCCATAGGGGAGACCGTGGTGCATGCGTAATTTTGTAATAATTATGATCGGGACCAAAAATGAGATTTTTGGTGTGAGTTTAAAAAGGGAATTTTTGGAAAAAAGAATGTGGTTTCATTTTCTGCAATATTTTTCTGTATGGGGACGCGTGATTATATAAATGTGTTTTAAATCTCTTGGATGTTGTTTTGGTTAATTACTTGCTGAGATGTCATAATCTCATTGTGGTATTTTACCCTGCGGTTCCGTTTTATGGTGCCGTAGAGTTTGACGCAAAGCCCGAGTATGAACTTGAAGGACTGGCTCTGCCAGAAGCTTAAGTTGCTGATATATTGTTCAGCATTTTGGGATGTTTCCCTTATATTATTTGTTTTCTTTAAATTATCTGTTGGAAGATTGTACAATTTTTGTAAAGTTATTTTACTGCTTTTTGAATAATTCTGATACTTAATAAAGAAAGACCTTTTATTTTCTCCACTGCGAAAACGCTGTTGGAAGATTGCTTTTCTCCATTGGTCGTTAGGGTGCGTGATCCGTGTGGTCATCATTCCGGTGTCATGAAATCCATAAAAATAACACGTGGGGGTCGAGGTCGCCACATTTTATATGGTCAGTATTGCTTGCCTACTGATCCATCTTACTCTTAAACACATAAAAATCACTTTTTTTTTGTTGCTTTAAGGGTATCAATGGATGCTCCATAAAGTTCGTTGCATCATCACAGTTGACATAGCAATATCAGGTACAAATCCATGGTATTTTTTAACCCAGATGTTCTAATTCAAACAAATAATTATACAAGATTCGAGTAACTATGCAAAATGCTTCACTCTAAAATAACATGGTTCAAGTTTAGTTATAATTTGGTGCCTGGCCGGGGCCCCCGGCCAGTCACACTGCGTAACAGCACTGTCTTATTTCTGCGTATAAAACCAACTCAAATGTTTCTTTGAAGAAATGATGGAAAACAGTTCTAAAGTATAGCGATTTCATTCATTGTAATTTACCAAACGAAATGATTTGGGGACATACAAGCAATCATGCTTTGCTTTTAGTTTTCACCATTATCAGATCACATTTGAGGTCACCTGAATTATATAAAGTATTGATTTCACGTGCTGCAACCACTACAGTCAAAGCTACTTTGTTTATAATTGCTAGGGGCCAACACTTGAGTCAGAAGCAGCGAAAAAGAGAAGATATTCACCATCAATCAATGTTTTGCTGTTGTGGGCCGCTCCTGAATTGCTCTTTCTACATCGCTCTCATAAGCAGTCAGATCATCAATTTTAACTGTATTGGCTTGTGGTGAGTATCCAAAGTTGCATTTGTTTCCATCTGGGCACTAGAAATAGTTCAAGATGTTGTCTTTTAATGGAATGCAATTTCTTGTCACTTTGTTTACCTATTCAGGACAAACCAAAGGGGGCAATTACCCACATAAACATGTAGGACCACCGAAAGTAACCGAGTGAGAGGATCTAAACTTTGGTGAAATCAGAGCGGGGTCCAACGCAAGCTGGATTAAAACTGCAAAAATCAAGCATGTGTAACTCTAGATTACAAATCGACGTTGATTGTATTCCAACTAGAACACGTGCACCGCGGTACGGTGGAACCCCTCTGATTGCACATTGCAGACGGCAAATTCATGGAGATGGGAACTTAACATTAAGAAGAGTAGATCAGTGTTTAGCTACCATATGCAAAACACTACAATATATGCAAAACACTACAATCTACAAGAGTAGATCAGTGTTTACTGGTTTGAACTTCTCTCCAAGATATGTTAAACCACTGGCGCTTTCAAATACTTGTCTCTGAAAGCTTCCTCACTCAACTGAATAGGGTTGAATCTTGCCCCTTCCCCTCATGCTTAGAGGATTGAATCCAAATACCATTGCTAGTCAGCCTGACGATGATCTATTGTCTTAATCTCTTCTTTTCATCCACAAATAAGCCAATTGTAATAATCATACACCAACATAAAAAAGGTAGAAAATTCTTTTTAGGAATAAGAATGGTCATTCTACGAAGACATGTTTCAATCCCATAACCTGCTCCCTACACTAGAGAACATGGTTGAAATTAAAGCTGCCGAACCTTCATACACAAGGCTGGCTTGTTGGCTCGTACTCTCCAGTTCCTATTTTTGATGGATGAGTATTAAAATTATTTATATCTACAATTATTATGTCTAGCTGAAAAATATACCATATTACTTATGTAACAAGGACACACTTTCCTTCCATACTTTAAAAAAGAACTCAAATAAGTAACCAAGTGAAAATAGGTATTTGAAGTAAGTTGTAACCTTAATAAAACCAACATTGAGTTGGTCCTAAAGCAACAATGATATCACAAACATTATAGGAAGAGTCAATGCCTGAAATGGAAAGTGGTGGAGTCATCCAAGTGCTATGAACCAATCAGCACTATAACTCAGAATTAAGTTAAGCAGCCCGGAACATGCTAAATGCCTCCAAGTAGGCTTGCATTTCTAGAAGCAAAATTTACATTAAAAAAAAAAAAAGCACAAGGCATTACACAGATCGGTAAATATACAAAGAGGAGCAGCTAAGATTATTGTTTGAACATTTAGTTAACAACGTTCAACGTCCAGCAAGTTTAATTGTGCTGGGACAGATTACACTCACGATCAAATAATTACAACTATAGTTATTGTTGCCACGGAGTGCACACAAAAATTATGAAATGTGCGGCATCACCGTAAATTAGAACTCCCAAGTCTATTTAAGCCGCTAGAGGCTGGGTAAGCTTTGTTCCTGTAGTCCGATTGTGGGGAAAAAACCCTATCTGAGTTGATCCCTGCATCCCAAAACCCCTGAGCAGACCTCCTGGTTGAACCAAAATTTTCAAACTCAAGCCTTTGCCTTGGGGCACTCTGTGACCTAACCTTGGCCCGAGATGATTCTGTGTTAGCCATGTAGTTCGGGTGACCAGAGTATCCACTATAAAAGCCCCATGCACACTCACTCCTTGTGGGCGTGAATGCACCTCTTCTGGCACTACTTCTGGGCCTTGATGATGCAGAATACACTTGTGGGCTGTTCTCAGCAGTCTTTATTGCTGCTTCATCTTCTATTTTTAGAGAGCTCAACGACGAAAATTCCTTGGAAGATAAAGTAGCCTGAATGGGAACCGGGTTTGGAGCTTTTGTTGAGTGTTTTGATGGAGAATCATAGCTCATAAACCTTTCCTTGTTTGAATCGTAAGCAAAAACATGCTGTGGTGCCTGAAAGGTTCTGTTACTTTGTTGGGAGTTCAAATGGGGCTTCCAAGTATCCACTTCAAGAATCTTGTCAATTTTCTCATCATCACCATGCCCATTTCTTAGTGACATGTCTCGATGGTCATTCCATAAACTTTCCTCCATCCAATGGTTTAACCAGTTTGAACCACCATGTGCTTTCTCTAGGTCCCTGATGTCCCTGAAGTTTGAATTCGAACCACATCTCTGTGTGTGTGGGAACATAAGAGTGCAATTAATTTTTGATAGGCACCCTTATGATCATTCAAAAGCAAATTAAAGAGTATAAACTGAATCTGGACAAGACAATTTATAACTACTGCATCAATTCAAAGAACATGTTTAAACTTTTCCTTGAGAAAAAACTCAACAAAGTTCAAAGCTAGAAATCCTTCAAATATAAATGTGCTTATTCCTTGCCCTCAAGCCATGGAATGATATTTTCTTCCCTTTCTTTTGTCCTTACCGAGATCAAGAAAAAGCCAAAAATAGCAATCTATAGGGACTCAGAACATAAAAAATTTGCCGACTCTCAGAAATTACAACTCACAGAAAAGCAAAATAATGGCAATTTGAAGTCAACATATTGAAATTTCTATTTTAAGTCGCACTTAATAAGAGAGCATCAGAAGTCTTTAGAGGATGCTATACAACCAATCAAGTAAATACCTTTAAGATTGAGGAGCTATCAAATTTGGTACTATATGCTCGAAGTGAGTGATCATTAATGCTATGAGCTCCAGGGACCTGCAGGCATATACAATAGAAATGATCATCGTCTTAAAGCACATAGAAATCAATAATTCTCAATTTTCTAGTGATTCCACTATTCCTTACAGGTGGGTGACAAAACTACAGAAAATGAATCATTACTTTCATTAACATTAACATCATCGTGTTGAAGTAAGGCTTTATGTGCTCAACTTTGGCAGGAGCAAGTGCTAGCAAGTGATCTTGCACTGAGGAACTTCTACAAATCACAGAGCAGTTTATTTGATCAACTATAACCTATAACTCAAGGCATTTTTAACTGCACAAGCATGACTTGTGCTTTATTGTTGACTAGGTCCTCAGTATCTTCCCAAAAGCTCCCCTTTATAATCCACAAATTAGTGAAAAGAGTCTTAACTTGTCAAAAAATAGTTGCAACATGCCATGTGTCATTGTGAAAGGAGAAGAAAATTTTACTTACAGGGTGCCGCGAGAGGGAGGACTTGCTGACAGAATGCAACGATTCTAGCGAGTGTGTCCGAGTTGCACGTGCTCGAGCTTGGACTCGGACCAATGTTTGCATACGCCTCAGCATGTCGGCAGTTTGCTTTCTCACCATGTGTCCTCTCACCAATGCTTGAAGTTTCACCAGTGCTTTCAGTGCCCTGAGTGCCCTCCTTGCCTTCGAATGCATAACAATTAAAGTCAGCTACCAACTGCTACGTTTTAATATTAATCAGAAAAATCCAAAACCTAAGGGTAAAAATAATTCATCATCCACAACACTACGCCTGGCCTCTTAAATTTACATGCCAGTCTGGTAACCAGACTCTGGTACAAGCATTAGTAGAGTGAAGAATCTTGTGGGAAATAGTAGCTCAATTTGTGGTCCAACGCCATAAGAGTAGCATCAAAAAATTCAGGGACCCAAGTCATTTATCTCGAGGGCACCTAATATTCGAGCAGCAGGGGTGGCCGTATTAAAATAAACGCGAAGACATGATAACAAAACCGGGAAAAGTTGACAATGATTCCTTTTGGTTCCGACCGACTTTTTTAAAAACATTCATGAAGACTCAGTTCACAGAAGGATAATGATAGGTAATACCCTCTACTATTTATTTATTTAATTTATTTATTTTATTTAATAGTTAAGAAAGTGATTATTAATAAAATTATATATATTTTAATTTTTTTTAATGATTAAAGAGATTAAAAAAATATTTAAAAAATGATAAAAAAATAAAAAATTTTAAATACATTATAAATAATAAATAAGTTATAAAAAAATAGTAATCCAATCTCTGCCCTTCACAAAATCCAACAACGAGTTAGGCAAAGATTTGAATTTTGCATTCAGGGCTCAATACAAAGAATCGCCAATGAAGATGATATTCCAAAAGAAAAACAGAGGAATCATTCCCAGTTGGGGAGTAGCCTTGGTTTCATCTCTTTTTTAAGAAAGCTGACCCAAAGAGGCACATCAGCCGAGCTGGATTTGACGCGATGTGATGGGATAACCTTTTCTAAAGTAACAGACATGCCCTTCCATGAACGGCACCAGCCTGTACGCACACATAAAAATTTAAAACAACTTTACTTTTTAATGCGGTTTTACTCCTGAGTGGTCGAGAAGAAAATAACAGGAAGTAACATACACGCACGTGCGAAAAAGGCTACACGTACAATTCACCGTAATTTGAACTTCTCCGAAGGACAAAAACACACTCTGGATAGGAAGAGTGGGGGCTACAATGCCGCTCACTCTTTTTTTTTTTTTTTTATCTTTTTATTTTTTTAATATATTTAAATATTTTTAAAAATAACAAAATACATCAATATATTTAAAATTATTTCTTTAATCAATAAAAAAAAAAAATTCAACCAGCGATTTGATCGGTCAAAATAGAAAGACAAAATAATTTTATTCAGGCAGGGAATCGGTTCTCTTCTGATGTCAATTGTCTGACAGCGAAATGACGCATGGCCAAACTTTTGCCCACATGCGAAGTTTTCTTCCATCTTAATTTTATTCTTCTTTTATTTTCAGTTTTTCAAATATATTTTCTCCCCTTCAATGCGAATGAAGCTTCAAAAATATTCCCCGACCCAGACCCGTGTTTGGCTGATTAGAGAATTACGGGCAAATAGCATTGACTCATTTGACGATTTTAACTTTAAAATTTTGACATTAAAGATGCGTTTGAATATTGAAATGAGTTGAATTGAGTTGTGATGATAAAATATTGTTAAAATATTATTTTTTAATATTATTATTATTTTAAAATTTGAAAAAATTAAATTATTTATTATATTTTGTATTGAAATTTAAAAAAATTATAATAATGAATTGAGATGAATTTGATAATCAAACGCACTCTAAATTTATCTTCAACGTAAAATTTTTAGTTACAGTAAATTTTTTTTATTTTTAAATTTAAAAATTTATTATTCACATTTTATAATTATTATTTTATTTATTTAAATTATTATTTTTTAATTTTAAACCATAATATACTTAAATTGAAAAATAATAATTTAAATATTAAATTAAATTATTAATTAACATATAATTAATATAATTATAAAATATAAAAAAATAAATTAAAAATATTATTATTATTAATAATATTATATTATTATTTTGATGAATTTAGATTAAAATTTATTTTGAAGTTATGGATAAAGAAATTAAAAATTATGAATAGAGAGATTTTAAATTTATAAAAAATATGTATTTTTTAACAAATTTTTAAGATGAAAATGGAAAACTGAAACCAATTTCTATTTCAAAGGGAATTCTGGGAAAAATTAAATTAAATCAAAACAAAGAAGCAAACGGCTAACCAGATAACCACGGAAAGCGGACTGTATCTTAACGGCCGCCAAGTCATCCGTCCACCGACGGTGGGAGCTGCCGACGAGCACCGACGACGTACCGCCGGCGCTGGTACTGGTTCTAGTAAGCTTGACCACCTCGGCCGCAGCATGGGCCGCAGCCAGCGCAGCTTCCGCCACAGCCGCGGTGGCGGCCGCAACGGCTATGGCGTGCTTACTGGCGTCCATGTCGGTGGCATAAGAAGAGTCGATGTCTCGAGGCGGCGTCGTATGGGTGTTGGCGTGAGCTAGTGATCCGACGTTGAAGCTCCGCTTATTTTTTTCCTTGGCCGACTTCCTGTTGTTATGCTTTTTGCTGCCGAAGCCAAAGAGCCGTCGGAGAAAGCCCATTCGAATTTGGGATTGGATTTAGAGGTGAGAATGAGCGTATAGGGAGAGCATGGCTTGTGTGGGAAGTTGGAACAGCGGCAAAAAAACCAGAAAGGGAGAAAAAAGGCAGGCAAGTGTTGGAACTCGAAACTTGGGAAGTAGCTAATATATTCAATCAGTGGCCGAGTTATTCTGAGACTCGGGATTTTGTACTCATAGCCACAGGGATAGAGTGAGACGCACAGAAAGAGAGGGGTAAGATTATTTGAGGAGGTCGGCAGACGCGCGGTTGAGGTTTTCCGACACACGCGCACTTTTTTCAGCCTCATTTTTTATTTTTTCGCATTTTCAGCCCCACTTCGATTCGTCGGCTAAATTCAAGAGTATTTCCAATTATTTTGTTATTTAACCAGCGACTTCTACTATACATTATACATCAATTTATTTATTCTTTACTTTTTAAAAGAAAAAACTTAGACCCTGATAAAAATAAAAAAACTTAAGCCTTGTTTGTTTTTATAATTCATATTATTTTATCTAATTATTATAATTTTTTTAAATTCTCATATAAGATAAAATAAATAATTCATTTTTTTCAAATTTTAAAACAAAAATAATATTAAATAAATATATTCTAACAATATTTTATTCAATTTTTAACTTTAATCTCAACTCATCTCATCAACAAAAACAAACAAGGTATTAATTTATTATTTTCTATATCATTTAAATATTCATTCATTCTTCTTTGTTTATTTATTTTATATATTTTTTAACTGTCATTAAATTTGTAATATTCTCAAAATCTTCAATATTCCTCAAATTAATGTGAGCACAATATCCCTTTGTTATCAAAATGACATCAATAGCCCAATAAAAATTAAAAAGAAACTTTTTATTAAAATGAAATGTTCTTATAATATTATAATTTTTATGTTTTATAAATAAAAGTGTAAAATGTGCGACATATAAAGAAAGATTAGGACAAAGAAATAAATAATAAATAATATTTACATAGATGAATAGTATATATTAAATATAGAGAAGCACTTTTAACTATTTTATATTGATTTTACATAATCAATTGGAAGTCTTATTCTAACATATTGTTAATTATTTTACAAAAACTTGCAGAGAAATTGCTCTTAACATAGTGTCAATGCGTTGAAAATATTAACTTTTTTTTTTTAATTTCAAATTTGTATAATCTTTTTTCACTTGAAACACAATTATAAAAACATTACATATAATATAAATATGTACTACTTGTTGATGTCTAAAAATAACGCAACATGCCGGAATAAGTGAAATAGTCATTTTTAACCCGCCGAAACTATTCAGGACTTGATCGGTCCTGTATGGAGTCCAAGGCGCTGGTACGGTGTGGATGTGCAGTGTCCATGCATGCATCCATAGCAATGATTAATAAATAAATACAAAGGAAATAAAGAGGTGGGGACACGCAGATTTACGTGGTTCAGCGTAATACCTACATCCACGTGAGTTTTGAGGAAAGGAGAATCTACTATAATATAATTTTTTTTATAGTCTCTCATGGTTTCTCATCATCGCCGTACAATCTAGATCAGAGCTCTATCTTCTGGAGAGATCTCATTACTAGAGTCCTTGTCGTGAGGTTGAAGAATTGAAGGAGAAGTCGAAATCCCCTCAAAAAGTATCTGGAAGCTCCCTTTATCCACTTCTCCTCCCTTACTTTATATCCTCTCTTCTATTCTTTACATTACATTTCCACTTTTCTTCTTGACACCATTTTCTTTCCTCAGCTTTTTGTCCTCTCTTTCTTCTCTCTTTCTTTTGTCCTGATGAGACTTCTCACCTTGGGCTACACCCAGTAAGGACCTAAGATATTTTATCCCTTCCACTATTTTTTTTTTTTTAAAAGACAGATTATACTTTGCTCATATCAAAACAAATTTCATTTGTAAAATCTCGTTTGTTTACACAGATGAAATTTGAATAAAATATTTTTAAAATATAAGTTTTTAATATAATTTTTATTTTAAGAGTTGAAAAAGTAGAATTCTTTATTATATTTTGTATAAAAATTTAAAAAAATTATAATAATTATATTAAATGAGATGCGACCATTGAGATGGTTTGTGCAAATAAACGAGGCCTTGTCGCTTTCTTTTACCTTGAGGTATTTATTTGTAGCAAAATTTTGTTTACACGACGGATGTTTCGAGGACAATGCAAAAAGCAGATGCGCTATGATTTTCAAATATATTTATGTGCCATGTGGACTCTACGTAGATTGATGTTTTCCTAATGCAAGATATTTTAAATTCTATACTATGTTGGGAAATTTAATTATATCCTTTTTTCATGTTGGACATGGGCTTAATTATTTCATAATGTTTTTTTTTTTTTTTTTTTTTTTTTCTTCTAAAAAATCTACCCGACATGCAACAGGGCTTTCTGCAGCAGGTTGTGGTGATGCTTCGTATCTAATCTGAGGCAACTTAATGAGCAGCAGCGCGGCCATTGCACAAAAGCTCACCGCAGCCATGAACTTACTTGAGGCGCATTGTCGACCGCTTAACAAGGGCGGGCTAAGGCAGTCAATCCCATTTCCCTTTAGAGATCAAATGATTCAAATCTATGCGCCATGATGTTAAGCAAATCATCCAAAGTTCCAAACACTAGCTTTCTTTTGTGCGAGTCACCTTAATTCCTCGATCTTCCCCATCTCTTAACCAATGCAAGTTGCGGTTGGAACTAAGGGAAATCTTCCCGTCACTGCAGACATTTATTTTCCTCTCTTTGCTTCTTGGATTTTATCGATGTTACTGAGAAAAGGAAAAAGAAATTGAGAAGAAAAAGGCAACATATATACAGTGATGAGAGAGAGAGATCCATGAATAAAATTATTACCTTCGTAGGAAAGAAGAAAGTAAAAGAAAAAAAAGGGAACGGAGCAAAATACAATATATTTTGGTTTGTGAAGTAAAGCTGCCTTTATATCCTTTGAGGTTGACTGATTCGTGTGATAATGAAATTTAATGTATGAACTCAAGAATTTGATACTACACAGAACACGACAGACAATGATGAGAGAGAAGTATAACTTTCCATATTTTTCACTTGGGCCCAAGATAGTTGCTGGAAGCTCTGTATCTCTCGTCAAAAAGTAAGAACGAAGATGAATGTTCATGTTGGACATCAAGATCCATTGCCTATTGTCAATAACACGAAGAAAACTAATTAGTATGAAAATGATGTCTTCTTCCAAAAGCGAAAACTGTTGCCAAATTTGATGAATATTATCCAAAACTTTACTTACCTGCCTCAATTGACTGGTGCTTGAGACAGACTCGTGGTATGGGTTATGGATTAGAGGTTCCTACATGACAATATATGTATAGGTCACGTATGGGAATTACTTCAAAACCCAACCAAAATGCAAGTGGGGACAAATAACTACCTGTAATAGTTGAGATTGGCCAGGTAAATCATGTTGGTTAGAGAAGATGTTAGGTGGTTGATATATGTCAGGATTGGGTTGCTGGTCCATGACCAGATTAGATTGCTGGTACATGCACTGAACCACCTGATTTGCTTCAAAATTGTACATACCCTGTGTAATTCAATTTCGAAGGGTAAACATTAAATAAGTCTTGCACAATGAAAAATAGAAGCCGCACAAAATAAATATTCGCATTATGTGCTAGGAAATAAGGATAAAGCAAAGTATCACCTGCATAATGGTATTTGGTGTGGTGGCTTGAGGTGAAATATATGCCCTTGAGGGACTTGAAATGCAGGTTACAATATCCTGTGGGGATGCTTCTATATTCTGAACTCCTTTGGTATGAGAAAGTTTTCCATTCACATTGACTAGTGGACCTCTATCAGAATTACCACTCACCTTTTCTTTTGGTCCTTTTACTCTGTTCTCATCCTGATCATCAATTGCATTTCTATCCAGAAAAATCTCTGCATGTTCACTTTCAGAGGCATTTGCACCTGTGCTACTTGAGGTGATAGCTTGAGCATCCTCAGGTTTTAAGGTCAAAATTTTCTTCACCCCTTCCATCAGCTCATCAAGTTGTCTGGCAGCAAATTGAAATGCTCCCTCGGACTCAGAAGCCCTGGCTGACAACTTAAGCATTCTGTGGCACAAACTTTTGTAGCGGCTAGCAACAACCAACTTAGGATTATCTTCGATGGTAAAATTGTAACAATCTTTCACGCTTCCAGACCTTCCATCTTTTGTCCATCTCTTCAAGATATAACGGGAAGGGATAATCTTTATATTCTGATGATCAAGTACTTTCAGTGCATGGCTACATGGAAACCCAACATATTCGAACTTCATACAACTGCAAACGACTGTAGAGTCAGAAGAATTGAAGGTAACAGTGTGTTCTCGAACTTGTCCAAATTTCTTCACTTTATACTCGATCAATGACCCATTCTGACTGCACCTGTTAACAACAACATTTAAACACTTCTCATATTCCCTCTGAAGTACTTCAAATGCCCTTGGAGTGTAAACACCACTGGCATGCTTTAATAAAACCACATTTCCCATTAGTCTTGGCATGCATCTGCTCATTTCATCATTAGCTTCAGTTTCTTTGCAACGTTGCTCATCTACTACCCTTTCAAAATATTTTATGAAAAGAAGAATATCAAGGTCCGAGTTCAAGCGAGTCCCCAAGTCATTAAATAAACACTCACCCAGATGTAAGCCATTCATGTCAACGAAAAAAGTATTCCTACCATATACCACAGCCCATTTCTCTCTTTCTCTAAACATCCATCTTAACCACTCATTCTGCTGAAGACCATATTTTTCCAGCATAGACTCCCAGCCACAAATGAAATCTTCCTCATCCTTGTGGTCATAAATACAGCTCTTTAAATCTTTGGCAAAGGAATCCACATCTTTTACTAGAAGGCTAAGGTGTTTGAGAGCATTCTGATACATCTGCCATACACATATACGATGGCTTGTTTCTGGTAACACTGAATTGATTGCTTCAATAATTGCTGCATCTTGATCTGCGAGAATAGCCTTTGGCTTCTTCCCAGACATTGCTTCTATGAAAGTTTGTAATAGCCACTTAAAAGAATCGACAGTGTCATCATATAAAAGTGCAGCAGCAAAAATCAAGACTTGTCTGTGATGATTTACTCCTATAAACTGTACAAATGGGGGAAAGTCTTTGTTTGATTTGGAAGTTGTGTCTAAACAGATCACATCGCTGAAATGGTCATAGTCCAGTACCATGTTATCATCAGCCCAAAATATGTTGGTTACCTTGTCATCAATATCAAGCTGTATTGCATAAAAGAATGATGGATTTTCAAAGTGCTGCCTTTGAAAATAATGCAACAAACGTCCTGCCTCTCCCTCCTTAATATCTCTTAATCTTTCAGATTGAAGATAATTGTCAGAATCAAGGGCAAGAACATCAAGGGATTCCCGGACTTCAAGTTGTCTAGTCATCAATTCAAATGTTGACGTTGAGCATGATTCCAAATTAGTTGCAGAGCAAGCTTCAGTCTCAGGAGAACAACTAAATTCTCTTTGCAATGACAAGGTTTGAGCATTAGTTGGGTTTACATTGTCATGATTGTGTTGTTCTTCAAAATGTGTAACCTGGTATTTACCATCAGGTTGACGAGTAATAATCATATGTGCCAAGCAACCGGTTCTAGTTTCCTTTCGGTGTTTCTTCACATTAATGTCTCTTTTGTCCTTCCTCCGGTAACCCTCTTTAGAGCAAGTGAACTTCCTAGATACCACCTGACCATGTACCTTGCTCCTATTTATCCAGTCTTTCCTAACGCTGAAACCTACTAATCTGGCATACTTGTTGTAGAATTTGTATGCATGTTCATCTGATTCAAATTCTGTACCGATTTTAAGTACTGCATCTTTACTGGCTCCATCCTTTACATAAAGATTGGACTGAATGCCATTACTATGCAAAAATTTTGGGCTGCGACAGTCCTGCTCCACATTCAAGTCCAAGTTATTTGATGCTAGAAGTGTCCTATCCATGTTCTCTTTGAGAGGACTACTTGATCTATCATCTGTATCCATTGACCTTTGCAAGAGTGGAACATAAAAAAAAAAAAAAATCAAAGGAAGAAATAAATATGCAAAAGTTCTCTGTGGAAAAGAAAATTAATTGATTACATATCTCCATCCACAATGGTTTTAATGCTGAGATAGATGGACCATAAAATTATTGGTGTGTCAAGAGAATCCATCCAACAGGAAAATGCAGAATAAGATGCCTAAAATCTGGGTCTCAGCCAAAATTATATGCAACGAGGAATGGACATAAATGCAGGTAAACAGCATACACAAATAGAAGAAGATTTTTGAAACTTTTTCTTGCATTTGAGTCTTCTCCTCTATAAATAATCTAGCAGTAGTGACCGATCAAAAAAATAATCTAGCAGTAGTGATGGTTTTTTAATATAAATTTAACGTTGTTAAAGCTTCGACTTGACTTTATAAGTGCATACATGCTTTTAAGATAGGTTTAGCTTGGTTCAGTTCTTAATTCTTCAATTGGCATCTAAAGTTAAAGTAGCCAAGCGAGGTGTGATAAGAAACAATATTTGAAGAGTTTGTGATTCTTTCGAAACGCAATGGTCAGTTTTTGCTTATCAGACTCATTATATATGCACATATACTCTCTTAAGTTAATTTACCGCCCCATGAAACTGCCCCTACACTAACGATACCACTGTTCATTGTATCTGTAAATCACATCCTTGTGCTTGCTGAAGTCCAAAATGGGTAAGGTCCATGTAGAAAAAGATTAGTCGTTCACAGTCCTAGTAGAGATGTGGCCTCACCAAGAAAGCAAAAAGTAAAGTTTTTTAACTGGAATTTTCTATTTAACTAATAATTCTTGCTTTCACTCATTTCTGTCAATTTAGGGCGTTAGAAAAATACACATTCGATACAAAACTTATTGGGAGGGACCTCCAACTCCAAATGCAGTCTCCTTGCTTTTGCTTACAAAACCAAAGACTTCGTCAATCGAGAAACATAAAAACTCAGGGGTTATAAAATTCAAACAGTTCATTTTGGTACTGGAGCACAAATTTTCAAGAACTTCTCAAAGCGCTACACTTCAGCAGCTCAATTTGGGCAAATTTTCCATATATAACGCACTAGCGTGAACACGAAACGTAAATTCACAGAAGGCATACCAGTTTATGAGGCAAGTTGATTTAAACAAGTGCATACAAAATGTTTGAAATCACACTCAGAGAGAGGCAGAGAGCACCTGAGGCGTTGTACCTGTAGATAGGGTTTGAGCAGAGAGGTTTTTGGATTACGGGAGGCCTGCCTTCTTCATCGCGGGAGAGAGAGAGGGTGGGACCTTTCGAGGTAAGGTAGGAACTAGGAATTCGGATTCCAGTGATGAATTCGTTCACGGAAAAAGGAAGTCTCTCAAATGGGAAGTCCCTCGAAATTTGGAACTTTGGGGGGATTTGTGTAATTTCAAAGAGATGCGAGAATTAACTATAATTATTAAATAAAAATGTGGGTGCATTTATAGACAATAGAGAAGAGTTTATGGTATATATAACAGAATAATATTAATATATATAAGTTTCTGATGTACAAGTCTCGTGCAAGTCTTTTATAAAAACATAAATTTATCATAAAAATGTGTGAAAAATTTATTTTTTCTTAGTATGATCTACTTTTTTATAAAAAGCATACACAAGGCTATTTTGCTTGTGCATTTTGTGCTTGTCTCTATTATTACTCTTAATAGAAAACCATTAATTTTACTCTCTAATAATACATTACTAATATGTTCACCTTCAATTAGCTTCACCATATATAGTTTAAAAAAAAAAACTTCACCATAATATATTTATTTGTTATCATTGTAATAATCTTTATGATAAATAATATAATACATATAGAAGTTTCTCAAGGCACGGAGAGAAACTCATACAAATTGTTTTCATCGGTAAAACTTTCAATGAATAGGAAAAATCACTCTTGTAATCTGAAAGTCAATAGATCAGTCAAGTATCTAATTTATTACATGGCTGCAGTCAGCGACCATATATAGCTCACCTTTTAAGGGCCAAACTACTGTACTGATCTTAAGTTGTGTTTGGTAATTATTCACAAACATTTCATTATTTTTTTTATTATTGTTTACTATTTTTTTATTATTATTTACAGTAGATCAAACGAGATCACATCAACATTTTTAGTTTGGTAATTTCGTTTCCTGTTAATGATCCAGTCCACAGTACTTGTGGAGGTCCATTCGGCTCATTTTTCAGTTTAAATTGTCTTTCTTTTCTCTTTATATTTGATTCGATGCTAATGATTTATCACGAGGCTTTTTCGATTTCTCGTTTGTTTTTGTTTCTGGCATTGCTTATATATTTACCACTATTAATAAGTCAGATCTGCATGCAGCTTGCTCATTTATTTATAAGTGCTCCATGCATATATGCATGCCAGTATTTAACTGCATATACTACACATTTTATGATCAGCCAAAAAATATAACATCCAGCTTATTTGATTTAAACACGAAGTACGTAATTAATTCTCGTCTGATTCCCATTATTCTGATTGATCAGTATTCCCATGTCAGGCGACATTACAGTACGATCAGGAAAAAGTAAAAAAAGAAAAGAAAAACACAAAGGCAAAATGATTAAACTTCAACCTTATTCATTGACGAGTCCCGAACCCACTCGATCATTCTTTAATTTACACCTGTATATACATTGGAAAAAAGAAAAAAGAAAATTGTTAGGACGTCGTGAAGTCAGCCATTTTAGTAAGAGAATTGGAAACAGTACCACACTCGAAGTACGTACTTCGTATAAATAGCCCTTAAAATGATCAATCAAGAAAAGTACGTATAAACTATCACTATTCAAACAGCATGGAAAGAATTGAATTGGCAGCAGCTAGAATTACCACATGAAGAGCGGGAAGGGAGATTGCATTGAGCGGGAAGCCGCGCAACGATCCGGAGAGTGCTGCAGAGGCAGTCATTCGGAACTGCTTGGAGTGCACCACAGCACGCAGGACTAGGACTGGTGTTGGCGGCACCTGGCAGGACAAAGGGTGTGCACACGTTAAGGTTGTTGAGCGAAGCCGCACAGGTCTGCGCCTGAGCTGTCTGGGTCTGCACAGCAAGTGCCATGAGCAGGACGAGCAGTACTGCAACTTGAGAGCTGACAGAGACAAGGGACTTCAGGGCTGCCATGATCACTTGGTCGTTTTGATCTTTCAAAAACTAGCTAGCTAGGTCTAATTAATTTTTGAGGCTATTAGGTCAATTATATATAGTTAGAGTTCACACGATAAGAGGTGAGCCATATTGCATGCATGAGTCACCAAATTACTTGCATATTAGGTTCACCACGCTCATGATCATGGCCAGAGGCCAGCTTAGTCGACGGCATGTAGAAGAAACTTTTGGTATTTTTGATATGTTATTTTTGGACTTTTAATATATATATATATATATATATATATATATATATATATATATATGAAAAATACTCTAGGCCTCATTTGGTTACAAGGATGATATAAGATGAGATAAGAAATTTGTGAATAATAGTGAAATAATTTGAATTAAGATTTTTATGGGATTTTGAGAAAAAAAAAGAAAAAGTTAAATAAAAAATTATAAAATTAAAAAAGGGTTAAAATATAATTTTTGTTCTGAAATTTGAAAAAGTTAAATTATTTTTTGTCTTTTGTTTGGAAGTTTAGAAAAGTTGTAATGATTAGATAAAAAAGTTGAAAATTTAAAAATTTGAAATTGAAAAATATTTGTATTTAAATGACATGTTTGGATGTTAAGATGAGATGGTTTGAAAGGTCTCTGAAACCAAACCAGACCTAATGGATTTTTAAAGATTTTTGTATTTATGTTCCTAATTAACTAGCTATTACTCCCATTAATGTTTTTACAGGAATAACAATTTCTCGTTGTAGGAATGGCATCAAAAGGTCCAACCAAATTATGAAAAAACTATTCCAAATGAATACATAGCTATTTATTATATTCTAAGATCCTATTTCGTAAACAATATAAACTCAGTACTGGAACAAGTTAGATGTATTTTTCTATCAATCATCGGATATAAAGTTCAGTATTATAGTTGAGCTAGTACTAGTGGTGGATGTAACTTGAAATGTGCAAAGAATAATATTATTGTATTGCAGTGCCAAATTCCAAAATTTCAATATTAACCAACCAGAGAAAAAAAATGGAAAAAAGGTAATTAAGGTAAAAAATGAACAGAATTATCAAGCTCTAATAGCTGTTTGGAGTTCTTCTTGATCGGAAGCAGGAGCAGTCCCATAGTTCTTCACCGCAAGTAAAAGCTTCCCTCTCTGATGAGGCCCATCTTCATGGTCAACAATTACACTGTCCCATTCCAATCTATCGATAACATTCTTGATCTTTATCACAACATCAACATCATCCCTGAAGATTACACTTCCTTCTGGTCTCAAAATTCTATCCATTTCCAGCAGAATGTCTTCCATCTCACATCTACAACGCAAAAATGCAAGTTAAAACGTAAGTTAATCTACAGTTTTCTAACTAGTAAACATAATATTCTTCCCTTTCAATACAAAGAAATTACCTGTCTTTGTACAGACTAAAGACGGAATCAGCGTGAATGAGGTCATAAGTTCTTGGATAAGTAGACATGGCTTCACACCTGCAGCCCATGCCAAAAGTTAATTAGCTACTCAAGCTGCTAGCTAGCTTGTAAAATTTAATCAAACCAAATGAAAAAAAAATTACAGAAATTTAAGTGCATGTGTACCAATTCTGATATGTTCCAATCAATCCCCTTTCGTATATTACTCCAAGTGTGTTAACCTTTGCCTCGACAGGAACCACATTCATCACCCAAAGTGGGTAATCAATTAGCGCAGCAGCGAAGCCACCCAAGTGAGCATTCATGTCTAAAACGTTGCGGTACCTCCCAGCTTGTCCCAACTGTTGGTTTACATATTTATAATATGACACCCTCTTCTTCCATAGTTCTGCATCTAGTTGGAAAACCTCAGCTGTAACGCCCGACACAGTTCCCTTACTAACCCTAGGCGGTATCGCATACAGTCTTTCAGGCCATTTTGCCAGCTCTCCACCCGCTATTTCTTCACTGTTGGAAACTTGAGGCAGGGTTGTCAAACAAGTCTCCATTTCAGTATACCTGAAAATGGTCAAAACGAACATATACGCATGATGAAATAGCCCAGCACCAATGCTCAATCTTTCATGATAAAAACAGTACTACGAATAATAAGTCCGAAATTAAATCAGGAAAGCACAAACGTGCATGCATACCAGGCCTTGTCAGCATCTTGAGCTGGGCAGAAAGGTGGATTTTGGGTGAGACGTTTACGGTGAACTTTGCAGTTTAAGTGATTGGTGGGCTTTTGCCATATAGCAATATCATCCTGCTCTATCAACTTTTTCCAGCAAAGGCTTTTAGCAACATTCTCAATGGTTGTCTGTTCAGCATTCAAATCTTCCTTTGTTCTTTCCCAACCTTTCCAATATTTCTTCCAGTGGATGGGTGGTCCAGACAAAATCCAGTACCCACCGGGGCGTAGAACCCGATCAACTTCAATCAAGAAAAGCCCACCTATATAACATAACAAATTATAAGAAAGCATCATTAACTTTGTATCATAATGAATGTTTCACTGTATATGGCATAAAGTACTGATGTAGTGACCACGAAAATGGAATTAATTAAACTTTGTAGTACCATGTTGGCCCCATGGAATGAGGCAGCGAGAGCAATGGGCCACGTCAAAAGCTCTGGATGGGTAAGGAAGTCGCTTAGAGGCAATGATACCAATCAAAGCAGGAACACCTCGCTCCAGAGCAAATTGCACCTGAGCTTCGTGGGTGTCCCTCGGGGCAAATGACATTGGCAGGATGTCACGGGAGAGAAGATATGCTCCCCAACTTGCAACCTGCATCGTTGCAACAGGTGGAACAACTTGTCAACTTGAACATTAATGATTCTCGCGATGTTATAATGTATCGATCATTAGTTTAGATTTTATTCCTATTCACATTTGTTGATTTGAGTAGCGATATTTTACACGTGACTTTGCATGTGTATCACTTAAATGGACCCTGATTTAATTACAATGCATCTTATATATTATATTTAACTTAAGATGATACAATCTACGATAAATAAAATCTACGATCGATAAGTAATTAGTGCACGCATTTATCTTTTAGCCTTTAGGAACGTCCAAATCGCACTTTGCTATATGAATATATATATATATATATATATGTATATATATCAAGTGCAACGAATTGAACATGACAGAAAATAAAGTCAAGTGATCGAGGTCGAAACAAACCTAATCAATTGAACTGTATACGTGCTGATCTAATGTTTAATGCTCTTTAGAGAAATTTAGCATTTGATGAGAAATATAATTTTCTTCGAAGATAAAATTTTACCTTGCTGAACATAATTGCATCATGTTTATCATTGAATTATATATATTCACCCACATGCATATATTGTACAAAAAATCATATTTAATTTTTGTATAGTACTCTTAGTGATAAGTAACTAAAACTTTTTTTTTACATTATTTTTTTAACATTTTTAAAAAAATTCACAATATTATTAAACAATATTTTTTTAATCATTAAGTAAAAAAAAAAAAACTGAAAAAAAAAATTTAAAATAGAGCGGGACCATGAGCTGGATCAACAGGATCCCTATCATTTTCCTTAAAAATATAACTCCTGAACGATACGTACCCGCGTATGATCCACGCACAACGGATACAATTGGCCGCAGGCACACAGAATATGAGAATAATAGAATAATTTGGCCAGAAAATGGCACAATTATAAAAGTACGTATATGATCAGTGCCCTATCTATCATGATCTGTTAAGAAATAGTATCGATCCGTCAGAGGTTCTGACGATCCCGGCCATTGAATATTGTAATCTTTTAGTAATTATTGATAATTAAATCCCATTAACTTTTACCAATTCGTTTTCACTTTGACTCTTAAGAGATGAAATAAAAATTAAAAATTAAATAAAATATTATTAAAATTTAATTTTTTAATATAATTTTTATTTTATAATTTAAAAAAATTAAGAATTAAAATTATAATAATTATTATAAGATGAAATAAAATATTTTTGTATGTGTAACCAAACCAGACTAAAGTTTCTATAATATACCCTAGTCAAGATTTAATTTGATTTTTTTTCTTTTATGGTGCATCTTAATTGGCAAGCATATGATTTCCAAAATCTTGCGAAATATTACAGGCAAGATAATTTTGCACCGTCAAAACTCATCCTATAGCTAGTCGATTTCAGTTTCCTATATACGGTGGAACAGTGCTAGCCAATTGGACTATATATCTTTTCTCTATTTTTTTTTTCCTTTTCTTTTCTATATTTATTATTTTTATTTTTATGAACATGTACAGTAAAAAACGGTGGTGGATTTATTTAATTAAAAATAATGATAAGGTTACAACTCCTCCTACTACTCATCTAATATTCTTTTTGTATTTCTTTTTTTTATTATTATTTTTTACTTCATGATTAAAGAATTAAATATTAGTAAAATTATATATTTTTTTAATTTTTTTTTAATTAAAGATGTTAAAAAAATATTTAAAAGAAAATAATAATAAAAAAAAATTTTAAATTCACTTAAATAATATATGGGTAGTAATAGGTGAGTAATAGGGTAATCAAACCCTTTGGTCTGACGGCCGTAGACTTAATTATGCGAATATAATCCTATATGCAATCTTATTCAATTCTACAAAAAAAATAAAAATAAAACTAAAAATAATAACAAAAGGATCATAAAAAAGAAATGAAAATCGTAGCAGGACCGATACTCGAGAAAGGAAAAGGAACAGATTAATATGAGCAAGATTGAAGAAAGCTTACCCCACAGCCCGTATCAATGGCGGTCCGAATAGACCCATCTTTAAGATTGATAAACTTCCCAATGTCATTAATGTACGCATTAGCACCATTAGGGAACATAGTCCCCCCTCCCGGAAACCTAAACTTATCTCCTTCATATCTGATCCAATTCTGCACCGCCTTCTCCACTGTCAACTCCTTGTGCGGTACATTCGCGTACCACGCAAGATCCCGACTTTTCGGCCACGCAAACGGATTTTTGTACCCATATGGTGCCGGCACGCGACACTTCAAGAGCCCACTCTTCTCGGGACAGTGTCTCTCCCTGTATATCAACCTATCTCTGCTATACCTGAGCGATCTCTTTGCATCCTCACAGGGAGTGTACTCGCTGTAACTCACGTCGCATAGAGGGTATAAGCTCTTGCTAGTATTAATGGAGGGTAAAGTTTCGCCGGCATCGTTGAGGCTATGGTGGGTGTTGAAGTCTAGGTTGATATCGAGTAGTACTGGACTACATGCATCCGATACTAAACTATTGGTGCTGGGAATAGTGGTGCCGCCTCGTTGCCAAGCGCCGAGAAAGTAAGAGGTGATGCAGAGGAAGACAACAAGAGAGTAGAGGTTGGTGGTTTTCCTCGAGAAGGAGATGCAGGCGCCAGTGGTGGGCTTGGAAGGCTTGGAGGTGGGTTGATATGGCGGTAGGTTAGAACTAGCCATAGGGAATAGCTAGTACTAATCAAATTAAGTCTGTGCCTGTTATTCTGATCTTTCTCTTCTCGCATTCTCTGTCTCCAAGGATTTATGTATTTATGATGAGTATGTTGTACTGGCCATTCGGGGGCAGTCTGGGGGAGGTGAGATAAGAGCGGCGGTTGCAGAGAAACTAGGTTTTGAATCAAATGGGTCATGTGGGTGGTGAGTTTTTTGTAGTTGACTATTATATTTAAAACTATCTAAGCAAGTTTTCGAACTCACTAGCTAGTAGCTAGCTAGGGGAAGCGGACGTACGTGACAGTTGGTAAGAGATGAATTAGAAGAATTGGGTTTGAAAATGGATCAATGGATCAGAGATATATTATAGCTGGATCAGATCATGAAGGCAGTAATATAGACTGTCGGTCATGTCATGTGTGTGTATATATATATATATATATATATATATTATATCTACGGCCTGTCCAGTAGAGGTACTCCCTAGTTAGGCATTTTTGAGTCAATGAACTCGTAGTTTTATAAACTCACTCGAAACAAAATTCATGTAGTTATTGTTTTTTTTTTAATTTTTTTTTATTATCAATTTCTTTAGAATAATTTTTTTATGCTATCCTACTTTTAATACATTTTGTGAATTTGAAATTTTTAATTACCTTTAAGTCATTTCAACCTTTTAAAAAAAAATTATATGTTGATAGATAATAACACCTTATCATAAAAAGATATATAAGAGTGAAACGTGGTATGTCTAATATTTTTTTGTGTGTGTTGATTTTAAAGTGGGCTAAGAGCTGCTCCGATCGATTATTTAAAGTCATTGTAGACGGGTCCATCAGTGTTAATATTTGTTAGGATTGAAGTACTCCATTTGCAACTCTTCGGTATATTATATGATTGTGTAATATTCATGAAGAGCTAACCTCGACGTAGACTGATGAAAGAAACCAAAATTATTCTGGAAATCCTTACGGCCAGAGGCAGTATGTATTTGTATATTTGTAAACAGAGCAATTACATTTGGATGAGAACAAACTTGAGAGATTCTAAGGTTGTTACAAGTGATCAACAAATAGATTACAAACATTCAAATATAAGATAAGCCGTTGGAGATAAACTTGGAGACGCAGCTCACTGGTTTGACGTTGAGTTTGCTTGAATATTTGAATGATCAACATTATCTCTAACATTCCCCTGCAATCTGGCGGTAAGATCAGAGATGGCCAGTTTGTCACGAAGGAAACAAAATCTATTAGCTGTATGCCCTTTGGTGAAAATATCTGCATGTTGGATAGAAGTCGAAATATGTTGCAAAATAATGTCTCGGTGTGCTACTTTTTCACGCACACAATAATAGTCTACCTCGATATGCTTAGATCGTGGATGAAAGATAGGATTGGAGGCAAGTGCAAGAGCACTAATATTATCGCACCAGATCACAGGGGGAGAATCAAGAGAGATTTTCAATTCACATAACTGCATGTGCAACCAATACACTTCAGCTGTTACTAGCGCCAGACATCTATATTCGGCCTCAGTACTAGATTTAGAGACAACTGGTTGTTTCTTTGCTGACCACGAGATAAGATTGAAACCAACAAAAACTCCATAGCCACACGTTGAACATCTATCATCGGGATTACCAGCCCAATCCGAGTCACAGTATGCATTGATGGAGAAAGAACCAAGTCTGTAAAAGAGGCCAAAGTCCAGAGTATTTTTCATATATCGTAGGACACGCTTGGCTGCTGTCCAATGAGCTGTAGTTGGTGCTTGCATATGTTGGCAAAGTTGATTCACGGAGTAGGCGATATCTGGGTGAGTAAGAGTTACGGCACCGAATGTGTGACGATATTCGGAAGGATCAAGTAGGGGATCTCCATCAAATTTGGACAGCTTAGTACCCGAAACGCATGGGGCACGATACGAACGTATGCCAATGAGGTTGACACGATCCAAGAGATCAATAATGTATCTCGTCTGCCGAGGATGCAAACCGGAAGAATCACAGGTAGCTTCAATACCCAGAAAATATGATAACTGCCCAAGGTCCTTCATGGTAAAGTCCAGCTAAAGGTTAGAGATTAGCTTGTCAATAGAAGACCGAACATTAGATGTCACGAGAATGTCATCCACGTAAACGAGCAGAAACACATGTGTATATTCAAGGTGATAGGTGAACAAAGAGGGATCAACCTGAGAGCTTACAAATATGAGGATAACAGGGCAATGGATAAGTGATTAAACCAAGCCCGATGGGCTTGTTTTAAACTGTAAATAGATTTATGCAACTTACACACAAACTGTGGATTTGTAGGATCTTCAAAACCTTTAGGTTGAGCCATATAGACTTCTTCCTCCAAAATTCCATGAAGGAAGACGTTAGACACATCGAGTTGCCGAATGTCCCAATTGAATGAAACAGCAAGTGCGAGTATCATCCGAACTGTGGATGGTTTAATAACTGAGCTGAATGTGTCATAGAAATCAATACCACTACACTGGAGGTAGCCAACTGCAACTAGCCGTGCTTTGAGTCTTTCAATACTCCCATCTGGACGGCGTTTGGATTTAAAAACCCACTTACTAGGAACAACATTTTTGCCATGCAGACGAGGGCATAAAGTCAAGGTTTCATTCTTAATCAATGCTTGGAATTCACTCTCCATGGCGGCATGCCATTCAGGTATAGCAGCGGCTTGAGCATAGGAATGAGGTTCAGAAATAATAACACCTACATGCAAAGCTCGAAGGGGGTGACGTGTTGAATAATAAAGATGAAAATTAGGGTATATACGGGGCTTAAGATGGCCAGTTTGTGATCTAGTGACAACATGATAGGAAGGAGTTGAACTGACAGGAGCAGTAGATGGGGACTCCTGGATGTTGCTAGGAGATGAGGAAATGGAAGGGTCGTTGTCTGGTGGAGTGTCTGATGGAATGAAGAAGTCATGTTTAGTGGACACTATGGGGGAATGAAGAAGTCATGTTCAGTGGACACTATGGGTGTAGTATGGGGTGGTAAAATGGAAGAGGAAGAGGAAGATGAAGGGAAAATGTGTGAAGGAGGAGAAGGAAGGAAAGGTGAAGAATTACCTGTCGAGGAAACGCTACTGCCAGAATCCATGAAAGAAGATTGTACACGAGCAGGGAACATAGTCTCATCAAAGATCACATTTTTAGAAATATAAACACGTCGGGAGGAAGGATCATAGCACCAAAACCTATTTTGATTAGAACAATAACCAATGAAAATGCATGGTGTGCTACTATAAAAGAGTTTATTAGGCATGTAAGGTCAAAGACAAGGAAAACATTGACACCCAAAGGAACGAAAATAGCTAAAATCCGGAGGAAGATGAAATAGACATTCAAAGGGTGAGGAAAAATTGAGAACTTTTGTGGGTAATCGATTAATGATAAATATAAAAGTTAAGAAGGCATCGACCCAAAATTTCTTAGGTAATCCAGACTGTGCAAAGAGTGTGAGTCCCATTTCAACTATATGGCGATGTTTTCGCTCAGCGAGACCGTTTTGTTGAGAGATATGCGGACAAGAGAGCCGATGAAAAATCCCATTATTACTCAAAAATTGTTTAAAAATGGTGGAACAATATTCACCACCATTGTCACTTTGTAATTGCTTAATGTGATAATTAAATTGTTTTTCTACTAAGATTTTGAATTTAACAAACGTAGCATAAACATCGGATTTATGAGAATAACCAACAAAAGCGAGTAAAGTCATCAATAAAAATGACATAATAGAGACAACCACTTAAAGATGGAGTGGAAGTTGACCATACATTGGAATGAATTAACTCTAAAGGAGCAGTTGATTCTCTTGAGGAATCAGAGAATGGCAATTGCTTGGACTTACCTAGTTGACATGACACACAAATGGACTTGTTTTTATGGAATGAATCACTAACATGTAGAGAATAACTATTAATAACATTATGCAAAGTAGACGACGAAGGATGTACCAAACGACAATGCCAAGTGGCGGTAGAGGCCTTGACTCTGACAGTCATGGAGAAATTTTGACGACGAAAATTGATGTAGATTGATCGGGTACAATCCTCTATCACTGGGCTCCGTCATGAGCGTGTTCCCCGTCTTGAGGTCCTTCATCGAAAAATCAGAACCAGTAAGTTCAAATAACACATTATTGTCCTTACAAAATTTATTAGTGGAAAGAAGATGGGCAGATGCTTGAAGACAATAAGCAACATCATTTAAAGCAAAAGTAGAAGAAGGAGTTTGAATAGTGGCATTGCCAGTGCGTGAGATTATCAAACCTTCCCCATTACCTATGCCCACGGAATCATTGCCTTCATAAGGTTTGGAAGTTGCCAAATTAGCTGCATCAGAAGTAACATGAATATTCGCACCGCTATCAGCATACCATTGATGTTGATTAAGGTAGGTGGTATTAGCCTCAGCAACCAGAGCAACCAACTCTGTTGGAGGACGCCTCCCTTGAAAAGCATAGTTCATTCGGTTGAAACAATCTAATGCCTGGTGATTTTCTCTTTTGCAAATTTGACAAGGTGATCGAGCCTGCGAATCTTTGGACACAGGTGCAAATGAGGAAGCTGGCAAGTGAGGTAGAGGCTGCCGAAATGGTGAAGAAGATGATACTGGGCCAAGAAATTTGGACGTACCTAGGAACGAGACCGATTGCTGTTGTTACTGCGTGGTCTTGGTTTAGAACCAGGTTTGTGGGAGTAAAGGG
Source organism: Juglans microcarpa x Juglans regia (assembly GCF_004785595.1). Lineage (NCBI taxonomy): Eukaryota > Viridiplantae > Streptophyta > Magnoliopsida > Fagales > Juglandaceae > Juglans > Juglans microcarpa x Juglans regia. The sequence continues at coordinate 9,264,462 of NC_054596.1, read as the reverse complement.
CATAGGAACTAGTCTTGAGTTGAATGGCGTGATTGTGAAATTGCTGCATGAGATCATAGTTGAGCAGTTCGGCATAAAAATCTGGAAAGAGCATGGATTTTTCCTTTTCAAGAAGCATGTATGTGGTGACAAAGGAATGAAAGGAGGAGTTGAGTCCATTGAGTACGAATAAAATCAGACCTAAGTTGGTGGCACTGGCCGTTGTCATGTTACAAGTGACATGTTGTGGAGTTGCTGGCTGGGTGAGCACCATATAATATTATAATTAAATATATATATATATATATATATGTGTGTGTGATTGTGTGCGAAGCCCTCGTGTATAGACTAGAGTCAATCGTACTATGCTAGCTGGGTGAGTACGATGTGAAAGTGAAACAATAAAATAATATGTCGATATTGATCAAAACAAAAAAGAAATTAAAATCAAGACGTATATGAAGAAAGGTGGGAAGTACTAAACCTAATTTTTTTTTTTGAACCAGAAAAACTTTCTGTATTACCTTGAATCTTGACTACAAACTTTGTCCATCAGTACAAAAGAATAGATGCCCGAAGGCCCCTCCTCAATCCAGACTTTCTCCTCTGTAAAAGTAAAAGCTATCCTAGCAAGTGTGTGAGCTACATGATTACATTCTCTATAAGTATGTTGTATATACCAGTTCTGACTATTATAAAGGATCAACTTGATGTCTTCCACTAGCTGTCCATGCCATTCCCAGCAGCAACTCGAGCTATTAACAGACTTGATCACAGACAACGCATCCCCTTCGAAGATAGCTTTAGTCCAATTCAACTCAGCACACACCTTTAGAGCTTCCCATAAGGCATACAACTTAGCAGTAGCACTATTACTCAGACCTTCCATTAGCTTACAAAGGGATAACAGCACTTCGCCCTCCTCATCTCTCACCACTACTCCCAGTCGCATTCTTTTCTTCTCAGAATCCAAAGCTGCATCCCAATTTACTTTAACAAACCCCTCACTAGGCCTTTTCCATCTAGCTTCTCTTCGATTCAGTTGTCTTGCATTTCTGTCATTGCACCTAACCACCTGCTCTTCTTTGTACTCTACCAGGTTTTCTTGAGCTTGTAAGAACAACTCAGTAGGAGCTTTAAACATTCCTTCAAAAACATAGATGTTTCTCCTTAGCCAAATATTCCTCATTACAGTAGCAACAAGGTCCAACACCTCAGCTTGTAACTTCTCTACCATAGCTTGCCACAGCCCCAGAAAATCTCCCCCCACTCGAGGCCACTTCTGAACAGGACTAGATTTATCAGCCCACACATCTGCTGCTGCACTACAACTCCAGAGAACATGGTAGACTATCTCAACTTCCAAAACACACACAGGACATAATGGATTATCCACCACACCCATTGTAGCTAGATTTTGTCTTGTAGGTAAACTATTACTTACAGCCTTCCACATAAAATCTTCACAATTTCAGGGGTATTCAATTTCCACAGACTTTTCCAGCCATCCTTTCCCACATTCAAACCAGATGGACCCCCTTCCCCCCTCATTTTTCAATCCATCTCTAGAAGGTATGCACTTTTCACACTAAAACACCCATCTTTTGTATAGGCCCAGATCCTTCTGTCAAGAGAATTTGCATAGCTTATAGGAAGCCCACACACCACATCCGCTTCCTCTTCCATCAGAGTATCCCTTACTAGCTTCTGATTCCACCTACCACACTCAATCAACTCATTAACCCTTGCATCCTCTCTTAGGTTCTTCATAGGAGATTGTATGCCAAACAAAGATGGCTTAGATATCCACTTATCACCCCAAATCCTCACTTGCTCACCATTCCCTATCCTCCACACCAACCCCTCTTTCAGTAGCTCAAGGGAACCCCATAAACTCCTCCAAATTTTTGAGGGTCCACAACCCAGCTTTGCCTTTAAAAAATCAGAGTGCTCGAAATATTTTTCCTTCAAAACCTTTGCTGCTACTGAATTGGGCATAGTAAGCACTCTCCAGCACTGCTTTGCAAGTAAGGCTTGGTTGAAACTCTCGAGTTCTCTAAACCCCAAACCACCTGCTGATTTTGCAGCCCCCAACTTTGCCCAACTCTTCCATTGTATCTTCCTGTCATTTTGTTTAAAACCCCACCAGAATCTAGCCATTAAAGCTGCAATTTCTTTACACAGCCTTTTTGGGAGTTTAAACACATTCATATGGTAAGTGGGAACTGCTTGTATCACTGCCTTCAAGAGAATTTCTTTACCCGAGGAAGATAAAAACTAGTTTTTCCAATTGCTAATTTTATTCCACACTCTATCTTTTATCCCTCTAAAGGTGTTGTATTGAGACATTCCCACCATAACTGGTAACCCCAAATACTTCTCACAATTATTCTGCACCCCAACACCCACATCCCTTGCAATACTACTCCTCACATCTCTTTGAGTATTAGAGCTGAAGAACAGAGAAGTTTTCTGTCTATTCAGGCTTTGCCCTGATGCTTGCTCATAAACCTCAAGCACCTTCTTGATCCTCCCCCATTCCTGCCAATTCGCTTGCCTATAAATGATACAATCATCTGCAAAGAGCAAATGTGTAATCTTTAAGCCCCCTCTAGTAACAGAAACCCCATTCAGGTCCCCTCTAGCCTCAGCCTGATTTAATAAGCAACTCAGGCCTTCACCACAGATGAGAAAAAGGTAGGGAGACAAAGGGTCACCCTGCCTCAGCCCCCTTGTTGGACATATAGTAGCTCCTAGTTTCCCATTCACCAAAATGGCAGTTGACCCAGAGGTTACACATTGCGTAATTAACTCCACCCATCTGCCCCCAAACCCCATCTTAACCATAACAGCCTTCAAATAATCCCATTCTACTATATTGTATGCTTTAGAAATGTCAAGTTTTAAAGCCATACTCCCCCTTCTCCCCTTCTGCCTTACTTTCATAGAATGTAGAATTTCATAAGCTGCTATTATATTATCTGAAATGAGTCTCCCTGGGATGAAGGCACTCTGGTTCTTTGAAATAACAGCATTGAGGACCACTTTTAGTCTATTTGCAAGAGTCTTCGCAACAATTTTATACACCACGTTACAAAGACTAATAGACCTAAAGTCTCCAACTCTTTTTGGCTCTTTTACTTTTGGGATCAAAGCAACATGAGTATGATTGACATTTTTTAACATACCTCCACCACCCAGAAAGCTGAGAGCAGCAGCACACACATCTTCCCCCACTATATTCCAATAAGTTTGGTAAAAGCATGCCCCATAGCCATCTGGCCCTGGGGATTTTAGAGGGCCTATTTGAAGTAAAGCAACTTCTACTTCTTCTTTTGTGAACTCTCTTTGCAAAACCTCATTCATTTCAGCTGTGACTCTAGGTTCCATGTGGTCCAAGCAAGAATCAATGGTTGCTCTTGAAGGTGCTGCAGACTTAAAAACTTTTGAGTAATACCCATAGAAAGCCCCAGCAATACCCTCTTGCTCCTCCCATAGCCTGTTTTGAGTGTTCAAAACTGCCTTAATCTGGTTTCTCCTCCTCCTATGTGAAGCACATGCATGGAAAAACTTGGTGTTTTTTATCACCAAGCCTATACCAATTCTTTTTAGTCCTCTGTCGCCACTTTACATCTTCCTGCACTAAAAGCACCCCAACCTCCTTTTGTAATTCTTTTATTTCCTCAACCTTTTCAGGACCCTCTATGTCTTGCAGTTTTTTAATCCTCCCAGTCATCTTCTCTATCTCTTTCCCTCTATTACCAACTTTCTTTCTTGCCCACTTTCTCAACATTCCACTACAAGAAAGTAACAGATTCTGAACCTTCAGCCAAGGATCACTACTATACCTTTTGTCTACCCAACCACCCTTCACTACTTCTCCACACTCATCATCTTTAACCCAGCTACATTCAAATTTGAAATTTCTAATTCCCTTCCCGAAGCTACAGGGAACATCCACAGAAGATAACATGACAGGTCTATGGTCAGAGCTCCTAGCAGTGAGCCCCTCCACCTTCACTTTTTTAAACATATCTCTCCAGCTCAGATTTGCAACAAATCTATCAAGTCTTTCTTTTGTAAAGGTTGAGTCATTGTGTCTATTACTCCAAGCAAATGGGCATCCCACATATCCCAAGTCTGTCAAACCATTTTCCTCTAACACTGCTCTGAATTGCTCCATCAGCCTCTCCTTATGCTGTCTCCCCCCTTCTTTCTCCCCTTGGAGTAATATTTCATTAAAATCTCCAGCCACACACCATGCCTCCCCACTCCTAGGCTTCAATGAAGATAGCAACTCCCAAGATGACTTCCTCTTTGAGGCTTCAGGATGACCATAGAACCCAGTAAAAAACCACTTCCCCCTTCCTCCATCTTTCTTAATCAAACTATTTATGTGCCATTGAGAATAGTTTAAAATTTCCAGATCCACATCCCTATCCCAAAACAGAGCTAGACCTCCCCTTTTCCCAACAGGTTCAACAACAAAACACCCCTCCATGCCTAATCTTCGCTTCAAACCTTCCACCCTACCTACTTTGATCATAACTTCTCCTAAACTGTCTGAGGGTTGCTCAGCTCTCGGCAGTTCCAACTTAACCAACTCATAATGCATGGTGGAGCTGACTAGCAGCCTCCACCAAACTTGAAGAAACAACCACAACCTCCTCACACTCTTTCCTCATTTTTTTTCTTTGTACCTCCCCCGACCCCCGAAACAATCCCCTCACATTCATTTCTTTTTGCAAGTAAGGAAGACAAAGAACCTTCACTCCCTAAACTTTTCTCCCGAGCTCTCCTTTTCCAACTCCCAACCTTCCCTTTCATCAAAACCCTCTTATCTCCCTCTAAACCTTCAACCCCTAAGTCTTGTACCAATATAGCATCCACACCACCCTCAGAATTTTGTGACTCACTGCTATTGATTATTGGCACCAAGCTAGGACCCACTAGACCTCCTCCACCAGTCCCCTTCATCTCTCCCTGACTTTCCTCTTGTGAAACCTCCCTCTTCAAACCACTCATCCCCTCTCTGCCACTCCTCACCTCCCCCTCCCTTACCTCAGGCCCCTCAATATAGGTTCCTTCACAATCCCCTCCCAAATCAGATTGGGAAACACCATCCTCATTTCTCTCTACTTTTCTCCTTCTTCCCGCAAACTTAGCTCTCAGCCAAAGCCCATATTGAGCTACACCCCCCCTTCTGTATACAACCCTCCTCCCCGTGCACAATACAACCACATTGCAAACAAATCTTAGGTAGTTTCTCATACTGGAAAGGGATCCACATATTGTCACCATTCACATTAATGGTTCGCCTTCTAGCTAAGCTCTTACTCACATCTAACTCCACCTTCACCCGCAAGAAGCTACCCCAAGCAACATCTTCCTCCTAAACCTCAACTTCCCTCACCTTCCCAAAAGTATCCCCCACCATCTCCCCCATCTTCCGATTCATGCAATCCAGAGGTAGATTAAATATTTGAACCCAAAAGCATTCATGGAAAAAATCAATAGAATGGATCTGAGCATTTCCAACATAAGGTTTTAGAACTAGCAAGAAATTATCGAACAGCCATGGACAACCTTTACTCTTGTCCCTCACATTTGCAAAAGAAATAACAAAACAATTTGGACCAAGGTCTTGGAAGGCCATCGGAAGACTCACCTTCCAGATTTTTTTCATCGTTGCCTTGATGATTTCCTTTCCGATTCTCCTCTCTGCAAACACCTTCCCGATTAGGCTCCTCTCCCCCTTCCTTCTTGCTTCATCACTATCACTAGCTTGAAACTCGATTGGCAAGCTTTCCTCCTCACTCAAATTAAGTCTCTCCCAGATCTTCTCTAGCCCCTCCATTATCCTCCCTCTGCCCGCTGTAGCCAGCAGATACTCCTCCCTCCTCCCTGCGAAGCAGAAGGACTTTTTACCTTCACCTTGTCACGTTTTACCGCCAGTCGCCCTCAGGAAGATGACGAGAGAGAAAAAATAGTTGAGAGAAGAATCTTTGACGTTAAGTACTAAACCTAATTGATATGTAGACCGCGTACATATTTTAATTTCTTTTTTCCCTTTAGCATAAGTAGATCCCGATATTCGAAGTTCGAACATATGGTCAAAACAGGGAGGTTAAGTACAAGAAAATATTTTGGAACGTTTATGTGTGCATGCTCTTTTCCAAAGAACTTATAATTTTAATTCATAATGGCAGGAGTTTAGATGATTCGAAAAAGAAAAACAAACCTGAATGGGCCTAATGGCTGGTTATATATGATGAGATGGCAGACCTATGCTTACTTATTTTTCCATAGATATGAAAAATTAACGTATATTGCAAAGAAAACGAAAAATGTTAAATAAATTGATTAATTTATTCAATGTTAGGGTGTAACCTAGTGATTGTAATATGTGATACGATTACTGAAATTAACACAACATGATACAAAATTAGCGAATTTGAGTTTGATATAAATGGATTCGAGTCAAAACGAGTTGACTCGTTAAGACACGATTATAAACTGTTTAGCCCGCTTAACCTGAAATCAACTTGCAATAACCTATTTAGATTTTATTTCAAATTAAAATTTATTATTGCTGGATTGTTATATTGATATTTCTTAATATGCTTACATTTTTATTATTAAGATTGTAATTCTAGATATATTCTCATATTTATTATTGTAGGGTTTGTAATATTAGTTTTATTATAGGTTAAAATTTGAAAAATATTGATATTTTTTGTTAATAGATAATCTTATTATTTTTTAAGATATTATGACTACTAATAAATATAGATTTTAAATTTTATGTGAAATTATGTTAATCAGGTCAAATCGATTATGCATGTTACCTCAACCCATTTATATATATATATATATATATATATGATATGGTTGTCATTAATAAGTCGTATCATGATGTTGACATATTTATAATTAATTATTAAACGGGTCATAGCGGATGACACGACACGATCCATTATTTAAATAGGTCGAGTTTGGATTGACCAACATAGTCGAATGTCTATGATTTTATACGACACGAACATGACCAGTAAACACAAATTTCCATCCTAGTGTTACTGGTCCGGTTCGATCCAGTTTTGGATAAATTTTAGAACCAAACGTTCTGTCTTTTCACTGAAATTGGAAATGGAACTGGAAATTTCAAATTTTCAAATTTTCGATTTTAGTCCAGTCTTTTCAGTTTACCACTGAAACTGGAAGTTTCGAATTTTTTATTTCAATCTAGTCTTTTCAGTTTACCACTTACACATGTGATATTACATAAGTTTAATATTATAATTTTTTTCAATGCTAAACTTAATTGCTAGAATTTAATATTTATTATTAACAATTATTAACTCATTAGTGTCTGAGACTCTGATTTTACTAGTATAGTATAAGTTGTGTCTAACTTATTAGTGAGGTTAATAGATTTAAATAATAAGATTAAAATAGTATAAGTAGTATCTAACTTATTAGTGAGTTTAAAAGACCTGAGTAATAAGATTAAAATAGTATAATTAGTGTCTAATTATATTAATATAATATAAGTAGTGTCTAACTTATATAAAATATTATCTGAGTTTTGTATTATAAGATTAATAGACTTGAATAATAAGATTAAAATTTCATGTAATATTAATTAACAAATTAGCATATAATATAATATATATATAATTAAAAAATATATATATACCAATCCAGTTTGGTTCAACTGGTTTTCAAAATATGAAAAATATCGGTATTGAATTGGTTTAGGACTAGTACGAACCGGTTCAACCAATTTTTCAATTTTTCCTTTTATTTTTATTTTTTGTTTTACACCCAAGGTGTCATTAAAAGAAGAATCACCGAAGTTTAGTCAAACCACGATTTAGGATGATATAACGGTAAATACGAGTACCAGCTTAGCAAGTTGGTGATGTTAGTTGATATATATAGGACTAGCTCAATATTGAAGATTAATGTGATCATTAAGCCGTTAATTAAGCTGGATCATTTTATATCATTAAAGATTTCGGTATGACCAAATATTTCACTTAGCTTTGTCGTAGGTGTCAAAGTGGTAATATATATACACACACACTCATAATCTTGTTTGGGGGCTAGTATAACTTCGATTGAAATTTTGAAGGGGAAAAATGCATATATATATGTTAATAACACATTCTTTTAAAGGAAAATATATATGGACGAATATAATTGGTTGATTCAAGCAAATCCATCAAGATTGAGGAAGATTAATGCTATAATATTAATTGGTTGAGCTAGTGCACAGATCATACGTACATCGATTACCACAGTAACACGAACATGCATGCGGCTCACACATAAATTATAGTTATTTCAGAGACATGCATCATCATATGTTAACACAAGAAGAATTTCATCAAATTAGCAATAAAAACTGTGTTGATTGTAACACGTTCAATTTTTAAAACAATTATATATGTAATTAATAATTAGTTATTGATCATCATGAGTACTCTAAAATAACAAACTAGGTTATACGTTGTACTTGATAAGTTTACGATGTTGCCTGAATAATTAACTGATTGCATATTAATAATGGACCCTTTATCATTTACGTTGTTGGTCGATCGGGTGCAAATACGAGTGGACTAGGTCCAGATCATGAGCTTTTACGGGAATAATGTTTTGATATTTAAATAGAATGTTTTATTTTAACCGCCCGGATTGTTACTAGGCGATTAAAATAAATTATAACTGCCCGGATCCGAACACAGATCCGGTTTGGTCATGCGGTTACCCGTAACCGCACTATTTTAAAAAAACTACATTAGGTCATTAGGTCCCCGCCTCCTGTGATTTCCTCGCTCACTCCCTTGCTCTCTTTGGCCAAAACCCTAAGGCAAAAGCTGAGTCGTTTTCTCCCTCTCTTCAGTCTCGATCGTCTCTCCCTCTCTTTAGAGTCATCAGCACAGACCCAGCATGGCACGATGTCCAGATTCGTCGACGACCAACTCATAAAGATGAAGCTTGGAAGGGTTCACGACTGCAAGGGTTCTCAGTCAACGGATACACTTTCAAGAAGATGAAGCTTACATATGGTGCCTTGAGAAATTCCTCAAAACAGAGAGGTTCAAGCACTTTGTACTACTTCTCAAGTAACCAAATATATGGGCATTGCAGAGGTCGAACATCTTTGCTGCTGCTCCATGTTAAGATTCTCCACTTGTGCTCTTGGTGATGTACACGGGTTCTGTCTTCTCCCCTTTATTTTTCTCATCTTATTTGATTTCTTTATCTTGGACCTTTAATTTATTGTCTAGGTTTTGTTTGTGCCTTCAGATTTAGTGGGTATTTCCTCTGTTTCCCATATCTAATTGTTATTTTCCATACACCCATGTGATGAACCGCCCAATATGCTTTCTAAAAAATATGAGTTTTAGATGTAGTTTGCCTAGATCTGGATTTTGTGTGCTCAGATCTGGGTTCTCGATAATCTTTTGGGTTCTAGATGTAGTTTGCCCATATTTGGATTTTGTGTGCCCAGATTTGGGTTCTCAATAAATGTCTATGGGTATTTTTTCTATAAATTTCTTGCACTGAGTTATGTTCAAACAATGAAACATGCTAATATTGTAGTGACTTGTCTATGGTGCTCGAGGATAAGATCAGACAATGAAACATGCTACTATCGAAGATGGAAAGCATATAGCATGGTAATATTATATACTCACTACTTGTTAGGTATTCTGTTTGGGTATTCATAAGCTGACATTGGAAAAAACTTCTTATAATATCTTAAACCATGTCAAGTGATTACAAGTGCTTGCTTTGGATGCCTTTTTGTCAGATTGTTTCACAATTTACAGCTCTTAATTGCTCTTTGGACAAGTGAGAGCAAAATAAAGTTCCAGCATAATGTTTTGATATTTAAATAGAATGTTGTATATTGTTTTCATATTGAATTTGAGTCACTAATAAATACTACCTTTCGTCTTCAGAAACTATTGAAAGTTCCATTAGTTTTACGGTACTGGATATATATATATATATATATGCTTTTGATTGAAAGAGGGCATAATCTTGTACTCATTCCCCTAGTCATAGATAAATTTAAATGTGTTCTTTCAGACAACCCAACAAGCTTTTTCTACAGTCACTTCTACCTAGAAGCTTCAGTTGCAATCTAAATTCATACAAAATTGTGTTCTTACCTCCAAATCTGCAGGATGATGGCTCTGAATTATGGGAGGCATTTCAAATTTGTTCTTTGTTAAGTTGATGTTAGCATTATGATGTAAACAACAATGTAATATGCAGTGTATTGGGAGTGTTGATATCTATTATTAATAGTTTTTTTTTTATAAAAATTTGAATGGGCAATAAAAAGTTTAAAATGCCTATAAAGATATTGATTATATATAAAATGCGTATAAAAAATAATAAACATAATGACCTATTAAAAAAAGCCTTTTAAAAAGTGTTCAAAAGATTTTCTTTTAAAGGCTTTAAAAGTGTTTAAAAAATATCTTTAAAAAAAAATCCTTTTAAAAAGTGCCAAAAGCTTTTTGTTTTTAGAAAGTGATAAAAAGGTTTTTTAAAAAAAAACATTTAAAAAGTGTTAAAAAAAATGCAAAAAAAAAAAAAAAATCCGGATTCAGTTAAAATCCGGGTATTTGGGCTCAAATTCGATATCTGCCCTGATTTTGACCGGATTTATCCGGGTGGATATCTGTTCGGTTTTAAAAAGCCGGATCCGGATGCACAGCCCTATACGGGATAATTAAGCATGGCATTGCAAGAGAAATGCCTTGGTAGCGCACCAGCTTGGAAAAAAGAAGGGAAAATGAAATTGTTTTTTTTTTTTCCTTTGGAATTGTGTTATTTTACAAGTTGGTTATAAACAAACTATCTATTAAACAAAAGTTCTTAATTAAAACAGATTGAATATTTTTAAAAAATTTTAAACAAAAATATTTCTTTTATACTATATTATATAACTCATCAAAGGTATATAGTATAATGGTATAGTTATATTTTCATAAATATATATATATATATATATATACATGTTTAATTTATTGAATGTGAATCAAAGGTAGCTTCTAGCCTAGATTTCTCCACAAAAAGCACCTTCGATTCTCGATTCATTTGATGGACAAAATTAAATCGTATCTGTTCATCATGATCATGGTTTCGGCCTCTCGACAAAAGAATTTTGGGCTTTGACTTTTCAGCTACTTATTCTTTTTTTTTTTAATATTACTTTATGCATTATACTTTCTATATATATATATATATTTAAACTTTGGTTTTTACATCCCTACTTCTTGTATTTCTGATCTTTTACCAGTGCCACTTTGGGTTTAAAAATAAATAAATTGCTGTTCGGGCTTAAACTAGAAACTAGCCATCAATAAATTTAATTGATATTTCTTCTACTGTTTCACACAGATTTTGTGTCAATATATATATATATATATATATATATATATTTTTTTTTTTTCCTAGCGCATAGCTGGTCAATATGAGAAGTTCTGCAAAGAAAAGTAAGGTCCATTCGTAGGCGTGCTGACTCGGTGCCACGTCCACCTAATGACCTAAGGGATTCAAAATATGCGTATGCCCTTTGCACGTAGCGATCAGTTGGAGGATTAAAAATTTAAAAAGGCCTACTAGAAAATAGAATCTCTTTGCACAAGTAGACTAGTACAGTAGCAATTTATCTAAAAAAAAAATATCAAAATTAAGTAAAATCTTTTAAATAAAAGTACATCATCATCTCATAACAACATGCATAAACACTTGAGGAAGATTGATCATGAAAATTAAGTAATTAGGAACGTTGAGTTGATGACAAAAATAAAAATGAAAGCTCTTCAAAGGCAGATTCTGAACAACGCCTAAGTAACAAATAAGAACAAACCTTTGGTAGCTAGTGGAAAATAAGGAGCCCACTGAGGGAGGTCTCCACTGTAATTAACTTATAATCGAGATATAACCCTCTGCGCGCCTCCCTGTTATATATACAACCCGATAACTGGGTTGTGTTGCAACGGTGTGCTTCCTTCCACAGATTTCAAGGCAAGGTTACCATTTGAAATGTGGATCAGAACAACATAAAGTAAGGTTTAAAATAATACGTACGTAGTAGTGTTTACATGAATTTGCTGTCTTTTCCTCTCATCTCGAAAATGAGCAAAGGCATGGTGATCAAAACCAATTAAGGACACGCAAAACCTGCCAAAAAAAATAAACACTTGCTGATCATGATCAGGAAAAAAACTACCACTTGTTTAATTCCTAAAAAATATAAATATATACATAGGTATGGATATAAATAACAACTAACTCATGACCTCCTGTATGAGAGCAGCTTAAAGTAAAGACTCAGCCTTAGTAGTCAAACGATCGACGAGGAGCAACATTTACGTTAATTACTTAAAAAAGAATGAAATATTCTCAAATCAGGAAAAGAATGAAATATTCTATAAATAAAAAAAAATAAAAAAATACATACAGTAACCCCCTTGACAGAAAAAAAAAATGATGTCATGACCTCAACCAATATAAAAGAGAAGTGAACTAAATCACTCTACGGTATGGTCAATAGTTTGTGAGAAGCCACAAATGGAATTCTCAATTCCTTACCATGGCCGAGTCCCAAGAACATTACCCAACATATGAAAGCTTAATGACGATTCTATAATGCGGAATAAACGCTTTAAAACAGAATCGACAAGTTTAATGACAAAGAAACAGTACCTCCAACCATTGATGTTCCTCACGGTTTCGTTGCGCTCTCTCACTGATATTTGACACTTCCAAACTCTACCCACTCTATTTAGATGGTGTAAGATTGAAGGGGATTGATTGAATGAGTTTGGAGACCAAACGTAGTATTTATAGCTGAAGTTTCCATCAAGCTTTGGTGGCTACGTGTCCCACGTGTTCAGATTATCATGGGGCAGTTTCAACGTTCTAGGAACATGATGAATAATCAGAGTGGACCACTTCAAGAGCTCCTAAACTTAAGGAAGCTAGAGACTCGTTCTCACGAACGACCTCCATGAGAAACGGTCAAATACACTTTACCTCATCATCATTTTTCTCTATGTCAGGCAGATAATCAACCAGTTTTGAGAGGCGATTGTTCCATGCATTTTTCCATTTCCACCACTCATACTGCCATATCGTGTGTGACTCTGCAAGCCACCTTTGCCCCAGGAAAGCCTTTCTCTACCGCTTACAAGTTCAGCTGTTGCACCCATAGATTATGTATTCACTTCAAAATCATTTTCATTACCACCTCCACTAGCTCTTGCAGCTGTTGGAGAAGGCTGAGGAAATCGAGGTCCTTTCCATCTTTTGCTTCTTCTTTTTTTGACTTCTGTGAGCTCATCAGCAGAAGATGAATCTTTGCTTCCATCATTACCATTTGCATCCTCATTCTCATCGGATCCTTCATTCTCAGCAGCATTTTGATAGTTTTTGCTTCCTCTCAGATGAGCATCTCGATAGCCCCATGATTTCCTGACAAATGCAGCTGCTGTGGCTTTAGCTTCTTACCCAAAGCTTCTGCTAGCTTGCCATTGAGAAGTTTGGGCTATGGAAGCTTGTATCTATCCAAAAAAAGAACTCATTGCTTCTTCTCTTGGCCATGTCCACTAAATTTGTTCCATCTTCCCGTGGCCAATACTAATTTGTAGGTGCACCAAACGGGTCACTACCAGCCCCACAAAATGTGTGCCATAATGCAACACTAATCTCAGCCAATCCTGTCACCATAAAAACCTTTTGTAAGGCCGAACCATTAGCCTCTTTAACAAAACTTGATGATATTTGGGAATAAAGCTAACCTTCCCCATAATCTCTTATTCAGCATTGTACCATTTATATGCAAGTGGGTTCTTGCTAGAAAGGCCCTGAAAAGATAAAATAAAAGGTATATACGTACATCTGCAATCACAATCATGAAGACTCCACTTTCCTTCAAAAAATAGTATTGTATGCACTTGTAAAAAAATAGTATTGTATGTAAACCTCCATAACAAATAGATTTTAGGCATTGTTAATTTAAGATTAACGAAGTTACAAAGAGACTCATAAACTTAACCAAGATTTAGGGTGCGATGATCATTAAGATAAAAAAAGTTTCCTAGTTCTACATTCTTGGTGAAACAGATGAACATGGGATGGCCAAACTGGTTATAAGTCTACCTACCTCATACTTAATGTTGGGAATCTCAGAAAAGAATTCGTTGTCAATCCATTCACCCGAATCACCGCATTCCTTATCAAGATCAACTGGGCATGTTGGTGGAATTTGGAATATGCATGCGATATAAACCAAACCCAAAATAAGAGAAGAATGTGATTTAAAAAGTTATAACCACATAATGTAAGGAATCTAAAATGCAAAGAGAGCTCATTTACCACCACAGAGGAAATCACAATCAAAGGAATAAGAAGTAACGAAGTCTTTAGAGCCATCATTTTCTACTCTCATGCAAACTCCTATGCAATGTAAGGAACATAAAGCCACTCATCATCAGCCAATAAACACAGGTACATGAGACTACCCAAAGTCAAATTAACAAAGAACCTTGCCTGCATTTCTAGACTTGCACAATAGACCAACTTTGGAAAATACCCACAACCAAACAAGAAAAAGTCGACCAATTTTGGAGAATACCCATAACCAACAATAGACCAATTTCAGAAAATATTCATAACTATTGAAGTTAATTTATGTTTTCCAGAAACTCTTCAGTTTTCTAGTTTACTATTATTAGTGTTTGCTATTGTTAGCTGTTTTTGGGAAGTTGTATTTCAATCAATGAATTTGTGAGTTTCAATGTAATAGTATAAGTATGTGATTAAAGTGAAATGAAAAGGTAGAACCATTGAATCAATCTGTGAACAATTGGGTTGAGGTTTCTCAAGAATTTCCTCTATTTTTCTCTACTTGCTTCTTTGTTTAAAACCAACAATTGGCATCAGAGCTAACCAGGTTCATCTGAGGGTCGAAAATGGCTACCTTTGGAGCAACAACATCAGTTCTTATTTTCAGTGGTGAAAAAACCACTATTATTGGAGCATTAAAATGAAGACCTTTTTCCTATCTCAAGATCTATGGGATGTTGTGGAAAAATGAGTGACAATATGTAACGCCCCGTACCCGGAAGGGTTGGAGAATTACTACCTGTCACTTACAAACCTGTCTCTCCAGGCATTTAAAACTCCAAGGACTTCATAAATAGTACATAATCTCATATTTTCCAAATAACCATAATACAAACTACATAAGTCATCATTATAGAATAACATAAACCAAAGGGGGGGTCCACAATCTCTTAATAATCTCAACAAAATAAAACGATACATCTTTAGGTCTCAATAGGTCCAAACAACATAAAGTACTTCAAATACTCAAGTTAAATCCTTCTACTAACAATGATACTCTTAGGTACTCGACCTTCTATCCATATCTAGCCAAACTCCAATTTCTATTCTTGACCCTCAGCTGGGTAATCAATGTCATCTGAAAATATATGAAGATAAGGGGATGAGTTATCCACAACTCAGTAAGCAGAGAACATATACTAGTATGTAAACATGAGCTATTTTTAGAAAGTTTGGTATGTAGAAATAAAACATTTCATTTTCATATGCACATCTCAAAATGTGTTATCAGAAAAATCAGAGCGACTTTTCAATCTTTTCATACTCAAACCATTTTCATATTCAAAAATCGTTTTGGCATAACATAACTGCACATCTTCATCTTATTATATCATATCGTATCGTATCATGTCATATACTATGTTTAACCCCCGTGGTAGGGTTGTGCTATCCCCGGTGGCCAAACCAGGTAGTATCATGTTATGAAACTTTTCATTTTTCAATCTCAGAACCCCGAGTGTGCACACAGGAAAGAACACATAAAAGACCACTTTATTTCTAAAGTGGGTGCACTCATATCATATCATATCATGTTGGTACCAACCATATCACGTGAACCAATATCATCATATCATAACCATATTCAGAATTAGAATCAAAACAGATAAGTATGCCAAAGGTTTTCATATCTATATCATATCAAACCACGTGCTGAACACATTCATATCATTTTCAGATGATCAATAACAGTTCCAAAATATTTCATATCACTTGTATAAAAATCTCAATTTTCATATTCGCTCTTTTGCACATTTCAGAAACATGTCAAATATTGCCCATGTATACATTTTTCATGTCAAAAACATTTCTTTAATCTTTCATACATATTTCATAAGTGAACGCAAAACATATACTGAGCTTGTTTTTCACATTTTCTTTTTAAAATAACATGCACAATTTTACAAACCAACCTCAGTTCATTTCTTTTTATGCAAATCTAGTATAGGAACCCCGCTTACCTGGGTCTCTTAGCTTATTTAGAAATTCTCCACAACAGTACTGAACAATTGTCATTCGTCACCTATAAAAATTCATGTAACTTAAATAAATCTCCTGTGAACAGATAAATCTCATATTACACCTGAAGTATCTATTTTAATTCCTAAAAAAAAAACTTAAAATTCTCTCAACTCTAAATATCATCCCTTTCTAAATTCATTAATATCCACCATAACCAACGTCAAATTCTAAAACACTAATATTTAAACTCGAAACGGCCAACAAATCCCAGCATAAATCAATCACACAAACAACTCCATCAACCAATCCAACCGACCCCTTTACTCCTCGGACTCAGTCCAATACAACCAAACCAGTTCACATAAAAAATGAGTTAGTGCAAAAAAATACATTTAGATCACGAAAGTTCTTTGAAAAAATACTTACGGTGCTATAATATAATTTTTGAAAGATCATGGAGGTGCTAGAAGTGGCGGCACATCAACGTAACAGTGCAAAATGCACTGTGGCCGTGGGTATCAAAATGCAAGTTTTTGAATGGGGACAAACGAAGACTTGAGATTACAAGGGAAGAGCTTAGAGGTGTCGGTGAAGCTAGTGGTGGCCGTGGGTGGCGGCGTGGGAGGTGTTTGGAGGCCAAAATGCTCAAATCGGTAAAGTAGTTGGTGGAGCTTCCCCAGTGACGGATCGGAGCTAAGGATGAGTGGTTTAGGCTGCTGGGAGGTCAAGGATGATGTGGTGAAGAGATGGTGGCCGGAGGCGGCGCAAGGACGCAAGGAATGCTGTGGCTTGAGGCCGCGCATGGGGGTTAATGGTGGCGTGGGAGGAGCTGAAAACACAGGGAGGTGGTCGCCGACAGGTGAGGAAGAGATTGGGAGGGGTGGTGGTGGACACGGACGGCGCACGGCGACGCTTGGGGCTAACGAAGCAAATGAACGGGGGAGGGGGGAGGGACTCGTGCGGGCTGGGAGAGAAACAGATAAGAAATAAGGAGAAAAAAGAAAGAGAAGGAAAAAAAAAAAGGGAAAAAAAAGTGAGAAAAAAAAAAGTCCAGTCCTCACAACTTGGGTCATAAAATTAATTCAACGAAAATTATTTCAAAGCAGTAAATTTAAATAAAATAACTTAAACGCAGTGATTAAGTAAAATAAAATAATAAAATCTAACAATAAACTAATTTAAATTAAAGAGCAATTTAAATGCAAAACAATAATTAATATTAATAAAGTATATCAAAATAAATTACATAACTTAAAAATCATAAAAATAAACCAACGAGAAAACTTGAAAAATTTAAGATAAAAAAACCAATATTTAAATTAATTAAAATATCCATTCAATTAAAAATACACTAAAATACGGGTGTTACACAATACCAGCAGAGGGAGTTTCGGATTCAACTCAAACCAAACAAGAAAGCACCAAAGATGCAAGAGCTTTGTTCATCCTACAACAGGCAATCTCTGAATCAATCTTTCCAAGATTGATGAGGGCCAATACTACAAAGGGAGCATGAGAGATTCTATAGTCAGAATTTCAAGAAAATGCTAAGGTAAAAATCATCAAACTTCAAGGTTTAAGGAGAGAGTTTGAAATTTTGAAAATGAAAGACTCTGAAGAAATAAAAGAGCATTGTTCTAGATTAATAGAAATTTTCAATGAAATGCGTGCTCATGGTGAAGAGGTGACTGATCAAAGGATGGTTCAAAAAATTTTGATTAGCTTACCCGAGAAGTATGATCATATAGTTACTGAATTAATGGGATCTCTCCAAGCCCATGAACAAAGATTGGCTAAAAGGAATGATGGTTCCTTGGAGCATGCATTTCAATGTAAAGTGAATCTGAAAAACAAAAAAGTGAAAGATTGCAAAAAGAAGTCTCAAAATGATTACAAGAATTCTGATCATGTTCAAAAAGAAAGCAAGATAAAAGGTAAGATGGGTGAATTTCCTCCCTATGGTATCTGCAAGAAGACAAACCACTTAGAAAAAAATTGTTATCATGCCGAGAAGCCACAATGTTGGAATTGTAAAAAATTTGGGCACGTGGAAAATGATTGCAGATATAAGAACAATCAACAAGCAAATTATTCAGAAGAAAATGAGGAAAATGAGCACTTATTATTTGCATGTCAAGCACTCACCCGAGAAGATAAACTCTGGTTTATAAACAGTGGATGTAGCAATCATATGGCATCTGATGAAGCTATTTTTTCCAGTTTGGATACTTCTGTCAAAACAAAGGTAAAGATGGGAAATGGTGACCTTGTTGAAGCTAAAGGCAAATATACATGTACAGTGGCCATCTCGACCAAGAAAGGTACTAAGTTTGTCAAAGATGTGTTGTTAGTTCCATCTCTTGATCAAAACTTATTGAGTGTAGGCCAACTGATGGAAATGGTTACTCCTTAAGTTTTGAAAATAACTTATGCAAAATTTACGATGAGAAGAATAAGGTGGAGCTAGCTGAAATAAAAATGAGGAGAAGTAAGAACTTTCCTATTCAATGGAATTTTCCTAAAGCTATGGTGGCAACTGTGGATGAAACCAGATTGTGGCATCAAAGATTTGGCCATTACAATCTTAATTCATTGAGATTATTGCATCAAAAGGAAATGATAATAGACCTACCTCTCTTAGAAAAGGAGACACAAGTCTGTGAAGGATGCATGATTGGAAAACAACATAAACATCCATTTCCATCAGAGAGCAGTTGGAGAGCCAAGGAAAAGCTACAACTAGTCCATACTGATGTATGTGGACCAATGAGGACTTCAACTCACAATCACAGCAGGTATTTCATTCTTTTCATAGATGATTTTACTATAATGATTTGGGTTTATTTCCTTTGAGAAAAATTTGAAGTTTTTGGAACCTTTAAGAAGTTCAAACTATTAGTTGAAAAACAGTCAGGCTATAAGATTAAAATAATAAGAAGTGATCAAGGCAGTGAGTATAACTCAAGAGAATTTGAAAAAATTTGTGAATTTGAAGGCATAGGACATTAGTTGTCTGTGGCATACTCAACTTAACGGAATAGAGTATCTAAGAGAAAAAATAGAACTGTAATGGAAATGGCTAGAAGCATGTTGCATGAGAAGAAACTACCCAAGGAATTTTAGGGTGAAGCAGTAAATGCTGTTGTGCTTCTACTGAACAGAGTACCAACTAAAGCTGTGGAGAAACAGACTCCTTATGAAGCTTGGAGTGAAATAAAACCCTCTGCAAGTTTCCTAAGGGTGTTTGGGTGTATATGTTATGTTCATATTCCATCCTAGAAAAGAACCAAGCTAGAAGAGAAAGCTGAAAAGGGTGTATTTGTGGGTTATAGTTCAGTTTCAAAGGGTTTTCGAATTTACAATTTAGGAACTAGAAAACTGATTGTTAGTAGAGATATAAAGTTCAATGAAGATGCATTTTGGACTAGGAAGCTGAGAAAGTTTTTCAACAAAGTGTCGAGATATCAGTTCAACCATTAATTGAGATAGAAGAGGAAGAAGCTGAAACTAAAGCAAGTAATACTCAGCAAACTCACACAGAAAGTCCTAGAGCTACTCGAGTGTTTTCTAATGACAGGGAAGAAGAGTCAACTCCTGAATCACCAATAAGAAGAACAAGACTTCTTAGTGAAGCCTATGATCATTGTAATTATGCTACACTTGAACCAAACAGCTTTGCAACAGCTTCAAAGGAGGAAGTCTGGCAGAAAGCTATGAGAGAAGAAATCAAAATGATTGAGAAAAATGAAACCTGGGAGTTGCTTTCTTTACCTGCAAATAAAGATGTTATTCGAGTAAAATAGATTTATAAGACTAAACTAAATCATGATGGCTCTATCTTTAAGCATAAAGCAAGGTTGGTTGTTAAAGGGTATGTGCAGCAACATGGAATAGATTATAATGAAACTTTTGCTCCTGTTGCAAGGATGGACACCATTAAAGCTTTGGTTTCACTTGCTGCTCAAAAAGGTTAGAAAGTTTTACAATTAGATGTAAAGTCAGCTTTTCTAAATGCGGTGTTGGAAGAAGAGGTCTTTGTGGATCAACCCGAGGGGTTTGAAAAGGAAGAAGGCAAAGTCTATAAATTGAAAAAGGCTTTGTATGTATTAAAACAAGCAGCAAGGGTCTGGTATGGGAGAATTGATCAATATTTCTATGAGCAAGGCTTCAGGAGAAGCAAAAGTGAGCCTACACTGTACATAAAGTCTCAAGACAGTGGTGATCTAGTCATTGTAACCCTTTATGTAGATAATTTGGTTTTTATAGGAAATAACATTGAAATGATTGAAAAATTTAAAAGGGACATGATGGGAAGTTTTGAGATGATCAAGTGACTTAGGAAATATGCATATTTCCTCGGCATGGAAGTGATCAGTCAAGAGGCTGAGGGGATTTTTTGTTCTCAAAGGAAGTACACTAAATATCTTTTAAGAAGATTCAACATGGAAAGTTGCAAATCAGTGGCTATTCCATTAATTTCTAATGAGAAATTGAAAAAGGATGATGGTGGAAAGAAAGTGGATGCATCAATCTATAGAAGTCTTGTGGGAAGCTTGTTGTATCTGTGCAATACCAGACCAGATATCCTATATGCCACTACTTTACTTTCAAGATTTATGCAATGTCCTAGTCAAATTTATCTTGGAACAACCAAGAGAATTATGAGGTACCTACAAGGAACTATCAGCTTTGGTCTTTGGTATAAGAAAACATCAAATACAAAACTTGTGGGATCTACAGACAGTAATTGAGTAGGTTCATGTGATGATTTAAGGAGTACTTCAAGCTATTGTTTCAGCCTAGGATTTGCTATGTTTTCTTGGAGTTCAAGAAAGCAAAGTAATGTGGCACAATCTACTATTGAAACCGAGTATGTAGCAGCTGCAAGTTGTGCAAACCAAGCCATTTGGTTGATAATGATACTTGAAGATATGCTAGACAAGTTTCAATTGTTAAGATCAATGCTTGAAGTTGCTGAAAAAACAAATTAAGGAGGAGTATTGAAGTTAATTTATGGAAATTTATGTTTTCCAGAATCTCTTTAATTTTCTAGTTTACTATTATTAGTGTGTGCTATTGTTAGCTGTTTTTGGGAAGTTATATTTCAATCAATGAATTTGTCAGTCTTAATGTAATAGTATAAGTATGTGATTAAAGTGAAATGAAAAGTCAGAACGATAGAATTAATATGTGAATAATTGGGTTGAGATTTCTCAAGAATTTCCTTTGTTTTTCTCTACTTGCTACTTTGTTTAAAACCAACAATAACCAAACCAACAGATTAAAGAAAAGATCGTCACAAAAAATGACCCATCAAGTACAACACCTGTCAATGACAAGACAATAGAAGACTCACCTCCACGGCAACAAATTCACAAAATTAAGAATCCTCCTAACTAAACAAAAAAACCTACTATAAACAGTAAAAGCAATAAACGAAAGAGGGAAAGACAGCTTACAAATTGAAACTGGCCTTGTTGCAATTGCAACACGGACATAACAAAGAAACCTCACAATCACAAAACACTATCTTCCTAGGAACGAGGAGTCACCACAGTCGGTCAAACAGGAGCAAAAACGTAAAGACGCCAATAAAAGGACAAAACTGGAAAATGAGAAACACGGAATGACAAAATTGGAAAGCAAAATATTAGACCAAAAAATAGTACTATTACTTTTCATATTGACGCATTTATATATACTAGGTCGGAATAACGTGCAAAGCACATTTGCCTAGTTCGGTAAAAACATCGATATTTATAAAACATTAGTTTACAATGTAACATAATCCATAATCCAACACATATTTACAAAACCAACAAAAATATCAGTTCATAATATGAGTCCTTTGATATTTTTACTTTGATGCATCATTTTGTGTCGTCTTGTACTGCATCAACAGAGACGACATTGAAATTTTTGTGTTGCTGCTGGTTGAGTCGATTAGGGTCTGCTAAAAGTTCGATCATCCATTCTTTTTGCGAAACTTCTGCTACAAGATTTTCAATATATGGCAGATGCTCCTGCAAAGAAAATTTTTAATAAGCTTCTATGATTAATAAAAATTTAAACAACAGATACATGAAAAATTAATATAAAACTCAATGTGGTCATAGATAATGTAATAAACACGTCGAAAATTCTAAGATGAACTTTTTTACTCACAACGATAAATTTAATGGAAAATAGGAAAACATACATCACCAGTGTGATTCATAAGTTCAACTGCTGAACAACCGAATGTTTGTTCTACAACTTCGCCAAACATAATAGCAGATAGTCTTCCTGTACCATCGTCGAGTTCAACATATGCTCGACAACTATAAATTTGATAGAAATGTCATTTTAAGTTAGAATCAACAAAAACTATACATTAAATCTATCACATAAATTATCAAATAAAACAAAAAATTTGAAAGATACATACCGTGGTTGAGAAATGCTTTGGTGTTTACAATGGTAACAAAGGAATGTATCATTGTAATCATACCCAGTTCCTTTATTGCAGCCAATACATGACATATAAAAAAATATCTGGCGCAAGTCAACTACAATTATCTTCGCCTTTATCCAAAATTTTGCTTTCTACATTACATTAGAAACAATTTTTTAGGTGAATTGATTGTATAAATATTTATATCTGTTACAAAGAATATGATTTTACCTGCATGGGTTGTAAACTTTTAATGAACTCAGCAACATCACAATTCTTGATGATTTCTCGAATACCAACAGAAGATAGAGATGTTGATGGGTATGTCAAGCATTTTGCAATAATTCTCTCAAGTAATAAGTCATTAATCACCGCCCTTAAAATTCATAAAAACAAATGCAACATAAAAAATAAAAATATGGAGATTTCAATATTCAAATGGCATGAAACAAATAATGATTTATATTTGTGATAATTACCACTCTTGCAATGAAGTTGCCTCAGGAAGAGCAGGATTTATCATAAATTTACTTTTTGGACGCGATGAAAGAGACAATCCTTCATTGGAAATAAAGATCATGATTAATGTAAGCATATATAATATAAAAGAAAATATAACATTGTTAATTATTAAAAATACCATTATAAGAACCAACTCTTATTCTTGTTCCAAGTATAACTGGCTTTGAGCCAATTATTTCTGAGATTTTTTTGCATTCATCTTGCACAAATTGACCCCACATAGTTAAACTTATGGGGTTTAAGCTACAAAATTGGAATAAAAAAAGAATTAACAGAATATGTAAGAAATAAAGAATGAAAAATAATTCTAAAAGAGTGAACTATCTAAAAAATATTTTTACCTTTGATCGATAACATAGATTTCCTGAATAGTTGTCGGTCCATGTGCCGAAGTTATCTCTCTACTTGGTTTGATATTTATTGCAACAGCCAAAACATCTGACAAATAAGATTTAAATTTTTAATAGATCGATAATTAAAGATTCTAAAATAAAGAGTAAATTACCTATTTCTGCAATTGAGTTTTTGTAAGCGTCAAATTCATTGAACGGAATGAGCTGGTACTTTGGTAGCTCCAATTGTTCTTCATCTTTCGGAACTTCCTCAATTATCGTTCTTGAATTTAGGATCCATTGATATTCATGTGTTTCAATTCTATACCTTGGATCCAGCGGCCTCACATATGCATTACTAATGTAATATGACCGGAAAATATGTAAGGTATCATCTCGTGAGTCAATATCTTTATCGAACATTGTCGCTTGCACTCGATTTCCCTGTACAGTATAAGAAATTGAAATGAACAATTTATAAAAAAAAAAAAATTGTAATGAATAATTGAGTATAATAATTTTTTTTATTTTAAATTGTTTTCGGGTTTTAAAAAAAATATTTTTTAAATGTGTTACAATAAGAGAACTAAATGAAAGCAACATCATCAATATTTATATAATATGAAAAGATTTAGAATAACAAAATCATTCACAAGTTTTTAGTACACAAAAAAAAACAAAAGACAATAGAAAGAAGTAATTAATATACCTCTGGATCAATCAATGTTAGACTTTGGTACTTCACTGGCGAGCGTTGGCCTGTTCGTTTGGGTGACTTGTCAGCCACGATCATTTTCATTTTCCAATTCCTTGTATTTGGAGTTATATCTTTTATTGATGTATAAATAGTCTGCATCTTTAAAGCTGTTCATATACAAAAATATCAAACGTGTAAGAATAATAAATCCAATAATAAATTTAAAAAGAAAATTGCAAAGAGAATTAAAAAATGCAATAAATATTTCAGGACTACAATACTAAACATACAGAACAGATAATTCAATTAAATATGTAATTTTGCATAAGTAGTTAAACTCAAATTATACAATTGAATCATTACCTATATAACATTAATCTGAACATGCTAATCTTAATAATTCTGTATACACAATATTTTTTGTGCAGTTCTTTTCTGATAGTTCAGTCGACACTGGTCGTATTAAAACCCTTAATATAGATGCAGTCTTAGCTCTTGATAAAGCCACATATAATTGACTATGTGAGAAAACAGGTTGAGGTAAATATATCCCAACAAAATCTAATGTTTGCTCTTGTGACTTATTTATAGTCATTGCAAAGCTTAATCTGATAGGAAACTGGGTTCGTTTGAATGGAAAACCACTATTTTCATCAACATTTGGCAAAAATGGGATTCTTGGAATAAATACTCTTTTTCCTCTATGGTGCCCAACTGCGATTTCCGCATCAATCACATTTCGATCAAAAGCCCGACAAATTAGGCGTGTTCCGTTGTATAGTCTTTCTGAAGGATTAATGTTTCTAAGCAGCATGATCGGACAGTTTATCTTCAGTAACAATTCATGAGGAGGAAGTCCATTTGGGGCCAGAGTATTTAAAAAATCCTCCATGACTGATTGTTCAGATGCATCTATTGCTTCATCAAAGCTATAATATCGCCTAAGCTCACCAGGAAACCTATGAATTAGTAATGCATTTATTTCATTAACATAACTGTTCTTTGGTGTTAATATGGCCCGATTCATCATAGCTGAAATATTTATTGAATATCCATGAATATCATGGAAAAGAACATCTATTAAATGATTCAAAGAAGTGCAGTCATCTTCATATGGAACAAGCATGCCATCAGGAATTTTTATAGTTTCATCAACTGTAATTGGTGGCATTCCGTTGCCTAATTCTAACACATATTCTGAAAAAACTGGATCCAATCTTGCTCGCATATTTTCAGTCAAATGAAGTTTGATCAATGTAGGCCACAAATAGGAAGAAACCAAACTGGAGTCAACTTGTTGTTGTCTTGTTCCTTTACGAACCACAGGTAAAACTTGGCGAAAATCTCCACCAAAAACGACAACTTTTCTACCGAATGTTAACTCTGAGTCATTAATGTCTCGTAACATTTTATCTAATGCTTCGATGTGTTGTTTTCTTGACATGGGAGCCTCATCCCATATAATTAACTTTGCTACACGTAGTAGCTTTGCAAGGGCACTTTGTTTACTGACACGACACATGCTATGTTCATCAGTATCCAGTGGAATCTTAAAGCGCGAGTGTGCTGTTCGACCTCCAGGAAGGATAGATGCTGCAATACCAGATGGAGCAGTTGCAAGTGCCACTAATTTTCTTGATCTTACTGCGGCGAGAAGTGTCTTGTACAAGAATGTCTTCCCTGTACCCCCTGGGCCATCAACAAAGAATGTAGCAGCTCTATTTGAAAAAACAGCACCCAAAACTGAATTATAGACATATCGTTGTTCACTATTAAGGGCTTCTGATGCAGCAATATCTTCTGTTGGAATTTCAACAGCCAATTCATCGTCAATTTCCCTAGATTCGAATTGATCTTCATCGAAACAAATGTTGTCATCAAGAAGATGGAACGAATTAATATCTTTTCCCATTGATTCAAGTGTAAATGAGATTGAACGCAAAACTTGCATTCTTACATTGAACATAGAATCTTCAGTTGACCTAAAATCAAGTGACATATCTTGTTCAAAACGTTCCCAAAGTTCTCTCGAATTGGTTGGATTACAATAAACCAATATAGTGGCAAATAGTCGTCTTAAACTGGACGGCATTTGATATAGAGATGCTTCATATAAACAATCTTCTAAGCTGCTGTCTCTCTGTAACAAACCGTGCATAGTTGCTGCATCACGAAATGTTGGAGCCACAACACCATCAACTGTCCTAAGATCTTCAAATGACAAAGGTCCTCTGACATGATTTAACAATATCCGTAGATAATACCTCTCACCTTCAAATGGATTTGCTGTAACAATTCGACCTATAACAGTTTTCTTCTTCCGACAAGTCCACTCTTTGTATTGTTGGCTCCAAACATAAAATTCTGAAAATTCTTTGTACAACAACGTCCTGGCATTCTCATCCACTCGGTTTAGTGCAAAGAATTCTGTTAACATCGATTTTGCAGACCGATCAGAGTTGAGAACATTGGTTAAGTCTTCATTTGATCGAAAAGTTACTTGGTGTTGATCCTCAAGATGTAAATGTAAGCTATACACTGCTGGGTACATTTCATTAACAAGAAAACCATATATTCTCCACATTGCTTCAAGTGGAGCAATCCATCGAGCCGATTGGAATTGTTGGATTTCATCAATTTGTTGATTGTTTTGTTCAGAAATCAAATTGAAAGCAACACGATCATACCCTTTGTAAATGTATTTATAAAGATATTTGACTGCTTTTACCGTAGAACAAATCTCGACATTAATGTGACAGTCAAATGTTGCAAGCAAATATGGATTATAAGGAACGACCCAACGATTATCCAAATTATGACCTCTCACATTGACAGTTACTCCATTGTCAGAACGCCTATATATTGGGAAGCAATCATTTCCAACAGTCGTACCCGATGTAAAATTTTTTGGATAATAGTTTTTGCAATAACCATTTTTTTTCATACAAACATTTGTAGGATTCAACACCCCACATGGTCCATGTATCATATGCTCGACAACAGCGTTATGCAAATGCAAATTCACATTTTTATCAGGTATTTCTGCTGATACAATCTCATCAAAAGATTCAGGCGCATAAAGTTTCCAATCCCTCTGTAATATAATTAAAAAATGAGCATGTGGAAGCCCTCTTTTCTGGTGCTCAATAATGTAAACATACGCTGAGACTTTTCCAAATATCTGCTGCTAGAATAATCGATCCTTTAACTCTTCTAATTTTGCACGAAAGACCCGAGCAACCAAATCAGGCCGATTTTGAATTTCCTCATACATGCGTAATTCATTTGAAATTTCTTGCTAGTTTGGATTGCATGTCATTGTTAAAAAAATGTCTGGTTTACCATAACGCTGAACTAAAGCCATTGCTTCCATATATCTTTTTCGCATGTCTTGTGGCGCCCCCAATCCCCCTTATAAAAATACACAGGGATCGAGACGCCAGGATGGTGACAACACGGTCACGCATCCCAACGAAGTGCCAGTGTGTGTACATGCAACAGTGTTCAAATAAAATAACGCAGCGGATAGTCAACTAAGTACCAGAATTTAGTTGCAATCAAACATCAGTAAAGATTTAAATAGCAGTTATACAGTCATCCATAAAATAATTTACAATAGTTTAAAAGCTACAAACGAGTGATCCCAGATCACTCCTCAGGCGGAGCCGTCTCCTCAGGCTCGCCCTCCTCCTCCTCATCAGCATCAAAATCTGCGACACCACAAAATGGTCTCGCAGGTAAGTATAACCCAAACAACAACGTAATACAAAATGCATTAAATGCAACTAACATGCATGCACATGAAAACATGCATTTTTCCACAAAACATCATTTTTCCGAAAATGATAAATTTCCAACACACACCAAAATCTCATTTTGATCCAAATTATCCGTAAAACATTTTCCCAGAAAATGATTTACCCAAAAATCAACTCGCACTATTTTCCCAGAAAATAGTGCATTAATACCAAATGCACCATGCATTATTTCCATATGCACCATGGTCTCCCCTATGGACCATCCGCACGTCTTGGCTTCGCAGCGGTGCTCAGTTCCGCGCCCAGCGCGTACATGGCCAAGCACCCACACTACGCAACGAGCGATGCCCAGTTCCGCGCCCAGCGCGTACGTGGCCAGACATCCTCTAGTCCCCGCCAGCAGAAGGACCACGGAGTCGGCACGAGACCATCTCGTCCGAACCCATTGTCGCCCGGCGACAATCCAGGGGACGTTACTCAGTATATTCCGCTCCCGAGTAACCAGAGGAGCTCCACCGAGTTAATGCCCCATCTCGGCTTGGGGTCGTGATACACACGCACCAAAAATATTAACACATAAAATCATAGCTTTTCAAAGCACATGAACATGAATGCAATACACGAAAACCCAGTTTTCTTTTACAAACATGATCATGCATGAAATGATGAAATGCACATGTACCAACACAACATCCAAACCAACAAATACCAATCCAATCAAATCCAACCAAACAACTCCAATCACAAATCCATCCGACCCCCGAACTCCTCGGACTCAGTCCGGCATGCCAAAAAACACAGTGAAATGGGTTAGTGTAAAAAATACATTTAAATTACGAAAATTCTTTGGAGAAATACTTACAGTGCAATATAATAATTTTCCGAGGATCGCGAAGTTGAAAAAGACGACGTTTGAGCAACACCACAGTGTAAAATACACTGTGGCCGTGGGTCACAATTACCAACTTTTCAACGAGGACAAACGAAGACCCAAGATTGATAGGGTAGGGCCTAGGGAGGTCGGTGAAGCTAGTGGTGGTGGTGGTTTGCCGTGGGTGGCGGCGCAAGGGGTGGTTTTAGGCCAAAAAAGTGCAATTCGGAGATGGACTTGGTGGGGCTTCACCGGTGACGGATCGGAGCTGGGGTTGGGTCCAATGGGTTGCCAAGAGGCCGGGGATGAAGTGGTAGGAAGATGGTGGCCGGAGGTGGCGCGACGGCGGCGCAATGGAGGAAAGTGTGCCGCGGCGTCGTGGGTTTCGTGAGCTTCGTGGAGGCTAATGGCGGCACGAACGGCGGTGATATTGGTGGGGTAGGACGGCCGGCGGCTGGGGAATCTAATGGGCTGGGCAGTGACGACCACCGCCGGCGGACGGCGGCGCTGGGAGTGGACGATGGAACGGGCGGAGGAGAGGAGAGGAGAGAGAGAGATCGCGCGGGAGAGAAAAAAATAAGGAGAAAAAGAAAAAAAGAGGAAAAGAAAAGGAGAGGAAAGAAAAAGAGGGAAAAAGAAATGAGGTCCAATCCTCATAACTTGGGTCACAAAAATGATCTAACGGAAACGATTTTAAAACCACAAGTTAAATAAAATAATTTAAACGTAATGGTAAAGTCAAATTGAAATAATTAAATCCCACGGTAATTAATTTAAATATTAAAAGCAATTTAAATTCATAATAATAAATAAATATTTGGAAAGCACATAAAAATAATTTTCACCAAATAAAAATCATAGAAATAAACTTACTAAAATCCAACCAATTTTAAAATAAGAGAAATTATTTTAATTACATAAAAATAATTCCTTCAGTAAAAATACACTAAAATACGGGGTGTTACATGTCTCTTGGATCCCCAATAAATGATGAAGGTAGAATAATTCGTTTTCCAACTTTAGAAGCATTAGTTTCCCCAAGCGTAATGGTATCAACAATACCTTGATATAACTCAGATTGAATATGTTGTTGTTTGCTACGAAAATAATCTAATCTTAACGTCTCGATCTTAACATACATATCAACAACAAATTGTTGCAATAGACGACCTGACAACAACAAAATTGATCTGACATTTTCTCTGATTTGTAATTTGTAGCAATAATATTCACGGCACGAAACAATTGGATCCTTCATTTTTCTGTTCAACGCTACAAAAGTTGAAGGAGAATGAAATATTACAAAATTGGACATCTACAAACTGATTACAAAATGGGAAGATTAAGATTACACTCTCACTTCGTTGTTCTCTTGTAAGTAATTCTTCTGCTGATATCGATTGGTGAGGATCTATTGATTGAGTTGTTTCATTACACATTAATGTTTTTTCTCTATTGACCCTTCGAATGCCTTGATGCCAACCAGTATCTCCAAAAGGAAACAACAGCGGATACTGAAGTGGATCATAGTAGCCAAAATAATACTGAACTATATGACTTCCACCAGAATGACTAAAGACACAAATGTTCCGTCCTCCCAACTGATCTGCATCTTCATTTTCAACCCATATTGCTGTAACTTGTGATGATGTCGGAACATTGAATACACGCTGATCTAGGCCAGCATCTGATCTTATATGGATTACTTGATTTTCCAAATTTGGCAAATCACCAAGAGACCGAAAAAACATAGAATATAGATTGATGCGAAGAATATCGATGAGTTGAGCTATAATTGATGGATTCATTCTATCTGAATCAGAAATGCGATTTTCCAATTCATGCTCAGTATCATAAAAATACAATTGGAGATAAGAAGGACGACCATTTAATGTGACTAAATCATTGATATAGTGATAGATCTGTCCTTGAGTTCGGAAGGTATAAATCCCTCTATTCCGTCTGCAAAGATCTCTATCGAATTTAACTCCAAAAGATGTAAACGCGAACTTGTTATTATAAGTCCGAACATAAGTCTTAAAATGCGCACTTTCATCTGTGTTGGAGGTAAAAAGATCATATAATTGATCAGGGACATCATTTGTGACCAAAGAAATTGTTCCATCAGCACAACAAAATCCGTTTGTTTCATGATAGAATCGCTTTGCTTTACAATGTCTGCAACAAGGCATACATGGCAAAGAATATGCTTTGGATGGCACAACTTGCAATAATTGTCTAAGTCCAGCAGAACGATGATGCCCCCCATCTATTGAGTTCAAAATGAACACAAGACAATAGGCATAAACCCATCAAATTCTTTGAATGATTAGACTAAGGACACTATTGGAAGAATACCAAGAGTTGACATTGGAATCAAAAGAATGAATAATATAATTATACTTGTTCCTTACCCCTACGAGGTGGCGGTATACTTGTTTCAACACTTGACTCTTCCCGAACAACATATGGGACCTATTTGAATAGGATATTCCCAAATTTCAATGGAAAGGAATAAAACGCTGCTTGAATAAGAAAGATAGAAAAATAAATTCAAGAAAACCTGTTGAATTAAGAGCTGATTTAAGACAGTTGTTTCATCGATGTATGTGTTTCTTGAATTGCTCGGACAATCAGAATGATTCGTCACATTGTTTAATGATGAAGTCGCCTCTGAATCAACCACACAGACATTGACGCCAGGAGGAACACATACTTCATGAGATGAACCCAATTCATTGATGTCAACATCATCAACGCGGAAATTTCGTTGTCTCTTTGACACTTTTTGTAGAACAGTAAAATCCTGAATGATGTCTATATGTTCAACATCATCATTTGAAAGTTCATCAATTAACGTAATCATTTGATCACTCCTAAATGAAGCTGAATCGTTTAACTGGATGGAATTGCTTCTAGACGCTTTTTTTTTTAGCATATCTTTCTCTTTGTTTTCTATGGAGTTCTTCCTTTTTCTCTTCTGGTAAGTCTTTATACGAGATTTTCTTTGCTGGTTGTTTTCCATGATCTTCAAAAAATAGTTTTCAAGTTTAACTCTTACAAAATTAATACTTCTATTTAAAAACAAATGCTACATAACTGATTAATACAATCTTACCACTTCTCATTATGTTAATGATGCGAACAATTCTTCCAAACGTTGGATACTGTTCCACACAACCAAGACTAAATGAATAATTAACAAATGCTTAATGCGAAATACACATCTACATGGTGTATTTTAAATTATATAAACAAAATAACACATAAAATAAAGAAAATACCATGAATAGAGAATCTATAAAAAGCATAGATTGATATCACACATCGAAATTCATAAAATAAAATATTTCTCAAAATTAATTTTCTATTAGTAAGTACATACTAAAATATGTAAAAAAAAGACTTACAGTTCTCAAAACCAACAGTGGAGAGTCTTTTATATAGTTAGATCTCTTGATAAGGAGGATAATTCCTGTGTAGATAGGAAAAACATTGTAAATTTTGATTGTATTGTATACACACACATATAAGCACAAGAAGATTGTCCAAATATGTATTTTGCAAACATTTTGGAATGATGCCAAAAAATTAAAACCACTTTTGAATTTTGTTTCTAGTATTTTATTCAAAACTTTTTCATTAATCCTAAACTCAATGAAGACAAGATAATTTTTTCTACACTTATCCTGTTTTGTCACAATAATATAAACTTCAATTTTTTAATAATATTTTATATTATTATTGGTTCTTTAATTTCATTTTTTTTTATTATTACTATGATCACTTTCATTATTTTATTTTATTATTGCAAAAGCTGTTGTGTATCCTATATTAAGGTGTTTTGTTATATATTATTTTCATTTTTCAAATTGGACCTCCTGCTTCACAATAATATATGATATAAATTTCAATTTTCTAATAATATTTTATATTATTATTGACTCTTAAATTTTATTTTTTTTATTATTATTAAGATCGTTTTCATTATTTTATATTACTATTGCAAAGATTACATTAGCTAAACTTGAATTTTCTAATAATATTTTATATTATTATTGACTTTTTAATTTCATTTTTTTTTATTATTACAATGATCACTTTCATTATTTTATTTTATTATTGCAAAAGCTGTTGTGTATCTAATATTAAGATGTTTTCTTATACATTATTTTCATTTTTCAGATTGAGCCTCCTGCATCACAATAATATATAAATTTCAATTTTTTAATAATATTTTATATTATTATTGGCTATTTATTTTTTTTTATTATTAAGATTGTTTTCATTATTTTATTTTATTATTGGAAAAGCTGTTGTGTATCCTGTATTAAGATCGTTTTCATTATTTTATTTTACTATTGTAAAACTTGTTGTGTATTTTGTATCAAAATATTTTATTCTTATATACATTATTTTCATTTTTCAGATTGAGCCTCATGCATCACAATAATATATAAATTTCAATTTTTTAATAATATTTTATATTATTATTGGCTATTTAATTTTAATTTTTTTTTATTATTAAGATTGTTTTCATTATTTTATTTTATTATTGGAAAAGCTGTTGTGTATCCTATATTAAGATCGTTTTCATTATTTTATTTTACTATTATAAAAATTGTTGTGTATTTTGTATCAAAATATTTTCTTCTTATATATTATCTTAGTTTTTCGGATTGGGCTTTCTATGTTGGGAGGTTGTGTAATGTTTGGGTGAGTTTTTATTATTGTTGGGCCGGAGGTCTGTGTGGGAAGGGCCCAGCCCATGTGTTAAAATAATAAAGTGCAAAACGCGGTCGTTTTGCTAAAAATAGAGAAAACCCTATCGTTTTCTCTCTTCCCCCCCCCCCCCCCCGCGCCGCACTTTCCCATTTCACTCCATTCCTCAACTCTCTCGCCTCACTCTCTCGTCTCTGCGTCGCCGTGCCGCTTCACTCTCACGCCTCTGCCTCGCTCCGTCGCCATTGCCGCAAAGTCCGATTGAGATAAGGTACGAAAATATCTCTTCATCCTTCTTCTCCCAAACTTTTCCGTTTTGAGTTTTGGATCTAATCGGTTTTCCTTTTGCCTCTCTTTCCAATTTGAGTGCGTAATGAAACAGATCCGAGCGTTTGTTCATGAAATAAATTAAATAAATTAGGATTTTTAGACGTCTGTTCTCACGATTCTTGAACCGTGTCTCTCAAATCTCCTCTCTACATACATTTCCCATGTTTGGTCTCAAATAAAATGAAGAAAAATGCAGCCTAGGTCAGCCA
Source organism: Juglans microcarpa x Juglans regia (assembly GCF_004785595.1). Taxonomy (NCBI): domain Eukaryota; kingdom Viridiplantae; phylum Streptophyta; class Magnoliopsida; order Fagales; family Juglandaceae; genus Juglans; species Juglans microcarpa x Juglans regia. The sequence continues at coordinate 9,230,211 of NC_054596.1, read as the reverse complement.
ACGAAGAACACGGTTGTTCTTCATGGGAAAGGTGGAGTTTTTTTTTTTTCTTCTTCTGATCTGAGTTTTTTTTTTTTTTTTCTTCTTCAAATTTGAATGTTAGATTATTTCAGATCTAAAGTTTTTATTTTTATTTTTTTTGTAGTTTTTCTTGTTGCTGTATTTACAGAAATTACATTTTTCTAATTTCCTTTGTTCTCGGGCATTTCTATTTCTATTTCTTGTTTCTATTATCTGTGTTCCCGATATTCTCTGCAACCAAATAGGGTCTTCAAACAGCTGTAGCTTGCTAATAACAGTTATTTCTTGGTTCTCAGGAATTAAATGAACCAAGAGCCGAGTTGATTAATGGAATTGAAACAGGTAACTTTAGTGGGAATAATAGTTGTTCCGAAAGTTTATGCGCTTTCTTCTCTGTATTGCTCTTATTTTCTCCTTCTGGACACTACTTTATCTCTGTCATGGATTTCAGTTCGCGAAACATTGCTTCTAAATGATTCAATCTGCCCTGTATTTCTCATTCTTTTTAATTTTTTTAGGTTTTTTGTGGTTTCGAAATTATATTTTCTTGTATTAAAATTAAATTTTTTTTTATGTTTTTAAATGGATTCTTTGATCCATTGTTTGGATTCTTTTAATAGTTCAGATTTTGTTTATGAACAAGATTTGACCTTTCGGCTGGATGTTGAATAGTTGTGGAAAATATGTGTTCTATTTTCTGTTCTTATGAGTTTTTCAACTTTTTTTCTTCTTTTTTAGTTTCAGATTAGCACTTTGGTTTTAATGTAGATTGAGAGTGGTATTTACTAATATTTGTTTTATCAATTGAGTAGAATGGCAAATAGATACCCAATGATATTTATTTTTGCTTTGGAAGGAAATGAATAGCAGAATGGTTGCGGGTGTGGAACTTTCATTTCATAAAATAAAGTTGGTGTTTCTAGGATTCTCACATGTTTGGCTGTTAGTATACCCTCACAAAAGAAAAAACAAAGTCAAGATGAAACAGATAAAAAAAAGGAAAAAAAAAAATAAATCTGGAGACACAGTAAACAAAGAAAAGGAAATAGATATGAACATCTGCTGAGGATTTTATCTTCAAAGATATAAACATATGTTGAGGTTTATAGGAAATAGAAAACAGAAAAAGCACTACATTCACCATCAGAAAACACTACACTAAATAACTATGCACTCACAATGATCAAAGGCCACAAAGTTCTAGCTTTAGAAATCTCCAGCTCCAGGCAAGAACACCTTAGACAACTGGGAAAGCAGCTGAAAAGTAATCAACAGTAAACATTAAAACCAGTAAAAGAAAAAAATAGAAGAGAAGACAATAGATGAGAAGTCAAAAACACAAAAAAGGTTGAACACTGCCAAAGATGAACACCTTAGACAATTGTTTGATCCTCAATTTCGGAATATCAGGTGGTTTGGTTTCACCTATGAAAATATCAGGCTGTATAGATGTCTGGTGGCTTGGTTTCTCCTGTCAAAACCCATTATCTTTTAAAGGGCAATGTCCCCTCTCCTCCCAGGCGACCCATATCACATATTAAAAACAGCAAAACCAACCAACCCAGACATCAGAAAAGAAAAACTCAAAAACTTCTAAACCAAATATGGAAAAAAAACTCCTGAGACCATGCATGCATATGTTTTTTTTGTGTTCATTAAGGCCTTTTCGTACTGTTTTTTTTTATCCACCTAGATGTATTTTGCTTAAAAATATCTTTGAGATGTATTTTATTTTATTTTGTAAGAAAGTGCATGTACTGGCAGAATAGATGGATTCGATTTTTTTTTTCAATAACGACAAAGTTTTTTCATACACTGATTAAGAATATTTTGTAGGAAACTGTATGAACTGGCAGAATAGACGAAATTTTTTTTTCTGTGTTTTGTTATAATGTTTTTAGATTTTGATTGTTTTTTTTACAACCTGCACTCATAGAACAAATGAATTTTTTTTTTTGTTTTTTTCCGTGTTTTGCTATAATGTTTTTAGACTTTGATTGATTTTTTTTCACAACTTTTTCAATGTTTTACATGTTTCATACGCATGCAACCTGCAGAAGGGAAAACGCATCATACGCATGCAGGTTGCATGCAGAAATCTGACAACTTGCAGAAGATAGAAACCATTCATAGACAGCAGTGAGAAAGCATAAAAATGGCGAAAATATATGCCATCAGCTCACAAGAAATCTCAAAATATCACAATCTGACGATGAAAAAGCATTCAGACACAAATCTGACAATCTGTAAAGAGAAAAAGCATGCAGGGAAAAAAGTATAAAAATGGTATAGACATAACCTGTAAGACATAAAAGATAAAAGTAATAAACTTAAAACATCTTAACAGTCAACCCATAAAGATCTGAAACTGTTAAAAGTGACTAAAGGATAAAACAATCTCTGTTTTCAAGGCGCTGCTGTAGGATAAAGATGTGAAAACGTTAAAAGTAACTGAAGGATAAAGAATCTCGGTCTTCAAGGCTTTGTTGTAGGAAGTTAACGGCTATTTAACAGAGAGTAAACGAAAAATGCGAATTTCCGTTTCAGCCGTTTTATAGCCACTTATATAATAGAGAATGATATATATAAAAGATTTGCTTGAATTATTTGTTTTTTCTTTTTTTAAATTAATTGCTGTAGTACCTAGCTATATATATACTTCATGGTTGATCCGAGTATATTTTTTGCTTCATGGGCCAGTTCTCATCTGGAAAATCCACACATGAAAGCGTGTATATCACGGAGCACGGCGGGATACGTATAATCGGGTTCCTATCTTAATTAGTACACCAAAATATATACTTGTTGTATTAAAAAAAATTAAAATATTAATTGGATGCTCAACAAGACATATATACAGTCTTGTGCAGGGAAAAATTCACAGCTTTATACTTTTAAATTAGTAGATAGTTTGCACTTTACACTTCAAACAAGCAAAACTAGTGACACTTTGTACATTCAACTATAAAAAGCTTATACTTTACAGACTCGTTCAAGAAAATAGGTGACGTACGTAACACAATCTCGGTAGTTAAAATCTTAATGAATTAAGTGTGTAAAAACATCAATTATTTAGTTTAATGGTTTTAAAAATATTCAATGTGTCAATTTTAATGATTTGAGGTGCAAAGTTATAATTTATCCCTTTTGTTTATTTACATAAGGTCTCATTTTTTATGTAGTTCTTTTAATATTTGCACGTCTCTTATTGCGGCCTAAAAGAGAATTAGCTAGCTCTTGAATTATATGATAGCGTGACTTTGAACATATGAACCTTTAATCTTTGAGGTGATAAATTTACCAAAGAATTTGAAATCGAAATTTTGGTAAAGTTTATTGACAAATTATGCTAGCTAGAGAATAAAAGAAAAAATGATCATAAACATTATGCATTTCAGAGATTGAATATGAGGATAGATAAATGATAATATTTGTAATTTTAGGGTGTGCACAAGTCTCGTGTGTAAATTCTCAAGACTGTACATGTATTTAGTATTACTCATAAATATATATATATGTGATCATCTATTTATAATATGTGTGTGATTCACATATTATAAATATTGAGATCAATAATTCCGATCATTCTTATCCTTAAATCTCACGAAAGTTCAGAACATGTGTCTTGCAAACTAATTTCTAAATTAAAATGAGTTGAGAAATGTAATTAAACATTTCATTCACGTTTTAGCAATTAATTTATTAAATTCTTTGTGGATCGAGCTGTTTTCACCGGAAGGATACAAGCCAACCTTCGGGTGACAGAAGTCAGAAAATCCACTTGATTTCGAAACGTTGAGACTTGAAAGTCTTTCCGTGCATCATTGCGTGGGGGACTTCGAAACCTAGACGACGTAGTAGTACATGGTTCATGCATCATAATTCATTGCATGTTTCATTTTCAACGGTACTCTCGTGACAGGTTGAAGATCATTACTTAAAGTTACCGACAAGCGCGCGACGCGCGTATCTTTCCTCTTATTAAAAGTAATTTCCGAGATTAAAAAAAAAAAGTAAGTTAAAAAGAACACGTTTTGCAATAATTTTTTTATTTTATTTTGCAATTTAAATTATCAAAATAAACAAATTACACTCTTAAATGCTAAAAAATTAAACGTTACGCACTCGTTTAATTTGAATGGATGATCATGTGAATTGTCAATTTTTAATAATCCAAACGGGTCGGGTCGGGTCCGAAAAGTTGGGTCGGGTTGCAGGCCTACTTTAAGATGAAAAGTGCAAAAATTCTAATAATGATGCAAAGTGTATATAATATTTATTTCTATATTAACAAAAAAAAAGACGAGAATATGAAGTTAATAGTGTAATAGCAAAAAACCAAAGTTTTATTTAATCGTTTGTTTTTGCAGATAAGATGAGTTGAAATAAAAATTAAAAATTGAATAAAATATTGTTATAATATTTTTTTAACATTATTAGTGTTTTGAGATTTGAAAAAGTTGAAGTGTTTATTTTATTTTATGTGAAAATTTAAAAAAATTATAATAATTAGATAAGATGAGATGAAATATATTGTGAAAACAAACGATAACATTTTTTGGATCATTGTTGAGGCATTCACGTGAAAACAAACAACAAAATTAAGTTGAGCATTCACGTTGGATCATTGTTTTGAATATTTACAAGGACAACATTAAATATTATAAGTTATATATTAAGCATCAAAATTTTAGCAAGTTTCTAATTAGGATATTGATAGAGGGTTAGACGGTTAGCAACCCAAATCGCTTGAAGATATATATGAGACTTTGTTATTTGACTACGTTTATAAATCAAAACAAGGAACAACTTTGAGTTGCAAAACATGCAATCCTCAGTTAAAGAAAAATTATACTTCTGATCATTTCTTTTATCATATTCTCAACATTTCTTGATGTGATTTTAAAGTATTGGCTCACAAGTAGTCTTGTCGGGCGAGTCCCACATGATCCAGTCCATTATCCCACTCCCCCGCATAGGGCTAGATAAGCAATCTGCCCGCTTCATGCAAGCGAGTGGGCAAATTGCCCATTTGCTTTTATATGCAAGAGTAGGGATTGGATGAGTATTCCGCCCGCCCACCCAGTTCATAATATAAAAAAACCATAAATTTCAAAACAATTTGTGCAGCTCATCGCCCAACACAAATTCTTTCTCACCTTCAAGCCCGTTGCCCAACACAAGTTCTTTATCATCATCATCTTCTTCTTCTTCTTCTTCTTATTCTTATTCTCTTATCTTCCTCCTCCTCTTCTCCTCTTCTTCTCCTCATAGTCCGTCGCCAACACATTTTCTTCTTCGCCCTCTCTTCTTATTTGTGCAAGCCCATGGCCATACATGGCCGTGGATCTCCGAGTAGACCAACTACCAGTACGACCATGGTTCTTTGCGCAGACCCACAGGTCACGGCTCAACTGTGGTTCTCTATGCATTCTTTGGCTTAATATGTTTTTTTGTTCGATACATGTATTATTTTGTTGGATCGGTGTATTTAGGGTTTGATTTATAGATTTGCAAGTTGGATCTGTTGATTTTTGGTTGGATCTATTGATTTGGTGGTTGAGAATAAGTTTGGTTTTTATTTGGTGAATTCCAAACGGCTTGTGACTAGATAGGGTTATATGCAGGACTGTGTCTACAAGCAAGTCTGGTAAGTGTTCTACCGGCCAGGCGAGAGTAGGAAGAGGATTGGGTAGCTATCTGCCCACTACCGGCCTGCACGGGGTGCGTAGCAACCCCACCCATTCATTAAATATAACATCAGGAAATGGTGAAAAGATGACTATAAAAAGGATTACTCTTGATTAAATAATTAAGTTGGGGCATGTAGAAGCCCTGTGACCTTTTGTTGTATGCGTTCAATTTATATTCCATAAACAACATGTCAGTCTTGAGAGAACTCATTTAATTAAGAAAGATTTTACTTATCATCATCTATATCACACACTAACATGTGATTATTTATCATTTCTATTATTTTATTTAAACAAACACATATTGATGTGTAAATATGTGTATTTAAATAGAATGATAATAATGACAAATCACATGTTGATGTGTGGTGTGGGATGATAAGTAGCATTTCTCTTTAATTAATAGCAATGCATGCAGATTGTCCAATCATAAGTGCGCGCATTTGTCATGGTGAAGTTGTTCCACCATTCTCCAAAGCTCAAAGTGCATGATATTAGAGCATTCTCATCCACTTCTCTAAATTCTCTAAATCTCTAAATTTTAGAGAATAAATTTAACTTTTTTATAAAAGTACCTCTCCATCTGATTCCTTATTTTAAGGAAAATTTTTAGGATGTGAACAGTGGCTCCCTATATTTGGGGAGCTACTGTTCATCCCTAAGTCAATTTTTATATATATTTTGTTCTAACAAATAAAATAAATTCTCTTTAAAATCATCTACATTTTCTCTCATACTCATATTTGTTATAGTTGAAATTTGAAAAAAAAAATGTCACCATTGAGATGATCCATTTTTTTAAAATAAATTGACCATTTGTTAAAAGCACATTTAAAAAAAAAACAAAACTCCATCAAATCATCTACACTTTCTCTCATACTCATATGATTTTTTTAAAATATTATTATTACAAAAGCACTGATTTTAAAAATATTATCATTTAGAGAGATGAGTAGTTTAAAAAAAACCATTACAAATGAAAAATCGAAAATATGAGTACAACAAATAATGAAATCATTACAAAAAATGTGAAAAAATAAGTTAAAAAGTCTTCTTCCGATCATTCCTGGAAAGACAAAAAAAAAAAAAAAAAGTAGTTAGAGATGTACAAATCAAGGAGTAGAAAAAAAAATTATTTTAATAGAATAGAAAAAGAATAAGAAGTGAAATGTAGGAGGTTTTTAAAAGATGATCAATAAAGTTTAAGAGAAAATTTTAAGAAGTGTGTTTTTTAACCAAATTATAGAAAAATTTATAGGGAAGCCAATGAGAATGCTCTTAGACAGAATTAATAATTTAATATTGCATACCCAACTTTTGAAGCAAGACTGCAATTTTCTCCTTGTTTGTTTTTTTCTTTCTTTCATTTTCTTTTGTTTTTGCTTCTCTATACAATAAACCAAACGATTGATAGTTGAAAAAAAATAGAAAACATAAATATTAATTTTAACAAGTCTCACATGGCTTGAGGAAGCCACCAATTGAAGATCAGCCTCTCAAACCTTTTGTTTGTTTTTGTGTTTTTTTCCCCCGAATAGTCAACTATATATAATTTCAAACGAGGAAAATTGGGTTTTTTGTGCAAAAGTAAACCTAGTCCCACCAAAATGAAGAATATTAATGCTCCATGAAGCAACGAACTTGTTCCAATTTTCTCTGAATTATTGCTCGGATCCCATTTTTCCACATAGGACTGCTATAACTACAAATAAATTTTATAAAAATAATTTTATAAACTGACTTGAGTTTATATAATTTATTAGATTTACTTTACAATAAAAATAACTTTATAATCTAAAAAATCATATCAAGCAACTACCTTGTGTCCAGATCAGTATTTCTCTTTTCTACAGGCCCGGCCTAACGTGAGAATAACGTATCATTATTCTTACGAAAAAGGAAAACATGTTCCATGCACACTCATGTACACCTCCCTCTTTGGAAGCCTACTTTATACCTTTTTCTATTTCCCGGGCCTCCCTCTCCCTCTCTCTGTCTCTGTCAAGATCAATTGCCAAAGATCTCTGCCTCCTTAATTAATTATCCATGAAAAAATGGCAGCACCATCTCCTCTCTCTCCCCCCGTGTCTCGTCTAATTTATCACCTCCTTCTCTACCTTTAAACCCCTTCTAGTAATACGCTTCGGGCTACTTTTTGTTGAAATATTTGTTCTTGTTTATGGGGGCTAGTTTCTCCGGTTTTGTAGCAGATCAGAGCAGTACTGAAGTTTCTTCTCCATCGAAACCCAGTCTAGGTGACTTGCCGGAGAATTGCATCTCATCGATTCTGATGTACTTGGATCCTCCCGAAATCTGTAAGTTAGCCCGATTGAACAGGGCTTTCCGCAGCGCTTCTCGGGCTGATTTTGTGTGGGAATCGAAGTTGCCTTCAAATTATAAGTTTCTTGTCAACAAAGTTCTTCACGAAGACACTGAGAATTTGGCTAAGAAAGATATTTATGCTAGATTATGTAGACACAATCATTTTGATCATGGCACTACGGTACATCTCTCTCTCTCTCTCTCTCTCTCAACACACTGCTTAGCAATGAAATAAACCTATTTCGGTAGAGATCAAGTGCGTTTCCCGTCAGCTAGTTACAATATCTTCATGAATTTAATATCACAAATTTTAACTCCTTTTTTGTCTGATGAACGCGCGCGCACACAAAAAAAGAAAACATTTCTTCCATTAATCTAGCTACTCATGAAAAAGACTTTCCTTTCTACTTTACAGGAAGTATTTATTGTAATAGCTTTTTCAGAGGCATTTTTCAAAAAGGAATGAGTTAATAACCATCTTTTTCGATCTATACTAATTTTTATTGTTTATTTTCTTTAGGAAGTTTGGTTGGACAAGAGCAGTGGTAAGGTTTTTATGTCAATTTCGTCGAAGGCATTGAGGATAACAGGGATAGATGATCGAAGATACTGGAGCTACATTGCGACTGAAGAATCCAGGTAAGATATATATTCGATTTAAGTCGTCTGCAGGTTGTGTGTACTGGATATATATACAATGGCTGCTGTGGATGTGCCCTTCTTGCTGGTAGGAAGATCGATTTCGAAGTAGTAGTAGTAGTACTCAAGCTTTTAGTACTTGATATCTGATTTTGGCACGTCTTGTTTAAATTGTTTCCAACCTCCGATCGCGATTTGTTGCGTTCAAGATGATGACAATGATGATCTAGAACTCATGTTCAGAAGTTCGATCTAAAAGCTTTAGCAAATTTCTGATCTTAAAAGACCTGCTCTTTTTCTCTTATATAGAGTTTAATTCCAAATGTTGAGATTGTATCCAGCTTTAAATTACGTACTGGCATTTTTCATTTATATTTACTCAATTATATACTCTATATATATTAAAGCAACAATCCTCGAGAAAGCTTTTCCTAAATATCATAGATGCATTTTGAAAAAGGAACAAAAGTTAGAATTGCATATTAACTACTAGAATTTCAATCATGTCTTTGAAAACTAGAGTACTGCGAGCCGCCCTTACCAGTATTCTATATGCATGTCATTGATGGGGAAAGAGAAAAAACATAGTTTTACTTCTCCAATTGTCACCACATAATTTACTTTTATTACCTCCTGATCACGATCATGAAAACAATGTAATTACCACCATGCATGGTATAAGAATCTATTGCAGAGTGCAGATGCTAGCTAGCTTGCACTCTAGAATGATAATTGATCATAGAGACTCGTTCAAGCTGGGCAGCTTTCAACTTTTTACAAACATATTGCCAATTAAGAAGATTTAATTTATCTTGTAGACAAGGTGTGCTTGATTTCCCTTTACAATTCATTTTCTTGTTAGATGCGTTGTGTTGAGTATGACAACTGATCAACCATGCATATACATAAATGGACCCCCAAAAAAACATTATTACCTGTAATTAATAATTAATATTAAAATATTAGTCCTGAGGTTTTCGCGCCGTGCTCTGCGATGAATGGACTAAGTACATCCTTCTTCCTTCGGGGATAGGAAAAATGTTTGATTTTTCGAATCTTTTTTAAAATGATATCTAACTAGCTTAATTCTAACAGCTAGCTTTCATCTGAAGCTATGGATATTTTTCTATATTTTTATGATTTCTGAAAGAGTTACATGATCTGATCTGCCATGTTTATAATTCTTTGACGTACGTACTGCATGCAGATTTCAAACAATTGCATACCTTCACCAGATGTGGTGGTTTGAAGTGCTTGGAGAATTGGAGTTCGAATTTCAACCGGGGACATACAGCCTATTCTTCCGGCTTCAGCTAGGCAAAGCCTCGAAAGTACGGTTTGGTCGAAGGGTCTGTAACCTTGATCAAGTGCATGGTTGGGACATTAAACCTGTCCGGTTCCAGTTATCCGCATCACTATCGAACGGTACTCAGCATCATCATGCGCTTTCTGAATGTTTCTTGCGGGAACCAGGCAAATGGGTCTGTTACCATGTGGGTGACTTTGTCATCGAGAACCCTAACACGCCCACAAAGATCAAGTTTTCGATGATCCAGATTGATTGTACACACACCAAAGGTGGTCTTTGCGTTGACTCCGTGTTGATATGTCCCAGTGGATTAGAAGAAAGATTATAAATTAAACCAATTTAGTATATATATGTGGGTTGGTGAGAGTTTGGGCTTCGTTAACAGAATGTAAAGTATATATTCATGTAATCATTAGTATATATATGAGGGTCAGTGCTTTGTTTATAACTATTTTTTTTTTTCTCGTTCAGAATTATTTGCATTTGAAGCAAAGTAGAGGAGTGGATGCCTTTTTTTTCCTTATTGTCTTGTACTGTTTAAAATGTTCGTGGACCAGCGTGGTGGTGGTCGTTGTCAGGTACCGAGTTTTTTTCTTTTTGATAAAAAGGATCTCATTCCATTCATTTAAGAGGACATACAACTTTGACTTCAAACAACAAGTCAATTACAAACGTTAGTAGAATTTCAGTACACTATTGTGACTGACATGGTCTAGTCCAGACGGCTTATCTCTAAAGACCGAAGTCTAAGAGATAGCACACCTCTGTTCCCAACAGAGTTCACAGTAACCAAACATAAAACTCCATACCCAACTAGGTTGAGTATGGAGAAACCAAACCCCAACATCACCGACTAAGCAGAGGGGGGACAACACCCTTTAGACCTAAGTCCGATGGGACTAATGTTTTTGGATTTTTTTGTTTTCTTGAAAATAAACACAATGCATAAATAAATTACATAGAGAAAACACTGTAAAAAGGAAAAAAACAGCGCAGAAAAAATGCCTCGGAAGGAAAAACCGACGGTCGGTCTTGGGAGATCCAGAGTCGCCGGTTCGGGAGCTGCCGCGCGTTGCAACGGCATAGAGCTCCTTGGTGGCGCGTGATGGCCACGCGCCGACGAGCTTCGAAATTTTCGTCCCGCGCGTGCAGGCTACGCTCCACTCCGGTTGGGGCCGTGTTCAGTGGACGTGTAGATCGGCGGCTGGGCAACCTTCTGGTGGGGCGCGTGTTGGCTATAAGGACCTCGAAGACCACGAACGGCGATTCTCCCTTCATTTGGCCTAAAAAAACGAAAAAGAAAAAAAAATAAAATACAAAGAAAATCAGAGAAGTAGAGGGAAAGAGTGAAGGAGGAAGAAGCCGAAGCTCCCACCCCCTCTAGCCGGTCTGAATGAGCTGGGTTTAGAGAGAAAGTTGCGGTCTGAAGCTCCCAAATGGTGGAAGTCCTCGATAGAGAGTGGAAGTCCCAATTGGTGGGTCAGGTACGTAGTTGGATCGATTGTTTTTGGTTTGAAAAAAATGCGCGCACATTCATATATGCAAGATATATATACTAATTAGGAAAACACTAGTATGCCGCCCCAACTTGACCGCTCCTTTTGACCACTTGGCAAAAAAAAATTTTTTTTTTTTTTACTTAGTGATTAAAGAAGTGTTTTTAAGTGTATTAGTGTATTTTTTTATTTTTTAAAATTATTTAAATGTATTAAAAAATGTGAAAAGAAAAGAAAAATTAACGCTGGGCGGTAAGCCCAGCGGTAAGAGTGGGGCGGCAAAGTAGCCCCACTCTACTAATTAATGGTGCAACATGCAAGGCACGTTTGTCCAGTTGTGTGAAAAAATTTTGAAAATAACATCTATAAACAGTAAATTAATAAATATGTTGAAAATAGGATAATATAGAGTACCATAAAGAAATCCAAGTGCCAACTACCTAAACAGCAGTGTTTGGGCAGTAGGGAATGAAAACCCTATATTTTTATTTCTTATTTTCTCTTTTCTCCCCTCCCCCTCTCTCTCTCTCTCTCTCTCTCTCTCTCTCTCACCGCACACTTCTAACCCGTTCTCTCTTTTCTTCTCTCCCTCACCCCCTTCCTTCTCTTCCTCGCGTCGACATGACCACCTCACAGCCCCTTTCTCTCCTCTCCCCTCCCTTCTCTACCTTGCATAGCAGAAAACTTCACAGCCACCATAGATCGACAGAAGACAGTGCCTACAAAAACACTCCCTCTTCCAAAGCTTAAGGTAGAAAAGCCATAAACCCTGCGATCAAGCTCCTTGGGGAGACGATCCCAATGGCTGGGATTCCGACCAACGACTCCATAAATTATTCCAAAGCTTAAGGTGAGAAAAATTAGTGGGTCGGTCTTAGCTAGGGGCTTGGTTTAGAGAATTTGTTGACTTCGAATACTAGGGTAGTTTTGTTTGTAGATGATGGTTAGGGGTTTTTCTTTGGATCTACGTTGGTTTCATGCATATGCATATTGAAACACTTCCTCTTATCTTTTCTGTGTTTGTGGGTTTGTGGGTTTTCTTGGCTCGGGTGTATTTTGGACGATTGATCAAGTTATTGGTGATTTTTGCGATCTGATGAATTTTTGGATTATTTTGATGTGGTTTTTCCATGTTTGATGATATTTATTTCTTCCGTAATAGATTGTGCATGTTGCCAAAGAACATGGATGTATGCTTATTTTTTCTGTGTTTGAAGATATATATTTTTTCTGTCCGTTTTGTGATGTTTGCAAGCTGATGGGTTTTTGGGATTTTTTGATCTGGCGTTGATGTTTTAATTCTATGGATGTATGATTTTCAAGTAATCCAAGAAATACTTTATTTCAATCTGGTGTCGGTTTGGTTCGTATGATTTTCTATCAACCTAATTACATAGTTAATAAATCATCCAAAGGAGAAAAAGAGGCACTTAATTCCCGTAAGCTTAGCAGCAGAGGAACACAATGGTTTCACAGAGTAGAGGGAGAAAGATTTGAAAGCAAGAATGTGTGATTTACAGAAATTCATTAAGGCAGTGGAAGTCTTTAAACTTCCAAAAACTGAGTAAGCTAGCGGTGAAACAACTACAAGAGAACAAAACGGGAAAACTACTAAAACAGAAAGGTTAAAATTGGCAAAAAAAAGGAAGACGAAAATCACTATTGTTTGTTACATTCATGCTTTTATATATAGAATAGATATATATATATATATATATATATATATATACTAGCAGTGAAGTTACGTGCGAGGCACGTTTGCCCTGTATTAAATTGTTCTAAAATATAAACATCCAGTGTAGAAGAAGAAAATTTAATGATAAGGTTTATGAGGATAATATAGCTCATTCTAATTAGAAACTACTAATTCAAATAGCAATAAGTTTAAACAAATTATAGGTTCAAGCAAGTTTTGAAAGTAAAGGATTACGTTTCGAATTCATATTATAGTTTTTTTTTAAACGACTAAATATTACAAAATTGTTTTTTTCGTTACTGAAAGTAAAGTTTGGGAGTTATGTATTTAGAGGTGGTGTGTTCTCCTCATTCACAATATTTGTGGTGCTGTTTTTGGAGTTGATCTAAATCTACACCCAATTGTATGATCCATTTTTTACTTGAACATAATGTTGCAATATTTTAGATATATAGTAAATGTTCTTGCATGAAATGAATTTGGAGTCTAAGCATGGTTATCAAAGATTTAGAAGCATGTTAATATAGAATATATAAAGTATGGTGAACAAATATAAATATAGTGTTTGCATCTAATAATAATCTTGTCAATATATAAAGTGGACTGATTTATAATTTGAAAAAGTAATTATGACGCCCCGACTCCCACGTACAAAAACAAGGGAATCGTGACGTCAGGATGATGACAACACGGGTCACGCATCCCAACGAAATGTGCTCAAGTGTGTGCAACATGCAAGAGTACACAATAAAAATCGCAGCGGATAATATAAATAAGTCATCTAAGTACCAGAAATTTAAATACAAATATTCAAAACAAATTACCTTTAAAGAGTTATACAGTCATCCCAAATAATTACAAAGGCAACACATAAATTGATAAAAAACGAAACTCGATAAACAGGAGCAATCCCAGATCACTCCACCAACGGAGCCAAGCTAAGGCTCTTCATCTTCATCTGCATCAAAATCTGCGATACCATAAAATGGTACCACAGATAAGTATAAACCAAACAACTCTCGGGATAAAAACATATTAATGCAACCAACATGCATTCATACGACAAAATCCACTTAGCCATAAAATACCATTTTTTCCCAAAAATAGATATTTTTCAACACACGCCAAAATCCTATTTTGGCCCAAAAACATAGTCTGTCATTTTTTCAGAAAATGATTCACACAAAACAAACCAATTATAGGACACTGTAGGCGGGAATCGCAGGCGAGACTCTACCACCGTCCCTGCTTACCACCATCCCTACCGCGTGCACTGTAGGTGGGACACAACCACCATCCCTACCGCGTGCACCGTAGGCGGGAATCACAGGCAGGACTCTACCACCATCCCTGCTTACCACCATCCCTACAGTTCCTTTCTACACAATGAATATTTATCACACAATGAATACTTATTAGAGCACTGTAGGCAGGAATCACAGGCAGGACTATACCACCATCCCTGCTTACTACCATCCCTACCGCGTGCACCGTAGGCGGGAATCACAGGCGGGACACAACCACCATCCTTGCTTACCACCATCCCTACTGCGTGCACCGTAGGCGGGAATCGAAGGCGGGACTCTACCACCATCCCTGCTTACCACCATCCCTACAGTCTCTTTTCCTTTTTCTCAAACCAGTCAATCCAGTTGTTTCAAACACACTCAAATTATTTCACATGAAAATCTAATTTTTAGATAAACACATGAACATGTATGCAATCATGTGAAAACTCAATTTTCATTTACAAACATGAACATGCGTGCAAATATGCCATATACATGAAACAACACCACAACAACCAACAATTCACAATACCAACCAAACACACAACTTCGTCCATAATCCATCCGACCCCTAAACTCCTCGGACTCAGTCCGACATGTCCAACCAGATCACAATAATATGTGTTAGTGTAAAAATACATTTAAATCACGAAAGTTCTTTGGAAAAATACTTACAGTGCTATATAATAATTTTCGAAGGATCACGAAGCTGTAAAAAGTGGCGGCTCAGCAACGCAACAGTGTAAAATACACTGTGGCCGTGGGTCTCAAAAATTCACTTTTCAACGGAGACAAACTAAGACCCGAAATTGATAGGGTAGGGCCTAGAAAGGTCGGTGAAACCAATGGTGGTGGTGGTTTGCCATGGGTGGCGGCGCAAAGGGTGGTTTTAAGGCCAAAAAGCCTGAAACGAAGATGGGCTTGATTGTGCTTCATCGGTGACGGATCGGAGCCGGGGTTGGGTCCGTTGGGTTGCCAAGAGGTCGGGGATGAAGTGGTGAAGAGATGGTGGCCGGAGGTGGCGCGACGACGGCGCGCGAAGGAAGAGAAGGCCTCGGCTGGGTGTTGCGCGTGGAGGCTATCGGCGGCGAGATAGGAGCTGGGATTTGGGAGGTGAGGTCGCCGGCGGATGGGGAGGTGAACGGAAGGGGCGGTGTAGGTCACCGGCAGCTCACGGCGGCGGGCTGGGTGGAGAAGAAATCGGACTGGGAGAGAGAGAGAGAGTGCGTCGCGCGGGAGGGGGGAAAAACTGGGGAAAAAAAAAAAGAAAAAAGAAAAAGGAAAGAAAAGAAAAAGAGAAAAAGAAAAATGGAGGGAAAGAAATGAGGTCTAATCCTCACATCTTAGGTCACAGAAAATGATCCAACGAAAATGATTTTAAAACAGCAAATCAATTAAATTAAATTAAACGTAATGATACAATGAAAATAAAATAATTAAATCCCACAATCAATTAATTTAAAAGAAGAACAATTTAAATGTACAACAATAAATAAATATTAAGAAAACATAATAATTTAATTTTTCACAATTTAAAGATCATAAAATAAAACATTTTAAATATCCGATAATTATAAAATAAGAGAATAAATTTTTGAATTATTAAAAATAATCATTCAGTGAAAATACACTAAAATACGAGGTGTTACAGTAATGGCTTATGTAAAGACATTATTATGAGTATATAATTTTAAATTTCTAATTGACCATATAAATGTAATATCAAAACCAGACCTCATTAATATATTCCTGTAGTTTTTGAAAGAAGGGTAATTTTCTTTTGACATCTTTCAAAAATGCTCCAAGGGTAATTTGCAACATTTGTTTAATTTAGTGTATAAGAAAGAAAATTTATGTAACTCCCTATTTGAATATCTAAGATCAATTTTTTAAAAATAGAAATAGGAAAATGAACAAGTTGGTTACCTCTCCTGTATGTTCCATTAGTTTGATTGATGTGCAACCTAGAGCTTCTTCTGCAATTTCACCAAATATGACAGCCCCTAGTCGTCCATTGTCATCGTCGATGTCAATGTAGGCTCGACATCTGTATAAACAAACTATATTCATGAGTCTGAATGACTAAACAATAATTTGAATATAACATAAAACTGATTAAACAAACTATATTCATGACGTAAAATATGAATATAACATATATACCGTAGTTGTGCATTACTCATATACTTGCAATGATAACACAGGAATTTTTCATTTTGTTCATATCATGTCCCCTTCTTACATCCAATGCAGGACATGTAGAAGAATATTTGATGGAGATCAACCACAAAGATGGTTGCTTTAATCCAAAATCTTGCATTCTGCATTAAATTTTGAACAGACATATGTTATTAAATGGTTGTAAATAGTATGTAGCCTTAGGAGAAGGTTGTATTTATTTTAAAAATGCATGTGCGGTATTTTTAATAGGTAATATATGTAAAGACAAAAAAAGTTAAAGAAGACCGTAGAAATGTATCATCATTGGTTGTAATGATTTAAGGAAGCCAGCAACATCATCAATCTTAATTATGTCTTTCATATCAACAGTTGATGCCGATGCCGATGCTGATGCCAATGTACAATGCAGATTTTTTTCAACGATTTCTTCAAGCAGTGCATGATTAAGCATCGTCCTTAATATTTGTAGAAGTATTTAAAAGGAATGAGAGAAATGTAACGCCCCGTTCCCAGAGGTCCGGAGAGTTAGCTCTTATTCCTCAAGAACATCTCCAAGAATCAATAATAAATAAACGAAAACTCCACAAAATACTGAACTTATTTCTTCGATCCAAAAATCCATATCCTTCCACATAAATACTAAACAAAAACCTCAATATAACAAATAACGTCTCCACAAAGACCCAAATTAATCATAACTTGACGTATCAAAATAACCGCTAGAGATAAAACTACTAAATATGATCCTCCAAAAATACTCGTACCCTTAGCACTCATTCATTTATGATCATCAGACTGTTTCAATACTTCATATTCTTGTTCTCCAGCTGGACTATAAAAATATCTGAAAAATGTTATGAAAATAAAGGGTGAGTTATCAACAACTCAGTAAGTAGAGGACATAAAATATTTTCACAGAGTTCAGAATACAGAAATAAAACATTTCAGTTTTCATTATGCACATCTCAAAAATACATATTATCAGAAAATCAGAGCGATATTTCAAACATTTCATATTCAGAAACCAACTTTTCATATTCAAAGACTCATTTGGCACAACATGACTGAACATCCTCATCTTATCATATCATATCAGAACAGAGGTCATGTTTAACCCTCGTGGTAGGGTTGTGCCTTCTGCGAAAAGCCAAGCAGAACATAAATCACTATGAATATCAAAGCGATTGCACTCAGAACAGAAATCCACTATTATATCATGTGGTAAGGCCAGAGGTCATTATTATATCCCGTGACAGAGCTAGAGGTCACTATTATATCCCGTGACAGGGCCAGAGGTCACTATTCTATCCCGTGACAGGGCCAGAGGTCACTATTCTATCCCGTGACAGGGCCACATATTAGAGCAAAACAGAATCGTAATCACATATCAGCATCAGAGTCAGAATCAGAAAGTCATGCCAAAGGTTTTTCATATGCCACATTATATCAAAACAGAGTATTGAAATTCAGATCATTCTCACATACTGAAAACAAAAGTCGGAGCATCTTTCTAAATCAATACACAATTTTTCATATCCTTAATATCGTTCTTTTTTAAATTTCAGATACAATAGAACAAAATTTAGCTCATGTCTACACAATGCATGTCAGAAAATATTTTCCATTTTTCGTACAAATTTCATGAGTAATGCAAATAAGCGACCGAGGTTGGTTTTTCCCAAGTTCTCATTTCATCACAAAATATGCAAAGTTTTCATAAAGTCAACCTCAGTCTTAATAATTTGTATAAAGCCTAGCATAGGAACCCCGCTTACCTGGGTTTCTTAGCTTATTCAGAAATTCTCCACAACAGTGCTGAACAATTGTCAATCGTCACCTATAAAAATTCATGTAATTCAAATAA
Source organism: Juglans microcarpa x Juglans regia (assembly GCF_004785595.1). Classification (NCBI taxonomy): domain Eukaryota; kingdom Viridiplantae; phylum Streptophyta; class Magnoliopsida; order Fagales; family Juglandaceae; genus Juglans; species Juglans microcarpa x Juglans regia. Next base: position 9,211,701 of record NC_054596.1, on the reverse strand, counting down.
ATCTCCGGTGAACAGATAAATCTCATATTACACTTGAAGTACCTATTTTAGTTCTTCAAAAATTTAAGATTTCTCTTAATTCTAAAATATTATCACTTCCTAAATTCGTCAATATCCTCATAATTATAAACTCAGAATATTTCTAAAATTGCATAATAATATTAGTAATAGATACAATTATGTCGTAAAATACATATCTGGTTTAAAGGCTCATTAAAACAAAACTGATTAAAGTAGGAGGGCAAATATTTCATTTAATAAAAATAGACTAATCAGTATCTCTTTAAAGAGTTCAAAATAGAAATCCTACACCACTATGTACTTCTAAAAATATTAATACTTATAATATCTTTCAAATATTTATTCAATTTGTATTTAAAACAAAACTCATACAAAGTGAATTTAACATATAAAAACTACAACATGATCAACTTGTAAATATTTTGTTTAAAGCACTAGTACATTGGCTTAGTTTATAAGCCCATACATCTGTGACCAAAATAGACTAACCCACGCAAAAACAAAACTCAAGCTTTCAGATTCAATGAGCATAATATCAACTCATATGTTCCAAAGAAGGCAAATTGGTAAAACACCTAATATTATTAGAGTAACTGAGATTCACAAACATATGCATATTTCCTTCTTAAGAAACTATCACAAGACAAGAAAATCAGGAGATGAGCAACGGCAAAGACTTACTCAATGGAAACTGAGAGGCAACAAGTAATAGCAGAACACACACTCATGGCGAGCACCAAAATCACCAACATACGAGTGAAGCTTACAAGTTTTATGGCAAAAACAAGGTACGGCAAAAATAAAACACAACAGGGCAATGAAGGACCAAACCAAAAAGGGAAAGCATTGGGAATAAATCACAAGCATGAGCCACGAAATTAGTAAGGGAGAGTTAAGAGAAAGCACAATAATGGAGGCTCATGGACAGACCTGCAAATGGAGAGAAAATCATATGAAAACAATATATGCTAAAGAGGAAAAGATTTGCACGGTTTTACAGCGAAAAGGGAAACCGAAAATTAAAGATATGGAAATGGAAACATCACCAGCCGAATATGGAGGAATGAGTGGTGGCGTTTGCTGACTTGCAGAGGGAAAAGAAAAATCCGAAAACAAGGTGGAGAGGAAGAAGGAACACTGCAGACAGCAACTCAATGAAAAATAGAGGAAAGAATGACATAAAATGAAGGAGAAGAGGAGAAGCAGTAGCCGCACCGCATGGATTGAAGAAGGGAAATGAAAACTGAAAATGGAAAGTTGGAGAGGCAACGGCGCAGGAGAAGAAAAGAGAAGGAGAAACCCTATGGTTGAACCAAACGACGCCGTTTGGGGGAGAGAAATCACTGGGCTTGGTTGTCACGGGTTGGGCTAGGGACCAAATGGGCTAGCCCCAAAATAATAATAAAAAACACACACACACACACACAAAAAGGCCCAGTCCGAAAATAGAAGGGTCCAACAAAAGAAAAAGGCACAATAAAAATAATTTAAGAGCCAAATAAAAACACTGCAACTTAAAATTAATAAAATAAAATAATTAAAGTCTAGCAATAAAATTATTCGTTAAGGCAAAAAGCAAATTTAAATGCAAACAATAATTAATATCAAGAAAGCACATCAAAATAAATTTCACAACTTAAAAATATAATATAAATGCAACCAGAAATCCGATAAATTTAAAACAAGAGAATTAATATTTAAGTTAATTAAAATAATCATTCACAAAAATAAATACGCTAAAATCCGGGGTATTACAAGAAATCATGGAGGGAAAGATATAAAAGAAAAAACATTTTTAAAGCTAAATGTGTATATATTTTGAAAATTTTTAATATAGTATAGAATGTCTAGGTTTTTTTTATAGTAGGTACAGATTATATATGTAATAAGGTAAGAAAGAATTACTATTGACACAATGAAGTTGTACTAAGAATGATAGGATTTAAGGTAAATACACTCGTCGGTTGAGATGAAAGAGAGAGACCTATATTATAAAGAAATAAAAATAGTTAGCAGATAATGATATTCTATATTTAATAGATGCTGATATTGTAAGTTGTGTAATATACCATTGTATGAACCAACTTTTAAACGTGTTGCAGGTAGAGTTGGTTTAGCTTCAATAATATGAGAGATTGTCTAACATTCACCATCCACAAACCGACCCCACATAATCAACCATATCGGCATTAAGCTGTAAAATTTAGGGGAAAGTATTTAAAAGTATAATATTACAAAATAGTATTAAGAACAAGGTAATTAAAGAGTTATTAATATCACATATGTAGTTGAGAAATCTTGTTTACCTTTGGTCGATAACATATATTTCTTGGATATTTGTTAGCCTATATATTAAGGTAATTTTTCTAAGAGGTTTCATGTGTATTGCGACCGCCAGAATAGCCGTCCAATTATGTTAAATATTCTTTTTCGTGAAAACTAAATAAGAGTATCAAGGAATAATTTAAATATATTAATGTAGCATTTACCTATTTCAGATCCAGTGTCTTTGTAGTCATGCAGATTGGTGAATGGGATAATATTATATTCTGGTGGTTGTAATTCCTCTTCATCATCTGGAATTTTTTCGATGATTGTTCTTGAATTTAGGATCTACTGGTATTCGTGCGCTTTGATTCTATGTCTGGGATCTAAAGACTTAACATAGGAATTACTAATGTAGTACGATCGAAATATGTGTAACGTGTCATTACGTAGGTCTATATCTTTGTCAAAACTTATTACTTGCAGTCGGTTGCCCTACATAATATTATATAAATGAATAGTTATATGCATTCAATTGATTGTAAAATAGTATTTATTAAATATATACATGTAGGATTTAATTTAAGAATATAGTTAGAATGAATCCATCTTGTAAGGGGAAAACATATTTATTTTGAATATATCATGTAAAAGAATACAATATAAATATTAAGTGTATTTTTTGCAAGTATGATAATGATGTCAATGTATTACCTCGGGGTCTATCAATGTCAGATTTTGATATTTTGTCGGTGAATGTTGTGCAGTACGTTTGGGAGATTTGTCTGACACAATCATCTTGATGCTCCAATTTCTTGTAGTTGGAGTAATGTCCTTGATTGATGTATGGACAGTCCGCATGTTGAAGGCTACTCATGCATGAAGAAAAAAAGATATTAGTATAAACAATTGAATTTAAACAAAAAAATTTTAATAAATAAAAAAAAGGAAGTTGAGGAAAATACATAATGGAAAAATAAATTGTATTCAATCAGGAGGCATATATTGGAATTAGATTACTCACAGAAATTCATTATGGATATGCTAGTGTTAGTAATTCTCTATAAACAATATTATTTGTTTCAGCTTCTTCACAATCATAAGTTGATACTGGTCTTATAAGAACTTTTACTGAAGCAGAAGTCTTGGCTCTTGACAATGCTACATATAGTTGGCCATGACAGAATACAGGTTGAGGCAAGTATATACCAACAAAATCTAATGTCTGCCCTTGTGCCCTATTTATCGTCATCGCAAAACTTAATTTGATAGGAAATTGTGTTCTTTTGAATGAAAAACCACTATTATAGTCTGCATTTGACAAGAAATGAATTCTTGATATGAAAACTCTTTTCCTAACGTGGTGACCAACTGCAATTTCAGCATCAATGATGTTTCGTTCAAAGTTGTGGCAAATAAGGCATGTTCTATTGCACAGACCTTCTAAATGATTGACATTTCTGAGTAACATGATAGGATAATTTTTTTTAGTAACAATTCATGGGGTGGAAGTCCATTTGATGTTAATGTGTTTAAAAAATCCTCCATGATTTCTTGTTCTGATGTATCAATTGTTTCGTCGAAGCTACAGTATTGTGTAACTTCACCAGGAAATCTTTGAATGAGCATTGCATTTATCTCATCGACGGAATTGTTCTTTGATGTCAAGTTAGATCAATTTGTCATTTCGGATAAATTTTCTAAATAATTGTCAATATCCTGAAAGACCACATCGATCAGATTATCTAAAGACTCCACATCATTTTTGTAAGGAATAAGCATTTCATTGGAAATTTTTATCTTGTTCTCAATTGTGATTGGTGTTGTTCCATTTCCGACCTAATCTTAGTTAGAGTGGACCACAAATATGACGATGCTAAACTGGCATCAACCTCGTCTTGTCTTGTGCCTTTACAAATCACATGTAAGACTTGAGGAAAATCTCCACCAAATACAATAACTTTTCCACTAAATGGTAATCTTGAGTCAGTTATGTCTCGTAACATTTTATCCAATGCTTACATACATTATTTTCTAGACATAGGTGCTTCATCCCATATGATTAACCTTGCAAGACGTAACAATTTGGCAAGAGCACCTTGTTTGCTTACACTACAAGTATTATTTTTGTCAAGATCTAATGAAATTTTGAAGTGTGAATGTGCTATTCGACCCCTAGGTAAAATAGATGCAGCAACACCAGACGATGCAATTGCAAGAGCAATTAAGTTTCTTGATCTCACTGTACTCCTGCTTTATATAAGAATGTTTTCCCTATTCCACCAGGACCGTCAATGAAAAATGCAGCAGATTCATTTAGAATGATTTTCTGTAAAATTGATTTGTATGCATGTTGTTGTTCAAGATTAAGAGTCATTGAAGCCATAAGATCTTCCTCTGGTATCAAAACTGCAAATTCATCATTTATTTCCCTAGATTCAATTTCATTCTGATCAAAAGAAATATCATGTTCTATTAAATGAAACTTGTTTATGTCTTTTCTCATCGATTCAAGTGTAGAAGAGATGTTTCGTAAGACTTTTGTCCTAATATCTACTGATGTTGCATCACTTGTTTGGAAATCACTTGACATATCTTGTTCAAAACATTCCCAAAGTTCTCTAGGATTTGTTGGATTACAATATACTAAAATTGTTGCAAATAACCGTCTTAAACTGTGTGGTATTTGGTACAAGGAAGTATCTTGCATACAATCTTGTAAACTAGTATCTCTTTCTAACAAACCATGTAATGTAGCTGCTTCACGAAAGGTTAGTGCAGTGACACCGCCAACTATTTTGATGTGGTCAAATGACAAATGACTTCTTATATGATTTAAAAAAATCCGTAAGTAGTACCTTTCACCTTCGAATGGGCTTGCTGTAACATGCGACCTATAACAGTTTTCTTCTTCCTTAAAGTCCATATTTTATGTTGTTGGCTCCAAACAAAAGCCTCAGGAAACTCTTTGTACAATAGCCTCCGGGCATTTTCATTAGCTTGATTTGTTGAAAATAATTCAGTCAACATTGATTTTGTCGAAAAATCATATCTCAGAACATTGTTCAAGTCGTCATGTGCATGAAAAGCTACCAGGTGTTGATCTTTAAGATGTAAATGTAAACTGTAAACTGATGGATACATTTAATTAAGAGTAAAGCCATATATCCGCCACATGGCTTCTGGTGGAGCAATCCATCTAGCTGATTGAAATTGTTGGATTTCATCTATCTCTTAGATGTTTTGTCTAAGAATCAAATTGAAAGCAACACGATCATGACCTTTGTAAATGTACTTATAGAGGTATTTTACTGCTTTGATTGTTGAGCAAATTTCTACATTCATGTGACAATCAAATTTTGCAAAGAGATATGGATTATGTGGAACAACCCAACAGTTATCTAAATCTTTACCTCTGACTTTGACAGTTATTCCATTATCACAACATTTGTACTGTGAGAAACAATCGATTCCAACAATTGTGTTAGATGCAAAGCTTTTTGGATAGTGGTTCTTACAACTGCCATTGATTTTCATACACACATTGTTCGGATTCAATACTCCACAGGGGTCATGCATCATATGCTTTATTACTGTTTTGTGCAAATGCAAATTTCTATCTTTATCAGATATTTCTGCTAATACAATTTCATCAAAAGATTTGGGAGCATAGATTTTCCAATCTCTTTGTAGTATGATTAAGAAATGTGCATGTGGCAGTCCTATTTTCTGATGTTCAATGACATATACATATGCTGAAACTTTTTCAAACACCTCCAGTTTGAATAATTCATCCTTCAGATCTTCTAATTTTGCTTTAAAGATATATGCAATTAAATCAGGACAATTTTGTGCCTCTTCTTGTAGACCTAACTCATCCAAAATTTCTTTTCAACTTGGGTTACACGTCATGGTTAAAAAGATGTCAGATTTTCCAAAACGTTGGACTAAAGCTATTGCTTCCATATATCTTTTGCGCATATCTTTTGGGCCTCCAATAAAAGAAGAAGACAGAATAATGCGTTTACCAACTTTGGAAGCACTGCTTTGTCCAATTGAAATGCTGTCAACTATTCCTTGATACACCTCGGATCAAATCTCTTGTTGCTTATTATGGAAATAATTCAATCTTGACGTCTCAATTTTTACGTACATATCAACAACAAACTGCTCAGTTAACGGCCCGAGATCAACAAAATAGACCTTATATTTTTCCTAATTTGAAGCTTGTAACAATAATACTCGCGGCATGAGACAACAGGGTCTTATCTATTCTTTTTCAGCACTATAAGATGATAAATTTAACAAATCAGAAATGTAAAACTGTTATATTAGAACAATTAAAAATTAGAACAAGAACAATAATTTTAACCTTCTTATTCCTTTGTAAGCAGTTGCTCTGTTGATACTGATTGTTGGGGGTCAATTGATGCTCTTGTTACTCGTTGCGGTAGTCTTTCTCATTTTTATACTCTTAATATTCCTTGGTGTCAACTAGTATCACCAAAAGGAAATAATAATGGATATTGCAGTGGATCATAACGGCCAAAATAGTATTTGACTATATCACTCCCACCTGCATGATTGAATACCACAATATTTTGTCATCTCAAGCGTTCTAAATCATTATCTTCAATCCAAATGACTGCTACTTGGGAAGCTGACAGAGCGTTAAAAACACGATGATCCAAACTCACATCTCATTTAATATGAATTTTGTGGTTTTCCAAATTGGGCAAATCCCTAAGTGTTCGAAAGAATGTTGAGTATGGATTAATATGAAGAATATCCATGAGTTAAGCAATAATTGATGAATCCAACCTTCCGGTGTCATAAACACGATTGTCCAATTCATGTTCAGTATCATAAAAATATAGTTGTAGATACGAGTGACGTCCATCCAAAGGAATCAAGTCATTAATGTAATGATAAATTTGACTTTGAGCTCAGAATGTATAAATTCCTCTGTTCCTTCTGCACAAATCTCTATCAAATTTAACCTCAAATGATGTAAAAGCAAACTTATTGTTATATGTGCGCACATAGGTAAGAAAATTGACAGATTCAACTGTGTTAGAGGTAAACAAATTGTAAAGTTGTTCCGGAACATCATTTGTAGTTAAAGAGATTGTTCCATCGGCACAACAAAAACCATTTGTTTCATGCTGAAATCTTTTTACTTCACAATATCTACAGAATGGAACTGGCGGTAACAAAGTTACCTCAGATGGCACTGTTTGTAATATTTTCCTAAGACCAGCTGATTGTTGATGCCGCTTTCCTATGGAGGAAAAAAAAAACCAAAGAAATGAGGCAAACTCTTAAAGGTGCTACGATTTCCAATAGAGGTATCATTGAATGAAACTATATATAAGGAATAAAGAAAAGGAAAAGAAGTATGACTCAATTTTATACATATTTCTTACCCCGAGAATTTGTTGATATCCTTATCTCAAAGTTGGGTTGGCATCGAGAAAAAGAATGAGCCTATTGAATGAATGATTGAGCATGTTGAATAAAAAAAAATAAGAGGACTGATGGGAAAGTACAGTGAAAACAAAGGATGTACAATAAACCTATTCAACCAGAAGTTGACTAGGTGTATGTACATTTTCTGTACATGCATTTGTTGCCCCAAGTGTCAAAGACATTGTGGCATTGTCCGAACAAAGAGGTTCTGTTGACACAATTTCAACTGTGTTTATTTGCTGATAGGAAATTCTGAAACTATCAACATTAGAACTATATTCAAATTGTTCAACGGAGGATATATCACTGGTCCCAGCATCAGCACGAAAAATGCGTTGTCCTTTTGTACAACGTAGCCTGACCTCTTCATTATTGTGCATGAATTCTATATCACCTCCTGACACATTTGTTTCATTGTGAATGATTGGTTGGGAGAGAAATTGTTCTTCATGTTGAATAGTATCATTCGTAGAATTCATTTGTTGAAGATATCTTTCTCTCTTTTTTTGTCGTATATGTTCTTCTTCTTCTAAAGAAATAGCCCTATACAAATTGTTTATCCTAAGATGTTTTCCAGCACCTTGGGAATCATTTTAAACAAGGACTAAGGTTATAAGAATACAAAATAACTAATTGATTACATCATGATAAATTTGTACTGATCTATTAATGTGAGCTTACCACTTTTCATTTATACATGCAACAAAATAATTCTTGTTGACAACTGGATAGAAGAAAAACTCATAATGATGCAAGGTCAAAAACATTTTCAATTCAAATATATGTTTCAACAGAATAAAACCAACCATTGAAATAGATATATTTAGAGCATCGTCAGTTACTTTGGGGCTATTGGAAGTAGACAAAAGAAGTCTAACCAATTTAGCAAACTCAACCGAGCTGAAAAGAATGGAGAATGAAAATTAGGAATGCACTACCAACAAATATAAAAATTATATGACCCTTTTAGTATGAATTCAAGACGAAGAAGGTCTAAATTAAAAACTTACAACCAAATCAACTCTTTAAACGAATAGAAGGAAGCAACAAATTTTGAAATCCATGAGAATGTTATATTTTGTTTATAGACTTTTATATATACACCACTATATGCTCATTGGAATCACCTAATAATGAATCATATGAACCTCACTTATCAAGATAACTCAAAACAAGAAATTTAAATAATGGAAAAATAATGTGTTTTAAAATCAATAATTTAATAAACATAATTTTTTCTCAAAATATTTCTCATTTCTTGTCTTAGTGTGATAGAGGTTTTAAAGTCATGATTTTTAGCCATTTCATACAGCTCCCCCACATTGAACAGAAGATAATGTTTATTTCTTTATAGTCAGTCTTTTTCAATTGAGAAGAAAAACTCATGATGATGCAAAGTCAAAAACATTTTCAATCCAAATATATGTTTGAACAGGCAAAAAACAACCATTGAAATAGATATATTCAGAGTATTGTCGGGTACCTTGGTACTATTGGAAATAGACGAAAAAAATCCAACCAACTCAGCAAACTCAACCAAGCTGTAAAGAATGGAGAATAAAAATTAGAAATGCACCACCAATGTGGCGCCCCCAATCCCCCTTATATAAATACACAGGGATCGAGACGCCAGGATGGTGACAACACGGTCACACATCCCAACGAAGTGCCAGTGTGTGTACATGCAACAGTGTTCAAATAAAATAACGCAGCGGATAGTCAACTAAGTACCAGAATTTAATTACAATCAAACATCAGTAAAGATTTAAATAGCAGTTATACAGTCATCCATAAAATAATTTACAATAGTTTTAAAATGTACAAACGAGTGATCCCAGATCACTCCTCAGGCGGAGCCGTCTCCTCAGGCTCGCCCTCCTCCTCCTCATCAGCATCAAAATCTGCGATACCACAAAATGGTCTCGCAGGTAAGTATAACCCCAACAACAACGTAATACAAAATGCATTAAATGCAACTAACATGCATGCACATGAAAACATGCATTTTTCCACAAAACATCATTTCCCCGAAAATGATAAATTTCCAACACACACCAAAATCTCATTTTGGTCCAAATTATCCGTAAAACATTTTCCCAGAAAATGATTTACCCAAAAATCAACTCGCACTATTTTCCCAGAAAATAGTGCATTAATCCCAAATGCACCATGCATTATTTCCATATGCACCATGGTCTCCCCTATGGACCATCCGCACGTCCTGGCTTCGCAGCGGTGCTCAGTTCCGCGCCCAGTGCGTACATGGCCAAGCACTCACACTACGCAACGAGCGATGCCCAGTTCCGCGCCCAGCGCGTACGTGGCCAGACATCCTCTAGTCCCCGCCAGCAGAAGGACCACGGAGTCGGCACGAGACCATCTCGTCCGATCCCATTGTCGCCCGGCGACAATCCAGGGGACGTTACTCAGTATATTCCGCTCCCGAGTAACCAGAGGAGCTCCACCGAGTTAATGCCCCATCTCGGCTTGGGGTCGTGATACACACGCACCAAAAATATTATCACATAAAATCACAGCTTTTCAAATCACATGAACATGAATGCAATACACGAAAACCCAGTTTTCTTTTACAAACATGATCATGCATGAAATAATGAAATGCACATGTACCAACACAATATCTAACATCCATCAATGAACAATACCAACAAATCCAACCAATCCATCAACAACCAATATCCAATTCAACCAAATCAACCAAACAACTCCAATCACAAATCCATCCGACCCCCGAACTCCTCGGACTCAGTCCGGCATGCCAAAAACACAGTGAAATGGGTTAGTGCAAAAATACATTTAAATTACGAAAGTTCTTTGGAGAAATACTTATAGTGCAATATAATAATTTTCCGAGGATCACGAAGTTGAAAAAGGCGACGTTTAAGCAATACCACAGTGTAAACTACACTGTGGCCGTGGGTCACAAATACCAACTTTTCAACGAGGACAAACGAAGACCCAAGATTGATAGGGTAGGGCCTAGGGAGGTCGGTGAAACTAGTGGTGGTGGTGGTTTGCCGTGGGTGGCGGCGCAAGGGGTGGTTTTAGGCCAAAAATGTGCAAATCGGAGATGGACTTGGTGGGGCTTCACCGGTGACGGATCGGAGCTGGGGTTGGGTCCAATGGGTTGCCAAGAGGCCGGGGATGAAGTGGTAGGAAGATGGTGGCCAATGGCGGTGCGACGGCGGCGCAATGGTGGAAAGTGTGCCGCGGCGTCGTGGGTTTCGTGGGCTTCGTGGAGGCTAACGGCGGCACGAACGGCGGTGATATTGGTGGGGTAGGACGGCCGGCGGCTGGGGAACGCAAAGGACCGGGCGGTGTCGACCACCGCCGACGGACGGCGGCGCTGGGAGGGGACGATGGAAACGGGCGGAGGAGAGGAGAGAGAGAGATCGCGCGGGAGAGGAAAAGAAAACCGAAGGAAAAAAAATAAGGAGAAAAAGAAAAAAGGGAGGAAAAGAAAAGGAGAGGAAAGAAAAAGAGGGAAAAAGAAATGAGGTCCAATCCTCATAACTTGGGTCACAAAATGATCCAACGGAAACGATTTTAAAACCTCAAGTTAAATAAAATAATTTAAACGTAATGGTAAAGTCAAATTGAAATAATTAAATCCCACGGTAATTAATTTAAATAGTAAAAGCAATTTAAATGCATAACAATAAATAAATATTAAGAAAGCACATAAAAATAATTTTCACCAAATAAAAATCATAGAAATAAACTCACTAAAAATCCAACCAATTTAAAATAAGAGAAATTATTTTAATTACATAAAAATAATTCCTTCAGTAAAAATACACTAAAATACGGGGTGTTACATCCTCCCCCCCTTAAAAAAAATTTCGTCCACGAAATTGGCAAGGTCAAATATTGCACCAAGACAAGATCAAGATTCATCCAAGAGAATACTTAGAACATACCGTCAAAATCAATCAAACAAGTATGGATATTGCTCCCTCATGTCGGCCTCTCTCTCCCAAGAGAAATCTTGAGCCAACGGATCACCCCATGCCACTTTCACCATAGGTATTACCTTGGACCTTAACTCTTGCTCTTTCCAATCTACGATCTGGGTCGGGGCAACTTCATAAGTAAGGTTGGGCCGCAGTTGAATGCGTTCAGGATCCACAAAACGTGGCTCTTGCTGTCCAAAACTCTTCTTCAATGAGGACACATGAAACACATCATGAACATCTCCAAAATAATCTGGCAAGGCAACTCTATAAGCAACAAGCCCAACCTTCTCTACGATCTGAAAAGGGCCAATATATCTTGGACTAAGCTTTCCTTTCTTACCAAAGCGCTTAACGCCTTTCATAGGAGAGACTTTAAGATCAACCCAATCTCCTTCTTCAAAGGATAAGTCTCTTCTTCTTGTATCTGCATAACTTTTCTGGCGACTTTGCGCTTCAGCCATCTTCTTCCTGATAAACTGAACTTGATCCTTCATTTCTTGAATTAACTCAGGCCCAAGCAATTTGTTCTCGCCAACTTCATCCCAACATAAAGGCGATCTGCACTTCCGTCCATATAAGGCTTCATACGGGGCCATCTGAATGGAGGAATGAAAACTGTTATTATAAGAGAACTCAATAAGTGGTAAGTGATTCTCCCAACTTCCCTGGAATTCCATGACACAAGACCGCAACATATCCTCCAGAGTCTGAATAGTACGCTCTGATTGGCCGTCCGTTTGGGGGTGATACGCCGAACTAAACTTCAATTTAGTGCCTAATGCCGCCTGCAAACTCTTCCAGAAATGGGACGTGAATCGCGGGTCCCGATCTGACACAATACTCTTGGGTATTCCATGCAAACGCACTATCTCCTTGACATATAACCGAGTCAACTTACCCAACGAGTCAGTATTATTAACAGGCAAGAAATTGGCACTCTTGGTCAACCGATCCACAATCACCCAAATGGAGTTCTTCCCACTAGGAGTCCTCGGCAACCCTACCACAAAATCCATAGAAATATCATCCCACTTCCATTCCGGAATAGGGAGAGGTTGGAGTCTACCAGCAGGTCTCTGATGTTCAGCCTTCACCTGTCGGCATGTGTCACATTTCTCAATAAACAGGGCGATGTCTGACTTCATTCCTTCCCACCAGAAATTCTTCTTTAAATCCCTATACATCTTTGTGCTTCCTGGATGAACCGAATAAGGAGCTGCATGAGCTTCTGCTAAAATTCGCTCTTTAAATTCAGAGTCTCGGGAAATCACTCTACGATCCCGAAACCTAAGAATGCCATCCTTATCCAAGCTGTAATGCAAGGGTCCTCTAGACTTTCTGACTCTTTTCCTGATAGCCAACAGATTAGGGTCCTTTCTTTGAAGAGTCTTTAATTCATCAAAATCCACTACTCGGACATCCAAGACTGAAGATAATAATTCTTCTTGCTGTGAACTCTCGATAAGAAGTCTCCTCATTCCACAAAGGAGAGAGTCCACATCTGAAGATTCCGCTTCATCCACTTGTTGTGACTTCCTACTCAAGGCATCAGCGACTAAATTTGCCTTTCCTGGATGATACTTGATTTCACACTGATAGTCGCTAATTAGCTCTAACCACCGTCTCTGCCTCATGTTTAGATTCTTCTGAGTAAACAGATGCTTCAAGCTCTTGTGATCAGTATAAACTTCACAGGCTTCGCCATACAGATAATGCCGCCAGATCTTAAGTGCAAAAACTATTGCCGCCAACTCCAAATCATGCGTGGGATAATTCCTTTCATGAATCTTCAGCTGACGAGATGCATAAGCAACAACCCGTCCCTCTTGCATAAGAACGCATCCCAACCCGAATTTGGATGCATCACTGAAAATCACAAATGGCTTGTGTGGCTCCGGAAGTGCCAAAATAGGTGCCGTTGTCAATCTTCTCTTCAACTCTTGAAAACTTCTCTCACATTTGTCAGACCATACAAACTCAGTATTCTTCCTAGTCAAGGCAGTGAGAGGTCCTGATAGCCGGGAAAAACCTTCCACAAATCTCCGATAGTAACCGGCAAGTCCCAAGAAACTTCGTATCTCACGAACTGTCGAAGGGCGAGGCCACGACAAAACAGCTTCTACTTTACTAGGATCTACAGCCACCCCTTCTTGAGAAATCACATGTCCAAGAAACTTAACTTCTTCTAACCAGAATTCACACTTACTCAGCTTAGCGTACAATTGATGTTCTCTTAATTTCCCAAGTGCCAGGCGAAGGTGACAAGCATGCTCTTCCAAATCTCGAGAATAAATCAAAATGTCGTCGAGAAACACCACCACAAAAGAATCCAAGAAAGGCCGAAACACCCTATTCATTAAATCCATAAAAGCAGCAGGGGCATTAGCTAACCCGAAAGACATCACCTTAAATTCATAATGCCCATACCTCGTCCTGAAAGCAGTCTTGGGCACGTCCTTATCTCTTATTCTCAACTGATAGTACCCTGACCTCAAATCAATCTTCGAAAAGATAGCCGCTCCCTGAAGTTGGTCAAACAAATCATCAATTCTTGGTAGAGGATACTTGTTCTTAATAGTCACTTTGTTAAGCTCCCGATAATCTATACACATTCGGAGAGTACCATCTTTCTTCTTGACAAACAACACGGGCGCTCCCCACGGTGAAGTACTAGGCTGAATAAATCTCTTGTCGACCAGTTCTTGCAATTGAGTCTTCAACTCTTTTAATTCAGCCGGTGCCATGCGCTAAGGTGCTTTATGCACAGGAGCCGCACCAGGTTCCAAATCAATAACAAATTCCATATCGCGAACGGGAGGTAATCCGGGCAAATCATCTACAAACACATCAGGAAACTCGCCCACAACTGGAATATCTACTAATGACTTCTTCTCAGATGGCGTAGACTCAACTTGGACCAAAAAAACATCTGCTCCACGAGCTATGTCTCTCCTAGCTTGAATTGCTGATATAATTGTTGGTTTTGCCTTCAACTTACTTCCCGCGAATTCCACATAATCATCATCCGAGAGTTGAAAACCAATTACCCGACTTCTACAATCAATATTTGCTGAATATCGATATAGCCAGTCCATTCCCAAAATTATATCAAATCCCAGCAACTTGAATACAATCAAATCTGCATCCAGTGTCCTCCCTCCAAAATCCAAAGGACAGCCCAAAGCAACTTTAGAGCACCACACCATCTCACCATTTGGAAGTGCCACTACTAGAGTTTGCGATAAAGGCTCCGTGACCAGATTACACATCCGTGCAAAAGTGGCAGACACAAAAGATCGAGACGCCCCATAATCAAACAAAGTACATGCATAGAAATCATATAGGCGAACTCTACCTGAAGCAAACACATCCACCAGACAATCCCAAATAATCCAACCATAACAAATATTAAATCAAATTAAAATGATTAAATGCATACCAGTAATAACCCCAGCATCGTGGGTCTCTGGAGCTCCGTAATCCACATCACCAGGGGTCACTGCATAAACCCGAGCTTGTACCAACTGTCTCTGGTTGCCCCTTCCACCTCGTCGACCTCCTCGCGCTCCTCGCGCTTCTTGCCCTCCTTGAACTTGACCAGGACACTCCCGAGCAAAGTGACCCGGCTGGCCACATCTAAAACACTGAATTCCTCTCTGGCCACACTCACCCTCATGGGCTCTATTGCACCTGTTACAAACTGGAGCTCGACCTCCAGCACGAACACCGGTGGTCGTCTGCGGACGGGCACTAGTCCTTTGCACGAACTTATGAGGCGACCCAGAACTACTCCCTTCGCCAAGGTAACTCCGCCTTTTCTGACCCGGAGGGGAACCTGCTCCAAAACTGTTTTCCCGTTCTGCAATGCTGGCTAAATCCACTAACTCTTGAAAGTCCTTAATCCGAAGGCAGGCCACTTGTTTATGTACCTCATGGCGCAAACCCTCCAGGAAGCGCTCGACCCGCAACTCCTCCGTAGTAATGAGGTGAGGAGCGAACCGTCCAAGCTCCATAAACTTTCTTGCATATTGGTCCACAGTCATGCCACCTTGGACCAAATTATTGAACTCCCGAGCCTTTTGCCTTCTCACTGAAGCAGGAAAGAACCGGTCATCGAACTCTTTCTTGAAACGCTGCCAAGACACAGCAGCCAAGGAACCCAAGTCCATTTCTAATAATGTCTGCTTGGTCTCCCACCAATTTGCCGCTTCACCTTGCAGCATATAACTTCCATATAATACCATCTGAGCCTCCGTGCATCCACAAACTTCAAATGTTCTTTCCAAATCTTGAATCCACCTCCTAGCTCGGATTGGGTCCTCCTCCCCAGTGAAGGCAGGGGTCCTATGCGTTAGGAAGCGCTCATAGGGACACCCCACTTGGGCTCCTCTACTTGAATCTCCCTGCGGCGGTCGGCAATTCTGTTGAAGAAATTCTGTCATTCTATTTAATGCTCTTGCCATAGCATAATTTCCATCACCTCTAGGTAACTCATCTTCAGGCACCTCAGCTTGCCTTCTTGGTCTCACCATAATCCTGTCATAAAACATTCTCCAACCCCGCTTAAATCCAGATAATTTATACTCAACCAAAAAATAAACAATAATTAAAGCGATAAATAAAATAATTTAAATAACAACAATTAACATAAAATGACATAGCAACAAACTCATAATATAAAATAAATAACTTAACTTACATCACTTTTAAAAAAAATTTTTTTTTTTTTTAAATAATAAAAATAATAAAAATAATTTTCTGGTACTATCCTAAAGGACATGTGGTTTTACCCAGAGCCGAACTGCTCTGATACCACCTGTGGCGCCCCCAATCCCCCTTATATAAATACACAGGGATCGAGACGCCAGGATGGTGACAACACGGTCACACATCCCAACAAAGTGCCAGTGTGTGTACATGCAACAGTGTTCAAATAAAATAACGCAGCGGATAGTCAACTAAGTACCAGAATTTAATTACAATCAAACATCAGTAAAGATTTAAATAGCAGTTATACAGTCATCCATAAAATAATTTACAATAGTTTTAAAATGTACAAACGAGTGATCCCAGATCACTCCTCAGGCGGAGCCGTCTCCTCAGGCTCGCCCTCCTCCTCCTCATCAGCATCAAAACCTGCGATACCACAAAATGGTCTCGCAGGTAAGTATAACCCAAACAACAACGTAATACAAAATGCATTAAATGCAACTAACATGCATGCACATGAAAACATGCATTTTTCCACAAAACATCATTTCCCCGAAAATGATAAATTTCCAACACACACCAAAATCTCATTTTGGTACAAATTATCCGTAAAACATTTTTCCAGAAAATGATTTACCCAAAAATCAACTCGCACTATTTTCCCAGAAAATAGTGCATTAATCCCAAATGCACCATGCATTATTTCCATATGCACCATGGTCTCCCCTATGGACCATCCGCACGTCCTGGCTTCGCAGCGGTGCTCAGTTCCGCGCCCAGCGCGTACATGGCCAAGCACTCACACTACGCAACGAGCGATGCCCAGTTCCGCGCCCAGCGCGTACGTGGCCAGACATCCTCTAGTCCCCGCCAGCAGAAGGACCACGGAGTCGGCACGAGGCCATCTCGTCCGATCTCATTGTCGCCCGGCGACAATCCAGGGGACGTTACTCAGTATATTCCGCTCCCGAGTAACCAGAGGAGCTCCACCGAGTTAATGCCCCATCTCGGCTTGGGGTCGTGATACACACGCACCAAAAATATTATCACATAAAATCACAGCTTTTCAAATCACATGAACATGAATGCAATACACGAAAACCCAGTTTTCTTTTACAAACATGATCATGCATGAAATAATGAAATGCACATGTACCAACACAATATCTAACATCCATCAATGAACAATACCAACAAATCCAACCAACCCATTAACAACCAATATCCAATTCAACCAAATCAACCAAACAACTCCAATCACAAATCCATCCGACCCCCGAACTCCTCGGACTCAGTCCGGCATGCCAAAAACACAGTGAAATGGGTTAGTGCAAAAATACATTTAAATTACGAAAGTTTTTTGGAGAAATACTTACAGTGCAATATAATAATTTTCCGAGGATCACGAAGTTGAAAAAGGCGACGTTTGAGCAACACTACAGTGTAAAATACACTGTGGTCGTGGGTCACAAATACCAACTTTTCAACGAGGACAAACGAAGACCCAAGATTGATAGGGTAGGGCCTAGGGAGGTCAGTGAAGCTAGTGGTGGTGGTGGTTTGCCGTGGGTGGCGGCGCAAGGGGTGGTTTTAGGCCAAAAATGTGCAAATCGGAGATGGACTTGGTGGGGCTTCACCGGTGACGGATCGGAGCTGGGGTTGGGTCCAATGGGTTGCCAAGAGGCCGGGGATGAAGTGGTAGGAAGATGGTGGCCAATGGCGGTGCGACGGCGGCGCAATGGTGGAAAGTGTGCCGCGGCGTCGTGGGTTTCGTGGGCTTCGTGGAGGCTAACGGCGGCACGAACGGCGGTGATATTGGTGGGGTAGGACGGCCGGCGGCTGGGGAACGCAAAGGACCGGGCGGTGTCGACCACCGCCGACGGACGGCGGCGCTGGGAGGGGACGATGGAAACGGGCGGAGGAGAGGAGAGAGAGAGATCGCGCGGGAGAGGAAAAAAAAACCGAAGGAAAAAAAAATAAGGAGAAAAAGAAAAAAGGGAGGAAAAGAAAAGGAGAGGAAAGAAAAAGAGGGAAAAAGAAATGAGGTCCAATCCTCATAACTTGGGTCACAAAATGATCCAACGGAAACGATTTTAAAACCTCAAGTTAAATAAAATAATTTAAACGTAATGGTAAAGTCAAATTGAAATAATTAAATCCCACGGTAATTAATTTAAATATTAAAAGCAATTTAAATGCATAACAATAAATAAATATTAAGAAAGCACATAAAAATAATTTTCACCAAATAAAAATCATAGAAATAAACTCACTAAAAATCCAACCAATTTAAAATAAGAGAAATTATTTTAATTACATAAAAATAATTCCTTCAGTAAAAATACACTAAAATACGGGGTGTTACAACCAACAGGTATAAAAATTATATGACTCTTTTAGTATGAATTGCAGACGAAGAAGGTCTAAATCAAAATCTCACAACCAAATCAACTATTTAAACGAATAAAATGAAGTAATAAATTTTGAAATCCATGAGAATGTTATATTTTGTCTGCAAACTCTTATATATACACCACGATATGTTCATTGAAATCATCCAATAATTAATCATATGAACCTCACTTATCAAGTTAACTCAAAACAAGAAATTTTGATAATGTATTTTAAAACCAATAATTTAATAAACATAAATTTTTTCTCGAGATATTTCTTATTTCTTGTCTTAGTGTGATAGAGATTTTAAACTGATGATTTCTAGCCATTTCGTAGCTTATTAAGAAAGTGGTACCTAATCAATTACATACCTAAAATATTTTGAAGGAAATTGATAATAAAAGAAATCTGTACGATTCATTTGGAAGTACAATATTATTTATAAAACAATATTGGCAATTCACCATACAATAACATTCTAATTAATATTAAAATAAAGAAACCTAGCTCATTCATTTATATCAAATAGGAAGATAGGCTTTTTCTTTCTGCATAAATTTATACAATCAACTGTTTATATTCTACCTATTGTCCATTTGGAGTGGGTTTGTAGGTCCTATTGAGAGTATTTTGAGTTGTTTGAATATATAAAGTATGTTGAGTTGTTGATTTTTGGATAGGTAGTTGAAAAAGGTATGGGTTCCATTAATTTTTTTTATATTAATTTTCTATTTATTTTGCATTGATATCAACAAAATGGATCAAGTATGTATTATATAATTTATTCATTAAATTCTAGGTGATGATCAAAAGCTCTCAAAGTGCATGACAATATGATCATGTTGTCTTTTCGTCCATGTATTGCAATATTTTTTTTATCCACTAAACAAGAACTTAGGTGAAAAAACATGATCAGTCACGTTTAGATTTCAACGTATAGTACGTCGACCCCCACTGCACTCAAGAACCGCCACGTATGTACGTGGGAGAAACAAGAAATGCGCCCAACACAATTTAGAAAACAGTAGTCCACTAAGCTACTAATTAATCACAAGTGTAAAGTAGTTGCCCTAATAATCATAATTAAAGTAAAGGAAAAGATCGACATTTAATGGTCATGAGATGGGAGTTTTGGGGTTGAAAACTTTGAAATGATATGAAATTAAAGTGATTGGTAGGGCTTAATTCCTTATTTGTTGAAGCTTTTCTCTACAAATTAGTGGCTTTGAGCTAAACTTTTGGATTAGGTTAGGATCGATCACACTCCACTACTGCATACATGGCTATGCTAAAATAGAATGATCAAGGTGTAGCGCCCTTGTAGCATGCATATATAGCTAGCGCTTTTAATTAGGAATTAGTATTATATGGATTAATTGATCTTGTTTTGCATTATACGCCCACCCACAGCCATTTGCACGATCGAGGAGAAAGTCTATGGATATATATATATATATATATATATAGAATTAATATATCTAAGTAGAGCCTACCAATCTCTAATCTACTCTTATTATACTTATATGAAAAAAGAAACAAATTAAGTACCACTGAGTATATAATTAATATCATGATCATCATGATTAACAATCAAGATTTACATGACGTACTAATAGATAGATACTACGTAAGTCCACACAAATTTGATTGTTTTCTTGTTTCGTATATATAATTATGACCAATATCATTAATATATATGAATTAAATTAATTATAAGCTAATTTTCCTAAGGACCACCACCTTAATTCAAAATTAAAACAGGGTGTTAAAAAAGTAACCCTCTTTTCTGTCGTTTAGATATATAAATGACTACTAATTTATTTCGAAAAAGATAGAAATATTTAAATTACCATATGTCGATCTACTTTTAGGAATTGAAGGGAGAGAGTGGTTGCCAGGAAAATGAAAGAAGCTAGCACCCACCAAATAATTCCATAAATTCTAGCCCCATAATTAAATAATCTCATGACCAGAACCCATTAAATTAAAACAAGCTATATCTCCTATTTGAAAAATAATAATTAATAGATCATGCACACATTATATATAGTAGGAGTACTGTATATTTATATATATATATATATATCAATTATATATGGGTACCACCAAATAAATTAATGAAATTATTATAGTGATAAATATTATAGTGATTTTATTTTTTATTTATATATAATATTGATAAATATTATAGTGATTTTATTAATTTTTTTTTCTCACTTTCTCTCTCCTCTGGCCCGATTCTTCCCCACGGCCCGTTCTCCTTCAACCTAGCTCGGCACCTCCGTGTGCCGGCCAGCCTCACCACCACCGCCGACGAGTCTCCCTCACGTTGACGACCAACTCAGCAACCACCAATGTCCCCCATGCGCAGCCCTCTCTCCCCTGCGGTAACCCAACCGAAATGAGTTTCTCCCATTTCTTTCAACCGGCACCGCCGTATGTGGCCACCCAGCCTCACCACCACCACCGGCGACTCCCCCTCACGCCAGCAACCAAGGCAGCCACCACCGATGTCCTCCACGCGTAGCTATCTCTCCCCCACAGAAACCCAACCGAAATGGATTTCACCCATTTGTGTCCAGTTGCGCAGCCGTACGCGGCCACCCAGACCACGGCACTTCCACCACCTCACATCGGCGACAACCTCTAGCAGACCCAACCACCACGAACTTCCCTTTCCCTCTCCGTCACACACTGGCATTCGCACGCACGAACCCATTTCTCACGGCAACTCTCTCTCTCTCCAAACCAAAAAGAAACGAAGAAGAAAGAAAACAAACATGCAAAAATAAATCTGAAACAAAGAAGAAACCATACGGGGGAAAAAGGAAAACAAAGAAGAAATATATTTATGTTGTTGAGACGTAGCAAAAAGAAAACAAACATGCCAAAAAGAGAAAAAGAAAAACAAGATGCAGAAGTGAAATTAGAAGAATAATGCATACCAACGACGAGAAGAAGAATCCTCAAATAGCACAGGAGAAATTTTTTCTTCCTCCACTTGAGTCTGAAAGCTCTGCAAATGCTGGAAAACCACAAGACGTCTCTTCACTCCATCCCTCCTATCAACAGGCCAGATATTTTCGACTGTCACACCACAATACAATAATGCTAATGAGATGTTTGAGACTCAACGAAGAAGAAGTAAAATTGTGACCGAAAGGAAAAAAATATCATGCAAAGGAACAAGAGACCAAAAAGAAGATGCTGGAACAGTGCTCACTGTTTAGAACTATTCATTATTGTTCACGTTTTATACATGCTTTTAAGTATTAGTAAGATATATACATACACACACTAGTAAGGAGGCTATGTGCAAGGCACGTATGCCCCTTGTACGTAGCGTCCAGTTGGAGGGAAAAAAATCTATATAAAAATAAAATCTCTTTGCAAAAGTATATAATAGTAACAATTCATTAATTAAATAAAAACTCTTTAAAAGCAGATTTTTAACAACACCTAATTAAAAACACCATTATTTATATAAATGGGCCAACATACAAAATCACCATTCAATTGACAAGTTCATGAGAGTTGCATATTTAAAATCACCAAGTTTATAAACACAATTTTTTACATAAATGTTAACAAGTTTATAAGCAGCATAATAATAATGCATGTTGAAGTTACAATCAAATATAATTGTCCAATATATGCATGGCAGCATGTGTATAATATCGTACGGTATGTAGTAACTAAAAATCGACGAATCCAAATTTTTTTGTTTAATAAAAGAGTCGGATAGAAATAAGATTAGTGAGTCGTGTAGTATAGGTCAAATTAATAAACGGATCGACGCTGTAAATGGCGATCTACAGGACATGGTAGAAAGGATAAAAACGTAAATAAGATATAGATCACGTAATAATGCAATATGAAATAAATAATTTGGTTTCACTTACCAATTTCGTGCATGCTAGCTAGCTAGCTGCATGATTTGATCGTCACCACATGATATACATAATTATATGCTAGCTAGCTTGCTTTTTTAAATTTAATTTGGACTATTCTCCATAAATATATACATGATAACATAGTTAGCGTTATTCCTAACAAAACATACTATTCATTAGCTACAATTTTCACACAAAAA
Organism: Juglans microcarpa x Juglans regia; assembly: GCF_004785595.1. Classification (NCBI taxonomy): domain Eukaryota; kingdom Viridiplantae; phylum Streptophyta; class Magnoliopsida; order Fagales; family Juglandaceae; genus Juglans; species Juglans microcarpa x Juglans regia. The sequence goes on along the minus strand of NC_054596.1, from coordinate 9,188,772 downwards.
AAGTGGCTCTACAGTCACCACTGCTTTGTTGAGGGCTCTCGCTAGTGTATTTTATGTGTTTTTCTTTATTTTTTGCTTTTTCACTGGCTGCAATTTTCAAAAAAAAAAAAAGTGGCTCTACAGCCACCGTTGCTTTGTTAAGGGCTCCTGCTAGTGTAATTCATGTCTTTTTTTTTATGCATTTTCTAAAAACAATTGTGCTTGCCTAGTATATATATATATATATATATATATATATACGTATGAACTTATGTGACTATGTCATACTGCACGCAAGCCAATCCATCTAAAAAAGTCAGGGTCATTTTTTGTCAATACACTAAAAGAGTTCAAAACCTTTAAAATATGAGAAAATATATTTGCAACTGTGAATTGTGCAACCGTCGCGTAATCGTTTTGAAAAAAGTGAATAAAATATGGGATCCACATAAAAAAATAATTTTTTAATAGTAGACCCCACTCTTTTTCAAAGCGATTACGCGACATTTACACACTTCACAGTTGTATGTAGAATTACTCTTTTGTAAAACTGAAGATCTAAAAGGGCACACTTGTAATAATAGTCAGTTACATAGGGGTATATGCAGAATAAAAAATGTCCAAAAAAATACTATTTATTATTGTTCATCTTACTATTCATATGAGGATAGGCACTTTTAATGGTAATTTTTGTAATTATAGTAAGCTATTTATATATTTTTTTGTAAAACTGAAGACTTAAAAGGGCACAATTGTAATAATAGTCAATTACATAGGGATGTATGCTCAATAAAAAGTGTAAAAAAAAATACTATTTATTACTCTTCATCTTACTATTGATATGAGTATAGACACTTTTAAGATATAAGAGATATATTATCTTTATTGTTAATTTGGTGTGGGATAGTGAAATGAAATCAGATAAAATTCTTTTCCAAATTTTCAAACTATATAAATATATATATAATTACTTTTAAAATACAATAATCGAAATATATACATCTTTATATTCATAATTAAAATGTTTAAAGCCCTACTCCAAACTAAAACACGACCTAAATCCTAGTATTTCTAGCCCCAACCACAAAACATAAACATTAGTCTATAATATTCACAATTAATATAAGAATCGGATCTAATGATAGTTATACTCTTTAATTTTCTGTTAACCGAAAGAAAAGTAATTAAATCATGAAATCATATAAAATGATTTTTTTGAGTCTTTCTTTATTCATATTTAAATAATTTGTATAAATTATCATAAATATTAAATACTACTCTTAAAAGAGAAATTCTTGATCTTTTACAAAAATAAATTTAGAGATATAATTTAATCTTAAACATTAAATATGTGTAATAAATAAATAAATAAAGAATAATATTACTTGGTCATCTAAAACTTGTCGTTCAGAATCTTAGATGACTCTCTTGATGTGACACCGCCATGTGATACCATATAGTTTATTAAAAAAATTAAAAATACAAACACAAAATAGGTAGAAGGAATCTAGAGTTTTTTAACCTTTATCTTTTTGTCTCTTCTGACTTCTTTTGGTGTAAATATATTTTTTTCTATATTTTTTTCTTTATAAACTAAGTGGCACTACTTGTTGATACCACATCAAGACAACTATCTAAATGATAAGTTTCGAATCGGTCCATGACAATACAAAAATAAGAAAATTGATATTTATAATTATAGAGTGTATAAGTATTACGTAATTTTTTTAAAAAAAATAAGTAAATATATAATTTACATGAAAAAAAAAATAATAATAAATCACAGCGTTTATACATTACGACTGTACGTTATATTAGTTAATAAATATATTTTAGAATCTTAACTATGAGGCCGAGCTGTGAATTTATTTTTATAAAATTAAATTATAATGAATTATTTTAAAAATGTTATAGGACGCGATTAGTGCATTATCCGTACTGATAATGCGAGCCTGCTAAAAATTATCAGGATGACACATTTTCCGTTTTAGTTTCGCTGCTGGGCATATACTCTCTTTACCGTTCACATATAAACCAAGCGCAGTCGGTGGCTCCGATCTCTCTCTCTAGCTCTCTGTCTCTTTCTTTCCCCGTTGCTTTAGATTCATCTCTTCTGTGCGAGAAAGGTAAATATCTTTTCTCCCTCTCTCTCTCTCTCTCTATCTGCGTATTTGGTGTGTTCGCATTTAAATTTCTGGAAACTCGCGTCTTTGTTGAAAGAGCTAAAGAAACGTAAGCTTTTATTGCAATTATGCTATAGAAATGCTGGTTTTTTTGGGTTAAGGTCAAAGCAGATATGGCAAAGGGTTTAGAAGAAAAACTATATAAATATTTATTACTTTTTTTCTATTATAAGGATTTTTATGTTTTAGAGAAAATTCATGTCAAAAAGAGATTCAACGAGATTCCCGCTAACTATTTTTTGGATATCTCTGAATGACATGCCTTTTCTAATTGGTTTTTGCAATGTTAATCAGGTTTCTGAGTTGCTGCGAAGTCGTCGATCATTGTTAGGTTACTAATTAATTAAGGATAAAAGGATTTCTTTTCTTTTTTCTCTGAAAGTTAGTGATTTATAAATTTTTTTCTCTGAAATCATGTAATATGCTTCTTATTGTGTTCTTCCTATATTAGTCGGGTTTCGAGTTGCCAGAACGCTACACTAAATGTAATATTCTTAAAATGGATAATCGAGGTGACTTCCTTCAATTGCTCGGACGTGATATGTCAACAAAGATTCTCAACCATTTGGATGACCCATCTGACGTTGTCCGGGCTTGTTCTGTTTCGAGATCTTGGCACCGATTTGGTAATCTTATTGGTTAAATATTGGGTTTACTAGTGTGTGGCTTGCCTTATAACCTTGGTGCTGATTTCGAACATTCTTATATTTGCTCTTCTCCCATATCATTGCCTTAATTTGAATGATGACTATTACTTTTAAGTCGCCAATGCTTTTTTATCATATCATCGGATTCTGTTCTTATGTATTTTCTATATAGGCGCAGATTTTATCTTGCGATTTTGAGGGTATGGGACAATATAGTAGGCCCACTGTATATATGGATTTCATCCTGCATCCCATATCCGAAATTTCTTCTCTTGCAGCATCTATCAAATTTAGTGATCTAATTAGAGAACTGCAAAAAATTATGTCTTTGTACTTGTCATAAACTGTTCTTTTTTTGTCTTTGTAGTAAGTAGATGTGTCTGAGCAAGGAAAGCCTTGGCTCCAAAAAGTGAACAATGTAAATAGGTTATAATTGTGTGCATGACAAATTAATATATTTCAGAGGCATCAATTTTTTAATTGCTGATTACAATCAGATACTGACTCCCCCCGCGTGGTACTTATGACAATAATAGAGGGAAAATATTCAAAATGCAAGCCCAGTAACTTTTTACAGCCTTGGTTCCAATATGAATTAATAAGAATGCATGTTGACTGTTTTCTGAGTTATCTTTTCATCCTACCCTTGATTGAGTTACAACGATTGTTTTAAATAATTAAGCTATTGAACAATGTTATGTATGTTTTTCTTGATTGGTACCAATGTAAGTTGTTAGTCTTCATGCAGTGATTGAAAATGGCCTTTCCAAGCAGCTTTGCTTGAAAATTTTTCCTGAGATATCTAATGTCGCGCATATTATTGAAGTGAACAACATGATTGAACCTGCAAAAATCAGCAGTGATGATTCTGCGGAATGGGAACGCCTTAAGAGGGATCACAGAGTATATGCCTTCTTAACTCGAGGCCTGACCCCTTTCATGAGAGGTGATTGTATATCAGAGCCCATTAGCGCATCAAGCACTGATAATTACCCTGGTGAAAGCATTCAGAATACCTTGGAACCAAGAGATAGAGTTGAGGACAGAGCTTCCTACTGGTCAAGTAAAGGGGAAAGTGATCCCAGTGTTCCTGAAACATTGATCTATAAGTTGGTTGCCAATTTTTGTGTTGTTACTGAAATCCACGTTCAACCATTCCAAGGTAATTCTTATAGCCTGTATATATAGTTGTGTTGTAACTTTGATATTAGTTTGACTCGTGGACATTTTCTATATAACTGACCGAGATGATTATGTTTACATATCAGCATATTTTCAGTATGGCTTTCCTATATATTCATCTAAGGCTGTTCGATTTAGAATGGGTTATCCCAGACGTCCATTGAGGTTTGATGAGGACAAAAGAGATGCTTTGTTAGCTGCACACGAATGGATGGATGATGAGTTTATTTGGACTTATACATCGCCAGAATTTCCGATGGCTCAGGTGGGTAGCACTGTCGAATGTGACTAGCTTATTGTTTAGTGAGAAAGGGGGATGATGGGGGGTGATGGGGATTCATTGGCACTTTCTTTTGTTTACTCGGACTCACCAAACAAGAGGTCCTAAGCTTTGTATAAACAATAATAACTTTTTGTAGGCTGTCTTCATGCTTGTAACATCTTTTTTCCACCCAAAACATGTTAGACATGTCTATTTTGATGCAAGTATAACTGTAGAACGCTTGACCTGTATTCTCACCCATGTTCTCTATTGTATTTTGTCTTTTGGCCTTTTAATCTTAGAATTTCCCCTATAGGTTATGTCAAATGAATACTTATTGATCAATAGAATATAGTGGTCACTTACATAAGCAAGCACATGCTTGTCATTATTGACGTAATAATGAAACAGGAGAACTGCTTGCAAAAGTTCAAGTTACCAGAACCTGTTCTTTGCATTGGAGGGATTCTGCAGGTCAAGTTATTGGGTCGGGTTCAGAGACAAGAAATGGATGGATTATACTACATATGGTCAGTTTCTAACCATTCTCAAGTTTCTCCCCTCCTGTCCATAAATGATAATTATTTCAGTAGTCCAAGCGAAACTCGAGCCTGAAAGTGAATGTTGAAACTCTTTCTTACTCGCAAAAAAAGGGTAGTCGATCAAAATGTAATTTGCTTTCCAAGGAAAAGAGTGAAACTCAAGACTGCAAGTAATTACTATCCAAGGGAGAGAAAGACACTGTTTTGTCTTAAATAATAATTGTTCTTTGCCACCTATATATTTCATCCGTTGTCCATTTAGTTATGGGGAAAAAGAACCCTCTATCAATTGTTTTGTCTACTTTCCTTTTATGCCATTAGCCTTGAATACATTTCAGTAAGTCTAGACTAATCATTGACACGTTCCCCATTATATGTTTGTTTAACAGAATGCTTATTTTTTGTTGCATTCTCAGATTATTTTTGGTTGTTTCTTACTACCACTGGCTCATTTTTTTGTGGTGCAGTGTTTCCCATGTTCAAGTTGTGGGACGATCACTCTTACTGCCGTTTGATATTCAAGTGCTTGACCCCTCAGGATTGTGTGCCCTAATATACCAACCGAAAACAGTGTGTTGCAAGTCTTCAACACAATCATCCGTGACAGAGGCAAGCATGCCTTCTCACTTCCGTGCATTAACCGAAAGATTGATGCAGCTGCTGAGGAGTAGGGCTGTTGTTGCCAACCGTGTATGATATCTCGCTTTCAATTGCTTTCTATCTTCTATATACATCCAGCTAGGTCTGGAGAGACATTAGTTCTATCTGGTACTACTTACATGGTGTTAGATCAGTGATAAATATTGTTGATGCAAATTATTGTCTTCATAAATCAAGCTGTCAGCAAGGTATATAGTGCGGTCTGTGTCCCGTTTGACCATGGTTTTCTATAGTCTATGTCCCAACTCCTAAACAAGGTCTTGAGAAATTGTCTGCCTATTAGGACCTACTCAGAGCCATGCAGGAGCAAACTGCCTCCTATTTCTGAATTTCGATGATAGTGTTTTTAGTATAGAGAGCATCTTCTTCAAGTCTAAATTCTGCGAGTCCAAATTACTTTCTTCTTCTTGTATTTTTTATTTTTATTTTGAAATTTGATTAAAAAGAACAGAGAATCACGTGACATAAATCTAAACATGTCATGATAAGCAGTAGAAGATAAATAGTTAAAAAAAATTAATTAAATACATAAGAGAGTAGATAACAATTACTATTTTCGGGGCAAAATAGTAAGAAAAATAATGAAAGATAGTAAGAGAGATGAAAAAATTACGTGCGTAACAGATATAGTAAATATAATATTTTTTTAAGACAATTTTTTTTTTTTTTTCACTATCCCATTAAACGCCATACAACACAGGATACAATTGACGACGGCTCTTGTATCCCATGAAAGACAGGACAAACCGCATCAGGTAGCGTCGAGCGACGACTCTAACCAGTCCTACTTTGTGAACGATAATGTGCCAAAACGAATAGAGCCTCTCTCTCTCTCCGCCTTTTGCTTCTCCGCGACCACTCCTTTTCTTGCTCACTTTTTCTTTTTTAATAATTTTCAAGAATATGGGAATCTGTTGTTATTCTATGTAGAATAAAAAACTTTCTTCTCTTTATTTTGGTGAATTATCACGTAACACACCCTAAGTGTTTGGCAAAATTACACAAAGAAAAGCTCACTGCGAGGGGACTCAAGAAAAAATGAGACGAAGGAAATGAGGAAGAGAAAATAACTTTGATTCAGTTTTTGCATGCCATTAACTAGTGCGTCCTCCCACTACAAATACCGATGCTCCTCTAACTAACTGGGCCCAAGGCCAACTTCATAAGACAGTAAAATAAAGACAGTTCAAACAATTCTAACAAATGGTAAATAGGTCATGGCCTGACTCGAGAATAACATGCAAAGAAAATAAATGGTCACAGATCGACACATAACCAACAGTATTGAGGCCAAAACTTCTAAACCTTTATTACCCAAACCAAAGCCCACAATGACTTCGATCCACTACTGTTGATGTAAACTGAACTGTAATGAACTTTACTCCCTTGGATTGACAATAATCTTCATAATAACTTGCAATCTTGGGAGTAAATAAACGAGCCCACTGCAATTTTCTTCCGGAAAAACCCTGGTTACATTTATTTTATTGATCGCCAAAAATGCAGCCCACTCCATTCCAATGTAGCCACCTTCTTGTTTCATCTCTGAAATTAGTTCAATGGCTTCCATTCCATGACCATGAGCTGCAAGTCCTGCAATCAACGTATTGTAGGAAACAACATCTCTAGTCACCATTTTGTGGGATATCCTCTTGGTATCTTCCATTCTCTCATATCTAGAGTACATGATATTAAAGAGTTGTAATCTGAGATGCTGAGATTAATGTAGTTTTCATCAACGATGTTCACAACCCAATTACCTAATTCTAACGCCCCAAGATGTCCACAATTTGGGAAAACATTCATCTGGTTTTTTGAGTCTTTAGAAGTAATCATATCTTTGAATAGCTCAATTGCCATAAAATGGCTGCCCATTTTTAGCATAACCTAAAATCATCGAGTTCCTGGACACAACATTCTTTTCTGACATTTTATCAAATAGCTCTCTAGCTGAAATCAAATTCCTGGCATTTGTATATGCCAAAATCATTGCATTCCATGTTACAGAGTTCCTATACGCGTCTAGTTCATCAAAAAAATTTCAGGCAGTTTCTAATCTCCCACACTTTGCGTGCATACTAAGCAGAGCAGTCTAGACAAAGCAATTAAGCTGCATCTTCTTCTGATCGAGTTTTCTGACAAGTGAATCCACATGGGAAGGACGACAATGAAATAACAGTAGCCCACGTTGTTGCATTTGGTTGAACCCCCACATCCAACATATCATCAAACAATATTAAAGCCTCCGCGGGAAATCCATTCTAAGCATAACCTGATAGCATTGCATTCCAAGAGACAACACTGTTCTCTAGCATCTCATTGAAACAACTAGTCCATTACCTTAGAATACATAATAACCATAGTTACCCACATAATAATATTCCTCTCGGGCATCATATTGAAAAGTTTAGTTGCTTCAACTTCATCCCCCCACTCCCAGTACCCATAAAGCATCGAGTTCTAATCCGCAAGAGTCTTTTTCAGGCATTTCATCAAACAACTTATCTGCTCTAACCAAATCCCTACACCTTCCAAACACCTTTATGTAAACATCCAACATAATCAAATCCTTTACAGCTTCTCTGATACAACTGGTCTTTTGAAAAATTCTCATCAATAATCCCAGGATCAAAGCACTTTGGTACATACAGGCCATACAGCCCTTTGGCAACACCAGGATACTGCACCATTCCAACAGACTATTTTATCATTACCTTATCTTCACCAAGTATACCAGTTACTAGTGCCCGGTATCTCTTCGTAATTTTTCTTACTTCACAGATCTCCAAATTGGCTTTTCTATTGCCTTCAGTACTAGTGTCCTGTAAGCCAAGTATGCTACAAGGTGTGTTTTGGCAAGCTTCGTCTTCTTGTTCTTTACAAATAGTGATCATGCTTCTTCATTGAACTGGGATATGTGCTCTGCAGTTGCAACCCTACGTGACAACTTCACAATTTCTAAAGGGGTGGACGGCAGGGCTCCTCTACCAGTCACCCCATTTGGCCCGGCCCCCATCCGCTGATGAAGGAAGGGAGGGGAACCTAAGGTTTAAAAGACTCTCAGACTCTGCACTGAGTTATAATTACTTTGATTATATAACTGCCTGAAAACGTTTCATGTTCTTTCAGGTACCTGATATGAGCCATTCATGGTTCATCAATTTTGATACGAGATTCAAATAAACTTTCCCTTATTGGTTTCTCTAATGGTGGGACCAATTTGGATTAATTTCAGACAATCTTTCTGAGCAGCTCGCCAGAGTTTTTACATTCTACCAACAAGTTACTGGTACAGAATTAAACCGGCATTCAATGATATTTCCTTATGAGCTTCATTTTTGCAAGAACTACAAACTACCGTGGATCTTTAAATGGACTTATGAGAAAAATACCAATATAATTGACCGAGCCTACTTCACAAAGTGGTGGGATAGGTTTGGATATACTGAAAAAGTAATCAACCAGATGATTAAAGATTTTCCTCAAGTCGCCCCTGATTTGCAATACAAGAAGGAATTTCCAGCAATCAAATCTGGTACACCTGTTCCTGAATACCCTTTAATGATTCAGGCCCCTAGTTCACCAACTACTTCAACAAGAGGAAAAGCCACCAGCTCATCCTCAAATAAATCTTCTAAGTCTGCCAAAGATAATATCCTAAACAGATTTGGCAAAAAAGATTTAATAAAATTGCTTGAGCAACAACTGTCTAAGTCTACGAGCGATAATTCTGAAGATGATGAGAATTCAGAAGCATCCTCAGAGGCCTCATACAGTAACATATTTGGTCATGATTCAGAAGGCATTCCAAAGCTGGAAGATGATTGACTACTACTTGAGTTCAAAGAAGACTAACCAAAGTCTACTTTGAGATAATCGTCGCCTAGTATCCAAAGCAGCCGCCTCAAAAGATAGCTGGAAGATAACCAGACGACCGAATGTTATTTTGTCATCTTATGTCAAAAGCAGCCGCCCACAAAGACAGCTGGAAAGACACAATAATAACACTCTAAGCCCCGTGCTTAAACAGTTCCTACTGTTCACTCACGGATTGATTTACTGTTTTACTTTAATGATTGTAAACAGGAACTCCTTATGTTATAAAAGGAGAACCTTACCCTTGAGCTAAGGCAGAACTCACATTCGAGAGAAACACTACTATCCTCTCTCCCTAATCTTGAGTCTCCTTATATACCCTGATTTCTGTAAGTGCAAATCTGCACTACCTTGCATCTGTAATTACTTTAAACTTGTTAATTTTAATAAAGCTTATATATTTATTACGACTAATTTTGCATACTCATACATGCATATGGCTGGTTTAACCGCATATTTATTTTGTGCTTGCATAATTTAATTTTTGTGCAATTTATTCTGATTCTTCAATTCCCTTCATTCTCTTCTTCTTCAATCAGCTTCGGTTTTTCCTTATTTCCGTTGTTTTGGTATCAGAGTCATTCTGGTATCTAATTGTTGTGAATTGTTTCTTCTTTGTTGAACTTATTTTGTTTTCTGACAACCCCCACCCGAAGTTTCTACTTTGGTTGGTTTAGGATCATTTTTCTACAAGTAAGTCAGGAACCCGGAGGTGTAAGTCCCGTTTTAAAGCCAGGGAGGCGAGTGTAGGGCAGCTATAGGTTCAAACCCGAGGGCCGATAGTGGTAAGTTCGCAGACCCCTGAGATGCGACGGTCGATGTTGTCTTAGGACAAAATGAGTTGGATAAATAGATTCAATTCAACAATTAGTTCCAGGTCGGCTATGCCGCCTGACATTGTTAATGAGGAAGACTGTGCTTTTGAAGCAACAAAGTCACCTGTGCTAGGATCATGGAAGATTCCAAAACTTGATGTTAGCACGATCTATCTAACCAATTGGTTTGAAAGATCTATGCACACACAATTTTGCGTGCATACTGTTGAACAAACTTATGCTATTTCTAAAATTCAAGAAAAATGTTATCTCTTCTCAAAAGAACAGATGACAAAATTCTTGCAGCAAGGTTTTAGATATATTCATATTAGATCTGTCTAAATTGCTGCCAAACCTTTAACGAGCAGAAGCATCAATGCATCCATATTATTTTGTTTAAGAGATGCCAGATTCAATAATTTTGAAACAAGTATCCTCGGAATGATCCAATCCTCTCTAACGGATGGACCAGTCCATTTTAATTGTTATCTAGATTTAACACTTGCTCTTGATGATGAACATATTTCAAAATGTTTGACTTTAAACATTTTAACTTCTGGATATGATATGCTTAAAGGTAGCAAACCCCTTACTTTGATTTACAGGATTTATTATCGTCTTTTAAAAACGAGTTTAAATCCAAAAGCTATTGCAAAACCCATCCAGGGAAAAACTCTTCTGATCTAGAGTTCAACCCCAGATGCGGATGTTTCAACTCCAAAAATGATTTTTTGGAAAGACATAACTCTTCCCAAAGAATGAATTTTGGAAGAAGAAATCTCTTCCATCCCTCGAAACCCTGTTGAAAGTTATCCACGTAACATTCAACAGTACCTGGATGAAACTATTAAAATTAGTTTTGATCAGACTAGATCTCTAAGACTAAAAAGAAATTCTTTTGTTGGATCTAGTTCTTCTTTGCAGGATCAGAAATTCCAGTAAGAAGAGATCAAAATCTCAAACAATTTTTGAAAAATTCTATTAAAACAGTCCAACCTGTTAATCCTGTTTTAAAGCTGAAAGGACTTTCTACATCCTCTCAGGTTACTTCTGCTTTTTATTCTGCACAGGATGCTGGATCCTCTAAAAATCAACCTATTCATAATGAAGTCGATAAAGAAGATGACTCATCTTTATCACCTACAGCTTCAGATATGGTAGCTCATGTTGCACCACAAGTTCATCACAGTTTAACTGTGTTGAATAAACCATTTGCTTTTGATTTTGTTTATCTTTTTGAAGAATACAAACTTTCAAAAAACAGTGTTAGGCGAAAAGCTTATCACACAAAGTATTCTGAAAAAGAAAAACAACCTGTTAAACGGAAATGGAAAGAAGAAATGAATAAGCAACAAAAGCATATTCTTTTTTTCGATTTTGTTGAAAATATTTATGTTTCTAACAATACTTTGAATGTTGTTAAAACTGATTTTGTCAAGGAATAAGGTAAAATGGTAGTTCAGTCTAGCCATCCACCTTTGGAGATTGTTCTCATCACCCATAAAGAGGTTAAGATATCTACTTCACCTTTCAAAATCTCAGAAACAGTTTCCAGAGATCCTGAAAAGGACAAGATTCTCAAAGAAACAAAAAATGTATAACTTTGTGAATCTTACTCTTCATACGATCGGACAACAGTTAGATCGGATTGAAGAAAAGGTTGAAAAACCTGATCATATTCCTTTGGTTTTGACTACAGATCAACCAAAGAAAATAATTGAAAAACCTTTGATTATCTTACCTAAAAGTCGGGCCAAAATTGACTTTAAAAATCCACAGACAAAGACTTTAGATAAGATTGATCAAATGCTTAATGATCTGAAAAAGGAACAACCTTCTACTAGTGCTTTTTCTAACAAATAAATAGAAGAATAAGTTCTTGTTGAAACTACAGATGAGTCTTCTAACGACCATTATTCTGAAGAAAAAGATCTTGATCTACTTGAAAAGAATTTTCAAGATATTGTTTTAAAACCTGAAATAGCCAGATTTTCTTTAAAATGACCCAAACCAATGAGTCTAACGAAGAACTGGTATTCCAGGCCTACTCCTCCTGATTTACAGTTTGAAGAAAAAAAATTTCAAAGCCAATCTTCTTACTCTGCCGACAAGATCTACGAATGGAATATTGATGGTTTCTCTGAACAAGAAATCATGAATACCATGAGTAAAATGTCTCTTGTGGCAAATGCTTATGTAAATAACAATATTAGGCAATCTGATATTGTTAAAATTTTAACACAAGATTTTTCTGGTATTTTGAGAAACTGGTGGGATAAACACCTAACCAGAGATGCCAAGGAAACCATTCAGAACGCTGTCAAGTGTAATGATGAAGGGTTACCTATTTTTGATAAATCCATTGGATCTGCCCAAACTGATGGAGTTAATACTTTGATTTATACAATTTTAAAGCATTTTATTGGCACACCATCTGATATAACTAGCCGCATCAGCGACCAGTTAAATAATCTTAGATGTCATCAGATGTCTGATTATAGTTGGTACCAAGATGTTTTTATTTCCAAAGTAATGCTTCGGGATGATAATCAAAAGCCTTACTGTAAAGAAAAATTCATTGATGGATTACCTCGCTTGTTTGCTTACAAAGTGAAGGATGAACTTACTATTGCTGGGTCTCTAAATTACGATGCATATACTTATGGTGATATATGTGCTGTAATTAAGAAACTTGGTATTAGTATATGTAATGATCAAATAATGCTTCGTGAGCATATGAGAAATAACAAGAAAGCCAAATATGAAATTGGAACATTTTATGAACAATTTGGACTTCCTGCTATAGCTCGCTCTAAAATGAAGCACAAGTTTTCTAAACCTCATGGTGGTATCAGGAGAAAATCCCGTGATGAATTTTATAAGAAAACTTATAAAAAGCCATTTTTTAAGAAAAAGAAATCTAAAGATTTTTCTCAAGGAAAATGTTTTATTTATGGCAATCCAAGACATTTTGCTGACAAATGCCTCCAGAAAGCCAAAAAAGATAAAAAAAACTAAAAAATAAGTTTAATCAGTTAAATATTAATAACAATGACAAAGAATAACTATTTCAACTCCTAGCTTCGTCTTCATCATCTGATATCCTTGAGTTCAGTTCTAGTGATTCAGAATATCACTCAGAAACTGAATCTCCAGATTCTACTGGTCCTAAGGTAGGTTGCAATTGTAATGATACTTATTGCCAGACAAAGGGTAAGACAATTCAGGTCTTGTCTAAATCTGAAGAACAAGAAAACATATTGTTAACCTTGATTTCTCAAATAACAAATCTTGAGTTTAAGGAAGAATATATTCTTAAGTTAAGAAAGACTATGACTCGCCAAGAACCAGAATCTTCTAAGCAAATGATTAGTTTTCAAGAAACCTTGGAGAGATTTCAAAAGAAAAAACCTAAGGAAATTTCTACAAATGATTTACAACACGAAATAAATCTTGTTAAAAAAGAAATCGTTGAACTCAGATCTGAGGTTAACAACCTTAAGTCTGAAAATGAGATTTTAAAATAAGAATTTTTAGTATTTAAAATTGATAAACAACTTGATCAGGATATTCCTTCTGACAATGAGCAAACAAACGATTCTGGTTCAAGCCAACATGAGTTAGCTGCTGATAATCAGATTTGTTTGATCCAGCATGCCATTCCTCCAAAATGGTTTTCTAGGGTCACCATTGTGGTCGCCCATGATTTTCAATTTTCTGTTGTTGCTATGATTAATTCCGGATCAGACCTGAATTGTATTCAGGAAGGACTCATTCCTAGAAAATATTTTGAGAAATCCTCTTAGAAATTATTTTCTGCAAATGGGTTTCAGATGAAAATCACATATGAGCTTAACAACGCTCATATTTGTCAAAACAATGTTTGCTTTAAAATCCCCTCTGTTTTAGTCAGAAACATGTCTGACAAAGTGATTTTAGGCATTCCATTCATTTCTGCTTTATATCCTTTTTTGACTGAAAAAGACGGTATTACTACCGACCCTTTTGGTCAAAATATCAAATTCAAATTTGCATCTCGTCAAGAGATTGATCAAGATAAAGGTTTGAAATCTTTGCTCTTTGCAAAAGAAAAACATCTGAATTTCCTCCAACAAGAAATCAGATACAAAAAGATTTCTGAACAATTATCTTCGCCAATTTTAATTTCAAAAATTAATGATTTTAACAAGCGTCTTTTATTTGATGTTTGTTCTGATTTACCAAATACTTTTTGGCATAGGAAGAAACACATCGTTTCTCTTCCCTATATCAAAAATTTTGATGAAAATACTATTTCCACTAAAGCCAGACCCATTCAGATTAATAGTCAGATTTTAGAATTCTGCAAAAGGAAATTGCAGATCTTAAGAAGAAATGCATAATTAGAGATAGCAAGTCCCCTTGATCTTGCCCAGCTTTTTATGTCAAGAAAAATGCTGAACTAGAAAGAGGTACCCCTCGTCTAGTCATTAATTACAAACCCTTTAACAAAGTCTTGCAGTGGATTAGGTACCATATTTCCAACAAAAATGACTTAATTCATAGGTTGAGTGATGTTATGGTCTTTTCCAAATTTGACCTCAAATCTGGGTTTTGGCAAATCCAGATAACTGAGTTAGACCGGTATAAGACAGCCTTTGTTACCCCCTTTGGTCATTTCGAATGGAATGTGATGTCATTCGGCCTCAAAAATACCTCTAGTGAGTTCCAACATATCATGAATGATGTTTTTAACTCATTCACTGCTTTTACGATCGTCTATATAGATGATGTCCTTGTTTTTTCTAAATCTATTGATGAACACAGGAAACATTTGAACTCGTTTCTAGACATCATTAGAATCAATGGTCTTGTCGTTTCAGTGAAGAAGATCAAACTGTTTCAAACCAAGATCAGATTCCTTGGTTATGATATTTCTGAAGGGAAAATCAGGCCCATCCAAAGAGCTATTGATTTTGCCGACAAATTCCCTGATATTATTCTTAACAAAAATCAATTGCAGAGGTTCTTAGGATCTCTCAATTATGTTGCTGATTTCTACAAGGATATGAGGAAACAATGTCGTTCTTTGTTCAAACGATTTCGTTCCCATCCTCCTACTTGGACAGAAATTCATACAAACAGAGTGAGGAAAATCAAAGCACACGTTAAGACCCTTCCGTGCCTTGGTATCCCCACTTCTGATTCTTTTAAAATTGTTGAAACAAATGCCTCAAACATTGGTTATAGTGGCATTCTGAAACAATCTGTTTCACCAAATTCTCCTGAACAAATTGTTCGCTTTCATTCTGGAACCTGGAATCCTGCACAAGAAAAATATAGTACTATTAAAAAAGAAATTTTATCCATAGTACTATGTATTTCTAAATTTCAATCTGATTTGTTAAACAAAAAGTTTTTACTTCGAATTGATTGCATGAGTGCTAAATTTGTTTTAGAACAAGATGTTGAAAACATTACATCAAAACATATTTTTGCACGATGGCAAGGTATTTTAAGTGTTTTTTATTTCGATATTGAATACATCAAAGGCACTAATAATTCTATCCCTGATTTTCTTAGCAGAGAATTCTTGCAGACACCCAACCATGAGCGTGAGCAAGAAGAAAGGAAAGAAAAACAGAGAGCGAACCCCTCACCTCCAATACCCAGTATAAAACTCATCAAGAATGAGTCTGGATCCACCATTATGCCCAGTGCCTCATCATCAGCACTGGATATTGACAATAGGTTCACACATCTTGGTAAAATTGTGCAACCGGCTACCTTCACGTCTACGGTTTCTACAGCTTTTGATCCATATGTGAAAGCAGTTGCATCAAAAATTCCTGCTTTAATTACTCCTCAGTTTTTCCTCCCAAAAGGAAAATCTAAATATCTAAAGAAGCCGTTTATAACCCATCTGTTTCACATAGAACCTAACCGTTCTAACCTAACAGATCCGTTTAAAATAGCCTCTTATTATTTTCCCCCCAATTTCTACTGGATACCTGAAGATTCATCCAAAAATCTCCAGTATTATTCTAGTATTTTGATTCTCACCAACTCTCTTGTCATAAAACCCATTTATAATAAGAATGATTCCACCAAACTAATTTTGCATACTCATACATGCATATGGCTGGTTTAACCGCCTATTTATTTTGTGCTTGCATAATTTAATTTTTGTGCAATTTATTCTGATTCTTCCATTCCCTTTCTTCTCTTCTTCTTCAGTTAGTTTCGGCTTTTCCTTCCAAAACCAATTATATATACACGCACGCACACACACACATATATTAAAAAAAGAAAAATTTAATAAAATGACATCATTTTATCTTAGATTTTATTTTATTTTTAAATAAAACGATGATGTTTTACATTAAGTTTGGTTTACAACTTAACCCCTCTCTCTCTCTCTCTCTCTCTCTCTCTGAGTTGGATTTTGAGTTTTGAATTTTGATTTTTTTTTTTTTTGGTTTTCCGATTGCTTGCCAACAGTGGGGGTTTTAGGTAGGGTGGGTGGATGGTCGTGGGGGTCAATTTGCTCCTGGCACGCGGATGAGTGCGCCCGTCCATGGAGGATGGGACCCAACTCTCCTGCACCCTCATGCATGCAAGAGCGAGGGGCAGAGCCAGAAGCCCCCTGTCCGGGGGGTGTGGGTAGCACCTCTAAAGTATTTATAGCACTACCATCAGTATGTATGAGATATTAAGACTAGCGATTTTTTAATGTGGATTTCTCGTGCTAAGGATCCCACTAGCAAGAGAAAGGGCCAGACGGCAAGCAAATCGTAGAAGATAGGGACGAGAGACTTCAACTAGGTGTACTTGTCATCGATTGTGGGCTACTGTGACTTCTTGGCCTCCTTCACCTTCCCAAATTCCTCTTTGTTATCATCCTTGGGCTTCGACTTTCGGCCCCTTGTCTCCTTCACGGCCTACAACTACAACTCCATTGTTGCATCTCTCGTGCTCATGCTTGTTCTTCATCTTCCTGCATCACACAAACTTGATGCCCTAAGTAGATCAAGTTTTCCTTAAAGTTGTTCTCAAAATCCTTTAAATGTTGCTCGAAAACTATGATTTTGATTTATTTGTTCTACTAGCTCCCTGATTTTGTTTATTGATACAATAATTTCTTCCATGGTTGATAGCATGAAGACCGGTGTCTCTACAATACCAATTTGTAATACCCCCAAAAAAAAGTGTTTGGCAAAAATACATAAATGAAAACTCAATTCAAGGGAAGCACCTCCACAAGAAAGGAGAAGAAGGAAATGAGGAAGGAGAAAATAACTTTGATTCAATTTTTGCATGTCATTACAAGTGCATCCTCCCACAGTCTCAGATATTGACACTCCTCCAACTTAACAAAACAGTTCAAACAATTCTAATAAACAATAAATTGACCATGGCTCGACTCGAGAATAACATGTAAATAAAAGAAATGGCCACAAGCCAACACATAACCAACAGGATGAGCCCAAAACTTCTACACCTTTATTGCCCAAACCAAAGCCACAATGACTTCGGTCCACTACTGATAACGTAAACTGAACGGTGACATCCGAAGAAAAAATAGCAGAACAGATACCGTGGTTTGAAAATTAGAAAGTAAAACCTTATGTTTTTGCCACAATCCCTTCTGGCCAAAGCATAAACCAAATTCGTTTGTTGCTCTATAGAACCCCTTGCGAACGGTGAATGCAAGGGCTTAAGATACCAAATATGGGACATCTGTTCTGAAAAAATATGAAGAGCTCTGTTCTGATCAGTTTATAAACGACTAATTGGATTCTGCGGAAGGCTTTATCAAGGTGTACATTTTTTGTAGCCATGGAACGAGGCCTAGCCCTCATTTCGCAGAGTGATAACGAAATGCATAAAAATCACGCCTACAGGAATGCAACTTACTCGCCACATGTCAGATTTTAGATGTATGCGAATTAGTAATGATACTTTTTACAACCTTTTTATAACTCTTTACAATTCTATCGCAAGAATATGGTCATTCTGCTACCTAAACATGGTAGCCAACGCATCCAGAGCCGTGGTTCAGGCCATCCAAAGGAGCATTATAGTGTCGCATGGTTAGCAATGCAGTCGAGTATCCAAAATTATTCAGCTCAACCTTTCTCACATGAGCGCTGAGAAGTGTATATTTTGTCTCAATCTCTTCAGAATCAAACAAGATTTAAATTGAAGCAACTATAATGTTTATAGTTGCAGACATACTAACATAACGTGTAAAACTCGGGAATGAAACATGTAACTATCATATTAATACGAAACTGTTGTTGAAGTTCTTGACCACTAGATTACACTTGCAAGCTTTGGATGGACACAGAAAGCCATCGAAATAGAAGTCAAAATACCTACTGCGAACAAGAGCGTGAAGTCAAAGGAAATTCTGCAATTGAGAGAGAGAGAGAGAGAGAGAGAGAGAGAGAGAGAGATTTCAAATACCCTGTACAAAAGATATATGGTGGACACTTACCCACAGAAGCGAACAAAATGATTGGCCAAATTATGTTAGTCACCCCTTCCAGCCATAACTCATACTATCATCAAAGTCACCATTTAAAAACCCGTTTTCTGTGAAGTCGTGGGCTATATCCGGTATTACCATATCATCCTGCAGATGGAGATTCTGTGGTAGATCTGGAGATCTCTGGTTGAATCCATTATTGCCACCAGCTGCAGAGTCACTGTTTGAAGCAGCTTTGAAACTGTTACTCCGAATTGGAGCAGGCCCATTACTTCCCGACGCATTGGCCATGGCTAAAGCTGTAGGGTTGCCTCCAAATCCTAATCCATTCCTTGCCACGCTTCCATTTGCATTTGACCCAGCAAGGGATTGCTGTTGCACTCCACTGTTGTTAGACATCTGCAGCAGATGCTGGATCATCTGCTGTTGTAAGACCTGGTTGCCTTGGGAGGTCTGTGGATGATTTTGTTGCAACATGTTATTAGCACTCAGTGAGCGTTGCTGCAGTTTCTGTGGTTGCCGTGGCTGTGTACGGGGACTTGAGAAGCCACTGGAAGGTAAACTCTGAATAGATCCAGGAATTAAAGCAGCTGCCCCTTGGAGATTTGAAGACGGACTCTGATTAGAATTATTTAAGGAAGATGAAGCCTCCTGTTGAAGCGAGTTAGGATTCGAATTCATAGAGTTCTGCCTCATGAGCAGATTCTGGTAACTGGTCAGAGCCAGAGCAGCTTGTGCCGATCCGCTTAAAGCTCCTCGACTGACCATGTTATGACTGTTGTTTATTTGGTTATTTAGTCCAGGATGCAATGCCATTAGCTTATTGAGGGTATTCCGGTCAGTTGGGAGACCCTGCACGTTTGCTAGTTGCTCCATCTCCTGCATCTTTTGCATCTGGAGCTTGGCTATAGAGGCATGTCGAGGATAATTTTTCAAGCCCTCTGCAGAAGCGTTGCATTAAGACCCAAACAAGCAAACAAGCAATGGATATATGGTTTTAACATGGTTAACATGGTCTTGCACTTCTATCTTTTCTAGGCTTCCCATCTTCAGTCTTGAAGATGGGAAGCCTAGAAAAGATAGCTAGAAGTTCAAGACTATGCTGACTTCCAGAAATGATAGGTAAAAGCCACAAAGGAATTACCAATTGGCCCGACTTTATTCTCCCGGCTGAAATCTATCAGTTCTTTCATGCTATTGACAACTTCAGAGATCTGTAAAGAGTTGAAGAAGAACAATAGGAAAACTCGAGATGAAAGTAAAATAACATGTCCTTTTTAACTGGGTTTCATGTCAGATATAGATAAAAATACATACCTGCAAACACCTCACATATCTTTTTGAAAAGCCCAAGTCATTCAATGACTGTAACTCCAAACTCTTTGCAAGCTGGCGCCCTGCTGTCAGTACCCTGAGGAAAAGCAATCGAAAATCAGTGCAACCTCTCTTCTATTTGAGCAAACTATCCATTTGATGAAACGAGCTCCAGCCAAAAAGGATTAAAGAGAAATATCAAATCGCTGAGCAACTTTCTATGGTTCAATTCACTCACATATTACTGTTTGTTTGTAGATCCTGCTGAGAAACCCCATCAGATCCACTTTCAGCAATCGTACTCTGGCATTTCTGAGCAACCTGAAGCAACTGATTCACCTGCAAGAGAAGTGACATTGGTAGTCCTATAAATGTTTCTGTTTAGCAATCCAATGCAATCTGAGTAACCCAAATAATTTTTTTTTTTATTGGCACCGGGTGTCCAGGAACAGCGTCCAGACTAATCCCAAGGGTGCACAAGCCCTCAGCAAGGAGTTTCCCGCAAGTGCACCTCTGGTAATTCAAGAGGAAAATCACTCAGTCCGATGGCCCCTAGAGATTGTTTGCACCCAAGGGGATTTGAACCTTAGACCTGAGGGGGGCATACTCCCAAACCCAAGGCCTTTACCACTTGAGCCAACCCCTAAGGGTTGAGTAACCCAAATAAATTAAATCAAGACCACGAATAAAAACTATGAAGTGAATGGAAATAAATACATTTCATAGACTCTTGCCTTTTTTTTTTTTTTTTTTTTATAAGAGTAAACTTTTGCCTACTTAAAGGTCAAGTTTGTGTCAGAAAATTTAGTTTATTCATGATAAGCATTTTGTGGCAATTAGGTTGGGAAATTATAATGAAAAGAGATGTCAGTATGATCAAAACTCATATTTTTCACTTTTTCTTTTGTACATTGACAGCAGTAAATATATTTTTTTGATAAACTTTTTAAATAACTGAAACCTATGAAAGGAAGCTCACTTCTATTTTTCATTGCATTCTTTCAATCAAATCATTATGTCCCATGTATTTGGGCTATGCCTATTTCTCATAAAAAAAAAATCCCTATTTACTGATAAAAAAAAAATTATTAGAAAAACCTTTACAAGTTTGACGACTGTAGTACATAATCCTATAGGATTGAGCTTCAAAAATTATCATCAGCTTTTTTAAAATGTTGCTTGTAGTGCATTTCCTATGTTTACTGGAAACAAATATTACATAGCATCTCTTGCATGCGTTCTAGATAACTTTTTTTTTAATTGGTACCGGATGTCCGGGAATAGCGTTCCGACTTATCCCGGGCGTGCAGAGACCCTCAGCAATGAATTTTCCGCAAGTACACTTCGGGTAATTCAAGGAGAAAATCCCTCAGTCCAATGGCCCCTAGAAATTTTTTGCGCGGTTGCACCAAGGGGATTTCAACCTTAGACTGGGGGGGAGCATACCCCCAAGCCCAAGGCCTTTACCACTAGAGCCAACCCCTAGGGGCTATGCGTTCTTGATAACTATCAAATACAGCTCCCATTTTAAAGGTCACAATCTATACCTAGTAATAACATCAAGATTATTACCTACTTATAAAAAAAGAAACACATCAAGATTATTACCAATCCAAGCATGCAATAGCTGACAGAATCATATTGTCAACCATAACAAAGCAACAGTTCATGAGGCATACAAAATTAATACCTGCGGTGCAACCAACCTACGAGGAAGAAGTTCTTCGTGCCGCTGTGCACAAAATTCCCAAGATAATATCTGCAAAATTATAAAATTCCAGCAGGTAATTTGCAGAACATATATATAGAGATTAAGAACACTTTAATTGAGATTATAAGCTTTATTAACCTTCAGATCATGGGTGAAAATGATACGAAGCTGACCCTCACGAACAACACGAAGTTGCTCATAAACACTCTCTTGGACTGCTTTTCCATATTCTAACATCATTATTCCAGAAGGAAATATACATTCCCGTGGCAAGTCCAAAAACAGAAGCTCATCAATGACCCCACTACCAAACTTGATCTCATTAAGTCTAGGAAGTACTTCAAATGTTGCCTCTGCAATGAAGAAAAGTAGTACTTAGACTTGATCAGAAATCCTCTCAAAGATAAAATCCTAAAATGCAAACATTTAAATCAACTTCCTCATTAAAGGTGAAGCTAAATTCAAGACCTAGGCATGTTGTGAGACTATTAAAATCAGTTGAATTAATGGACTAATTTTAACAGTGCCCATCATAGTTACAATTGAATGTTAATCTGATGCTATTTTTTGCAACAGAGTGATGTCTGTACATGTCTCCATGGAGTTCATTGAAATTTAAGAGTAAAGGGTTTCTTCCTTTGAATTTATTGAGAAGTTGCGTACAGGAAGCAGTAGTAATCCATGAGTCCTGTTAATATTTGGGTCAAACCATGCTTCTCCGTAGCAAGTTTCAATACTCAAAAACTTATATTATAGTCACAAAGTCCAGGTCCTGGTCCAATTAGAATAAGGAGTTTCCAGCAGCCTATAAATATCTATTTAACCAGTACAATCCAGAGGATTTTACTTTTAAGTGTCTCCTCACGTTATTTCCAAGGACTGATGCAATCCTGATCCTAGGTGCATGGTCTAAGGGAATCCAAGCACAGGGCCTTGAAACCATTTTGGCAGCAGTCTAAAAATATTAGTGCTGCTCTTCCAATTCGGTAAAGATCAAGTTTAAGTAATTTTCCAGCAGCATTTATACCACTGAACGATTGCATTAACCCTAGGTGAGAGGCCTAGAGGAAGCCAGGTGTGAAGCCAATACTCTATTGTAATTACCCACACTACATTAACTCTAGTAAACCCACCATCAAAGCTTGATAAGTACTCCAAATCTTAAACATCCCACATGACCCTGTCATCCGTCAGTTATTATGAACTATTAGTAAACATACAGATGGTCTTAACCTTCATGCGACTGTTCTTTATCATGCTTTCTCCAGGACAATCCTAACACCATACTAATATATCTTAAAACTTCAGTAAACTTCCATTTTAAATATGAAAATTTTCCTTGGGCTTCCATAAATTCTTGTAAACATATTGAGGTTTCTCTGAACTTTCATTGACTAACTTTTACTTTAATTCACACTCATATACATAGAGTAATAAAGTAATGACGGATGGATATTAACCAAACAATAACCATTAATAATAATTCTAGCCGTCATTAATACATAATATCTTAACCTCAACCCCTCCAAAACAAAAAAGAGGTAATCAACTAAATCACCTAAAAAATCTTCCTATTAAAGTGTTCTCTAATGTAATTCTAATTTCCTTACCAAAACCCCTTCCAGATTTGGAACCGCAAATATCACACTGCCACGAATCCTGGAAAATAAAAGAGTAAAAATTAAGAAAATAAATCTTCACTGTGATAAACATGATCGTGCAATTCAAGAAGTAGAACATTGACACTGAAGACTTAACTAAATACATGCAATTAATAAGTTTTTAAGTACAATTGCTATAGAAGCATGGATACAAGGTCATTGGATAAAATTTATCAAGTCTTGACTACAATGAAAATATTTCGGTATTCATCATTGGATAAAATTTATCTGAGGTAAGTATAAATTTTATGCAACGAGTTTATGTGCAACTAGGGGATAATTAATAATAATTAGTTACTATAATTTAGGATTATTTACCTAACTCATTTAAGACTCCTAATATTTATCTATTCCCTTATTCAAATGACCGATAATATAAAATCCTAATAAATAATCCTAAGTTTTCCTAACTAATTATTATTAATTATCCCATAGTTGCATACGTAACATTATGCTTTGTATATAGAAAGAAAAGAAGGCCAGACCAGGGGAAAAAACTGACCATGGCCGCCTGGGGGAAAACACCAAGTGCATGATGCCCCACGTTATCATATAATGACAAGCACCATCTTTTCTTCGCGCGAGGAGAGTAATACTCTGCCACAAACTTCCTCCAGTACATAATACTATTTTCCTGTGAAAGGACAAAAAATGAGAAAAAAAAATATATAAATAACAAGCTCTTTGCCTTCAGAAGTACCTAAATTAAAAAATAAATTCAACGTGAAGATTCTTCATGTTCAAAAAATGCTAGATCATCACAAACATAGAAATTCCATACACAAGGAGAATATAAAGAACTTCATGTACAGCAGAAAATGTGTTTTACAACATATTTGAGATTCATAGAACTTTTATGATATTGAAGATTTAGTTCTAGAACCCTAGATATTATATGCTTTAGAAAGAATATAAATAAATTTTCCCAGTTATACATAAATATCCTATATATACCCCACCGTATACAAATACATATATGGCTCCCAACACATATCGGACCCAGTTATGGAGCATATTCTGAAGTATCTGTGATTTCTAGCTCTTACTAGATGAAGAAACAAAAGCAAGTACTCACATGTGGCCGTTGCCGCTGATGATAGAGGTATTGCATCAGCCGGCGAGCACAAACACCACTATCATAGGGACGCTTCATGCCTGATATTGGCGGCATTGCCTGTTGTTGCAGATGATGCCTCAACTGCATCTGCTGCTGCTGCTGCTGCTGCTGCTGTTGCTGTTGCTGCAACTGGCTCTCTGTAACTGTGGCATAGACTGCAGAATTTGTTGTTGTTGCTGCTGTCGTAATCTCTGCTGCTGATACAATGCTTGAAACTGTGGATTGCGGCCTTGGAATTGCATAGGGTCTTGTCTCTGCAGTAACTGTTGTAACACCTGCTGCTGCAAGATATCTTCTTGCTTGATATCCAACCGGGGTTTCTTCTGCACCTGGGATAAATTATTTGGATCCTGAATGAAAGCTCCAACTCGTGCACCCATGGAAAGGGAAGCTTGGCCAGTTTGGGATGCAGGTAGCGATGTAGCACTTGAAGCTCCCTGCGGCTGCTGCACATGTTGCGCATTCCGGTCTTGATGGGAATTTTGCTGCACTACAGAAGACCCGTCCATAACTGATGAGCCCGAAATACTAATGTTATTGGACGAGAATGACAAAGGCGAAGCTGGCAGACGCAAGTAAGACTCTGTATTGATGCTTGCACTTCTTTGCAAATGGGGACCTCCTGAAAGTGCAGAGTTTGCATCTGTCACCAACGAACTTGCCCCGACACTTGGTCCAGAGTTTGCCACACTGTTCATCGCAGCATTGCTCATATCCCCCGAAACAGGACCCAAATTTGAACGCCCAGGTCCAGGAATTGAATTAGAAGAGTTCCCAAAAGATGAGCTCAAGTGAGAATTAACTACAACCTGGGATTGCCCATCTCCCTGGAAGAATATTCCAGAACTTGAGGAAGATTGGGTTAATCCTCCAGCCACTCGAGAAGGTGCCATAGGGGGCACCACCCCTTGGTGGCTGGAGTCTAAGTAGCTCTCAAGAGCCAGACCTTACTAGGGTATATATGTACCAAAACAATTACGCTCGACCCAGTTAATATGATCCAAAAACAAGACCCGTGTTAGAAAAAGGCCCAAAATAGCTGCACGAGTGCAGCATGGAAAGAAATTAATAGTAGTTCACCAACCAAAGGTAAAACACAATTCGATCCCTTGTATCTCAGATTTCACCAATCAAAGTACGGTTTTTACAGATCTACAAGCTCTAGTGCGTTCGAACTGCACGCAAAGTTTTACTCTGTTTGAGCTTTCAACAATTTGTCATGGGGATCTAAAATAAACAAACCAAATAACAAATTAGCCGTAGATGAATACCCTAGTTAAAAATAGAAACCAACAGGAAGCTCTATAAACTGTCTTACCTAGTTTAATTAAAGACTAAAAACATCTAATCTCTCACATACGAGCCCTTGAAAAAAAAAAGATGAAAAAAAATCTTCCTAACAATTGCAACCAAACCCTAATTTTTCGCCATAAACAGTTTCTTTAGCAGAAAGCGAAAATCTTCCAAAAAGAAGTATACATTAAAAAGCGCAGAAGCGGTCAAATTGCGTGACCATAAAATTAAACTAAAAAATATTATCATTAATCAAATTAAGCCCAGAATATACTGCTTTAAGAATCGTAAAATGCGATCGAACAACGAAATAGCCCAAATCGGCAAGAAATTAGAAGTTTTCGGAACTCTGAAACCCACTGGTAAAACATACTAAACTAAATTAAAAAAAAAAAAATTCGGTTAACAGGTGAAACCAGAAGATCAGAAGCTTACAAAGAAAAATTTAGAAAAATAAGTATAAAACACATGAGTTTTTACAGTTTGATAGATCGATCAGAACATAAAAAGATATAAGTTAAATAAATTATATTGATAACTTAGATTAACAAAAAGAAACAGAAACTGGAACAAGGAGAAACTACTGACCTCTGAAACGGGGAGCTAAGAAAAAGCGGAACGTTTGGCTTCCTTAAGCTTAATTATGAAACTGCGGAATCGCTAGGAGAGAAACAGAAGGAGAGAGAGCAAGCACTCCGACGAGGCTGGCTATATACCTAGCGGGAATCGTAGAGAGGTGGGATTACCGGCTGCACTGGTTTCGAGCCCTATGCCACCGGCTGTGACCGGTGAGGCGTGGGACGCGTGTCATATATATGATTGCGAGACATATACGGTATTAGATCGCTACGGTCGCTGACGCGATGACGTGGCAGAATACCTTCGGAGGTTGCCTACTGTAGATCATGAGGACTTAACCTGAGTTGGGTCTCCGCTAGACATTATAAGCTACAGCCTACAGCTGAGGATGCAATAGTCGATAGATAGCAGGTCTGCCACGTCACTCCAAGGGGACGAATGCGGTATTTTGGCAGAAGTCAGGGGTAGCGAGAAAAATGATAAAACTCAACGAAGATCTGATATGGCTCTTGCCCAGGCATGCCAGCCAAAGGTGTAATTATCCGAGAGTCTCTGTGTTGGGGGGGGGGGGGCGGGGGGGGGGGGTGGGGGGGTTGATGTTTTGGCCCTTAACGGATAGGGACAGGCCGTCGGATCGCCAAGTGTGAAAGCACACGAATAAAATAGAACCAAACCATGGCTAAACGTGTTGCATCTTTACTTACTTAGTCAAAATTAAAGGACGACTAAAATTTAAATAATTTGTATCAAAAAGAATTTACATTGAATTAAACATTTTTAAAATAATTTGAATTTTAACTTTAGTGCTTCATCAAATATAATTAACTACAATTACTTTATCAAATATTCAAATATTAGTTTCTCATTCCAAGCAAATAAATTAAATTAATTAGAATATAATTATTATTAACATTTAATAATATTTTTTTAATATTAATTTAATTAGAATATAATTATTATTAATATTTAATACTTTTTTTAATATTAGTTTAATTAGAGTATAATTATTGTTAACATTTAATAATACTTTTTTCATATTAATTTAATTAGAATATAATTATTATTAACATTTAATTGGTAGAACTATAAAATGTGATAAAAATAAATTTAATTAATTAATTATTAAAATAATAATATTTTATTATTATATAAAGAGTAAATAGATAATCTAACGTGAAAATTGAATTTAAATAAAATAGGTAAATATAAATTTATGTGATATTACTTAAAATTTAAAGATGCATTTAATCAATCCAATAAAAATACTCTTAATCCATGCACCTAACCTCACCTAGCTAATTAAAATCTCCAGGGCTATACCATAGAGTCACAATCAAGTATTGATATGTATTTTATTTTTATAAGCAGTATTGATATTTTGTTATCAATGCACTTTTATTGCTTCTTTATGTACAGACTCTTCTCAATTAATTTACTTAGGTTGGCCTATTGCCTGCCACCCCACTATTCACCATCTTTTGTTTACTACCACAAACCTTCCTATGTTGTTATTAAAGAAAATGGATTAATATTTTTTTTATAATTTAGACAATTTGAATGTTATCCATTATTATTGTAGATTTTATAAAAGTAAATCTATAAATTAATATATTTAAATAATAAATATATTTTTATTATAAAGTAGATCGTATCGTATGAAATCATATCAATTTATGAGTTTATTTTTATGAGATTTTTTTTATAACTATAGTACTTCTCTAAGTATAATATAATTTAGATGTTGTGTCTGAATATATCTTTAAATTATTAAAAATAAAAAATAAAAAGCTTATAAAAACTCAGTCATCCAATTATCTGATTAAAGTTACGTTAGATGTGGGTTCCAATGGCATCAAATTAAGGGCCAAACATAAGCAGCCACCTTCGAAATTCCCACCTTGCTTTTAATTATTTTTGCTAATGTAGGAATCAGAGGCACAAATAGATAGACTAGTGGGTGAGATGACCCACACAGAGACTTGATATCGGATTAAGCCATTTAATTTTATTTATGATGTCATTAATAATTAAACTATTATATTTTATTCATGCATGTGATTGATTGAAAGTGATATTTTTTTATGAGCTAATTCCGGCTGTCTTAGTGAATTCTTTGACTGTCACTGTCTTAGGCGACTGTCTTTAGTTGATGTTTGGGCATTACACTCAGAGACCAATCCAATCCAAGCAAAGCTTGTGTTCGTCCTTTAGCTTGCTTGGAATAAAGGGTACACTCTTGTTTTGATACTTAATCCTTGAATTAAATTCAAATTGCTACCAGCGTCACCGTCACCAACACCACGCTCTCACAATCTTATTCTAAGATTGCGTTTAGATGTTAAATTGAATTAAATTAAATTAAGCTGAGATGATAAAATATTGTTAGAATATTATTTTTTATTATTATTATTATTTTAGAATTTGAAAAAATTAAATTATTTATTATATTTTATATTAAGGTTTGAAAAAATTATAATGATGAATTGAAATGAGTTGAGATGAGTTTACTTTCCAAACGAAATCTAAATCTTTTTATTGAACACATACTGACTCCAACAATTTGATGTGTTATTGAAATTATTCATGACTATAGATAGTTTTTTGAAGTATTTCTATTAACACATGGGTACGGTGTGCTATCACTCGATCGTACGATATATATGTGAAATCATATCACATGAAAAAAATTAATTTTTTAATAATAGACCTCATTTTTTTTAAAAGTAATTATACGATATTTATATGCTTTATAGTTATATGTAGAATTATTCAATTGATAAATTATCTAAAGAAAGATTCTCTCGTGCTAAATTAAAAAAGATTAAAAAAAATTAAAAATCAAAACACCCTAGATTACCAACCACTTTTCCTTTTTGTAAAGTAAGGAAAACATTTTCCAAACTCCGAACGAGTCACGCGGTTTAAAGGAATATTTTGAGTCTTGCTTTTGGACGGCAGAATATGAGAAAATTGGTACGCTTTCAAATCTTGTTGCCTGTTTTGTGCAAGAATGACCATAGATTTTGTTCCTTTATTAAAAATATTCCCTGCTATTTTGTTGCTAAAAATTCTTCAATCATCTTAGCCACTACTTTTTTCTTTCGTCACATATGTTTATATACGGAGTAAAAAAAATAATATCAAATAAACAGACCAAAGTCATTTAAAAAACAAACAATTAAAATAGGCATGACAAGAAAAAAAGCCAAAATTTATTTTGAAATATCTAACTTTTCAAAAAGTGAATCAATAGAAACATAAAGAATGTTAAAAACCCAAAAATGAAAATTTAAAACAAAAATGAAATTTTTTTAAAAAACATCAAAACCCTTATTTAAAAAAAAAAATAAAAAAAGGTGGCCGAACCCAAAGCTTTATGAGGTGGGTTGCACTTCCCAGCTCCCAGGCGTGGCCCAAGACAGCCCAACCATCACATGAACTTCGTTTTTATAATTTATGGATAAAAATAAGAAAAATTATATTCATCATTCTTACACTATACACCATATAAAATTTTTAAATTTTTTGAGTAACAAAACTAAAAAAACTAAGGCATTTGTGTATGACAGTCCATACAAGCTTATAAATATAAAGTCTTGCTATACATCATCCTACACCACACAACACATATATTATTAGTGCTAAATATTTTAAGTGAATGTTATAGTGTTTATTGATATTTATATTTTTTTAGAAGATATAAAATACTGCAAAATCCATTTTATATGTTTAAATCTTCTCCTCAATAATTTAAAATTCCGAAAAAAAAATTTCCAAAGTTTTCAAATCCATACCATGAATCCTGGCATCTTTGCAATGTTGTCATTGAGCCCATAAGAGGCGCACGGCTGGTTTGGAATTTGGATATTAAATTGAAATGTGAAATTTTGTTTCATCTCATTCTATCTCAAATTCCAAACACTCAAATACAAACATTTTTAAATTTAAAATTATCAATTTTTTTATCTAATCATTACAATTTTCTCAAATTTCAAACAAAACATAAAAAATAATTAATTTTTTCAAATTTCAAAACAAAAATTATATTAAAAAATTATATTCTAACAATATTTTAATTTTATAATATTTTTATTAAAATTTTCTTTCTCATTTTTCAAAATTACATAAAACATCTTAATTTAAATTATTTCCATACCTCATCTCATTTCAGAATCGATAGTTATGATTAAACAAAATCAATAAGACGTGTCACAGAAACATCCTCTATTCCTGACTAATTTTCGTTCTGCTAGCCTGAGTGACCAAGCTCTAGTTTGGGTAAATTCGTACCGATATAAGCTTTTCTTCCCAACGAATATATCGAACGTTTTCCCAGCTTCCAAACCCAGGTAAGAAAGAACGAATAAAATAAGTAACACTCTTTTAAACCATTATTTTAGTTGAAAATGAAGATAATCCCTCTTCAATTCCTCGCCAAAAAACCTATCATGAAGTCTATTGATAGGATCACACTTGGTACA
Organism: Juglans microcarpa x Juglans regia; assembly: GCF_004785595.1. Lineage (NCBI taxonomy): Eukaryota > Viridiplantae > Streptophyta > Magnoliopsida > Fagales > Juglandaceae > Juglans > Juglans microcarpa x Juglans regia. Next base: position 9,158,000 of record NC_054596.1, on the reverse strand, counting down.
AAATCAACAAGAATCAACATAAAATCAGCAACATCATGATTTTAGAAATTAGCCATTGTAAATTCTTTCCATACTTTATTAATTAACATAGAAAGCTTAGTCTCATATATCTATTTTTTGCCAATTCTTTAATCATAAAAAGTAGTTTCAGAAATAAAAGGTTCATATTTTTGTAAGTTTGACATGGTATCAGCCTAACCACGATCCTCTCTCTACTGCCTGCATGGCCTATTCTTCAAACCCTAACCACCATCCTTCCTCCTTATATCTCCTTCATCTCTCTAATTCTTCTAATCTTATACTTGTTTATGGCCTTCTTACAAGGGATAATTTTTCCAAATGGTAGAAAGTCATGATTTGTGCCCTCAATGCCAAAAACAAATTAAGCTTTGTTGATGGCACTCTCCTACCACCCGATCCCAACTCTGCCAACTACACCCAATGGAACCAAACAAAGGACATGGTCTTTACCTGGCTTCTCAAACTCCATCAATCCCTCCATTGCCAATTCTCTTGAATTTCATATCGACTCTCGTAAAGTCTGGCTTGATTTTCAATCTCATTTTTGCTAAGACAACAATGCCCATATTTACCATCTCAAATGTGAACTGTCATCCTTGCACCAAAACACACATTCTATTTATGAGTATTACAACCAGATTAAACAAATTTGGAATGAACTCAGCCATTTACAAAAAAGCAATGATCTCAAAGAATTGCAACAACAAGTAGATGATGAACGTGTTTACCAATTTCTGCTTGGTCTCAATGCTTCCTTCTCACAACTCAAAACACATATCCTAGCCAAGGAACCCCTTCCCCCTATCACCAAAATTTTTTATATTCTTTTTCATGAAAAGTAGCAGCGTCTTCTCCACATTCGTCCACCATCATCAGACCCATTGGTCTTTGCCGCCCACGCCATGTTCTGCGAAACCCACTCTCCGATGGTGAATCAAGCCTCCACCTCCTCTGTTTCATTGTCGGTGTCTGGTTTGTCACTATATTTATACTAAAAGCTGCTCGATTTGCTCACTCCTACCACCTCATCAGCCAACTTTGTGGGTAATGTTTCCTCCTCTCTTCTATTTGACAGTTGCCGTGATTGGGTCGTGGACATTGGTGCCAACGACAACCTATGCCACGACCAACGACCACCTATGCCATGACCGAAGCCTCTTCAACGACCTTACTTCTTCCTCTCTTGAGAAATAAGTCCGCTTACCCACAGGCCACACACTTCGTATAGAAGGTGTCGACACTTGTTTTTTTACCCTAACTCTAAGTTTGCAAAATGTCTTTTATGTCCCTCAATTTGCTTTTAATCTCTTCTATGTCCCTTAGCTTACAACTAATCATTCTTGTATTGTTTCTTTTTCCTCTACCAACGTTTTTTTCAGGACCCACACTTGACGAGGCTGATTGGAGCGGGTGAGTTTTGCAATGGGCTTTATGTGTACCGGCACAAACCCATTATGGCCTTTTCAGCGCAAACTACTACGAATAAAATTTTATGACACCAACGCCTAGGTCATCCTTCCTGCTTAATTATTCAATCTTTTAAATAATTCTTGTGTTATTTCTGATTGTGATGTTTGTGTTCGTTCTAAACATACAAGACTACATTTTCATTCTCATGCTAATAAAAGTACTTTCATTTTTAATCACATTTTGTGATATATGTGATGGTTATTATACTTATTCACTATGTAGTGCTCATTACTTTCTTACAATAGTTGATGATTTTTCACGCACTACTTGGATCTATCTCATGCGTTATAAATTTGAGGCTTATATCCACCTCTTGCATTTCTTTGCACTTATCCAAAATCAATTCAACACCATGATTAAAATAATTAGAATTGATAACGGACAATAATTTCTTTCCCACAAATTTTAAACCCATCTCCATGATCACGACATTATTTATGAATGTACTTGTATTGAAACTCTACAACAAAATTGTGTTGCAGAACGTAAACACCAGCACCTCTTGAATGTCGTTCGTAGTCTCCGTTTGTCCTTTGAAATTTTGGGGTGAATGTGTCCTCATCGCTGTCTATCTCATCAACCGTACACCAAGCTCTATTCTCCAAAATAAATCTTCATTTGAACTTCTATTCAACACTTCACCCACCTACGATCACCTTCGCGTGTTCGGCTATATTTGTTATACTCAAACCCTCCATGCTTCCCGTGATAAGTTTTCTCCTTGTACTTCTAAATGTGTTTTTCTCGGCTATCCTAACACTTATAAAGCATACAAGCTTTATAATCTCGACACTCAAACCATCTTCTATTCTCGTGATGTCACATTCTATGATCAATAGTTTCCATTTTCAGGAAATTCTTGATCTTACATATACATCCCTCCCTATCCTTCATCTCCCTGTCCCTGAGCCTATATCATTGTCACTTTCTCTCACTTCTTCCATTAGTACCCCCAACCCACCCCTCCTCCCACTTTTCTTTGCCCTCACCACACAACTACCCGACCAGCATATCTTCAAGATTATGTCTGCTTGACTCTACATACGGAACCCACGACATCCTCACCTGCTGCACATACCTCAGGTACTGCTCATCACTTATCTGCTTTTCTTTCATATCCTCATTTCTCACATTCTCATCTTACCTTTTTTACTGCTCTCACTACTTCTATTAAACATTCATGCTATTCTATTACTCTTCTCCATTCCCATTGGCGTGAAACTATGTTTATTGAACTTCGTGCTCTTGAAGACAACTCCACTGAGACACTTGAGCCACTACCTCCTGGTAAGAAACTCATTGGTTGCAAATGGGTATTTAAAACTAAGCTTAAAGTGGATGGCTCCATTGAAAGATACAAAGCTTGGTTAGTAGTCAAAGGTTATGCTCAAGTTGAAGGCCTCAACTACCATGAGACTTTTGCTCCCATTGCCAAAATGATTACTGTTTGGTGTTTGTTGGCTATCACTGCTACACAACAATGGTACATCCATTAACTTGACGTCAACAATGCCTTCTTAGATGATGATCTTGATGAGGAAATCTACATGACACCACCTCCTGGTTATTATCCCAAGGGAGAGACTTGTATCTGTTGTCTCTGCAAATCCCTCTACAGCCTTAAACAAGCATCCCGCAACTGATTTTTTAAACTAACCACTGTGCTTTTTGTTGCAGGTTTTTCTCAATCTCAAGCAGATCATTCTCTATTCACCTTGGTCACTTCTACCAATATCACTATTGTTCTCATATAAGTTGATGATATTCTGGTTGCTAGTAATGCTCTCTCACAAATTGAGATTTTCAAACGTGTTCTTTCCACACTTCAAAACTAAAGATCTCGGTCTTCTCAAATATTTTCTTGGTCTCGAAAGGCAACTTCCTTAATCAACGAAAATTTGCTATTGATATTTTATCTGACAATGGACAACTTGGTGCCGGATCACCCACTTTCCTATAGAACAAAACTTGAAACTCACTAATCACGACGACACGCTTCTTCCCGATCCTTGTACCTACCAATAGCTTGTTGGACGTCTCATCTACCAATCTGCCCTCCACATTTCTCACAATCATGTATTTCATGAGTGCACCAAACATATTGAGATTGACTATCACATTATTCGTGATAAGATCCAGTCAGGCCTCCTTACAACTGTCCATACCTCCTCCCATTAGCAAGTTGCCGATATCTTTACCAAAACATTAGGACATGAACTCTTTCATCATTTTTCACACAAGTTGGGAATTATAGATTTCCATGCGCAAACTTAAGGATAATATTGATAGGATCACACTTAGCAGCACAAAATCAGCAATGATCAACACAAAATCAGCAACACCATGATTTTAGGAATTAGCCATTGTAAATTCTTTCCATATTCTATTAATTAAAAATAAAAAAGCTTAATGTCATGTATTTATTTATTTATTTGTCAATTCTTTCGAAAAGTAGTTCGATAAATAAAAGGTTAATATTTTTGTGAGTTTGACAAAGTCCGCATCAATCTCCCGCCCGTCTTCAAAATTCTCAAAACTCCCACGAATCAGAAACAACTCAACCTCTCTGCTCTTCGTTTCACTCTCGGTATCTCCCTCTCCGTTACGTGCAATACTTTATGTATGTCTGTATGTATGCACGTATTTGATTTCTAATGTAAGATTGTGTTTGGGTTTCAGGGATACCTGGGTTGGACGAGTCCTATTTACCCCGATGGATTGGGTACGGGTTCGGCTCCCTTCTGATTCTGAACCATTTCGAGGGTTCGGATTCTGCTACCACTCCGGCGCAGCTTGTGAGCAACCCCTTTTTATGAGATCGCTTCTGATTCGATTCTTGTTGCGCTTCTGCTACTACCACTCCAGCGCAGCTTGTGAGCAACCCCTTTTTGTGAGATTGCTTCTGATTCGATTCTTGTTGCGCTTCTGCTAATTTTCTTAATTTCGTCTCATTTCCTTTTGTTTTGCCTGCTCCATAATGAACAGAAGCTATCGGCCTTTCTTTGGCTGCATTCTCCATTTTAGTAGCCTATATTGGACAATTTCATAAGGTAATCTTCTTTTTAGTTTTGCTTTATTTTTTCATCATCTTTTGCATGGGTATCATTGATGAGTATGCCTGATTTATTAATGGACTAATGAGCTTTAGAGGCACTGTTCTGTTTTACGACTCTTTTTATTTTTATTTTTTTTTCTTTTATTTAATTCACGGAGATACTCTTTGCTCGGGTTTTACAGATTGATATTTATAGGAATTAGGCACGAACAAATCCGATTTCCATTAACATATTCTACTTAGTTGGCTCGTGTTTAGGGCTTAAAACTCTTTTTGGTGTTTATGATAAGTTAGGGTAGCTCCATCCAATTTTTTAAGATGAAATGATTTTGATTAAGCACCGTTATTATAGCTTAATGCTCATTCTGAAGTTGAGAATCACTTTCCTAGATCTCTCTGATAGCAGAAATTCATGATGTGTTTTACGTTGCCAGGTCCAACCCCAAGAATGTGATGAGTCGATGCCATTGTTTTAAACTTATTGGCTGAAGGGTCATAATCCCCATGTTTATAGCTACATGTTCTCAAAACATCTAATATATCGATGATCACTGCCAACAATTTGGTTTAATGATTCTATTTTATATTTCATGGATGATGGTGCAAATATTGAAATTGTTTCATGTTTTAGACAGGTTTTTGTAGCATCTCAATAGGAAAATATTAAACAAAAATAAAAAATATTGCCCCCTTTTTGGGCAGCATGAATGTTCAAGCGTCGAGGATTTTTTGTTGGTTGAAGATTCTCTTGTTAAACTGGAGTGAAGTAGTTATATATCTGTAATATCATCGATGATAGTAATTTGAGAGATTGAACCCAAGAGTCTGACCACCCGTCTTCGTTGATCCCCAAAAAAAATATATTCCACTTCGAGCTCTATGCGTGCCATATTTCATAACCTGCTAACGTGGAAATTTTTGCAGGGTGCTAGTCTAGCAGATCAAGCAAATATCTCCAAAGGCACTGAGCAAATATATCATTGATGTGGTATATCATCCGATAGTCATGTAGAATCTAAGTAACCATACACTTACTTTTCAAGTTATCAATCTTTCTGCAGCATTTATTTTCTCACCATTTCAGGTTTGAGAGACATATTGAATTATGTGCACGTGGCTACTGGGACATACCTGAGGAGGTATCAAAATCGAACTTGATTGGTTTGAGAGACAAATTGAAAGGATTGGTTACAAAATCTGAAGGATAACCTTTATTTTCCTCAGAGATCAGGTAGCCATGGGTTGGACATTATTTTAGTTCTACAGCAAATAACATAATCTGTCATTGGATCTAGTTTATTTGACATGTTGGCAAAACACACGTAATAGTAGGGGGCATGTCAAATTTACATTTGCCTCCTTTGAGGTCTGTCAAATTTACATTTGGCTCCTGATGGAGTTTCTATGCCTATAAAAAATAAATTAGAATTTGGTTAAATGTTTGAAATACAATTGTTGCTCTTGAAATTGCAATGGCCACTGAAATATAGTGTGTAATAATTTACTAACCATTTGGATTTAAATCATTTTTATTTTAAATAATTTGATATTTCCAACTTATATCGTCATCAATCTATTACTCCTCATGTTGTTGGAAGTTTTTGTTATTTTTCTTAGAATTAGACTCAGCATTTTGCTTCTTGTGAGGATCATCATGATTTTTAGATTTAAGAAAATGGGAAAATCGAGGTTCCTTTTTTCTTTTGGGGGGGTGGGGGTGGGGTTGAGGTAGCTATTTTCCTTAGATTTTATGTATAAATCTAAACTAATTTGGGTATATATGTTTTTAGTGCCATGCGTATGACTGGTGTGTAAGAATTTCCAATTTAACAGAGGCTCATGTGCAATTTGAAACAAGGAAATGTGGTGTCAGTCAGAACCTCAAAGGAGATCAATGCAAACTGTCCTTAACAATAATCATATATTTTTCTTCCTGTTGCTTATTTTCTTGAATTATGGAAATTTAAATGAAAAGATGGCGAAGAAGTTTGGCTGCAATATGTTTAATATTTATCCTTTTCTACTTAGTGTGCTGTATGTTTTTATTTACATATAAAACGACATTCTGATCTATAAGTCTGATAATCTTTTACCCGTAAGGTTGTAGTGGTTTCTTTTGATTGTTAATGACGCACAAATGTAATCTCCTTGTCAAGCTGGAAATTTGATATTCTATATATGCATTTTTCTCGGTGATTCAAAACTAATAGAAACCAATTTGGAGTATTGCTTGCCAGAGTGCTTGCTCTTTGTTTGGATTGTTTACATACAATAGTAAAGTTGACTTTATTTAGGTGGGGTTCTTTAAACTCTTTCCTGTAGTTTTCTTAGAACAATCTGAATGTTTGGTCATGATATTAGATTCTGTGCTTTGGGAGCTGTTACCCAAGGGGACTCGTTCTTTTCTTCTACAACCAGCACTACAAGTTCCAGGTGCCACTCAGATGGAAAGCATTGGAGGGTTTGCCATGTTGGCTTCAAGCATGAGCTATGCATATTCTGATACATATAAAGCCTGGTAAGAGCTCTTGCAAACAAATTTGGAGGTAAGCGCTTGGGAAAGGTTTTGTAAGGAATTTAGAACTCATTTTCAATGTGTAAATCAGTTCGCAAGTTCTATTGAAAAGTTTGCTTTCTCATTACTATGTGGATGCTAGTTTAATGCCTGTTTACGCCACTGCAATCTGAAAATATCTGTTATCTATAAAGTATAATCAACCATTTGCTAGTTTGGCACCCTTTCAATCTTATAGAAAATTAGTTAATAAGCAACTGTGTATGACTTGCTTGAGAAGAAAGCGAAGTGTCATAGTCACTATCACCCTTTTTAATGTTTTTCAGCATTAAAAAAGGATGAAGAAAACGAAATGAAGGTCTGTATTGCTAGGTATATACCTGGAACTTCAATAGAAGTAGAAACAAGTGACATCTTATGAACAAAAATAAGTTTCAACAAGTTGGGTTTGTTTGATGTCCATTTATTTACCTGGACCTTGTTAGGGTACAAGACCTTAAAAAAATGGCTCAGGACTAAAGCTGATTAGTTATATCCTATCTCAAACGTTTCTTATTTTTATTTGTTTCTTGAACAATTTTTTTAATAAATAAAGATATTATTCAATTTCAAAAAGAGTTGAAATTCCAGAATTTAGTATATAGACGTGTGAATGTGTTATTATTGACTCTTGCTTTAGAAAGGAAATCACGTCTAAAAGTTAAATTACTACAGCTGCAATTATTTGCCATGAGGAAAAGGTAAAGACTTGGGACTTCTATACCTAGTTGGTTAAAGCAGATCTTGTAAAGTCTTGATCATTCCTCTAGTCCCAGGAATTTAGAGCAATCAAATGGAACACGGCCATGCAACATAAATTTCCAGAAATGTCTGCTTGGTCATGTACGAAATAAATTGGTCTTCATCTTGTTGCATTCCGACTGAAGATCGCAAATCTTTTAAATTCTTTCAATAAAAGTTCACTGAATCACATTTCTTTGAAAAGCGAAATACAAGGTATTTTTCCCCTCTGCTGTTTCTTGTGTCAGAACTTTGTGAAGTGAGATGAGATGTGATGAGAATTTTGTGAATAGTAGTAAGATAGTTTTTGAATAGTAGTGATATAGTTTGAGTTGAGTATTTTTTGGGTTTTGTGAAAGGAGAGAAAAAGTTGAATAAAAAAATTATAAAGTTAAAATATTGTAAGAATATAGTTTTATAATATTATTTTTGATTGGTGATTTAAAAAAATTAGAATTATTTTTTATTTTTTATTTAAAAGTTTGAAAAAGTTGTAATGGTTAATTTAAAATTTTATATTTAAATTATGTTTGGAAATAAGATGAGAACTAATGAGAATTTTGTATCTCATATGAGGCGCCAAACAAGCCTAAATCTTTGTAATTTATGTTTGCAGGATGATATGGTATATAGATCTTTAATTGATCAACAGCCGGGTCAAAGTTCCAGATTTTGGAGACAGAAGATAATGGGTTTCTACAAAAAGTTATCCAAGCCATACATACCGGATTCTGCAAGAATATTGAACTTCTGGATGGACTGAAGCAAAATGCTTGAAGACGTTAAGACATAAAAGGGCATTTGATTGGTTACCTTGAGTCCCACGACCTTTCTGATGGCCAAGATTAGGCATGACATGAGACATTGCACATCACTGATACCATGTTTGAGAGAGAATATCTGTGGTAAGCAGTTTTATGGATTAAATTGCTATATTATTAAGAGTAATGCTAGACTGGCGCATGTAGTGACTGCTGGCTGTATCATCTAGGCAAAACTTATTATTTTTATTTTTTATTTTTATATATATTTTAAGATCTTTAAATACTTTTAAAAAATAAAAATATATATCAATATACTAATAATCATTTCTTTAATCAGTAAATAAAAAAATTAAATATATGATCGGTCAAAATGAGATGTCAAAATATGAGATAGCAAAGTCGCATTATTCTATTATTAAAGATATTGGAGTCCTTGCTTCTGAAAACAAGAAAAGGAAAACCGCTCACACACTCCTGGGCCAGAGAAGTGGACTGTTGTAGATTAGGGGCCCAAAATCTTATATAAATATATATATATATATATATATATATATATATTTATATAAGATTTTGGGCCCCTAATCTACAACAGTCCACTTCTCTGGCCCAGGAGTGTGTGAGATATATATATATATATATAAATATATATATGTATATAAACAGTGCCCCGATCATCGTTTCATTTTCTCTCGTTTCAATTTAAATGTTCTTTTGGTATCCCAAGTTAATTCTATTCTTTAAAGTCAAGTCTTTAACTTTCTAGTTTTACACTCTGTTTTTTGGTAAAAGAACAAGCAAGAATCTTATTAAAATATTATGTTACCTCTGAGACAAAAAAAATATATATATATATATATAAAGTTTTTAAAAAATAATTAGAATTTCAATTTGAGACAAAGAATATCATTGATTATGGAATTATTGCCTGGACTTTGTTTAATCTCTTCTTGATTTGGTAGAAAAACCACTTTCTGGTTTGAAATCTAGTCAAGTAATTGAGCAGAGAAATGATTTTGAGTGCTACAATTGAGAGGGATATATACCATCATACCAGCTAATGATGATTGGACGTTGGTTTTTCATGGGCAGATAATTTTTGAAGGGTCAAAATCCCAAACAGAGCTTACCACCATTAAAAATCTAATAAACACGCAGTGTTTTGGGACCGACTTATTAGAGCTGGTTTTCTTAATCAAGGGTCAGGCTCGTTTGGACTTCCAACATTTTTTTAAGACATCTAATGCACTTAAAAACCTTATTATTATGAACTGTTTAATATCCATAATTCTTTAAATAACTGTGAATTTGATTACTTTGTGAATCTGAACTAGCGAATCTGACTTTTTATGTACACAATTAACAGATCATCATGCCACGACAAACAACGACAGGACGGACTCCCTCAATGGACGATGAGCTGGCGACCATGTGTATTGAGACAAGGTGCTTGTGACGATCAATTATAATTAATTGCAATGCAGAGACAGACAGGTATTATCACCCTTACAATTCACAAAAGGGCCGTAAAACAGACCCCTACAGCGTAGAGAGACACCAAGCCAATCCTTCCAGCAAACCGATAGTGTCATTTTCAACGTCGCATTATGCTAACATCATCATCTAGATATCTCTTTGTCAACAATACATATACATGTATTATTTACAAAATCAAAGAAAAAAAAATGACCCGTATTCAAACAAAATTTAGGTTTATGGTTAGAAGTTACTCGTGAACCAATCTATGAAATATTTATGGATAATTTTATGTTAAGAATATAATACAAATAATAAAATATATCTCCTCCTATAAGTTTAAATTTTTGAAATAAGTGATGATTTTATATGGCATTAGAGATTTTATATAGCATTAGAGTAGAGATCCTGAATTTGAATCTCGACTATACACTCTATCATGTTGAATTAAATATTTCACGTGTTGGACTCACTCATTCAGGGAGAGTTTGGCCTATGCGTGAGGGGATAAGGGAGAGTGTTAAGAATATAATACAAATAATAAAATCTATCTCTTCATATCAGCTTAAACTTTTATAATAAGTTTAACCTAATATCTCAAATTAAAATAAATACAATTGCAATATGACTCGAAAAAATGGGCCATTATGTTTGTCTAACTTTATTTTAATAAGAGTAATTCTACATACATCCTGAAGTGTGTAAACGCCGCATAATTATTTTCAAAAATAGTGTGATTCACTATTAAAAAATTAATTTTTTTCATATGAATCCTATATTTTATTCACGATTGTACAATTCACGGTTGCAAATATTTTTTCTCTTTTAACAATCATCACAGGTGAATAAAAAGATTTAGAAAGTATAATATGTTTGATAAAAAATGATCAATGTAGCGTAAAATTTTGATAATATTATTATGTAAATTGCAATAAGGTTTTATTTATTTATATTGGATTATAAATTAAGCGATATAAGTTGGGGGGGGGGGGTAATTCAACAATAAAGAAACTATAGTTAAATTGTAATTGTATTATTTGCACTATATGAGATTACAAGCAATGCATCATAATCGGGTCGATAATTGTACATGGACTTGCTAACTAAAAGGAGGGTAAATAAAATCAGGGTGATGTTTGACCTGATATGATACAAAACTGCAAGTTGCGTGTTAACAATGGCACTAATGCACAAGTTTGCCTATGTATGAAGCATGCATAATATATATTAGCCATGCATGCAGCATCAACGCATGGTGCACCGTCATTGTCACGGGCCCTACTTAGCTAGCTAATCAAGAAAAAAGGACATGAAGGGGGAGGGAACTCAGTCGATCGGTTCATTGGGAAATTTATTTGAAAGGAAAATTTAAGCATTATACTTTTATTAAGTTTTTAACTTTCAATTGTTATTTTACTGTGGAGAAATCATGTTTACTTTCTACTTTCAAAAGGTATATTTTTCACTCTCAAATCATTTGAAAATTTGCATTCTAAAGCATTTTGCATTTTCTAAAAGTAAATTGTACAATTGAAAAATATTTTAATCACAAAGAATCCTATGTATAAAACTAAACTTATAAATTGACATAATTTAATATAGTGCCTTAGATTATAAAATTATTTTTATCGTAAAATATATCTAATATATTATATAAAATTATATCAATTTATAAATTTATTTTTTTTAAATTTTTTTACAGCTATAATACTTTTCTTTACTATTACACTTTCAAGTAATAGGAAAGAGATTTAAGTAAATGGTATAATCTTGTTGATAAAACTCTCAAGAGCGAGTGTACATAATAACTTTTTGAATGATTAAGTTGGAGAATGCAGAATTCTCAATAATTTATATACGCCATAAGAAAAATAAGTATTTATAATGAGTTATTTGCGATGAGAATTATTTATAATTAGAATATACTTATTTTAATAAAAAATAACTGATTATAAATAAATAATTTTCTTATATTGAATTAAGAATACTTATAGATTTCAAATGAAAAACAAAAACAGGTTGAGTGTTTGCTAATGAAACATATATATTCTAAAACACCGAAAAAGATGAGGAATTATTTATGCAGTACATGTGGTTTAGGTGAAGAAAATTCTGATTCTACCGACACAGCAGCCCCAATTGTAGACGAAACTTGTGGCCGCTAACACATCCATTGTCTCTCACATTTTACATACTATATATTGATTAATGTCGGTTCTCTTATAGTTTAATTTATTGAAAAAGATGGAAGAGTTGTTGGATTTTCATTTTCAATTTTGTATGCTGATCATTAATTGAATTGATTAGAACTAATTAATAAAGCGACCTTCCACCGTCATGATCTCTATGGCGTGCGTATTCATGGAGTACCCATTTCCCCCCCTGAAATGAAAAAAAGTCCTCTATTTTCTCATGAAAAAATGGAAAAAAACAAAAAACAAAAACATCCAAATTCAATAGGCTAATTGATAAAATTAGGCGTTTAGGTATTATTCCACCGACAGCCATTTAAACTTTTAGCAAATGGCAACATTAATAATACAGAAGTCTCAGCAATATTCTTGTAGGGTTGCCTCCTAGTTTTTCGAAAAATGATCCATTTTTGTTTTGTTTGTTGTAGATGCGTATGGTCTGTATATGCAATAATATTTTAAGTTGATGGGTCATGGGTTGTCTGTTGGGTTGTCATCCATCTTCACACTATAACACTGTATTGTGTGTGTAAAAATCATAATATCTTTGCTATCATGTTAACGTGTCACTCTAATTGATTTTTTAAAAAAAAATTAATATAACGATTAATAAAAACAAATATCAAATCAACATAGTAAAATTAATGAGAATAAAAATAAGAATGTGATAACTCTTTTAATTTGGATAATAAATCCACATTAAATTATTCCGAGTGGAAAAACCAAACCGAGGATGCATGGGTCCAAAATTTAAAGAGAAAAGCTAATCCTACCGAGAGGACGGATACCAAAAGATTAATTGGTCTTTTTTATATTTTAATTTTTCTAAAAAGAAATTTACAACATCATTAAAGTTTTATTTATTTTTACAGATTAGATGAATTGTAATAAAAATTAAAAGTTGAATAAAATATTATTATAAAATATTTTTTAATATTATTTTTATCTTAAAATTTTAAAAAATTGAATTATTTATTTTATTTTATATAAAAAATTTAATAATTAAATAAGATAAAAAGTTTTATAAAAATAAATTAAACCTAAAAGGATAAAAATATATTAAAACCTGATATATTAAAACGAGACGAACCGCCCAGCTCATGAAGCAGTGTGCACAAAGAAATAACAGAGGTCCAAAGGTCACCTCAATACATAGATCAAGACCTTCCAACACTTCCCCCCACCGACTACGGATTGCTCCATCGTACCCTTACTTAGGGTCCCATGCCCTAATTAGCTACGGTCCCATTGGGGCTTTTATCCTTTTCCTTTTTTGCTAAACAAGAATATCAAACTACCGACAAATAAAACTAACAAATTTATTAAAATTAATAAATTAAAATTCTAAAAAAAACTAATATCACCACCGTAAATGTAATAATTATGGTCATCTACGTGCGTATCGATCGGTATTAATTTTTCTATAGAACAAATCAATATTTTATACCAACAAGGTGGTATCTAATTAGTAAGAGATGATATTTTATGATTTTGAGGTCAGGTGTTCGAGTTAGGACATAATTTAAAATTACTGATGATAGGAAAGTCTGATATTTGAGCTATGGAATGAGTTTTGGACCAGTTAGATACTTAGGAATGCTGTGGTGATGGGCTCGCTCTTGAGCCAGTAGCTATGGTTCAGACTATACATTTCACAACAGGGAGAGACTCTTATGCATGGTCATGCCCATGAAAAGTTGCTACGTTGGTCGCCTCCACCTCTCCTAAATCTTAAGAAAAAAAAAGTCAAGATTTTATATTCCACCCATAATTTCTTGCTCCAAACGACTTCCAATGTATGTATACATATAGATAAATAATATTTACAGTTTTAAAATATGTAAGTCTTGCACACTTCCTTTAAAAGAATAAGTAAATTTCAAATTCATATAAAAAATAATTTTTCAAATAATAGATCCCATCTTTTTAATTTAAAAAAAGTGTGCCTACACATTATAAAACTGTATTTGACATTACAATATATATATCTTCTAGACAATGCAGGGACGACTTGGTTGCAGTTGCTTCCAAGTAACACATCACACGATAACAATTTAACAGTACGCATATATATTTGTACAGCATCAATCCTACCCGTTGCAAATTTTGTGATTCTTGTCTTATGACTTGTATATTCACACATATCTATATATAAATATTTAAACATACATATTTAAACATACACACACATATATATATATAAATATCATAGTCAACATGTAATTTATCATTTTATTTAAGCACATATATATTTAAGCATTAAGATAGAATAATAAAAATGACAAATCGTATATTAATTAAATAAATGTGTAATGTAAAATTTTTATGTAGAATTTCTCATTATTTTCCTCTATTTTTTGTCCATAGAGTTTATTAGCAGACACCTAATTCCTAAACCTAAAGAAAAACACGTGTTATAACTCCAATGATTTCCTTCTCAAAATAACATTTCTTTAATTTTAACGAATACTTATTTTTTTTATAGCCTTGTTAGGTACAAGCGAAGCGATTTGGTGCATCAAATTGCGTATTGATGCTGATATAATTTTTTTATTAAAAAAACATAAAAGAAAAACAAATTTGAGAGAAAAAAAAATCTTCTGTCTTATAAAAATTATTTTCATCTTTAATTTATACTATTTTATTAAATAAATACTTTACATGTTAATATTGATGTACGATTTGGTACGTGAACTTATTTACAGGAAGATTTTTCCTTTTTTTGTTTTTTTTTTTGTCCACTCTTTACATTTGTTAGAATATCTATTTTCTCAAATATTATTTTAGGCCAAAAAGAAAAAAAATTGATGTGGAAGTCCACAAAACTAGAAATATCAGTTTCATTGTCACGTACATTAGATTTTGGCCACAGACGTCCCACAGAAATTCCATAAAACCACTGCAAGCAAAGCTATTTCCCATGACTGACAATTTTATGTTCCATTTGGTCGGTAAGTTGTCAGCCAATCAAAAATTTTTTTAATTAACAAACAACAATAAATAAACTATTTTAATAAACTTTCGTTTAGAGACAAGTTACAACAACCACAATGGGTTGCACCGTCTGCATCGAACTACGTACGCATGGAATATATACCCTCCCACACACACCCAAATCCCACGTGGGATGAATTTTTCCACTGCCGACAACTCGGCCCGAGACCTAAAAAAAACTCGTGTAGTCCGCACGTGTCCGAGTATCGGTGAAATGTGAAGCGTACCTAGATTTTGGCGTCTGTCGTCGACGGTACCGATGCGCGCCACGTGTATTTTACAGCAGAGTGACGTAAGCGAATTATCTTTATTGTCACGGAGAGTTGAACGTGGCTTATTTAACTTTGTTAAAAAGTATAAGAAATTATTATTTTATTTTTTTGTCGTATTTTCTCAATTTGACATGTACTTCTTCTCGAATGACGTCTGTGTCCTCGATATGGTAGATTTCTTCTATTTTAAAAGACTAGTAATATCCCCCAAAATGGAAAGGCAGTATCAGGCTTTCCAAGCTCCTTTCAAAGTATTTGGGAGGGGGTTTTGGCATTTGTAAGTGCATTTATTTATATAATTTTTTTAACACTTGTGTATTTTTTTTAAATAACACAAATAAATACTAAAAAAATAAAAAAATAAATGCACTTATCGATACACTTGGGTTACGATGTTCGGTTATTCTAACAACATCAAAGCTCTCTAGGCATTTGGTTTATTCCAATGATTTTGGCTTTCTATCATGGAAAGACACAAATTATCAATTAATTTCTTGAAATCGACTTAGACCACAATATCAAGCTGCTCGTTAATTTTTTAATCTAATTAATGGGTCCATTGAGGAGACCATTACGTCTAGTTTTGGATAAGACCACCTAGTAGATATAGATAGCTAGCTAGCTATGAAGTGGATTATGCATGTATCTATGAATTTGTTATGATTTAACTAATTAATTAAGGAGAAATTTAAAACAATACAATTATATGGAGTACGTACCAAAATCAAATAATGGATGGACTAGTTTATACTTCATGTTCATCATATTATCATTCATTTTATTTTATGGTTTGTGTCATGCTTGCTTATCTGTTTCTTGGAAAAAGTTAAGAGACTCTACTAGTCAATTTTGTCATGGATGTGAGAGTTATCATGTCATAAACACTATTTTCTTTTACAATAACAAACCCTCTAAATACAACCATCTATGTTTTATGTATTATATTATCTCAATACATGATATGCAACCATCAATAAATTTATAAACTAACATTAATTTGATTATTTTATAAACTTTTATTCGAGTTTGAGAATTTCAAATTAGAGATGCGTCTATAAAATGAACATTACAATATCTATTATTGTTTATATGAGTTTTTTTTTAAAATATTAATTTATATGTTTATTTATTCTCGTGTAAGAACTTAGAGAAAGTTTCTATCTAAAAGAAAGAAAGTCCCACACGTCCAAACATGTGAGAGAAACATGTGGGTGTAGCTTAAAAGATGGAAAAAAAAGGGGAAGCCTAGAGGTTTCACTCACTGTTTATCATTGCTTATGTAGGTCAACCGCCACGTAGATAACACCAGGCCAATGAATTTGACCTGCCAACTAAGCCTACACTTTTTTTTTTAATTTTTTAATTTTTTTTTTAATTTGGGAAGCCTCCGTACAATTAAGTTGGACAATTATTGGGCTGCATCTGATTCCTAAAACACCCTTTATTCGAAACGTGTCAACCGAATAGAACCAGTCTCAAATACTTTTCAATGAATCGGGATGTACCTTGTACTATCCCCTAGCTGGGTGACAGGCTCAAGTTTCCGACTTTTTTTTTTAACCCTTTGAACAGAAAGCTTTATTGATCTAAAACGAAAAAAAAAAAAAAGAACAGGAAGCTTTGGCGGCTTTCGTAGCTTCTTTCCTTTTCTATTTTTCTGTATATAATTTTTTAAGTGAACCAATAATTTAGAAATAATTATTGCTTATAAACATTATATATATATATATATATATATATATATATATATATTTAGGTCACAGCAGCCGTGGTAGCTGGCCACTCGTTTTAATATTCATTTTCATTTTCCTCTCGCTCCCTCGCTCTTCTTCCTCGAGTTTTCCAGAACAAGAAGAAAGAGAGAGAGAGGGTGAGGGTGAGTGAAATTTTAGTCCTTTGATATTCTGTTTCTTTAGATTTTGCTTCGGCATTGAGTCTTCCGGCACGTTCTTGGGAAAAATCGTACGTTTCAGATTCTTGGGCTTTGGTTTTATTTCAGAAGAATTTGTTTGGCCAAGGAAATCTACAGCTGGTTGACTACATTTTTGCTCAAGAGATCTATTTTCTGAGCCTTGACAGGTTCAATATTTTGGGTTGCAGCCGGTTACTTTCGCCGGCCCGCGATCTCTTGGTGGCTTTCTTGGAGAGTAAGCTTGAGGGGTTCCATTTTTTCTTATGCGAGACGCCATTGATTCTGCAAAGAAAAAGAAAAAAAGTTGGAAGTTTCTCTTCTTCTCTCTCTCTCTCTCTCTCGCTCTCTCTCTACGCGTGGTTGTCGTGGGGTTGGACTCGTGTAATGTTGGGGTCAGAAGCTCCAACGGGGTCTAACAACCTTTGTCTCGATTGGGTATCTCTGATTTTCGACGCAGATCGCCCATAATCAAAGTTCACGGAGATCTGAAGTTCTTCGAAACATCTTAGGGACTAAATAAAAAAAGAGAAGGAGCTAAAGATGATGAGAATGCAGACTAAGACCACGGGGGTGGAACCAATGAAAGGTGGAGGCGGTGGTGCTGAGCCAGGAGGAACTTCCGAGTGGGAGCTGAGGCCCGGAGGAATGTTAGTTCAGAAGCGAGACCCGGATTCCGATCGCAACACGGTTCCGGCACCGACAATTAGAGTTAAGGTCAAGTACGGGTCAACCTACCACGAAGTCTATATCAGTTCTCAAGCTACATTTGGTACATTAAACTCTCCTGACTCCTTAATTGTCAATCTTTAATGGCATCCATATTATGATTATTATTAGGATGGAATTGAAATTGAATGAAAGAGATACTGTTCTTAATCTTCAGAATCTTTATTTACATGGGAATTGAAAACGAATGGACATTTCAAAATTATCAATGATATTGGATTCTTGTCGTAGGGGAGTTGAAGAAAATGTTGTCGGGGCCGACGGGGTTACACCATGAAGATCAAAAGCTGATTTACAAGGATAAAGAGAGGGATTCAAAGGCGTTCCTCGACACTGCTGGGGTGAAGGACCGATCAAAGATCGTGCTAGTTGAGGACCCTATTAGTCAAGAAAGGCGATACCTTGAGTTGAGACGAAATGCAAAAATGGAGAAGGCATCGAAATCTATCTCAGAAATCAGCCTGGAGGTTGATAGGCTTGCTGGCCAGGTATCGTTCAAAACATGAGTGAAGAGTTTTTCTTTTCTTTCCCCAGTAAATGAATGAGAAATGGAAGTTTTTAGTTTGTGATTATCATGGAAATTGATCCTCGACTTGGGATTGGGTAGGTGTCGGCTCTGGAATCCATAATCAATAAAGGTGCGAAAGTTGCGGAAACAGATGTGCTTACTCTGATTGAGCTATTGATGAATCAGTTGCTTAAATTAGATGGAATCGTGGCCGATGGAGATGCGAAATTGCAAAGGAAAATGCAGGTATGCTTTTGATTTTACTTACCCCAAACGATAAGGAAGAATGTTATTTCTCTTTAATTTGTGTTTCATATTGGTTTGTCCTGATCTTAATGTAGGTGAGAAGAGTGCAGAAGTATGTTGAAACTCTAGACATGTTGAAGATAAAAAACACGACGCCGACAACCAGCAATGGGGGTCAAAATCCAATGCAACATCCTCCTCAGAGGCAATCAAATGGGCAAAGACGTGCCCCGAACCATGAGCGGCAGAGGCATTCCAATGGGCAGAGACTGGCACCAATTCAAGAGCAGCAAACGAGGCGTTCGTTTGGGCATTTGTCGATCAATCAGCAACCACAACAAGAGGAGGAGCAGCCGCAGCAGCAATCAAGGCATTCGACATCAGGGGTAGTTGTTACGACCAAATGGGAGACATTCGATTCCACCCCTGCATTAATTCCACTCCCTTCCACATCCACATCCACCTCAGCCACTCAAAACTCAGACAAACCAAAGTTCAGCTGGGAATTGTTCGAGTAAGCCATAGGCCGCGTATTTTTTTTGTTTTTCCTTTTTGGTTTGTGTGGATGATGTGATTTGGGCTTGTCTTTACTTGGGTTTGGTATCTCTTTCTCCATTCTTTTCTGTATCTAGATTTTGTTGAGCACCCCCTTTAGTCTGTCATCACAAATAAATGGGGTCAGTACCATATATTGATTATTACAGACCTGCTGTTCTCTTCCTCTGTTTTCCTACCGTTCATTTACCATTTGAATGTTCTGTTCCGATAGGGATGTTACCATGTAGATTCGTTACTTGAAGATTATAGGCTATAAGACATTCAGATGAAGGAGATGTGTATTTTGCAATCCCTGTAATCCCATCTGGACAATGTTCTCTCTCTCTCTCTCTCTCTGTGAACTATAGTTTTGTCCTTGTAGTTGTGGGTTATTCTGTATTTCCATATCAATGAGTGGTGCTTCCCAGTGGAGACAAGAAACAAAATCATGTGTTTATAACTTGCTTCCAGTTGGGGCTACAAACTGACAAAAAGAGCTTAGTTAATCAAATAACTAATCCACATAATAATAATATTACAAATAGTAATCCACCCAATGATGGCTGTACAGGTCTGAGCAAAGTAGAGGGGATGAAATGATCAATGTAGAATAGGTTAGAAATTTAGAAGGAAATGTGTTTTGGCATTATGATTTGAGTTCTTCCACATTTCCGAATTCAGAAAGAATTCTCTTTTAAATTGCTACACGTAAGAAACACAGAGGGCCACCTTGTGGTTGTGGGTGGAGTAATGATTCTAATAAGAATATTTGATCTTTGCTCTACCATCTTATGCCAGCTAAGATTGTGATCAAGACTGATACTGCTGCTATTATTGGCATATGGCCATCATTCTTGTTCCAGCTTTGTGTTGGACAACTCACTGTGATAAACTTCCTGAGCCACACACATTTGCCAAGCATATCCTCTCTCTCTCTCTCTCTCCCCCCTCAAAATGGCCGAATATGAAAAGTTTATTTTGATGTGACATTGAATGATTAAAAAAATATTATTTTTTAATGTGGCATCTCTCCCTCTCCACGACGACAAGGGATTCAAACCTTGTTCAATGCAAGGAGGGTGTCGAGGACATTCTCCCACCCATTTTGTTAGTTTTCCTTAAAAATGTTCGCTCTAAGTATCCGCTAAATGTATCAGATGCCTAAACAGAACGAAAACAAATGCATCAGATAGTCAACTAGGAGCCAAACAGTACAACCTTGACATTTCTTTAAGAGTGCACGAGAAGCATATCTGATTATGAACATATGATTAAACATGTAAAAAGCAGCTTATACCTTGAAAAAAATTCCACAAGGTACGTAGTATTGAGAATGCAAATATGCAAAATATAAAGAAAAAGTCAGTTTGCACACTAAACCGTGCATCGATATTGACATGTAAGACATATGTTTAATGAAAAAGTACGAATTGAGATAAAAATGATTTTCATGAGACAGATAACATTATTCTCTCAAAATTTTCCTTCTTTTAATTTTCTTTTGAATAAAAAAAAAATCATGTCAGCATCAATCTGAGGTTTGGTGCGCCAAACCGCTTGTACCTAGCAACGCTCAAATATAAATCCAATAATAGGTCAAGATATCACTATACATAATTTTTTTAAATTTTTTTCTCTAACAAAATGTGTAGTGTATGGATGATGAGTAGAAGAAATCAATTAGTTTAGGAAGAATAAAACAAAAAGAAAATAAAAAATTTAATAAAAAGCAAAATAAAAATAAGGGTGGTGTGTGGGGATAATGAGTAACATGTGAGAGATGATATTTGCATTCATAATTAAGGTGTACAAATTCTGCGTATTCTTTTTGAAACAAAATTAGACCACAACAAAATTAAACTTTTTAATGATAGATCTAACTCTCTTTTTAAAATGAGTGCACATACTAAGATTGTATCTAGCATTATTCATTACTTTTTCATCTCATTTTAAATCCACTATTGATGACCATTAAATCAACTTTTATTGTTAGAATTATATGTTCAAAAGTTGATGAATTATACCATATCAATATGATAGGATAGAGTAGGATAAAGACATAGAATATAACATTTACAAAAGAAACCATTAACAATATCGAGAATGAAACATGTTCTTGTTGAGGGGAAAAAAAAAAAAATGACAACAACACAAAGTTATTCTTGAGATCATGGAGCTTCCAATGATTGGTTTTCCTGCAAAAGAAAAAAAGAAAAAAGAAAAACTAAAGTGCCAAGACTGAGGCCATTGTTAGTGGCACTGGATCGTCTTTGCCTAGATGGTACTTGTGTCGGCTAAAAGGAGAAGATCATAGGTTTAAGTCCGATTCATAGATTTAAGTACACCGTGATCACCCTCAGTATTATTACAGCTACAATTATTAATTGAGCAATTTATTACTTTTCCCCATGATCTGTAAAATTACCTTGGAATCGTACTAATGAAAATTAATCTGAGCATATATTTTCTTTTCTGTCACGTTGGGTTGGCATTGATTGCACTGCAGTAAATAAAAGCATACTAATTCGCTCGGGATGATTTGATCTTCATTCATGTATTAAAGTTTCCAACAATATAGACTTCATGTGTTTAATTATTTAATGTTTTGTTTTTGTCGCTTATCAAATCGAATCATATAATATGACTTGGATTAAAAAATTAGAGACAATCTCAATCGGCTCAGTTAAAAGAATACAAAAGAACAGGACAAGAATAAATTCGTAATTTTATTTTGGCTTTGAGAAATCATTTGCCAATTGTCAGCAAAAAGGCTAGAGTTGTGCATACCAAAAAAAAAAAAAAAAAAAAAAAAAAAAAAAAAAAAAAAAAAAAAGAAAAGAAAAAGAAAAAGGGAACTGGGTCTAAGAAGACTCTTCGAAAATTTCAAGTCGGGCGGCCTCTGGTTTTACATGTAACATGTTAAACCAGATGGAGACCGAATAATGAACTAACCAGGCTATGATGGAGAATGGGCCTAAGCCCAAAAGAGCTTGGACACCATTTCGACCTTCCGCAGCTGTGTATTGTCTGTAAATCACCAGAGCCACATGAAAAGAGAACATCTATTTGGATTTATGGAAGAAGTAATTAACTAAATTATGAATGATGTAATTAATTTTAAAGCAAGTAGCTTTATATGTATTAATAATTATTTTTTAAAGGTGGAGTACTGCACTCTTTTAAAAAAAGTGTGCAGGACTCTAATTAGTTTGTACGTACCTAGTAATACTTTAGTATGATATGCTGAATATTATTATTAGAAAAATAATATTTATAGGGTGTGCAAGTTCTGTACAGTATTTTATTTGAAAAAAAAAGGATAATTTTGAAATTTATATAAAAAATAAATTAATTTTTTATTGGTGGATCTTATGCACTTTTTTTCAAAGTGAGTGGATGAACCTTCACACGACTGGCCGCCCATGTAGGATATTATATGTTGTTAGTGGTGAGTACTGTAGTGAGGTATATAGAATGCAGACTTGCACTAGCTTTCCAATATATGGCTACCTTTCCTTCCTTCGATCCCGACTAAACTAGCTAGTAGTGATCTCCTCGATCGATCATGATCTCCTGGTGAGATTGGGATGCAACCCGTATGCATGCCAACCCGTATGCATGCCAATGGATCAAAGCTTATTCTACCAATTATCTCATAGCATTTCAACGTCATAGAGAAGATATTATATCTATAATTTATCGGTTGAGACTTGAGATCGATGATATTATATATATATATATATATATATATATATATATATCTCAAAAGAGTACCTTAGATAGAAAGAAATATTAATAATAATAACGCGCATGATCTATTGATCAAGTAGTACTGGTGCATGGGATCCATATTTTGTGGAGTAAGAAAGTTAGAGATCAGGCTTGCGATAAACGCAATTGGGCGGAGTGGGAATTGACATCCATATTATATATATACTTTACATGAGTAGTAGTAGTAGTACTGATTCTTCATTCCTGGCCCGGTCTAGTCCCCCGTGTCGTGCATGACATTTAAATTAAAGGGACATCCAAGTTGACACGGAATCGTGTCTCATGCATTGCATTCATGAATTGCATGGTTGCTAATTAAAGTATCTAGCTAGCAGCTAGCTACTTGTCTCACAAACGCATGACTACATATTAAGTCCTAGATCTCGGAACCACTCCGGTTCGGGGTCCGAGCCTACTACGTACATTAACTACTACTACGCGGGCTGGTTATCGATATATATATACTTTTTCTTCCCTTGTCTCCATGCGAGGGTTCCACTCCCTCTGTTGTTGCGCTTATTCCGGTAGGCGGTAACATCAACAACGCCACCATTATTCTTCTTCGCTTATCTTTCCGTTCTTTTTCTCAGTGGTCCACTCCTTTCTGTGAAAGGGACCGTATCACTTATCCTTTCAGTACATTGTTTTACGAATTACGACAGCAAATCTATATATGCCTTTCTATGGTGCTTTCTTAGAAGGATAAAAGCAAGATCATGATCATCCATCTCGGTCGTAGCCATGATCATCTTGCTAGTACTACACTATGACATGTCAAGTACTGCTTGTCAAATATTATATTCTCTCCTTTATGCATATATAATACTGTTTTAATTTCTTCGAGATGATCGCCTTAATCCTTGCAAATTATATATTAAATTAACTCGATCGTGCGATAAACTTAAGAATGACTCAAGTACTATATATATATGTGTGTGTGTGTATATGCTTGATCTTTATTATAAATAATGATCTTCTGATCCCTAGACTTCACTGAATTATAGGATTATTTTCCATCATTTTATCGCGATGTCCCTTAATTTGTTTTAATGTATATAGAGTACAACATATACACATGATGATATATTAGAGTTTTACAATTCTTTGTTCTTTTTTGAATATCAACTAAATCTAACCCTATATGTAATTTGCAGAAAGCTGGACGTACGTATACATTTAATGGGAAAAACTATATATATTTCCTATAAGTTTCGTCTCCATTATGTGTGTACATGTGTGTGTGGTTGTTTTGGGAGCGAAGAAAATGTTATTTCCAAAATATTGATCAATAATTCATGTGCCATAATGATGGCTTACTAAGGTGCAGTTAGGATAGTGAGATGAGATGAGATGATTTTAAGTGAAAATCAAAATTTAAATAAACTATTATTAGAATATTATTTTTTAATATTATTATTTTGAGATTTGAAAAAATTGAATATTTTATTATATATTGCGTGAGAATTTAAAAAAATTATAATGATGAGATGAGATGACATACTTTCATTATAATTGGCCGCTAATACTTACCATTTATAAATTTATGATATAGTTTGGTACGAACGCTGGCAAAAGTACTTGTTGTATAATATTATACCTTTGAGAAATGCTTGAGATTTTGAAAATAGGTCTCGAACATTTTTTCAAAATTTTTTTTTTATTTAATGATTAAGAAAATGTTTTTTAATGATATTTAAAATTTTTTTATTTTTTTTAAATGTTTATGATGTTTAAAAAAATACATGAAAATAAAAAATAAAAAATGAAAAATTGAAATACACGGGATATCTTTGGGACACTCATTTTGGTGATTGTAGCACCAGTACTCTATATCTTTTAGGACTAGTTTGTTTTCAGAGATGGGATGAGATAAGATGAGATGAATTGAGATTAAATTTAAAAAGTTGAATAAAATATTATTAGAATATATTTTTTAATATTATTTTTGTTTTGGGATTTGAAAAAGTTGAATTGTTTATTTTATTTTGTGTGGAGATTTAAAAAAGTTGTAATGATGTGGTGAGATGAGATGAGATGAGATGAGATGTGATATTTTTTGAAAACAAATGAAGCCTTAACGTCAATGCACCTTAGCTAAATTATAGATAAGTACTGATATACATATAGTATTCGTGTGTGAAAAACTACTTATAATAATAGCTGTCCTTTAAACTAATGAAGAAGCCCTTTTAATTAGATTAATGCAGGCCTGCCGGTTGTGAAGTTCTTATAAATATTTCTGTTTGGATTATATGTGTATGTGTGTATATATATCGTACGTATTTACTGTACGTCTTGTTGCATTTTAATAAATAGTATTACTAGCTAGCTAGCTTTCATCATATGCGTGCTTATTAATTTATACGTGACTGAATCATCAGCTTGCTCTTGATTGGAATGTCGTTTTGGATTTTACTCGTGCTTTCGAATAGAGCTACATAGCTAGCTAGCTAGATTTTGACATTTAAAAAAAAAAAAAAAAACATCTCAACTGTTGACTTTTAAATTTTCCAAGTTTCCAACTTCCTCTTTGATTGACAAAAAAATAAATAAATATCTGGTGTCGACGAAGCATGCTGGTTAGCGGTTTTAATTAATTTATAGCAGTACTAACTGCTCCATATTTATTATAATTTATAATTCATGACTTCTTATTTTCATACTTTATTGTCTGTTATTATTATTATTATTGTTATTTTTAAATTCTCGAATGTAGTAGGTATATATACTTTATTGTTTCCAGTTGAATTAACAATTTTTTTTTAATTAAAATTCTTATAAGGTTTTTTCTCTCATAATTTTATTGTCAGTTTTTAGGAATAAATTAGTTTAATTTAATCCATTGGCAATAATTCATACGTATTGACTATATATTGAGATATTCAATTCGATCCAGCTGATAATATAACCGCGATGATCTACCGTGCGTGAGTTTTTTTAACTATAACTAATTATTAGCAAATGAAACGATTTTGTGTTTGTCCCCTCCACAAAATCCGCATGCAATATTATTTAAAACGTCTACCTACCTTAAACTAGCAAATATGTCCTGAATTAATTAAATGGAGTAGTACTGTATTTATTAAGTGATATTGATGTTTGATATTATGAGAAATCAGTCTGGCCTCGATCGGACTGCATCCATCCTCGCGAAATGCGGGGGAGGAAAATGCCATCAATGGCCGTTGACAATTTTTGATTTGCAATCATTTCTTCGAAAGAAATAATATTGGGAGCAATCCTGTTTTGATATATCCAATCACATTTTACGTAAAATAATAAAAAAATCTCTACAACAAAATCCAATTTCCTCTCATTTCTCATTTTATTTTTCTTGCTCCTCTAGCCCGTGTCACCCGAGCCCCTCGCCCATCCTCTCCCCCCACCCCCACCACCCACGCGTGTCAGCATCCTTTCCCCCACCCAGCATTGGTATCCTCTTCCCCCACCCGCAACCCGCATCGCATCCTCTCCCCTCCCATACTCCTCGTAAGCCAAATGAGAGGCATGACTGAGCATGGAGGGCTGAGGGAGGTGCGGTGGAGCTGGTGGTGGCTGATGGAGGCTCGAGGTGGCAGCTGGAGCTGTGGGTGGCGGCGTACGGCTCGGTAAGGGGCAAACTCCGTATGGGTGAAACCTATTTCAGGAAAGAGAGGGAGAGGGCTGCCGTGCTCGACGGGGCTAGGGGGGAGGTCAAAGGGCTCAGTGGTGCTCGGCAATGGGGCTAGAGGCTGACGATTGTGGCAGTAGTAGCTGCAAACCGTGTAGGAGAACCCATTTCGAGTTTCGCATGGGGGTGCTTCGCGTGGGAGCTTCCGTGGAGGTTTGAAGGTGGCTGGAGGTTGCCGGCGCGAGAGGGAGTCAATGGTGGTGGGCGATGGCACTGCAGGTGGTGCACGGCGGGGCTGGGTGAGGCAGTGAGCCAAGAGAGGGAATCGAGTAGGGGAGAGGGAATCGGGTGGGAAGAGAAAAACATACGCCATGTAAGGTGTGTGAAGAGTGCAATGCTACAGAAGCTGATGTATAGCAGTACTCTTCTTCAAAAACACTCAAGTGTTTGGGGTCTATGCCGGCTAGGCCTCGTTTGTTTTCAAGAAACATCTCATCTCATCTCACTTCATCATTACAACTTTCTCAAATCCCCACACAAAATAAAATAAACAATTCAACTTTTTCAAATCCCAAAACAAAAATACTATTAAAAAATATATTCTAACAATATTTTATTCAACTTTTTAACTTTAATCTCATCTCATCTTATCTCATCTCTGAAAACAAACGAGCCCTAATACAATCTACAAGGACACTTGATTGATTTGTCTTGTATACGTACAATGTTTTCTACGTATAAATATATATATATATATAAATAAATATTGAACGAGGTATATTTCATTGAAACTTTATAAGATACTTATAATTAAGATGGTCAGATCAATAAGAAAAAAAGTATATATATATTTTGAAAAATGATTTATACACAATATTTTTAATAATATATTTCACAATAATATGTTAAATGAGGAATAATTTTATAAAAAACTTTATAAAAGTAATATTAGTTTATCAAAATATCCTCATCTCACAATATTATTGTGAAATATGTTGTGAAAATATATTAATATTCATTATTTTATGTTTGTTTTTGGAGTGACACTACAGCCACCCAGAACTCGAAAAGACAATTTTGCCTTTTTATTTTTTATACGTTTTTTTTTTACATTTTTAAACATTTAAAAAAATTCACAATATTAATAAAAGAAATACTTATTTAATCACTAAAAGAATCATTATCGATAAAAATGTTTGGGACCCATTATCGGATTCCAAAGCATTTCTCTTTGTTTTTTAAGATAACAGTTCCTTACAGTTCCTTACAGTGAAATACTATATAAAAAATGATATATATTTTTTTGTAATATTAATATATATTTGCTTTTGTATTTAAGTTATTGCATCCGAATTGCATCCGAACAAGGGTGGACATTTTTTGGGGGTAATATGTTTTTTCATTCATTTATACCCTTAAATATTAAAAAAAAAATTTACAACATTATTAAAAAAATACTTATTTAATCACTAAATAAAAAAATATTGTTAGGACCCAATCAAGACCAACTGTCAAGTACTAAGAGTAGCATTTTTCCCAAAAACAAACATAAAATATATATACCTTTTTTATTTTTATTGATCTGACCACCTTAATCATAAGTATCTTATAAAGCTTCAATGGAATAATGGAATATACCTCGATCAATAATTATTTATATATACATGAAGAAAACATTGTATACAAGGCAAGAGTGGCACTACTGCCACCAAGAATCCCTCCAGACAAGGCAGTACTTTTGCCTTTTTTTTTTTTTTTTTTTCCCCTTTACATTTTTTTACATTTTTAAATATTTAAAAATAATTCACAACATCAATAAAAATATTTAATTAAAAATATTTAATTAATCACTAAGTAAAAAAACACTATCAGGAGAAATGTTTAGGACCTATTATCGGGATCCCAAGCATGCATTTCTCTCGTACGTTTTTGAAGATACCAGTACTTCCTTACAGTGAAAGACTAGTATAAAAAAGGATATATATATATATATATATATTTTTTGTAATATTAATATATATTTGCTTTTGTATTATTAATATATATTTGCTTTTGTATTTACAAAGTTATTGCATTTGAACAAGGGTGGAAATTTTTTGGGGGTGATATGTTTTTGCTTTCCTTTTGTAGTATGTGGAAATAATCGCATGTTAATCGATTGGTTAATCCCATGAGTAGCATTATTAATTAGGAGAAGACTTTCTCACAAAACGAACGTCGTTGATCATTAATTCGAATCGATCTTCCCGTGATCTCTCCACTTACTACCAAACTTAACGAGATTATTTTTCACAATATCCTAATAATTATCTCGTTGTTCTCCGCTGCCCATGTGCTAAGTGTTGAACGACTTTAAGTTTTTTAATGTTTTCGTATTCGTTTTGCGAACATATATTATAAGGTTTTTCATCCTACATTGTATCATGTTGCTTTTTTCTACTTCTTCTTCTTTTTTTTTTTTAATCAAGGAAAAAACTTTTAAACATGCATATTCTAGCATTAATTGGAAATGATATTGCATGTGGATCGATGCTTAGAAATAACTCCTACCTAGCTAGCTACCATCCTCCATTAAGGGATCTATAAACACATATCAGCGTCGACTTACTCCTAATTAAGGATGACAAAGAAGTATATATTAATTTAGAATTATTATCTTGTTACCTTTTAAATATTACAAGATATTGAACAGTTTATCCTGATGAAGTTTGAGAATTACAAGATATTGCACTGAATTGTATTCCTGCTATATTTTGAAAATATTCACACGCTGTTACAATTGTTGGAAGCTTGAATAAATACAAATTTACAGAAATTATTTTAGGCAATAATCCTAGAGTTAAGGCAGCTGTTACACAGAATCAACAATTAATATATTGTCCGTTACACCCTTGATTTCAGGCTGAGAATCTGCTTCATCTTTCTTGTGCTTGATTTGAAGAATTTTCTTGATTTGAGGATAATTCCATTATACGCCCCCGCAAGATGGAGCTGCCATCGGCCAAGCCAATCGTGTCCCTTAGATTTTCAGTTCTTGAGCGTGAAATTGCTTTGGTGAGAAGATCAGCTAGCTGATCCTGTGTATTAACATGACGGACATTTAGAATTCCCCATTAAACTATATCACGAACAAAATGAAGATCAATCTGAATATGTTTCATTCGAGTGTGTTGCACTGGATTGAAGCTGAGGTGTGGGGCCCCCAAATTATCACATAGCAACTTGGGTGTTTCTTTTTGTGGTAGACTGAGTTATTTGAATAAGGATAGGAGCCACAATGTTTCGGATGCAGCATTTGCAAGGGCTCTATATTCGACTTCAGTGGATGAACGTGCTACTGCTCTTTGTTTCTTTGAACTCTAAGAAATGAGATTTACACCAAGAAAACTTATATATGCTAAAGTTGAGGTCCGATCATCATAGTTGCCTGCCCAATCCGCATCAGAATAGGTGGTGAGTTCAAAACTGGATTTTTTCCTGATATGAAGACCATGAAAAATAGTTTTCTTCAGATAGCGAAGAAGTCTTTTGGCAGCAGTCCAATGGGTCACTGTTGGTTTGTGCATAAACTGTGAAAGTTTATTCACTGAGAAGGATATATCTGGACGAGTGAGAGACAGGTATTGAAGAGCACCTATGATACTTCTGAATTCGGTACTGTCAGTGGAGGAAGTTCCATCAACTAACTTGAGAGATGTGCTGGTTGACAGTGGAGTTGACACATCTTTAGCTCTAGTCATATTAGAGACAATAGGTCTTGGATGTACTTATGTTGAGACAGAAAAATTCCAGATTTTGCTGAAATAACTTCCATGCCCAAGA
The DNA here is from genome assembly GCF_004785595.1 of Juglans microcarpa x Juglans regia. NCBI lineage: Eukaryota > Viridiplantae > Streptophyta > Magnoliopsida > Fagales > Juglandaceae > Juglans > Juglans microcarpa x Juglans regia. Next base: position 9,127,332 of record NC_054596.1, on the reverse strand, counting down.
AAAAATGAAGCTGTCCCATGTCTTTTAATGAAAACCAAGTACCAAGTTGTGTAATTATCTCAGCCACAAAGTGTGTATTATTGCCAGTCAGCACCAAATCATCCACATAGACTAATAAATAGCAAATAATAGAATTCTGACTATAGATAAAAAGAGATGAATCAGATTTTGAATTCTGAAATCCAAGGCCCATAATTGCTAATTTAAGAGCTGAATACCAAGTTCTTGGGGCCTGTTTGAGACCATAGATGGCCTTTCTTAACCTGCACACATGATTTGGTTTGGTGACATCTTTAAAACCCGGTGGTTGGACCATGTAGACTGTCTCAGTTAACTCACCATGCAAGAAGGCATTGTTTACATCCAATTGTCTCAAGGACCACCCCTGCATCACAGCTACTGTCAAGACAGTTCTAATAGTGGCAGGTTTTACCACTGGGCTGAATATTTCTTTGTAGTCTAGCCCCTCACGTTGATTAAAACCTTTTGCAACAAGCCTCGCTTTAAAACGATCAACCAGCCCATTTGATTTTCGTTTCACACGAAATACCCACTTACATCCCACTGGGTTACAGTTTGGAGGTGGGGAAACAAGTTCCCATGTTCCATGGCGCATGAGGGCAGTGAGTTCATCTGACATAGCTTGTCTCCAGTGAGATTCATGGAGTGCTTGTCCCACACATGTAGGTTCAATGATTGGTGGGAGAGGATGCTTTGTCACTGAGAAGATTTCACCAGTGATTCCGGGAGAGTGTAGACACCATTTTCACATACACCTTTGAGTAGAACCGCCCCGGTGGTAAGATCCTTAACAAGGAAAAACAAAGGGTGAAATTCAAGAAGAACATTATTTTGTGATGTAAAATAATGCACGGAAATAAGATTTTTTTGAATACTAGGAACACAAATAGTGTCATTTAAATGGAAAGTGCATGTGAGTGAGTTGAGAACCAGTGAACCAATATGTGAGACATGCAAACCTGAACCGTCACCTATGACAACTTCATCAATGCCATCATATTCAGAATGAACTGATAAATTTGCCAAGTCACCCGTGATGTTGTGTGAAGCTCCTGAATCAATAATCCATTTTGTATCCTTGGCAGGTAAAGTTGACACATAGTTGGCAGTGGGCTCAGCACGGTGCAGGCGTGGACAATATTTGGCCGTGTGACCCAGTTCATCACATATTTGACATTTTGGAGTATACCTGCGCTGGCCATTAGTCCTGTAATTTTTTTTTATTATTTTTTGAGCCTCCAGGGAGGCGAGAGGAGCCCGAGTAAGAGTTTGTTTTGGAGGAAACGTTGTCACGACTAAACCCATTTTTGGAGAAGCCCTTGGAAGTGTGGCTGTCAGATGAAGACCCAGAACGCCGATTGGAGTAGTTGGCCAACGCAACCAGTTGTTGGGTGGTGGCATCGAGACGACGCATATATGCATCGTGTCCGACGAGGAGATCGTGGAGTTCCTCGAACGATAGTGGCTTTTCCCGAGTGCGAATAGGTGCTGCGATGTTGCGAAAATCGTTTCCCAGTCCATTGGGGATGTACAAAGTTAGATCATCTTCAGAAATGGGATGATCAATTAGGGAGATTTCGTCGGGAAGGGTTTTGACAGTGTGTAGGTATTCTTGAACTGATTGATTCCCTTTCTTGATTATAGTAAGCTCCTCCTTTAATTGCATAGCCCGAGTACGGGATTTGCTTGCATACATAGTATGCAATTTGGTCCATGCTTGTTGGGATGTTTTTGCAGCGAAAATAAAAGGAGTGATGGGAGTTGTAGTGGAGGCCAAAATGGCACTAAGGATAAGTTTATCTTGTCTTACCTAGTGGATTTTTTGAAGATTGGGAATGGAGGAATCAGTAGTAGGAGGGCATGGATGATTACCAGTGACATAATCAAGTAGATTATATCCAATGAGGAGGGTTTCAAACTGAGCACGCCATTGAGGGAAGGTTGAAGGTGTGAGTTTTTCGTTTAATTGGGCAGTAATATTGAGTGCAATGAGAGGAATTTCTGTTGGGGATGGTGGAGTGGAGATTGGAGGACGGGTATTTTTAGAGGTTGGGGTCGAGTTCTCGTTGGAGGATGGCTCTCCTGATACCATGATGAAGTTTGAGAATTACAAGATATTGCACTGAATTGTATTCCTGCTATATTTCGAAAATATTCACACGCTGTTACAATTGTTGGAAGCTTGAATAAATACAAATTTACAGAAATTATTTTAGGCAAGAATCCTAGAGTTAAGGCAGCTGTTACACAGAATCAACAATTAATATATTGTCCGTTACACCCTTGATTTGAGGCTGAGAATCTGCTTCATCTTTCTTGTGCTTGATTTGAGAAATTTTCTTGATTTGTGGATGATTCCATTATATATCCAACCATCATCGATCTCATGCACGTACGACGCTAATGATCATGGCATGGCCGGATTAGAAACTAATTTAAGCACACCGTTGAATATTTTTTAACGACTCTTCCAACACGCGCTTAATTCCATCGAAATATATTTATATTTTCCTTAGTATAGATATAAAGAAATATTGTCGATATTTTAATTTATGACAACACATGTACATTGGGGCTAACTTATGTGTTTTGTTCTAGATTTTCTAAGAAAATATGAGTTCATATATACTATAAGAAAAACAAGCATTTATGACGGATTATTTGCGACGATAATGATTATTTGCGACAAAACAGACTCATTTTGATAAGAAATAATTATTTTTACTGAAAATAACTGGTGACAAATAAACAGTTTTATTATAAATATATATATATATATATATATATATATATATATATATATATATAAGGTTTTTGGAACTAAAACCAATATTTTCTCCGGCCTCCTTGAATCCACCCACATGATTAGTACTCAATATCTAATAAAAAAGATTGATGGGTTCTTAACCAATTTCTACAAACTGTATATCGTGCTCGAGCTTGTGTTGTAGTTCTTAGCACGCTCAGTTATAAATTCAACATAATAATGTTTCTTTTTGACTTACCCAAAAGATCTGGTACTTTTCCTCCACTTTCTCCCTATCTACGCCGGCCATGCATGCACCCATTGTATTTCTTCGATCCGTGGCTTAATTGGGTTTAAGGAAAATAATCTCTTTTTAATGTTGGGTTGCAAGGAAAAAAAGAACACCTTCCCTCAAAAGGAAACGAATCTTAAATTGTTCCAAGAACATATATAGGCATGCAAGTGTATATGTTCCAAGAAATCGATACGGATTTACATAACCATGCACCTAACTCATGGCCATCATGAAAAGAAAGAGAGAAAGAAATAAAGATTGTGTGTCTTTTTATATATATATATATATATATATATGGCCAATGGGATCTGCTTTTCACGTACGATCCCCAAGTGGCCCAGGTTGACACGTCAATTGCGGCCATTGAAATTCTTTAAAATCTAAAAGTTGCAAATATTATTATATATGCATGGTGACTGCCGACAGGTCATGTGTACCGTGGGCGGGCAGAGAAGAGACAAGTTACCACCAAGAAGAGGGTTTTTGCTTACGTATATGCGTGCGCCGTCTAGCTTGTCTCCTGCATGCAGGTGAGGGTACTGCTACCTAGCTAACTTTTTCCTCTTTACCTAGCTATATGGTCTAGTACTAGTCAGTGCATGCATGCCCACCTGTTCTTTTACACTACTGACTAATATTCCATGCACCCAAGACACATATATATGTACGTGCATTAATGTGCCCCATTATTCCACGTTTTCTAACAGTTATTTGAATGCCAATATTACATGGAAAATATTAGGGATGTAAAAAATTTTCTTTGGACCGAGAAAACCAATCGGACTGGACCGAATTTAATGTATATTTTTTTTTCTTATAAAAAAATGTATAATTTTTTAATAATTTATTACATGATATTTATAATTTTTTAAGTAGTTATATAAATTAAATGCAAATAATTGTGCAATTTTTTTTCTAACTAATTATAAGTAATTATTTGATTATCTTCTAACCTAATTATTTATGCTTAAATTATATAAAAATTAAAGGTTAACAATTTTAAGATAAAGTATTAACTATTAATTATTGATAGTACACATACTATTAGCATTATTAACTTATTATACATAATTAAAATTTGTAATGAGTTAAGTATATACTTAGTTCGACAACTTACATTATATCATTTATTTATTTTTTTCATCATTTTATATAATTCTTTGTCAAAAACTTGAAAAAAGAAAACAAAAAATAGCCTGGACCGAAATACCCCAATAAGACTGACTGGACTGAACAAAAATGGTCTGGTTCGGTCTTGTCCAAAGTCTTTATCAAGGTCTGGTGGACTGGAAAAGGATTGGACTGGACTGATTACACCCCTAGAAAATATGCTACGTATTTATTATATATATGTTTCCTAGATACATTGATCAAGACTCACGATTAATAGAAGGGTATTGGCATGCAATATCAAATCTTATGGTACTGTTGCCAAAGTCCTTTGGACCAGATTCAAATTTGCAAGGGTATTGACAAAAGGCCTAGTCTTCAAATGGGAGAACTAGGTTTGAAACCCCCCACCCCTGTATAGAAAATAAATCTTATGGTACTGTTAGCTTACTTTCTCATCTTGTTACCATTGGTAATTAATTACTAGCCAAGACCTTGGGACAAATAATTAATCGACAACTACACTATAAGAGCTATTAAATTTATTAGGTTAAGGAGCAATTCCTTCTATATTTATGCTGCTAAAATATAAATGCGAGTAATAATAGATAATGAAGGAAAAGAAATTAATGTTATGACTGAACCAAGCATTTAACCGCTGAAGTCATACGTTTTACAACTTTATATTCATCGAGAAAATGAAGGCATATGATATGTAGGGCAAGCAGAATCGAGAAGAAATTCAAAATAAGAAGATGATGATCAGAGGTACTGAGATAATAGAAAAGAAGGGAAAAGTAGCCGAAGAGAGGGCAGAAGAAAGCTCAGGAAATTAAAGAGAGCTAGGGAATGATATTGGCCGGGAAAGAAGAGAGAAGAGACAAGAGAAGAGGGGGGGTGGATAATTTATTAATCACTTTCTCAGCAAAAATAAATCACTCCAAAAATATTAATATAATTAACTGTACTAGTACAAAGGAAATTAATTAAAACTGCTAGAGTAGCAGGGTCACAATATTTAGGACTTTCTATTTAATTGAAATCCTACACAAATAAATTAGAGATAAAACTCTTAAATAAATGTAATAATTTCAAACCTAACTTGACTGATGTCACTAAACCTAATCCACATTGAACTCTAACACTAGTGGCCATTTATTGAACAACAAAAGAACAACTCCTAAAGTACTAAGGCATAATAAAATTAATAGCAACTGATCCTAATGGGACCCTAACAGTCTCCATTATTAAGCATCAGCATAAAGCATATATATATATATAAGAAACAAGCTTCAAAGTTTCACACTGCCTCCACAAAAAAAAAAATCATACTTTTTATATTTGGTCAACGTGGGCGCGCAGATGCAACTACAAAAGCTTGTTCGATTTACAGTACGGTTGATAATCGTAACAGCGCCGTGACATAAAAAAATGGAATCTAAAATTACCTTTAGCAGTAATGCGGGGTGCTGTTGAACCTTTCACCAAAGTAAGTAGAAAAGGTGACAAAGCCTAATCTTTAAAGAGAAAATGTGGGCTATCTAAAGATTTGTTAGGGCTTTTTGGTATATAATTAATGTAAATTAATGGACTCGTCATATTTGATTGCTTTGTTAGATAAGGACTCGCTAATGTGAAGTCAGTAGTGCCCTTTAACTAATTGAGTGTCAGCACCTATGTCACCAAACCCGCAAAGAGTAGTGTTATTTGAAAACTTTTTACACTGAACACCATCCATGTGTCCTTTCAAGAATAGCGGTGATTATGGGTGCTACCCGCACCCTCGACAGTGGTGCCCCTGTCCTGCCCCCGTGGGCGAGTGCACCTGTCTAGATACTAGGAAAAGTTTGGGCCTTCAAAACCTGACACCGCCCTCCGTGGGTGAGTGCCCCTAGCTATCTAGATGCTGGAGGCGGATTGGTTCCCCACATCCATTTGCCCCACCCCCGCGTGCACCTTTAAAAAATACAAAACAATCGAAAAACAACAATAAATCTAAGAAATTACAAAGTCAAACACATGGCAACAAAATCACAGTCACGACAAGACCACGGCTTGGTCGTGGGTTTGAGCAAAGAACTACTACCATGAATGGCCGTGGGTTTGCGAACAAAACCCATGGCCATTCGTGGCTGTGGTTCCATGGAAACGCTTCAAGAACAAGAAGAAAATTGAAAAGTGGAGGAGGAGGAGAAAAAGAAGAGATGAGAGAACGACGGAGGGAGAGAGAGAAGAGATGAGAGGAGAGGAGACGAGAGAACTAAGAACGACAGAGGGTGAGAAAGAAGAGAGGAGATAAGAATTGGAGAATTAGGATTTCTAAGTTAAATATACTCATTTGTAAGTATAAAACAATGTCATTTTATACTTATGAATTTGTTTATGTGTGTGTGTGTGTGTGTGTGTGTATATATATATATATATATAAATTTGGGTTGGGTAGATGGGGTAAACCCTGCCTAGTTCGGATTGAGGTCCGTCCATCACTAGCCAAAAGCGTTCGAGCATCTGTTCGTACTCCCCACCGCCCACCCCAAGCTTGGTGGGGGCCTAATGGGGTGGACGGGGTGGCGGAGCCCCATCGCCCACCCCTTGCAACAATTGATGTTATAGAAACTCAAAATAGTTTGCGTACATTACTGAAAAACCTAATGGCGTACTCCAAAGTCTAAAGTCATATATCTTAATAGTATACATATAGTTTCAATTAGCTCTTTTTTTAATTGATCGTTTCAATTAACTAGACAAATTAAATGTAACATCTTAAGCAAATAATTAAGGGTGTAAGATAGCCCTGATCAATCGGCCTAAGCTTACACAAGCATGAAAGAATATTTGGTCTTATTTTTCAACTGAAGTGGATTACACGACGTGACTTGTGATCGACGCAATTAAGCCTTTTACCCCCACCTAATAAAGTTTCTTGGAAGCCTTAAAAGCGAAGCAATAAATAAAAGTTTCACAAACTAAAATGTGAATAATTAAGTATTCTTATATGAAAAAATCTACACAACTTCTTACTATTCACACAACTTTCACACACCACTTTTTTTAATTTTTATTATTTTTTTCTTTTATCAAATATTTAATATATGAATAATGAATAGAAGAATTGAATTAGTTTAAAAAGAATAAACTCAAAATTAAAAAAATATTAAAAAATTTAAAAATTTTAAAAAATGTGGTGTGTGAAGGTTGGGGAGGTTATGTAGCATTACTCTTCTAATTTATTGTCCCATGATAGAGAGATGGAGGTAATGGGATCCACGGGCTATGAATTTAAGACGAAATACTTTGCTTTGGTTTAAAGATTTTGTTCATGATAGATTAATCGCGACGGATTTGGGGGGGGGGGGGGGGGGGGGGGGGGATCAATTTCTTTCCCTTGAAAGTTATTTATCATAAGATCATATTCTGAACATATATAACATCCAAACATTACTATTGACTTGAAAGAGAAGCGCGTTAATTATTTTCTTGTAGTTGATATGCTGATGCTGATATCATGTTTATCACATGATCAACATGTTATACACGACTATATATAACGTCGTGGATCGAGTAGTACTATTAATATTGTTTATGTATGTAACATGCATGCAAGGCTATATATGACTCTAAGGTTTGATAAAATATTATAATATGGGATATGAGACCTCCCATTTAGGTCATTAGGTATAAATTCTATCTTCCTAAATGGAAGAAATTACATGAATAATGCCTGACCAAAAAGAAAAAAGACACCTTATGAAGCACGCGGGGTGGAGCAGAAATGATAGTAAACGTAGCTCGACAAAGCCGTGATACTCAACTAATTAAGAGGCCGGGGCGATTACGTACAGTGCCGGCACATAGAGATCTCTGAAGTTCAAAATCAAAGACGGCTTGGAGAGACAATGGATATATTAGCGGAAAATAATGGAGAAGTCCCTTCAAAAGGCATGAGATCATTAGGTGAATCTTACCTTTGCCTAAAGCCATAGGGAGTTTGCTGCGTACAGCGAACTATAATATTTAAGGAAAGTCATAACCTTACAACTATTTTAGTATATTATTTCAAACAGAAATGAAATAATTAGATAAAATTAAAATTATTTTTAATGGATTGATATGATCATAACATTAGGTAGTCGCAAAATGAATTATAAAATAATTATTATAAATTTTCCCTCCGGTCTAGTAATTCAAATCATAAAGGAAACGTACTCATAAAGGGCTCGTGATAGTAGACATGTGCAGTAATATATATATATATATATATATATATATTTATATATATATTACTGCACATGTCTACTATCACGATATATATATATATATATATATATATATATATATATATTACTGCACATGTCTACTATCACGAGCCCTCAAATGTTCATGTACAGAGGTGTTAATTCACCAAAGTCAACACCTTTAAAAATCGTTGACAAGTTTATATTATTGATCATGTCAACCCGCTCTTCATGATCCATCGTCGATTTTTAAATCTAACAAATTAAAGATTTTAATAATTAGTAGTACACCACAACGATTTTAGGATCCACTTGAAAGTACCAAATAAAGTACGGCCTTTTGAAGGCATCAAAGTAATCAACTATATATAGTCTATAATACACTAAAAAAATACATACAAGACTTGTTTCAGGCAATGATGAAAGGAAAATTAATAATACTTGTCAGAATTTTTGTTTCAAATTGTTGAATGATTTTTTATTTCATATATATATATATACTGATATTTACTTCATCTCATGATATTATTTGTCCAGTACCTCAATAATTCTAATTATTTTAAAAGGGTATATATATCATGCAATAATGATGTTATGCATGCCTTACAAGAATTTCTCAGATCACCAACCTCTCTCTAAAAAGTCAAATAGAAGTGCCAAAATTATTTAAACAATATTTGACTTTAAATATCATGACATGCAAGCAACTAAATTAGTAAATAATATTTTGAACACAATATCCCGAATTTGAATTGTTTACTTTACACTTTTTGCGACTATAGTTCTGATCTGATCACTAGTACTGAATTAAAAGACAATTTCTTTATTTCCTTCACGGGGGAGATCATGTAATTTCTGCGGATATTAATTAATGCATGCATGGTACTAATTTACATTGTTAGAACTTAGAGGGTGATCTGAATACGAGCATTACGGATAAATAGAGTAGTGCTCTGGCCAAAATGCTTGGAAAACCGATCCAATATCGACTCGACGCAGGGGCGGACCTACATTGCCCCCAAAAATTTTTAAAAACTTGTTTCCGTATATGATTTTTTAAAGAGGTCTTAATATAAAGATAATTTGTCCTCTCAAAATATTTTCAAAAATCTTACTTAGTACTTAGCTGTCTAGGTGTCTTTTAGTTTTTCAACAATTTTTCATACTCACATTTATTTTTTATTATTAATAAAATCTCACATTCTCATTTTTTTTTCACATCTCATAAGAGGCAAGAAAATATCTCTGTCTCTTTTTATAAGCTATTTGATAAATTTACAACCTCATTTTTCTTACTTATTTACACTTTTATTTTAAAGTCTTCCACTAGCTAATTTATTAATTTCGATTAGTTTTGTTAGTAAGTATATATGTACCACCGTCGAATTAACAATTAGGAGTGAAGACAAAGATAAAACCACATAGCTAATTTTTATCATTTGTTTCGACAAGTCTCACATAACTATTTCTATCTTAATTTTTATCGTTCACTTAAGTCTGATGGAGCTCAAGTGAGAGGTTCAGATTAGCGGGTTGAATAATTTAGTTGTCTCTAGATAACTACCTTATATGGTTAATGTTAAATATTAGTTACCGTTCTCTCTTACATACAATACATTTTACTAATCGCCCCCCCTCCCCCCACGCACCAAATTAGGAGTGGGCAGTGGGGCCCCGTACCCTGCTGCATCGCCCCATTCGCCCTGCCCCTTCCCATGCGGGCGGGAATTCTGTCCAACTCATGCAAGGTGCGTGGGCCCTGCCAGCACCTCTGGAGGTCAGTAGAGGGGGGGAATGGAAGGGGTTAGGCCTCGCTCCGCTTTCCCCCCGCCTTGCATAATTAATAAATTATAATTAATATTTAAATTTTATATATAAAGTCCATAAGTGAAATGCGCCATTTAGTTTTATCTTAAGTTCCCCCCCCCCATCCGGCGTGCGCGCACGTTTTCTCGAACTCTCGTCTCTCTCTCAGACTCACTCTCTTTCTGTCTCTCACTCTTAGACTCACTCTCTCGCGCTCCAGTTTTTCTCTTGATCTTTTCTCTCTCTTTCTCTCTCTCTCTCTCTCGCACAATTGCACGAGCACCATCGTCATTTGCTGCGCCAAACTCCAAAGGTAAGACTCCTAATCCTTACTTTGGACCTAGTGTGTTTTTTTTTTTTTAGTCTTGGATTGGAGATTAGAGGAATGATGGGTTGAATCAAAGATGGAGGATGGGAATGATTGTGAATTTGTGTACTGTGGATTCTGATTTGTGCATGTGTTTGAAATTGATGTCACCTCTGTCATTGTGTTTGATTTTTTTTTCAAAAGGCTAAATCAATTTATTTAAGGGTTTCAATCCGAAACCCTTAAATTGTGTTGGCTTTGCACTTTGTTTTTTTTTTTTTCATGTGTGATGTATTATTATGATTTTGTGTTAATTAATTTTATAATTTTTTATTGTGTTGTGGAATCGTGAATGTATTCTCAAAGGGATTTCAGTGATAGTTCTCCTACCCCTACCAGTACCCTTGCCCTTACCAGTACCCCTGCCCTATAACCTATCTTACTCCAACCTTTGGGAGTGGGAGTACACCTTGCCCTGCCCCTAAGCCCACACAGGGCAAGAAACCTGTTTCCATAGTTTGGTCTCACTTTACCATACTAGTGGTGGTGACCCCAATAACCCCCAAACTAAATGTAATTATTGTAGGAAAATCTATGGATGTCATTATAGAAAACATGGTACATCCTAGTTAAAGGTCCATTTAGAGAAATAATGCAAGAAGAGTCCAATATTAAGATTCTTACTAGAGAAAAGTCAATCTAGACTAGATATTGGACTAAAAAAAAATGGTGGATGGGAGCAGTGGGGGCCCAACATTGAAGGGGTATATGAAGTATAATGCCGATGAGTGTGGAATGAAGTTAGCTCCTATGGTTATCATAGACGAGCTACCTTTTCAGTTTGTGGAGGGGAGATGGTTCCAAGAACTTGTCCAAGAATTGAAACTTAGATTTAAGCTTCATTCTTGCCATACTGTGACAAAAGATATTAAAAAGATGTACAGAAAATATAAAGATGTTTTGAGGGACCAATTGGCGGGTTTGGTAGTTTGCCTCACTACCGATACTTGGACTTTTGTTCAAAATTTCAATCACATGTCTTTGATTGTTCATTTTGTTGATTCTGATTGGATTCTTCATAAAAAGATTATTAAGTTTTGTCAAATAACTAATCACAAGGGTGAGACGATTGGGAAGGCTTTAGAGGCCTCAATAAAGGAGTGGGGGTTGGCAGGGGTTTTGACAGTTTCGGTTGATAATGCCTTATCTAATGATGTCACATTGGGATATCTGAAAATTTATCTTATATAGGCAAATAAGACATTATTGGGTGGTGAATATTTACATGTTAGATGTGCTGTACATATCTTGAATATAATTGTGACTGAGGGGTTGAAATATGTTGATGACTCGGTTGCATGAGTTAGAATGGCTATGAAATTTGTAAGGTATTCTCCTTCTAGATTAGAGAAATTCAAGGTTACTGCGAAGATTGTGGGAATAACATTGAAGAAGGGTCTTTGTACTAATGTTCCTACCAGATGGAACTCAACCTTACGATGATGATTGAGAGGTAGTTTATACTTTTGTTGATTTTCTCGGGTTTCTTTACGGTGTCACATTGAAATTATCTATTTTTTTGTACTTTACATCTCATGAGTTTTGTCAACAAATATGTAGGGTGAAAGAAGAATTATATGACATGTGCAAGGGTTCCAATCTAAGGATGAGGGGATGGCATTGACCATGAGAGTCAAATCTGACAAGTATTGGAGAGATTTGAGTAGACTAAATATTTTGTTATATGTGGCTGTTATTCTTGATCCCCGTCTAAAAATTCTAGACATGTTATATGGTTTGAGACTTGCGCACGATCAGGCATGGACATATCTTATTGGTGATATGGCTCGAGATACTCTGGCTAAATTGTATGATGAATTTAATGTAATTAAGGGTAGTATTGCATCTACTACACCTACACCTACCCAATGCCTCCTCTAGACACCGAAGCGTAGATTCGCATGGACTAGGACCATCACATAGAATCCCACACTAGTTCGTGAATCTACGGAGGTGGTTTCGGAGTTAGAGAACTATTGGTTAGGGGATCTTATTCAAGATGATGATGGTTTTGATACATTAGGATGGTGGAAGACGGCATCAAAGAAATATCCCATCCTTTTCTAGATGACCCGTTGTAGTTTGGTCATCCTTATTAGCATTGTTGCCTCGAAGTCAACTTTTAGTACCGAAGGGCACATATTGGATCATTTCCGTAGTTCATTATCTTCTACAACTGTGGAGGCATTGATATGCACACAGAGTTGGATGATGGGAAATGATATTTATGTTCTAGATGTTTTAGATTTTAAGGAGACCGACGAAAAGGGTGGTGATCAGTCTGGATCTGGACCATTTGGTAATTGTTGTTTCTATTTTATTATTTTGATTTATTTATATTCATTTCGATCTCATCGGTATTAATTTTTAATTTTAATATTAATTGTTGTAACAACACATGAGACGACTCAGATGGCATCTACCTCCACTGCAATATGAATATATGCTCAAACCTCAAAAAACTAGCTGCCCAGGCTGCCCCAAATGTCACAGCCAAAGACTCAAATAAATCTATCTTTAGATTCTTAGAATTTTGAAATTTGAATCATTTGAACGTATTATGTATTCAATAATTTGTAATGTTGATACAATGTCCTTTGGACACTTTTATGTTTGAAATTTTGTAATTGTTTAGCCTTTTAATTTTATTTTTGTAATAGCTTAATTATTATTATTAATTTATTAGGTAGTAGACTTGTAGTCTATAGTAGTACTTCATTTGCTATAAATTAGTAAATTTGTATATTGTATATATTATTTTTATTCATGTAACTTTTTTATAATATGATTTTTTAACCTTTTTTTTTGGGCTCAAAATGGTCCAGAAACCTCTTTCGAGCCAAAGGCCTAGTAGGGGGAGGACAGATTGAACCTCCCCGCCCCTGCACTGCGGGGGCGGGTAGCATCCCTACACCAAATCCTAGTTCCACTTCTGACTCCTCACGCGTTCGATTACGGTATTATGGGTTTTCTTTTTTTATTTTTTATAAGAAATTGTTCATTCAGTTCACTAGAGAAAACAATTACACCACATTTAAATATTCGCAACTCTCCAAGCGTTATGGGCAAGTAGATCATGAGCAACCTTATTTCCTTCCCTATAAACATGATTAAAGGAACATGAAACAAAACAATGCTTAAGCCTTTGAGCTTCTGTAAACAGTGCACCTAACAAACGATCACCCATATTTTTATTTTGAAGTGATTGAATAAGAAGCAAACAATCACCCATAGTAGAACATAGCTGCAATCCTTGGAATATTGCCAATAACTCAATCACTTCTGGATGCTCCAGTTCATTTTTTGCCCAACAAGCATCCATAAGCACTTTGCCATTTGCATCTCTAAGAATAGCTCCCACCCCTGCTCTCTGCATATCTTCAAACATAGCCCAATCCGTGTTTAGCTTTAACATTGAAACAAGAGGTGGATGCCAACTGAAGTGAGATCTCAACTACACATTAGTTTTAACCTAAACTGCTTTAAAACTTTGCATAAGGCCTATAGCATGATTAATCCTAGATTTTGGAATTAGCCACACTTTTTCAAATTCTACCGTATTTCTTCTATACTAGAAGGCCCAAGCTAAACTGAAACATAAATCTAGTTTATTGGCTTTGTTGTCTTCTACTAGCTTCAAAGCTCGGTCAAAAACTTGTAAGCTAATGTTGCTAGGCAGAAAAGGAAAATACTCTTTCCATTCCTCCTTAATCTAAGGGCAACTAAGCAGAGCTTGATGCATATCTTCTTGTGACAATGCGCAAAGGCTACACAAGCCATCAGCTAAAACCTTTGTCTTTAACATATTTTCCTTAGTTGACAAACCTTCTCTACACACTCGCCAAGCAAAGACTTTAATCTTGTTAAGGACCTGCATCTTCCATAATACTTTCCACAATCTGTTTTGCTTGCTCATACTTGAAGATTTAACATTACAAGCCCTTCACTGAGAGCAAATAAAACGATAGCAGCTCTTTATTGAAAGCTGCCCAGACCTCTCATAGCTCAAAATCCTTTTGTCTGCTGCATTACTTGGACCGATAACAATTTTAGAAATCTCTGCAACAATTATTGGATTAAAGAGAGATCTAATCTTTTGTAAGTTCTACCATCCAGTTGTTTCACCAATAATAGTTGCGACAACATCATCACCGTTCTGCCCAACAAAACTTACTTCCTGCATTAATCATCTATGATTTGGTAGCCATTGATTTGTCCATAAGTAACTTTCCATCCCTAATGCGCCATCTGCAACCTTCCTTCACCCATTTCTTAGTCTCCCATATACTTCTCCAAGTATAGGATGGACAATAACCCAAATTTGCATCAAAGAAGCTAGGTCTTGAGAAGTACCTACCTTTAAGCAACTTGTGAAGAACTGAGTCATCATCCTGCAATAACCTCCAACTGTGGTTTGAAAGGAGGGCAATGTTGAAATTTCTGAGATCCTTAAATCTCATACTCCCTCTTGTTTTTGGTTCACACATTTTAGCCCAACTAACCCAATGGACTTTTTTCTCATCATGCCTTTGCCCCCACCAGAATTTTGCCATCAAACTCTCCAAGTTAGAACATAAACCTGGCGGTAGAAGGAAATAACTTATAGAAAAAGATGAGATAGACAAAATCACTGCTTTCAATAACACTTCATTTCCATCCTGAGATAGTAATTTTTCTTTCCAATCTTGAAGCTTCTTCTACACCCTTTGTTTAATAGATTGGAAAGTTTTGGACTTAGATCTACCAACTAAAGAAGGTAACCCGAGATATTTTTCATATTGTTGAATCTCACTATTACTCCATAATAGTTTAATCTCCTCCTTCAACCCCATTTCTATATTAGTACTAAAAACCATAATTGTTTTATCCTTGTTAACATTTTGCCCAGAAACATTCTCATAAGCTTCTAAAACAACTTGGTCTTTTTTATTTTCCTCCAATTCAACCTTACAAAAGATGACATTGTCATCTACAAAAAGCAGATGGTTGATATTTGGAGCACCCCTACAAGTTTTTAATCCAGAGATCTCACCTTTAACCCCTGATTGTTTTATCAGAGCTGTAAGTCTTTTAGTATACAATAAAAATAGATAAGGGGACCCTTGTCTCAAACCTTTGGAAGGATAAATAGGCCATTTGGGATCCCCATTAATCAGAACAAAAAAGAAAATTGATTTCACACAATACATAACCAACTGAATGAAGGACTGCTGAAAACCCATAACTCCCATCACAGTTCTAAGAAAATTCCATTCATCTCATAGGCCTTACTCATATCTAACTTAATAGACATAAACCCTTTTTTCATTTTTTTTCTTATGTTTTAAAAAGTGCACCAGTTCATAAGCAATGAGGACATTATCAGTTATTAACCGACCATGTACAAATGCACTTTGAGAATCACCAATAATGCAAGGCAACACTAATTACCTTAGCAATAAGCTTATAGGCCATATTACATAAACTAATGGACCTATACATAGTAATTACAGTAGGAGCATTCTTCTTGGTAATCAGAGTAAGATAAGTATGGTTAAGATTGGAAGGAAACACACCTGTATTTAATGTTTTCAACACAGCTTCTGAAATTGACTTCCCAATAACATGCCAATATTTTTGATAGAATATGGGTGACATTCCATCAAGGCCAGGTGCTTTGGAAGGGCTCATTTGTGACAGTGCATTCTCAACTTCAGCTTCAGTATAAGCCTGACATAAAGATTCATTCATATCACTTGTTACTCGACCAGATAGAGAAGCCAAAAAATAATGGAACATCTTGGGTTTGAACTGGTAAACAGATCTGCAAAATAATTCAAGATAATCTTGTTTCTTTGATCACCATACTGCCAATCCCCTTGAGAATTCTGTATTTTGACCAACTAATTCTTCTTTCTTCTCATAAAGGCTTTCATGTGAAAGTATTTTGAGTTTTTATCCCCATCTTTTAACCACAAGACTTTAGATCTTTGCCTCCACATTACCTCATCTCTCTCTAACCATTTTCGCACCTCATCTCGAGCCTCACTATGATCAACACTGCACTCTCCAATAGGATCTTGTTCATGCAACAATTCCATATGTTTTCTAACCAGGTTTAACTGTTTTTTAAAATTACCAAAAGACTACCTTTTCCATCTATCTAACTGAATACCACATTATTTAATCGAGTCCACAACATTCTAAATAACCTCACCATCTTCCCTCTTCTTCCATGTAGACTTAATAATATTCTCACAAGCCTGCTCTCCTACCCACATTTCTTCATGCATGAACTAATTTTTAACCCTACCACAACCACCACCACCCTCAGTTTGAACCCAGATGGGTACATGGTCAGAGTAAGTTATTAACCCATGAGTAGCAAATGCCCTAGAAAACTGACCACACTATTGATAATTTACTAACACCCTATCAAGTTTTTCATAAATGCAAAGTGACCCCTGCCTATGATTATTCCGAGAATATTTGTTTCCTCTAAACCCCAAATCCCATAGGGAACAAGCATCCGCAACTTTCCTAAAAACATCAATTTGCCCCTCAGGTCGTGGCCTAGCCCTCCACTTCTCATTGTGATGGAGAATTTCATTAAAATCTCCCAAAACCATCCATGCTTCCCCAATTCTACTACACAAAGTGTTACTCAAATCCTAGGTTCTGAACGTGGTACTGGCATAAGGGGAATCGTAAAATCCCAGTTAAATACCAACATCCTCCTTCCACTTCCTCTACAACAGAATCAATATGACTCGTCGAGTAATTCAGAACTGACAGATTCAAATCACTACCCCATAATAAAGTCAAACCCTTTTCTACCACAACAACCTACAACTAAACAATTGACAAAACCTAATTTAAATTTGCATATCTCGAATTGTCGGGCTTTAAGCATTGTCTCTTGGAGAAACAAGACGTCGAAGCTTCCCTCTTCACCAAATCGCATAGGGTACGAACGCCTCGTGGGTTCCCAAGCCCATCTAAATAATATTTTATTCAACTTTTAACTTTCATCTAAAGTTATCTCATCTCATCTCACTATCTATACCGTACTTTATAAGGCCTCGTATGGATAGTCAGATGAGATGAGACATCCATGAATAATAGTGAAATAGTTTGAATTTAAATTTTTATTAGATTTTGAAAAATGAGAGAGAAAATAGAATAAAAATATTTTAAAGTCAAAATATTATTAGAATATTTTGCAGGATCATATACCATTTTATACGTCGACGATCGATGAAGAAAACTACAAGTATATAATAGTCTCTAGTGGCGACTACGCATGCAATCATCGCTAGACAAAATGCATATATGCGCCTACCGATTGTTTGGTCATGGCAACGACTAAATTAAAAGTGCTGCTGTAGAATTCATTAGCGGTGGCGCCACCGGCAGTTCTAAACTACTACTCCAATGAGAGTTTTGATCAGTATTAAATAAATAAATAAATAAATATAAAGTCAACTAATCAATATAATAAAATAAAAAATCATATTAACGATATGATTTATTCAATTTAGTTTGTTAACTCTTTTACTTACAGAAAATGTGTTCAAGATAATTTAATTAATTGTATAAAAAGAAAAGAAAGAGTTGTCCATTCTACAATTATCAACTATGGGTTTGTGCTCAACTAAGATATATAATAGACTTGACTTTGGAAATGGACAAAAAAAAATCAACCCCGGTCACTTCCGATTCCTTAATTTGCGTGGAATATGGTGCGAAGAAATCAAGGACTAATTAGTAGGGCATAAATACTTTCTTGATTCCAAAAATCAAGTTTTTTTTTGTCAGATTCCAAGACTTTATAGTTTTCAATCCATATGGTCCATTAATTGAGAATTGAGATCGATCGATCGATCGAAGTCCACTTTTGAAGAAAAAGAACACGAATTGATGGAGCTGCTAGCTAGCTAGCTCATCGGGATTAAAACATCTATCTTTTTGGAGTCTTCGCGCTGACTCTTCTCGTTCTAGATATATTTTAGTTGACTCGTTATATATGCAAGGAACTTTACAAGCTAGTTGAGGTTCGTTTGAGTTGGATTTTTGCATATATCAATGATCTGCATATTTCCTTCCGGCCATATATTTATTGGCAAAGAGATTCCAAGGAGCTCAGCCATCCAGGGTATAAAGCTAGATCACACACGCGCGCACACGCATATGTTTAAGTTGCTTGGAAAAATAAGAACATATATATAATTAAATTATTCTTGTGGGAAACATATGCGGAGATTAGCAAAAATTGTTAATAAAAAGGTTGGAATATCATCTATATAGTAAGAGAGGATTGGCGCGCACTCACTGATATAAAAAAGAGATCACCAGGTCATTAATTAATTTAGAGAAAAGTACTGTAGTTACAAGAATATCTTAGAAAAATAAATTCATAAATTTACATGATTTCATATAGTATGTCAGATATATTTTACACTAAAAGTAAATTTATAATCTAACAAACCAGTATACGGGTATATATATGCAAAGGCATCCGACAATTATTGTGAACTTTAGGGGTTCAACCAATGTACGTGTAACATGGACACATGATGGATCTGATCTTTACTTTAAACCCTCAAATATATATCAAGTTAAGACATTTAAAATATATAAGGCTCTAAATAAAATCTTTTTTTATATTATTTACTTTTAAATTTTATTAAGTTTAATAGTAATTAATCTTAGTGATCCCTCGTATTATTATAATATGGTAAAACGCAAACCTAAAAGTTGGAATATTGGAAGAGTGGACGTAGTACTATATATAATTCGAAATGGATTATAATAAAAAAAAAAAAATTAGCTAAGCTTAAACTTTGATTCCTTCGTGATGGGACATTTTGATGCCCTTTTCTTTTCCAATCACTAGACGGTTTTGGTTCAGGAAAGGGTCGCGAAATTATGAATGCCTTTTCTCCTTTTGTCTCACATATTTTGAAATACCTTATTATTATTTATTATCTTATTATTAGTTTTTACTTACTTTTTATTATTATTTAATATTTTTTTATTATTTTTTCACTATTATTCACAGAATACCTGATAATACCTCACTATCTAAACGTAACCCAAGTCCTCATTTCGAACATGGATGCATTTTAGTTGATCTGATCAGTTGAGTTCAAATTTAAGTCTAACCCAACATCTAAATACATAACTCACAAATGATTAAACATCACTCAACTCAAGATCTTCTTACACGTGAGACCCGTAACATTTTTCAACTCAACACCTATTTACATGCGGGACCCACTACCTTTTTAATCAACTTCTCATAAATATATTTAAATTTCTCATTTTAACATCTAAATACATCTAAACTCATTTTAGGTAGATCTCACAAAACTCACCTCCCCATCTCAACTTACTACTATTTATAAATAATTTAAATCATCTCAACCAAGCTCAACATACAAACAAAGCCTAATAATACCTCCATGAGCATGACTATAAATCCCTGATCAATTTCTTCATCCGGGCATAGGATCGCACAATACGCACGGTCCATGGATCTTAACCATCGGAGTAATTTTTAGAGTTTTCTCTTGCGTACCCAAACGAGATTTAAAAAAATAAAAATAAAAACTAGGTTAAATTTTTAAACTAGGTTAACATATATGGTAAGTAATAATTACTTCCATGGTTATAGCCATGCAGGATACTTCGCTTTGGTCATTGACGTCATTAGTTGTGAATTTGTGCAATGTGTGAGAATAATTAAAATTATTGAATGAAAATAACGTATACAATTGTTTAGAATTTTTTCTATTTGGTAGCTTCTTTATATTTTAGTGCATTTAATTAATACGACTTTACAGACGATTATTAATAGATATGGCAGAAAAAACTATAGACACTAGCTTACTATATGAAGAATAGTACAAGTTCATATGACTTTCCGTGCAGTACTACGCATAATGTCATTCATTTATAGGTTACTATAAATCTTTTAAACTAAAAATATTAAATTAGATTTTCCAAGTAGATGAATAATCAACATAGCTAAAACAGTAAATGACCTCCAAGCTTCCAAAGTTTATCAGATCGCGCGATGAAGTATAACATTGAACTAGACGTTGTAATCGAGTTTGGACCCTAAAAAATATAAGGCGATTTCGCAAAAGTGATTCTATGTCATATCTAGTTTGTTCTACCAATCGAACATATCTAGCATTTTCCAACATTTTTTGCTAGAGAATCGCGTTTCCTTTTTTTGAACTCGCGATATGGTTTGGCAACGCAAAGTCAAAGCTATTAAAATTACAAGAGATGGTATAAAAATAAATTAACCACATATATAATTTGATATGATAAATTAGATCGTGAAACTATTTTAATTATAAAATAGATCAAATTTCTTATACGAAATTATGTTAATACGTGCATGTGCTTATTTTTATAGAACCTATTTTATATATCACTTCTGATCTTCATTATGTTGCGCTGGAGTACTACTGGTTATACAATGAATTAGCCCCGATATATATAGCCTATGGGGTCTTGCTTTGTTGAAAACTGTGCATTTTTTCCTTGATTAACTATATTAAATTAGGGTGCCAGCCACCATTGGAAGCTCCCGTTAGTTTTAGATATTTTTTTTTTGTTTTTCGTACATAGTTTTTTTAACACTTTTAAATAAATTTTTAAAAAATAAAAAATTTACATTATCATTAAAGAAAACTTTCTTAATTATTATGTAAATAAATAAATGAATAAAAAATTTCAGCGAAAGCTTCCCGCGAGAGCTGCTAGCGGGAATAACAGCATTTTCCATTTAATTAACTCCTCTCCTAAACCAAGTTTCGCAGAGAAAAGAAAAAGAAAGAAACATTGAGACGCTGAAAGAATTTGGCATCAGTAAATAAAGTATCCTTTCAATTTGTTTATACTACAAAAATTTTGAACAGCCATGCACTGAGAATTGGGGTTTGGCAGTAGCAGTGACGTTTCTCATGCTCCCGCCATGTAGAGCATATATAGGACAATACCAAAAATAAAAACAAAAACAGAAGTAAAGTTAAACAAGTAAGTTATTAGCTTGGTTTAAATCCCCAGATAAAATTGAAAAATCTTCCTTGATTTCAGCTTTGAGAGGCTTCTGTTCCTCCACCTGATCTTGGCTGTCATGATCAACACCGACAGCCCCTGTGATCAGCTCCTCTGCTCTCTTGGCTTCTAAATCCCAATCGGTTAGACTGATTACCACCAACATGGTAGCGGCGCACGAGCCCTGCGCTGCCAAAAGCCCCAACCACAGCCCCTGAAAGTCTAATCCAGCGTAGAAAGCCAGCCCCACTGCAACCGGCGTTCCCACAAGGTAAAAGCACCCCAGGTTGATGTTCGCTCCTACTTTTGGCCTTGCTGTCCCTCTCAACACTCCGCAGCCTGTTGTTTGCGGACAGTTTCCGAGCTCACACAGCCCGATTATCGGCAAAACCATTGATGTCAATGTTATAATGTCTTTGTCCCAGGTGAACATGGAAGCCCAACCGTTCCTTACCATCATTGTGAAAACCAGTGCCAAAAGTCCCAATATGAAGCTGCAAGAGAGGCCAACAATGGCGGCCAGCTTTGCTTTTCTTGGATTTTTTGCCCCTAGTTCATTGCCAACTCTTGTGGATACGCTGAAGCTTAGCGATGAAGGGAATATGTAGATTAGCGCTGTGGTTTGGATTAGGATGCCCATGGAAGCCACCGTTGCTCTGGGGTTCCACAGCAACCCGCATAGCAAAATCATGATCTCATACCACCACCACTCGAGACAGACTGAAATGCAGCTTGCAATGGCCAAACTTAATAAAGATCTCCATTCTTTAAAGCACTCCATTGAAAAACCTCCCCAAGTTTTCCTGTGGAGGCCAGAGATAAGGATGTAGAGGATTAGAGAGCCTACAAGATTGAAGTTAGTCCAAACACCGCTAAGAGCAACGCCTTTGATTCCTAAATTAAGATGTGAAACGAGAAGGTAGTTTATGGGTATATGAAGGACAATTGAGAGAGTGGCGCAAAATGTTAGAGGCAGAGTTATGGATTGAGTTCGAAGATAAATGCGTAATGGGTGTAAAAGTGATTGAGCTAAGAGGTCAGGGAGAGAATAGAGCAGATATATTTGTGCTTCTCTGGCAATAATTTCATCTTGACCACAAAAGAGAAGAATTTTCTGCATGTTTAACCAGAGAAGAGAAATAGGTATTGATATTAAGCCCAGCAAAAGCACTGTTCTCTGCAGGGAGAGGCCGAGGAGAGTGTGTTTTTTGGCACCAAAAGCTTGGCCACAAATGGGTTCCATCCCCATGGCTAGGCCAGAGAGAATAGAGTAGCCGGTGATGTTAGCGAAGCCAACAGCGAGGGAACCACCGGCTAAGGCGAGATCACCTAGGCGGCCGAGGAAGAGCATGGAAATCATTGAGCGAGAATAAAGCAAAAGGCCTGTCAGCATCATGGGGAGAGCTATTTTGGCTATGGAAATGACTTCTGCGACGGCAAGGGATAGATGGCAGCTTTTCTGTGGTTGTTTCCAGGTGGTTCGGTCCGGTAGCGCCCTTTTTCGACCTTCTTGTGATATTATTGGGCTGCAGATTAATGGGGTGGTAAGCATGTTCTCCTGCTCTGCTTCCTTCATTAGGGGAAGTTTACAAGCAGAGTCTGAATCGCATTTGCTGGGGACAGAAGTTTGCTGGCACATTATAGTTAGCGTGGTTAAAATATATGTGCTGCAGCGTTGAGAGAGAGAGAGAGAGAGAGAGAGAGAGAGAGAGAGAGAGAGAGCTCGGGATCGAGAGGTGGGGTTTGGGAAGGTGGTGGTGTAAGGGTTTTATAGGGTTTGAACTTTGAAAGAACGCGGCCCGATCGAGTGTGTTTTTTTTTTTTAACAACCTTGAACTTAGCACAGTCTGCTAACTTTTTTGGAAGGACGCAAGTGTCCGGTTCTGAGTTTTGACCGGCCTGCAAAAGATAGGAAATAGTAAAATCCAACTCTGAAGTCTGAAGAACTAAGATTTGGAGGTTCGATTATCATGTACTAGTACTACTAGTACTGTTACTCCTGTGTTCATTTATACATGATCTCCTTCTCGGATTAAATTAGATCTGATCTAACGAAACAAGTACTCAAGCAGTTCTTTCAAAACTGGCATGGGTTCGGATCAAAATATATTATTTATATGTTACAAGAAGACGGTTTTCGTTAACACTTCGGGTCAAGGCCAGGGCTCTATATATATATATATATATATATATATATATATATATATATACATATGGTCGTTGGGGACTATTTTTTGTGTCTTTAGACTGAAAAACAAGGACAAAGATTGTTTCTTGGACAGTTGTTGTATTGACCATATTAACAATGCAACCAAAAAAAAGCCCAACAGGGCCCGTCAATTTTGTCTTTGTACAAGGAATTTTGGATTAAACGTCAAGTTGGAATGGCCAGACGGCCGATCGATTGCTGTTGCACTTTTTATTTCTTTTATAATTCGAACCATTTTAGGCCTCTTGAGTCATGGGACCTCTTGTCCAACCGTTAGCCCCCTAGAGCTTGCATTTCATTGGGGTGGATCTTCTTTCTTATTTTTTCCGGCCCCCACTAAACTGAAACATGCATGCACTTAGTTATTTTCAAACTTTGGGATTAATTAATAAGATTAGTCGGCCACCGACTAGTCAAACAGATTACTGCATGGTTCGAAATACAAAAATCAAAGGGAGGACACTGCATGGTACTCCAGTATATAATATACAAGTAAAGAGTAATGATTTTTCTAAATGGTTTCATATTTATTTATTTTTTTAAAAGTAATTATATGATACTTGCACACTCACGACTTTAATTATCATTTTTCTACTGAATATATATTCTCAGCAGTGAGCCACCCTTATCCTTAAATTTTAGGGCAGGGCTTGATACTGTTCAGGGTACTGATCATCAGGGAAAATTATCAATTACTAAAAAAAGACAATTCATTGCGTTCGACACTTTCGTACCATTCCTTTGTCTAAAGAGGATAAATAACGATTCTAGGGGTCCGGTGGGTTCCCCTTTGGTTTAACACAATCTCCATGCATACTGCATTTGATACAGAGTTCTTAATACGGAAACGACAACTCAGCTTTTAATGGGGAAGTCTTCTTCAAAAGTCTTACGTTTTCACTACAGTTGGGCCATTCAAGTATGAGTTGCCAAGTGGATGGATGGTAGTCATGGACGTTTCCATGAGTGGGTTGGTCTTTTTGGACACGATCTTAGCAGAGCCTTTCATGACAAGGGCATGAGCCCACTGGAAGGGATGTTCTTTTGACTCCAAGATAGAATAGACACAATGCCTTGGTCATAAAAACGTGTAGAAAAGTCAGCAAAACAAAGTTTGCATGGATCTCAATTCATTATACTTTGACCTCCAGAATTTTGCTGCTTCTGGAAAACATTGCTTCTAAACCAAACTCAAGCACTAGCAGCACATAGATCATCATCTAGTCCCGCCATATCTTTGTAAGTACTATCAGCTGGGGGATGGTTTTTCTAGTTGCAATCCCCTTTCGGTGGATCTTTCGACGTGCGCGTTAAGTTTTGGAAAATACCCTAATTGATGACCAAGAAAAGCCATTACTATAATATTAAAAATAGAAGGGAGCAAAAAAAAAAAAAAAAAAAAAAAAAAAAAAAAAAAAAAAAAAAGAGGAAATCTAAGATTACGCTATAGACAACACACATATAAAACCAAAAAAAGAAGGGAAAAAAGATACAATATTAATGCAAGACTTCGATAATTAGGTTAGAAAATAGTAAAAAAGTGCTTTTGGGGATGTTTTGTTAAATGAATTAATTTCAAAGGTAAAAGCAAAGTTTTGAAGTAGTTCTTGCCACTAATTATGCTTATTTGCTTTGCGTAAAATTAAGATCATAGGACAAATTGCTTTCGGTAGCTAGGGAACTAATTACATGTCGTTTAAGCGTCTCTGTAGATCCTACGCGCGTATACACCCTTGTACAGACCGACACATCGGAAAATAAATAAAAGAAAGAAAAAGACGTGGCATGATGAAAGTAGATAATACGACAACAGACCATGAACCTCTAAAGTCTAACATGAGCTGAAAAATGCGATCATGCTTAGAGAACATTATGGATCGCATGCTCCGATCACAATCAACCCACTACGGTGTTCATTTTTAAGCGTACGTACCCTCGATCTCCTTTTTCCCCAAAAAGAACATGTACATGAAGATTGTTATTAGTTCTGTTCTTCTAGTCTGAGATTTTTGTCTTAAAGAAGCCTATTTTAAGTTAGGTTCAGATAGATCAGAATCATCAGAGAGATTTCTTCTAATGCAATCTGCCGCTTGTTACGGAAAATTATAGATATTGCTGAGAATATTACATATATATATATATATATATATATATATATACATACACTATTTTGAGAGCTAATCTTCGTATAACACATGTTAACATTAGCTTTACGAATAGGCCGATATATATATATATATATATATATATATAAATATAGTCATTATGTTGACAACTAGATGTTGAAAACTGAGAGCAGTAATGAGTACCGTGCATGACCTCGCTTCTACCCATTACGCAAAAGAACAACCCTAAAAACAAGGAAAGAAAATAAAAATAAAAAATAAAACGAGAAGATTGAGAAACTTAGTTTAAGTTTGTAGATGAGATGAAAGTTAAAAAGTTAAAAAAAATATTATTAAAAAATATTTTTTAATATTAGTTTTATTTTAAAATTAAAAAAATTAAATTATTTATTTTATTTTATATTAAAAATTAAAAAAATTATAATAATTATATAAAATGAGATGAAATATTTTTTAAAAATAAACGAGGCGTTAGTCTTACGACTCTTATCCCTCGTGTTAAACGGCCGAAAATCTATCTAAATTTCCTATACAGACAGTAAGCTTGATGGATCGAGCATAGGTAACTATTAACGTATCACATTCTAATCTAGCTAGCTACGTACAGAAAAGAACCCAAATCCTTCTTTAATTCTTTTGTCTTCTTGTTGTCTAGTGTTGATTAGGATCGTTATGTTGATATATACCTGCATAGGTTTTGGTGTAGCTAGCTAGGATGTTTTCTAGATTAACCGATCTCAAAGTCTCAATCAGTCTGATTAATTGCTCTCAAGAGAATCGAGTACTCATGTACATAGTTCTTTTTTTTCTTGAACTAAGACGAGCAGTGAAGATCAGAAGCATCTAAAAAAAATTATTTTTTTCTATTTTTCCTTTTGACTTCGTCTTCCTCACTAAAGCCAAATACGATGTCACCAGCTTGTTTATTGTCTTCTTCACCGAAAGCAATTCCCATTTGTTTTTCTTCCTTGTTCTCATTTTCTTTTTCTAGGCAAAGCCATTTTCATTTGGTTGGTAACCCGAAAGAGACGGAGTGTTTGTACTTAGTGGATACCATTGGAGTTCACACAACTAAGTTTCGTTTAGTACATAAATTAATCTCAATTCATTATTACAATTTTTTTAAATTTTAAAAATTTTAAAATAATAATAATATTAAAAAATAATATTCTAACAATATTTTATCATTTCAACTCAACTCAACTCAACTCAATTCAGTTCAACATCTAATCGCAGTGTAACTATGTACTTGTCACGGATGTCACTTCATCCACCCAATATTGTTCATCTCATGCAAATGATATGTTCCATGTCTTTATCGGGATATATATAATATCATGCTAACTTAGTAACTAGTCATTGGTTTTAAACATGATAAGAAATAATAGAAAACACAAACAAATTAGGTGAGCGAAGGCTTTTAACTGCAGTTTTGTCAGGGACTTGATAAAGCTATATATATTTTTGTTTTGTTTTTTGTTTACAATCAGAAGTTAATTAACTAGTACCATTTCCAGATGAACGATACTGTAACAATCAGGAAATTAACCGCTGTTGCAATAACTCAGTATAATTATAAAACTTAGCGTAAACGTAAAGCAGGATAACAGAGAGAGAAAGAGAGAGAGATTACGAGATATTAATTCCAGCTGCAAATCTAATATCATAATTAATAAACTTCCAACACTCTTACTTTTAGGTAACAGAGATGCTTTCATGTCTTAAATAAACTTTATAAAAATTTTTTTATAAATGAGGTGACTTAATATCGTATGTAAAATTCTTATAATAAAATAAATCTAACTCATGTCATCGAATTACGGTGTAGGTTTAATTTTGTAGACATAACATTTTCCTTTAGGCTATCAGATACGAAGCCCCTTCCATCAATTTATGTAGTTTATGCAATGAAAGAAAATCAGGTATTTACTCGCGCACAATGTTGCCTATAAATCCACTTGTCGGTACTGCTTCGATGGGCCGGAATTCTTACAGACAATTTTCGTAATATGTCTTTCTCGCACACACATAATTAATATATATATATATATATATATATATATATATATTATCCGATATGTGGAGTCTGATTTGTTGATGTATCGGTTCGATTTAATTATCAGACACGATAATGATGCATTATGATTTTTTGGTAGATTTTCAAGGAGGCTTGAGCCATGGGGTAGATCTTTGGCACTGTTTTGACTCGGAAAGCGTTAAGCAGAAAGTTCGCTCGATATTCGCGTGACACGTAACTTGCTTGAAACTCAGGTATCGAGGTGCGCTCGACACTCCGCTTAGGCGAATAATGTTGAAAAGTGAAAACTAAGATTTTCGTCGTGTGACACTATAAATATCATGTATTTAATGAGTTCAGAGGGTTCTGAACAGTGAAATTTGGCCTCGAAGTGTATTTTGTGATTACTTAGTACAATAAAATTCTCTACAACTTTGTAGATATAGGCATGTTATTGAATCACGTTAAATTATGTGTGTCGTTTGTGTGTGCTTGATTCTTATATTTCTATATTTATTTTACTGTCTGTCTCGTTATCGTTATACGTGGTTGTGGTGTTTTCACCATATATATATATATATAATCATAGATGTTAGTGACCTTAGGCTAAATAACATTCATGATCATTTTGTATTAGAGTATGATCAGATTGATAGGGGGTTGAATCCCCTCGAGCTTAGCGAAAGAAATATAGTCCTAGATTCGTATCCAAATATGGATTAATTTATTGAATTTTCAAGTGAGGCTAGAATTTAAGCAATAGCTTAAATCTAATTTAAGAAAGCAACTGTAGCTAACCATCTCTAGTTATTACCCCTCCTACCCTTTTTATTCAAAGGAAAAAAAAAAAAAAATATTCCTAGCTTATAGGAACTTGAACGTCCTCTCCCGGATGGTTTTAGCTCCTTTGGAACAATAATATTGGTTTCAGGCCTAGGATAATATATATATATATATATATATATATATATATATATATATATATATAATTTTCAGGTTTGCACAACTTGAAACTTTGTTTGGAATTATAACTCATCTCAACTCATTATTATAATTTTTTTAAATTTCAATACAAAATATAATAAACAATTAAACTTTCTCAAATCTCAAAATAATAATAATATTAAAAAATAATATTTTAATAATATTTTATCATCTTAACTCAACTCAACTTAACTCACTTCAATATCTAAACACAACCTGAATCTCACACGGACGATGAAGGGCTCGAATTATTTTCTACATGGAAAAGCGTTTGAAATTCATGGAGGTATATATAATTGTAAAGCAGAATTATGACGTTCCTTATGAAATATGATCAGTTAACATCATGTCAATCTTGAACCGTATGAAAGTATATTTTAATTTCTTAATGTTGAAGTGTACGTGGACATTGGTTTTGAAGTTAAAAAAGATATTTGCTGAATGTGTGCTCGAGCGAAGTTCGCTCGACATGAACTCAACATTGGGCTCAAGCGAAGCTCAAGTCTGAGAGTTAGCTCGAGTCCCACGCGACAGTGAGCTCGAGCGAGACACAAACTCTAGTATTCGCTTAACCCTGCTCGACATCCCTCTTGAGCCAATATTATTATTTTGAGAGAAAACAATTCTCTAGTGAGCGCATATTCTGTGAGAGAATAAAAGACCTTAGAGAGTGTGAGTTGAGATTGAGTGATTGTAATCTCTTCTGGTTAATAAGATTTCTACAGCTCTATGGACGTAGGCAATTTGTCAAACCACATATATTCTGCGTCGTGTGCTTGATTGTGTTACTTTTACTTTATTTTCCATCATTGGTCTGTGTGTGTTTTGTACAACATTTCACAACAATTGGTATCAAGAACCAAGGTAAAGAACGATGGCTTGAGATCAAATGAAAGCACACGGGATTGAGAAGTTCGACGACATTGATTTTGTATACTAGAAGATGCAGATTGAGAATTATCTCTATGGGAGAAGGCTACACCTTCCACTGTTGGAAAAGAAGTTGGAGAGCATGGGTGATGCTGAGTGAATCCTGTTAGATCGGCGGTTCTAGGGGTTATTCGGCTGACCTTATCCAGAACAGTGGTAGACAATGTTAATAAGGAGAGAACTATGATGGATCTTATGGCGACTTTGTCAGGTATGTATGAAAAACCATCTGCGAACAATAGTTGCACTTGATGAAGAAATTGATCAGTCTGAAGATGTCGGAAGGTATGTTTGTAGCTCAACACTTGATGGAATTCGATACGATTGCAAATCAACTGTTTTCTGTAGAGATTGAGTTTGATGATGAGATTAGATCGTTGATTATGTTGGCATTGTTACCAAATAGTTGGAAGGCCATGAGGATGGTTGTGAGTAGTTCAGTCGGCAAGACAAAATTGAGTTACGATGACATGCGATGACATACGTGACATGGTCCTTGCTAAACAGGTACGTAGGAGAGTCTCGAGTGAGTTTTCTGGTTTAGGATCGGCCCTGGATGTTGACAATAGAGGTAGGGGATATGACATGTCAAACTCCAAGAGCAGAAAGAAGAGCAAGACGAGATCTTGGCAACAAATCATGTGTTAGAATTGTGGCAAGCCAAGTCACATTAAGAGAAACTGCAAGAATCAAGGAAGTGTTGAAGATGACGTGGTGAATGTAGTGGCAGATGAAATTCATGATGCCTTACTTCTTGCAGTGCACAGTCCGATTGATGATTAGTTTTTGGATTTAGGGTCTTCATTCCATAGCACCTCACATCGAGAAATAATGCAGAATTATGTTGATGGTGATTACGGAAAGATGTATACAGCTGATGGAGAGGCACTGGATATAGTGAGAATGGGTGATGTGCACATCACACTTCCAAACAAGAGCGTGTGGACTTTACAGCAAATCAGACATATTTCAGATCTAAGAAAAAACCTAATCTCTGTGGGACAACTTGATGACAACGATTTTGCAGTAGCATTCTCTAAAATAACTTGAAAGATCACCAAGGGTGCACTGGTTCTAGTGCATGATAAAAGATCTAATTCGTTGTATTTAACATTAGGGTCCAGTGATTTGTAGAGAAATACAATAGTGTAAAAAGGCAAGATTGATTGCACGAAACACGTGAGGAAAGCAAAGGGAGTCAGTTTTGTCGTTCCTCATGGAAGCCTGGGGAAGTTGGCTAAAGTTGCCAAGATCGATTCGAGACCTGATACTCCTCGTGTAGTGAGAGTTATGAGTCGCACAGTAGATCATGTGCTGACTAAAGGCGATGTACGTGGAAGACTAAAGTCGGGCTTGACTTAAGTCTGTTTTCTAGCTTGAAGACGGAAGCTGTGAGCTGTAGAGATGATAGGGTTTAGCTGGAAACAGTGGCTGGCATGTGAAAACCCAGTCTCCAAGTGAGAGATTGTTGGGGTGTATGTGGATACTGATTTTGGAGTTAAAAATGGTGTTTGCTGAATGTGCACTAGACTTGCGTTCGACACTGGGCTCGAGAGACTTGCGTTCGACACTGGGCTCGAGCGAAGTTTAAGTCTGAGAGTTCACTTGAGTCCCGTGCGACAGTGAGCTCGAGTAAGACACAAATCCTAGTGTTCGTTTGACCCCCGCTCGAGCCAATGTTGTTTGCTTGATGCGCACTCCACACTACGCTCGAGGGAATAACACAGATTTTGCCAACTTAGGGTTTTTAGTACCGTTTGCTATAAATATATCATATTAGACTTGTTTTATACGACCTTAAGCATATTTTGAGAGATAACAATTGTATAGTGAGTGCATATTGTGTTAGAGAGTAAAAAGTCTTAGAGAGTGTGAGTTGAGATTGAGTGATTGTAATCTCCTCTGGTTAATAAGATTTCTGTAATTTTATAGATGTAGAAAATTTGTCGAAATATGTATATTGTGTGTCGTGTGCTTGATTGTGTTGTTTTTACTTTATTTGCGATCGTTAATGTGTGTTTTGTATAACATTTCACAACATCAGTTAATAACATTGCAATATGAAACTCTGTTAAGAGAGAACACGAACACACACAGACCCACAAACTGAAAACTCGATCAAGATTTGATCATGATTTATCGAAAGTTTACAACTGCAACAAAATTCAAAATTAAAACTAATTAAATCCATTCAACGTACCTAGCTGATGACCATCATATACTGCTATTAGCTGATTAATCATCCACATGATATATGACCGCCTCTCTCCTATCTTCTTTATCAGATGAGAGTGACGTACTGATTGCTGTCCCGTCGGCATAATTTCTAGCTTAATCATATATATGTATGCGCATCCTTTATAAGCATGTCCTCAAAACTCTCATTCACATATGCTGATCAGGTTGCTGATTTTTCTTTATTTTTATTTATTTTTAGTCTTAATTGTATGACGTAGATAACTTTTTTTTTTTTTTTTTTTAAAGTACACTCTATCATATCAGTTGTCTTCTTTCCGGTGTCAGCCTGATTGGTTGAGAAACCAGCTGAGTTGGAAAGCATATTAATTATCCATGAAGTGATTTGCATCAATAATACGTAATAATATCTCTGCGATATCAACATCCTACTCGCAAGGGGGTTTGGTCCGTTTGGAATACGCTCTGAAAGGATTGGTGTTTTTTCTCTGCTGGGGACGAAAAGCTGGATAGCACGCTCTTGGATGGAGGCTGGGAATGTGAATTTCGGATCAAACTTTCAAGAAAAAAAGAAAAAATAAAAAAAGAGAAAAAGTTGTTTGAAAAAGCAAATGCAATGAGTGGGATCCATCGAATTAGCACTCGTGGGTTGCCTTTTGAACGGTCGGAAAAATTTAGGCCGTGAGCAGGGGAGCAACTTGCCTTCTCATTCTCATAATAG
This sequence comes from Juglans microcarpa x Juglans regia, assembly GCF_004785595.1. NCBI lineage: Eukaryota > Viridiplantae > Streptophyta > Magnoliopsida > Fagales > Juglandaceae > Juglans > Juglans microcarpa x Juglans regia. The sequence goes on along the minus strand of NC_054596.1, from coordinate 9,094,517 downwards.
TCACTTGAATAAGAGTCTATTTGATTATTAAATTAGTCTCAACATATCTCAATTTATTATTATAATTTTTTTAAATTTTAATATAAAATATAATAAATAATTTAATTTTTTTAAAATTTTAAAATAATAATAATATTAAAAAATAATATTCTAATAATATTTTATCATCTCAACTTAACTCAATTCAACTCATTTCAACGTTCAAACGGATTTTAATTTTACGAGTTCATGCGCATATATCTTTATAAGGATTTCAATTCTTTTCACGGAAATTGTTCAAGCCCTACGCCCTATATATAGATAGATTATGATGGAACTTCTTTTGACGTAGATATCCACATGCTAGGTGTGACTCATTCCAGGATCATCTTTCTAGGGCTAAGTTGATGACCTTTTCGCCATTTTAAAGGCAACAAATTGCTATGGTAGAATAAAAATATGTATTGTTGGTCTTGCCTACGTAAGATAAATATTCCCACCTTTCAGAACACCACTTTCGTCCAATGAGGAGTAATTAGTAAGTTTCTAGCTAGCTAGCTAGCTACCTAGATTAGATTGTATAGAACAATGTTCATTACCATGAGTGCATGCCGTGTTTTAATTTATGAATTGATGAAATTCAGCCAAACTTTCATGTTCGGGTCATTGTCACACCATGCGTGTTTTCTTTGCTTTTTTTTTTTTTTTTTTTTTTTTTTTTTTTTTTTTTTTTTTTTGTTTTTTTCTCAAATGGATTTGGCTAACACTTGGCAGTTATCTTTGCATGCAAAGAGTGTCCGTGTTAACAAATAATTTAATATCTTGACACGAAAGGAAAAGGATTCGGTTCAATTATCTTTCATTGACTGTTTATGTGAGGATTGGATCAAGAAGATTACTTCTGTTTGTATCCCTTTTGCCAATATGGCTTTTGATAGACAATAAATTATGCATGATGCGTTCATTAATACAGATTATCACCTTTTTTTTTTTTTTTTCTTCTCCTTTTCTTTTTTACTTTTTGCATTAATACGGTCCATCGATACCAAATCATCAAAGTTGTTACTTTACCTGCTAAACTTTAGGGGACATTTCTTTTTTAACAGTGTGATTGTGATGAGGGGATGAATTAGAACATACATTTCGAATGAAGGGAGCCACATGATTAATTTCTTGTGGTTATATTACAAAAATAATGGTCATTCGAAGGGATAAAGATGTGACCCCCAAAATATATTTTAGTACAGTCCAATATTCCACCTAAGAGCATCTTCATTGACTTGGTCAAAGTTGAAGGATGGCTAAAATTTAGATAATCTATGCCAAAAAGACCCCACATTGGATTGAGCATCTCTAAAACAATTTAGATTTTTGCTACAGTAGTTAATCAAAGATGGAGAACCACAATTGATTCACCAAACATTAAAATATTAATTTCACACTCCAACCACTTGTAGGTGTTTATGTAGGTGCCGATTTTTTATTGACATTGAAATGGGTATGTTGCTAGATATTTGGTTAGTGAATAAGAAATTTAGATAAATTTTTAGATAAGTTTAATCTCAATTTTTGGTTATTAGCATTAAATGACATTTGAAAATATGATTTTTTTAATATTAATTTAATTATAATATAATTATTATTAATATTAAATTGGTAGAATTATAAAATGTGATACAAATAAATTAAATAAAAAAATTATTAATTTAATAATATTTTATTATTATATAGAGAGTGAATGGCTAATCCAATATGGAGATTGAATTTAAATAGAATGGGTAAATGCAAAAAAGTGTGATATTGGCTAAAGTTTGAAAATGCATTTGACCAAGCCAATGAGGATGCTCTAATATGGATGTTACCCGCCCTATGTGAGTGGGAAGCTAGTCCTCCCGGCCCCACACCGGCGGGTATCCTCTTTTGTCCCTCTATCCGGCCTTGCTATATGAGGGCGGGTGGCCTCGCTCGGCCAAACTAGCGAGTGGATTGGCCCATGGTCGTTCGACCACCCTCGGGCCACAGTGGGCTATTGGCAACAACGATGGCAAGACGGAGAAGAGACGAGATGGAAAAGAGAGAGTGAGACAGAGAGTCAGAGAGAAAAGACAACAACTGAGAGTTGAGAGAGACAGAGAGCTGAGAAGAGTGAGTGAGATAGAGATGGAGAAGAGAAGAGAGACAGGGAAGAAAGAGTGAGATAGAGACGGAGAAGAGATGAGAGATGGAGGAGAGATAATGAGATAGAAATGGAGAAGAGACAACAAAAGATAGAGAAGAGAGAGTGAGATAGAGAATTTAGAGAGGAGAGACAGTGACTGAGAGTTGAGAGAGAAAGAGAGCCGAGAGGGTTTCAGGGGAAAGAGTGGGGCAGGTGAAATTTGGGCAGGGTAGTGCCCCACTTGGCACCCACTTCCACTTTTTTCTTAAGGGCTGATGCCTGCCCCAGGTGAAGCTCGGGCGAACCATGTATGGGTACCTGGTCAGCACCCCTACCGCCTATGTTCAATTTCTACGTTCCTAAATGTTGTCTTGGCTATACGATAAGTGAACATGTTTTAACATGGGGTTGGCTCAAATCATATCGCATTAAAAGAAAAAAAGAAGAAATTATCTACATAATTATTTTCACAATTCTTTATACAACTCTATTTTTAATGAGGAACATTTTTATAAAATAACTTATAAAGGTAATATTGTTTTATAAAAATACCCACAATTTAAAATATAATTGTATAAAAAATTGTAAAAAAAGATCGTATGTGTATTGTTACTAAAAAAGTTTATGGGGTTTAGATATTTAGAATATCTGTAAATACTAGTGAAATAGTTTGAGTTAAGATATTTTATTAAATTTTGAAAAATGAGAGAAAAAATTGAATAAAAATATTATAAAGTTAAAACATTGTTTGAATATAATTTTTTAACATTATTTTTATTTTAAGATTTGAAAAAGTTTATATTATTTTTTGTGTTTTGTTTGAGAGTTTGAAAAAGTTGTAATAATTAGGTAATGATTAGTTGAAAAAATTAAAAATTTGAAATTGAGAATATCTTGTGTTTAAATGTCGTTTGGAAATAAAATATTTGAGGATATCTGAAAATACCAAAGTATCCCACCAAAAAGTGAAAAAAAAAAGTTTGGTTGACTGCAAGTACTGCAGCTGGTTTAAAAAATAAAAAACACATAAGGCCTCTCTTGGCTAGGCCGAATCTTGAATTTTGTTAGGGAACTGCTAGGTACAGTCTACGTTGGGTGGACTGCGTGCGGACTACTGGGCTTTCAGTAAATTAATCTCAAATTTATGTTGTGAAATATCAAAACTGCCCCTTTCAATAAACTCCCTCCAATCTAGCAATTATCCCTCCCAATAGACGTCATTCTCCTCCACCATTTTCGACCCCTTCTCCTTCACTTCTGAAGCACTCAGATATCCCAAGCTTTCTCTCTGAGATTCTGTGGTATGTGAAAAGCCTCACTTTATTTCTTTTAGGCCAACTATCATATTTATTTTGCATTTTAAGATTTTGAGGGTAAGAAAAGGAGGCAAAAGCAACAAGTTCTCCTATCTGATTCAACTTTTAAAGTCCTTCCAAGGGTATGATTCTGAAATTTCTTCCTTTTACTTCTCAACGTAAACAACTTTTTACTTCCATTTCGATAGGGACGTATCCCCACTTTTTTTTTCCCATTTTCTTTTCATTTGAGTGCCCAATCAATGTGCAGAAGGCTCTCTTGCTCCTAATTTGGTCATTTCACATTTTCCTTTATAGAGACAATCATTTCACATTTTCCTTTGTGGAGACAATCAATTCCGCTATACTTGTTGTTTTGTATGCTAAAATATTGTTGTTGCTTTAATTTATTGTTCTTGCAATCATGCTCTTCCTGATCCTCATGTTTTTATTATTTTAATTTGCTTATCAACGTTGTTGCTCTAATTTGCTAGGTTTGTATGCTATTTTGTTGTTTTCTTACAATCATGCTTTAATCTAGTAGTCATGAACATGATGGAAGAAAGTGGCAAAAGTAATCAGGTTGAACCCACCACATATACTCGACAATCGTTGTTTTCTGAAGATGAGCTTTTAGAACTGATAACGGGCTCTAATGCTGAAAATGAGATGTTAGAGCCAATGTCGGGATGTAATGATAATTAGGGGATGTTAGAGCCAACGTCAGGCTGTAATGATGATGAGGAGGTTTCAGAGCCAACAACTATGATGGTTTTTAAAACTAAGGCGGAACTCATTGAGTACTATAAGAAATATGGGAAACAGGCTGGGTTTGGAATAATGACCCAACGAAGTAGAATGAATCAAAATGGGAGTGTTAAATACATAACACTTGGTTGTGCGCGTGGTGGGAAGGCAAGGAATCGTAGTATTAATCTCGTTAAACCATGTCTAACAACCAAGACTGAATGTAAGGCGAGAATTAATGCAATCTTGGTTGGTGAGTTGTTGCGCATAAATACTGTGGAAAATGCACACAACCATGACTTAAGTCCAAGAAAGGCAAGATCTTTTAGATGTAATCGAGCTATTGATGATTCTGTCAAGAGGCAACTAGACATTAACAACAAGGCAGGCATAGGTATGGCAAAAAGTTTTGGCGCATTGGTTGTTAAGGCTGGTGGATTCGATAAACTACCATCTATTGAGAAAGATGCAAGAAATTATATTGACAATGCCTGTTACCTTAGACTTGGCAAAGGAGGTATTGTAGCATTGAGGGATTATTTCGTGAGAATACAGTATAAGAATGAGGGTTTTTACTCATTGATGGATTTAGATGACGATGGAAAATTAAAAAATATTTTTTGGGCTGATGTACGGAGCAGAGCAACATATGGGTATTTTGGAGAAGTTGTGACATTTGATACAATGTACCTAACAAATCGATATGGTATGTCATTTGCCCCTTTTGTCAGAGTTAATCATCATGGACAATCTATATTGTTGGGCGCAGGTTTGATATCAAGTGAAAATACTGAAACATTTGTCTGCTTATTTGAAACTTGGTTGAAATGCATGGATGGGAGAGCACCAAAAGCTATCATCACTGATCAAGACAGGGCCATGAAAAATGCTATTGAAATAGTTTTTCCAAACACCCGGTACAGATATTGTTTGTGGCATATTATGCGAAAACTATCCGAGAAGTTGGGTTCACATTCCCAATACAACTGTGGTTTGAAGACTGCCCTGCACAAATGTGTTTATGATTGTCAGACTCTCGACGAGTTAGAGGCTTCTTGGGAGGTGGTTCTTAATAGTTACAACTTGCACGACCATGTATGGCTTCAAAGTCTGTATAGTGAGCGAATGTATTGGATTCCTGTATATCTAAAAGATACATTTTGGACTGGGATGAACACAACTCAAAGGAGTGAAAGCATGAATGCATTCTTTGATAGATTTTTGCATTCGGGGACAACGTTGAAAGAGTTTGTTGATCAGTTTGACAATGCACTGAGGAAGAAAGTAGAGAATGAGATAGCAACAAACTTTCATTCATGGAACTGCACAATCCCGTGTATAACCCATTTAGCTGTGGAGAAGCAAATTCAAGAATTGTATACTAACTCTAAGTTTAAGGAAGTACAGTCCCAAATCCTAAGGATTATCTATTCACATTGTATTCTCATCAAGACAGAAGGGGCAATTTCGACATGTCAAGTTAATGACCAACTGCAAGTCAAGGACTTTATTAAGCGGGTTACATATCAAGTATACTTCAATAAGGATGAATGTGGGGCGAAGTGCATGTGTGACCTATTTGAGATGAGAGGCATTTTATGTAGGCATATTCTTGCAATTTTCTCAGTGTGGGATGTCTGAGTGTTGCCTTCAAAATACATTATGGACAGATAGGGAAATGACATTAAACGTAGGTATGCTCTCATTCGAAGTAGTTACGATGATTTGAGTGGTAAACCAGTTGCTAGCAAGTACTCTATGTTGATTAAGCTATGTTATGAAGTAGCTACAAATGCAGCAGAATGTGATGATAATGCAACAGATATGGCACAAAAGTTATGAGCAATGAATTTGCAATACACAAAAACAAAGACCCAACCCACACTTGCGCAAACTAGTACTGAGGGACATGATGTTGAGGTTGGAAGTTCAAAAAAGATTTTGAGTCCTTGAGTTGTTAGAGGCAAAGGAAGACCTCTATCGAAGAGAAAAGTACATCCAATCGAGAAGATTATGGGAAAGTGACGTACTAAAAATAATCAATCCAATACCTGTGACAATAGCAAGAGAAGAAATGTATTCCATTCTTATTTCTCTCTCTCTCTCTCTCTCTCTCTCTCTCAATGGCATTTCTCATTTGTATTTAATATGTTGAGTTTTTAATTTGATTTTTAAAAAAAATGTATATATTGAATTGTAGACAAAGAAACAAACGGAAAATAACAACATCACGAATGGCTATACACTTTTTACAGAGGATGTGTTAGTGACTGGCTCACAACAAAGTGTCATTTCACTGGTATGCAGATTTTAAGTAAGTACATGTTTTTTTTAAAGTATTTTGAGTTTATTTTTGTGGTTGTTAATTTAGAGTTTGGTGATTTTTACAGATGGATGAGGTGTTACAGATGGATCCTCAACATCATCACCAGCTTACTCAGTTGATGAACCCCTCCCCGAATTGATGTTTTGGATTTTGAGTTTTTGATAATAGTTTTTGAGAGTTGCTGCTCTATGTTGGTTTCGAGTTTTTTATAATGTATTTTGAGAGTTGCTACTCTATGTTGGTTTCAAGTTTTTGATGATGTATTCTCAAAGATGCTACTTTATGAATGAAATGCAGTTTTTAGTATTACTGCGCGCAAAGAATTTGCTTATGAAGTATGGTTGTTGGACAGTACATTGCTATATAAATAAAACCACAAAAGCAGAAAATTTATTGTAACCTCACAAGTCTGGTACAATGGTACAATGTAGCACATAAAGTGACATTAGATGCTTACAACACTTACAAGAACACTTACAAGTGACCAGTCTAACGACAACAGTTACAAACTTGGCAAGTGAGCTAAGTCCCCAACACAACATTAACAACATTAATCATCATTTGATCTTGATCCTAACAACCAAAATGAGATTAAAATCGAAGCTTGCAAATAAAAAATTCCATGATCATCCAGGTTTCTTTGTCAACAATTGGCCTTCACCAAGAGTAACAGAAGCTAAAGGGATGCCACCATAGGTAGGGGTGACAATATGTGACACGATCCATTAACTCAACATGAACACGACATGATAAAAGCGGGTTAGGGTTTACCCTTAACGGGTTCGGATCAAAATGGGTTGACCCGTTAAGACACGATAGCTTAACGGGTTGATAACGGGTCAACCCGTTATGATCCATTATGACCCGTTAAGAAAGTTAAAATTACAATTATACCATTATACCTAAAAAATAAAATTGTTGGGATTTTAATTTCGATATTTTTATTGTTTGGATTGTAATTTTGAACTTATAATTAGTTTTATATTTTTTTATAGATATTGTGATTTTAATATTTATATAAAATTATGCTAAACTTAACTAGATAAAATGGGTTAATTTTGGATCTGTTTCAATCCATTTATATAAACGGATCAAAATGGGTTGACACGACACGACCCCTTATGTTAATGGGTCGTGTTAGGGTTTGAGATTTTGACACGATAAGCTTAACGGGTCGGGTTAGGGTTGACCTATATAGTATAATATACATGTCTTGACACGACACGAACACGACCCGTTAACACAATTTGACACCCCTAACCATAGGGACTTTGCACCAGACCCAAACCAGAAACTTTATTGTTTTAAATCAAACCAGTAAACTAACAATGCAGCCACAACATCAACCCCAGTAAAGCACCTCAATATATTGCTTCAGTTCCCCTGCTCCACCGATGCCTGCATACAAGAATAAATATTAGAAGCTAGCACACAAGTATAATGTTATGCCATTTATGAACATGATAGAAAGATACTAGAAGTGAAGCAATATTTAAAATTATATCACAAAAACGTAAAGTGAAATAATCATTGAAATAAATTGAAGACAAGGTAGAGACATAAAGTGAAATAATAATCATTGCTAGATAACTTGGAAGAAATAATCATGACCTCACTATGAATATTTGCAATATGACAAGCAGAGAATATAAACATGGAGAAAGGAATCTTTGTTGGGCAACATATGAAAATGAATTAAACAGCCGAAATGGAACACAAGCAACTCAATAAAAATCCAATTCATCTTTTCTATATGCCTGCAACGGAAAACAAGTGCCATCACACTTTCAAGGGCCACCCGGTTCTCTCAAAAGGCAGTGAAGATCTTCATACATCTGGAGTTTAACGTTACAATACCAAATGGGAGAAAATGATTTTATCATGAAAATACCAGGTGGGAGAAAATTTAACGAGAAATCAAAATCAAAATCCTCAAAAAGAAATACCCTCAAAAATCAAAATCAAATACAAAAAGGATTTTAACGACAAAATTTACCCTCTGAAATCAAAATCAGAAAAAAGAAATACCAGATTTGAGAGAGAGAGAGATAGAGCCCCATCACTTTCATCAATGCTATAGATTTCGATTATTCCTAATTCAGAGAAGTTAAAATGGCTCCAGTAGTACTACTACACCAATAGCTAATTCATACAAACGTACTAAACTTAAAGAAAACGCGAGAGAGAGAGAGAGAGCACATGACCTTCGAGCAGTGAGGGAGGGTCAGCTCATTTGGGGGGGGGGGGGGGGGGGGGGGTTTGGGGGAGATGAGACCTAGTAGGGGTTTCAGGGAAGTATTAAATGGCAATCGGGGGGGGGGGGGTGAGAGTTTGGGAGAGAGAGCGAGCATACCTTCGAACAGTGAGAGAGGGTCAGCTCATTTTGGGGGGGAGGGGGGGGGTTTGGGGGAGATGAGACCTAGCAAGGGTTTCGAGGAAGTGTTAAACGGCAATCGGGGGGAGGGGGTGGGTGAGGGTTTGGGGGAGACAAGACCTAGTAGGGGTTTGTGGGAAGTATTAAACGGCAACGTTTAAATTAATCAAAACTCACCGTTTCATTTAGTCGTGCGTGGGGAAATCTTATTTTGGACTGCATCCAGAATTATTCATCTTGTTATTTGTTGATAACTGTGGTGACATGGTGCTTGCCGCGAGTTAAAAAAATGGAAGACAAAGAAAGACAACAAAACAGGAAGAAAGGAAGTGCGCATACAATCGAATCAACACGGAAATGAAGAGAAACTCTGCAAATGTTCCTTTACCCCCAAGTACGTACTTACTACACCCACTTCATCACATTTAAGTCAAGTCAATGGCGTACAAGTTTGGATATGTTTACTGTAAAGCTTCAAGATCGGATATTGTGGACGACTCGTTCTAAAGCTGGCCTCTTCTACTTTCTTTGTGGTGAGGTTCAGACTCATTCAACACGCTAAAGTACATGCTCCAAATCCAATTTAGCCGGACCTCCTTATAAAAAACGTTCTAAATATGCTCCTGATGATGATGATTTTCTCTCATGACCCCCCCCCCCCCCCCCCCCCCCCCCCCCCCCCCCCCCCCCCCCAAGGTGTCGGTCAGGTTTGCTCTACTTGTCTTTTACGTGGTCTTTAGACCCATTATGTAACAATAAATCCATACTTTTAAGTATACAGAATCCAGCCCAACTAAACTTAACTTCGGGAAGGGAGCAATCCAAACGGGCTACTATTTTTGAGTAAACAAAAAAAGATCAGCAAGTGAAGATGCACCTTACAAACGGGTTACACCTATTTATAATTTTATTTATAAAATTCATTTTGTTAGTTTTTTTTTTTAAATTCAAATTTTGAATTTCAAATTTTATGATTTTTAACGTATCAATAACTAACATGTAAAAAAATAAATTTTTTATAAATTTTTCTCAGTACATATAACATTTTTCAAAAAACAATACTCTGTCTACAGCAGCCAGAGTTTCTGCCAATACGGCGTTGGCCACGGTAAGAACGGCCAACATTGTTTATGTGGACTAACTTTGCATATAGAGGTTCAGGCTGACTAAAAATCTTATGAAGAATAAGCGTTAAAAAAATATGATTCGGTGTCTTCTGTTCAGTACATAAAATCAAATACCGAAGGATTCAGTCTCAGGATCCTAAATAAGCCAAATTTAAGCTCTCGGTCTCAGAACACAATCTCCTGTGTTCCAATAAGGGTTGCAAGCAAAGAAGCGCACATAAACCCAGTCTTTACATTATTTTTTTTTTTTATAAGGAAAAAGAACAGTGGCATGAACAATTAAACATGTTATCCAACCCCACATATGACTTCTATAAGATTTAACAGCAAAATGTATAAAGTGGACAGTCATCATTATCACAAAATAAGGGTACACAACCATCAGTTTCTACGAGAAACAACAATTATTCTGATTCGAAGTACTAAACAATAACAGCAAATAGCCAAGTCCAACATGGATCAGAGGTTTTGTATACAGTAGTCTTGTCCAAACGGTCCATGAAAATTCGAGCAGAAATCAAAGCACGATTAGGTCCTACATCACAAGCTCATAAGCATATTACTGGAAGAGGCCCTAACTCCACGATTGTTGTCACTGAAAGAGGCAAACTGGAACAAACTCTACATGAGTTATGCCACGACCACAAATCAGAGCAACCAACTGGAGTTCTTCTTCTATACTATGATCTAGATCACTCCTCTGTTGGTGGTGATCGACTGCATTATCAAAAAAATATAGAAATAATAAAAACAACATAAATCCACTATGTTCATACCATAGCAAAGAGAGCAGGGTAGAAAAGATACAAATAAATTACAACAACGCTTACCTTTGATATCTCTCATGCACGGGGGTATCTGGACCACCACCATAATTGGGGCTATCCTCTCTAGGTTCAGGTATTGGGCTGACTTCATGAATACTGTCAGGGTTAGCCTTCTCTCTTCCATATGGACTACGGCTGGGACCTCGACCATTTTCAGGACTAGCCCTCTCTCTCCCATAAGGACTGCGGCTGGGGTCACGACCATTGTCAGGGCATGCCCCCTCTCTTCCATAAGGGCTGCGACTAGGACCACGACCATGGTCAGCACTTGCCCTCTCTCTTGCATAAGGACTGCGACCGGCGCCATGACCAATATCAGCACTCACCCTTTCTGTTTGGTAGGGACTATGGCTGGAACCGTGGCGATGATCACGGCCAACCCTCTCTCTTTGAGGACTACGACTGCGTGCACGACCATACTCAGGACTACCCCTCTCTCTTCGATAGGGACTTGGACTGCGATCACGCCCATAATCAGGGCTGCCTCTCTCTTTCCTAGAGGGACTAGAACCACGTCCATAATCAGGGCTACCCCTCTCTCTTCGATATGGGCTAGGGGATCGCCTTCTATCACGACCTCTATCCAATGACCTATCATGAAATCTATCAGGGCTATGCCCATTTCTCCGTTCATCATCATCATCATCCCGGACTGCATATTCCACTGATATAACTCGATCCAGCAATTTGCTGCATGCCAGCATTAGAACACAATCATCATCATCATAACCAACAACATGAGCGTAAAATGTTAAGAACGCCGATATGAATGCATTTATTAACATGCAAAATCAAACCCTAGAACAATCCCACCACATTTTAACCCGCCATTCACCAGCCTGAAAGGTGTCTAAGGGCCTTTCTGTGAAAATTAAATATGTTTTAAAGTGTAAGTTATACCTCATGTTTGTCGCATCCAATGCTTTTGTGGCATCATCCTGTGATTCATACTGCACAAATGCAAAGTTCCTTCTAATCCTCACACTCACTAACTTTCCATATGGTTCAAAGTGCTTCTCCAAGTCCCTAGTCCTTGTATAGTGTGTATCAAAATTAATAACAAACAAAGTCTTTGAAGGTTTCGCACTAGCTGAAGATCTTTTGGAACTTCCAGGCCTTCTAATGCCACGTTCATGCTGCAACACATATATTAAAGGGCTCAGGCATAACAAAACAGAGCTGGAACAAAAATTATGAACCTAAACAATGATGTAGATATGTTACTTTTGTCCATTCAACACGAAGCCTGCGTCCCTTTCGACCAAATTCTGTTCGGTCAAGTCTCCGAATAGCATCATCAGCATCTCTCTCGTCCTCCATATAAATAAAAGCAAATCCTAAAAACCCATGAAGAAAAGAATCAAATTAATAAAATAAAATAGAGGTTGAAAATAGGTATCTAAACCAAGAATCCTCCCGTTAAAGGATTCTTCAACATGACGGCGTTTCCCCCCTTCAACTGAAAATCTAACCTGAAGTAAAGATGTTGGTAACCTCCGTTAATTCTATAAACTAAGTGACCAGCAAAATTAGTAACAGACCTTGTGTGATGAACTAAGTGGTGTCAAGGAACAACATTCCAAAAGTGGATGTCTCATAGTAGGTCAATGAAAAGAGTGCCTTCTCCATCTATTCTGCTGCCTCTGCTGTGAGGTTGGCAATGTTTCTAGGTAGAAACATGTCTGAAATTGAAGGCTGGGCAAAATTCATGAGGGATGATAGGCAATTGTGACTGAGGGAAACGTGGGAAGGTAGTCCATTGAGGATCAGAGTGACTCTTCTTGAAAACAAGAAGAAGAAGCTTGTCACAGGCAGGGATCAGATTTCTGAAGAGCCCATCCATTAGCCAGGAAGAATGGGGGACTTGCCAAGATAATCCTGCGCCAAAGAAAATGTTGAATATGGGGGTCGATGCCTCAAAAAAATGTTTTTCTTAAACATATCCTGAATCCCCAATATAACTCCACAAAGGAAGAAAGCAGTCGCTGAGTCACGGATTGTGACTGATGTTACAGTCATACTGCCAAGCTATGTGCGCTAGGAAGCTGCCACCTCTGTGGATAGGATTGCTACTGCCGAGTTGCCTTGCCGGTGGAGGATCCCATGCCTTATTGAGAAGAGTGCAGGCATTTTTTGTATGATTGTGTTTATTTTGTTTAAGACATCACACAATTGCAGGTTACAGGCATAAAAGTATTTTTTTTTTTCAAATTTACGCGGGTTTTTTGTTCACCTCAAAAAGATAATCAAGCAATTTAATTTCAAGCAAAGCAAAGCCTGCAAGCAAGAAGCTCAAGTGATTACCTTATTATGAGTGAAATTGTGTGGTGCTCCAAGACATTCAAATATAGCAATTACCCACTCCTCGACTCCTAAATCTACCATTAGCAGCAGCACACCTCATTCTCCATAATTTCCCAATTTGCACCACATTTCCTCTCTCTTCCTTAGTGTAATTAAGTCCAATTGGACAATATGCCTAATTAAGTTACCGGTATTCTTATTTATGTGATTAATTATAACACATGCATTAAACTTGCTAACTCGCAAAACTTCCAATCCCTTGACCACCTTCTGAGAGAATTCTCTTAAAAGTTTGATCCCATAAATGCTGAACCTTACTAATGGATTATTTCATAAGCTAAATGCAAAGTTTCAAACTAATATCCCGGCACTTTGAGGAGGTCAGCCTCCAAGTCTCATATACCAATACCTTAATGATTAGCCAAATAGAAAGAGAGAACAGAGAAATATGGTAGATTTGAATTCATAAAAGACCAAATGGTAGATGGGCAAAACAAAAGTTCTTACCAGACTTCATATCCACCCTCTCAACCTTCCCATATCTACTGAAAAGCCGTTCCAGTAGATATGGGAAGGTACCGGTATTCTTATTTATGTGATTAATTATAACACATGCATTAAACTTGCTAACTCGCAAAACTTCCAATCCCTTGACCACCTTCTGAGAGAATTCTCTTAAAAGTTTGATCCCATAAATGCTGAACCTTACTAATGGATTATTTCATAAGCTAAATGCAAAGTTTCAAACTAATATCCCGGCACTTTGAGGAGGTCAGCCTCCAAGTCTCATATACCAATACCTTAATGATTAGCCAAATAGAAAGAGAGAACAGAGAAATATGGTAGATTTGAATTCATAAAAGACCAAATGGTAGATGGGCAAAACAAAAGTTCTTACCAGACTTCATATCCACCCTCTCAACCTTCCCATATCTACTGAAAAGCCGTTCCAGATCAGACGGTCGAGCGTCATACTCAAAATTTCCACAGAAGATTGGCCTCATTTTTTCCTGGCCACATTGTGAGACAACACGTTTCATATATATAAATATATGCTGAATATATCTCGGACAAAGCAAGAAGAAACTTGGTCAAAGCAACTGCAATTAGTGCAGCCTCATAAAAGTAAGTGCAACCGCAGCATAAAAACCCAAAGAATATTGTCCACACAACTTCTTTGTAAAATGCAAGTCAACTAATATACGATATGCTTATAACCGGATAAAGTCTATAAGTTTATCATGGCATCTGATTAGACATCATGGCCTTTTTCAGACAAGAAAATTCCAATGGAACTAAAATCAGGGTAATGGTATTTTTCGGCAAAAGATGACCCAAGTTACAAGTCAAGCTTCTCATAACCACTTATTCAACACAGGAAACCAACAAAGCCCACCTATCAATAGATAAGAGCCTCCAATGTTTATACTCTCCCTCTGATTACCACACTATCAAACCAATAATGAACTAAGAGCGAGTAAATATAATTATTGAGAGAAAGATACATAGAGAGCATAAACACATTAGAGGAGTCATTAAACGCATTCAGATTGAACGAGAACCACACCCCAAAATTAGTGTGGCTTGGATGTGAATAACATCGCATCTTACTGGGGATTCTTTTTAAAGAAAATTAACTTGAGGAAACGAAACCCAACGCTGACCAAAGAGGGCATTATGTGCATTTCCCTAGTTTCATGCTAACATAAACAGTGCGTCTATTAATAACCCAAGAAAAAGGAATAAGATTACAAGTCATTTACAAAGATGAGGAAACCCCAAAAATCAACACAACAAAAACAGAAAAGCCATCAACCATTACAGCAATAGCACGAGTAATATTCAACAAAATCCTCAAATAAAGAAGACACAAAGACCCATTAACCAATAGATCGATAACAAAACCAATATTCAGAAAATACACAAAACAACAACCAGCTCAGCTATGTGCCAGTAACTTATCATATTCTACAAAATTCATAATTATATACCATATTCAAACTATACCCGGAAAGAAAATATTCGCCAAAATGTTCACATTACAATCGTTCAAAAATATAAGCGAGAAAATCATATGAAACTTAGATAACAACCAAACAACTATATTAGAGCCAGAATGACCCAATTCTAAAACAGTTTAAGTAAGAGAAATATCAGATCTACAAGATAACAAACGACAATCTCGGATCAGACCGTTAACGTACGGTTTGGTTTCCGTAAAACTGTAAGAAAAGAAAGTTAGAACGTAAAGCCCTTACAAATTCCCTTAATAATTCCAAATTCTTCTCTGTTCTGTCTTAATTCATCGGGAACCAAACGGAACAACGGGGAAATTCAGAAAGAAAAAAGAAATTCACGTTTAGGATAGAGCATTTAAAAGGGTTTGAGATTCTTCCTGTACCTTTCGAAGGCAGTGACCGGAAAAACGTCGGAAGAAATTGAGAATTGTTCTCCAAAACCCTAAAGGAGAGAAGATTACGATAATTATTTTTGGATCGACCGAAAAGCAGAGCCTAACGTGTGATGAAAGCATATAAACGAAAACAACGTTGCGAGATTGTTAAATGGACCCTATATTTTCTAGTATTTGTAAGTGGGGTGACCAATGTCCGTAAAGTTTATTCCAGTCGACCCTTTTGCGCTTTTTTGAGCGACATTTTGCTTATAAATGTTTTGATTTATTCTATTTTTAAATATGGTGCGTAAAGTATATTATTAATATTATTTAAATTATAAAATTTATTTTTTAAAACAAAATATATTATATAAATATTTTATTAAGTATGCTCTATATACTTACTTGAAAATAGAATTCTTTCTAAATGCATCCTTAAAAAAAAGGCATATTTTTTTTATTTTTATGTTATCTTAATTTAAAAAAATAATAATTATTATAAAAAGCTATGCCTTGTCAAATATAGTAATATGCAATAAAAAAATGTGAACATTATTTATGTTATAAAACTCTTCGTGATATGCAAGAACACAAACAAAAAAACTTATGAGCTGTTTGGTTTATATTTTTTTTTTCGAGTCCCACCATCTGAGAAAATAAACTGCAGCTTTAATTAGCTATACAAATTTCCTTTTGCAGCAATTAGATTGTTATCCAAAATGGTTTTGAAATTAAAAACTTAATAATTGAAACAATGACAAATTTAATTAGATTGAGAACCAAAAAATCTATTTATACTTAAGAAAAATTTACAAAAAAATTACTTCTCTACATGACAGTTATTGATATATTGAAAATTATGAAATTTAAAATTTAAAATTTAAATTTAAAAACAAAATTGACAATATGAATTTTGTAAGTAAAAATGTAAGTAAAAATTATAAATATATATAGTATTACTTTTTGAGAAATAATCTATGAAATTTACAAAAAAATTATTTCTCTACATGACAGTTATTGATATATTGAAAATTATAAAATTTAAAATTTAAAATTTGAATTTAAAAACAAAATTGACAATATAAATTTTATAAGTAAAAGTGTAAGTAAAAATTATAAATATATATAGCATTACTTTTTGAGAAATAATCTATGAGCCCCTTCAAAATAATTTTTAGAATTATTTTTTAAAAGATATGCCTTTCCAAACAGCATATGAAAAGTTTTTATTATACAGAACATCAAAATACGTTAGGGAGACAAGCTCCTAGGAAGCCGAACCTGAGTTTTATTGAGGGTCCGTATTGCAAACAATACTTTCAGAAATGATGCATAGCGGAAAACCCGTAAATACAAAGGTTTCGGATGCAAATTGAGGGTTATTAATAACGCAACAAATCTTAGAAGAACTCACGAATGGTAGCAAGCCACGTGTTTTAGTGACCGTTACTTCCGTCTGAAACCACGTGCTGTTTGTCTTGGTGCCACTCTCAGAAAATATCTTCGTTATTTATCAGCTGACCAGAAAAAGTTGGACTTGGGCTTGGGCTTCTTCTCGGGCTCAGGACTAGCAGGCTACGCATAATGGCCCATGTTCTGAGATTTTTGAAGTTTACATTTTTATCTAATCATTTAATTAATTTTCTAGCAAAAATAAAACACACAACCTCAAAAGTTTGTGTTAAAAATATTCCACTAAGTTTTTCTCTTCAACACGTTGATAATGGGTCCAAATAATTTTAAAAAAAAATAATAAAAAATAGCTACAAAACTTTCTCAATAGTTTTCATGGACCTATCTTTTTTCACAAATTCCAAAAAAATAAAAACTCAGATCAAGAAATTCTCTCAACAATTAGAAAAATCTTCAAGAATATTGTCCTCCGATTATAGCCTAAAATCTTACAAACCCAAGATTACAAAAGGCTACGAATTTTGCGATGCGAGAGGAAGCCTTTAATGCATTGAAGAAAGAAAACGGCCATTATAATATGCATATATCGTACATATATATATACTAGTAAGGGCAAACACGTGCAATGCACGTGTGCCTAATTGCAAAAACATGAAAAATATTTTTAAAAATAGAAATTTCTTGTAAAAACATGTAATAAGAAATTGAGAGAAAATAACCTAATAATAAAATAATATACATGCCAAAATAAAGTAACACACATCAATCGTAGTAATATACATGCCAAAATAAAATTAGCTAATCATATATCTCAACTATACATCTCAAAATAAAGTAATATATGCATCAACCATAGTAATATATACATCCAAAAAATGTTCACGTTCAAAAGGAAGAAAGCTGTGTTTATGAATTTGAAGGTCTTTTGTTATGCAAGCAGCAGTAATACTTCAAAGGGTCTATTCCAATTGTTGCATCAATGACTTTGCCACCTTGGCAGTTGCAGCACTAACGGCAGTTGCAGAAAGGTGGAGTTTGAGCAATGGCGTCAATTCTGGCGAAAAATGTGGTGTTTTGCCACCTTTGTCAACAAAAAATCTACATTGTTAAAGTTCTAGATTTAAAAAGAAAAAAAGCATTATACAATATTCTAACAAGTAAGTAAACGGTTCATACATAAAAACAACAACAACAAAAATGTAAAAAAATGCAATCTTATGGTCAGTGTCTTACTAAGTCGGGCGAGTCTGTTGACCCACCTAGGAATGGGTTTTCTTATCAATTTGGTACACACGTCATTGTAGAAATGGTTGCAGTTTTTCGTGATAAGATAGTAAGTGTTTCCACAGTACCCTTTAGCTAATTTCTCCATAAAGGCATGGACCTCCTTGGGACCTAGATCAGTTCTTCCTATCAATATCGATTTCCTGAATGTGAAACCAGGACAACACTTAGGTTCCACTTCAAAAACCCCTGAAGTTCCATGATCATGTGCTCCAAATGCATATTCAACATCATGAACTGTACCAAAATTAACAAGAAAATCCTACAACCATCGAAAAAGTAAAAATCTAGAACTGCTTAGGATTTGATGGAGTTAACAAATAAGGATATCTACTACAAGATTAGAAAAAAAAAAAAAAAAGCATATCTACTACAGAATTTAATTCCCTCATTTACCATTTATTTGGCTGCCGAAAATTAAGGGTCACAAAATAGTTTCATCCATGATTTTCTTGTTTGCTAGAATATTAAGAAACTCGAGCCAACCCAAATAAAGCCACATAGTTAGATATATTTATTTAATTAAACTTTTTCTTTTCCTCACTTTCCAAACAAAGAAATAATCATGCATACAACACAATTACTTTTCTTTGGAATATATCACTCCTTACTCGATCCTACAAAAAAAAAACTAAAGACGCATGCATATTAATAAAAATCTCCACGGTAAATTCATCAATTTCTAAGCATCCAGAAGAAAAAAAAATCTGGGTTTCCATCACTCAGCTCCTAAACAAACAGACTACAGATCTGAACTTGAACCCAAGAAGAAAAATGCAACAAAACATGGAATAATAGGCATCTTATGACAGCCCCAAGTTCAATTAGCCGTTAAAAACCTAGCTTTTCATTTCTCTCATTCATCTTCCTTTACTATCTTAGAACCGAAAACCCTAAAAAACGTTTAAAATAAATAAACGACCCATGATTTAAAAAAGGAAAATAAACAGATAAATATAATATAGCCCATGCTATAAAAAAAATCTCACCTTGCACGCCGGAATGGTAGACCCCAAGGCCGAGCCAGTATGCGTAGCCATTAATCGACGTCAGATCGTAAACATTGAGATAAGCTGGACAATAGACTCCAGCTTTGAATAGTTTGATGTTACATGAAGAGAACCAGAAGATTTGGTGGTGATAAAAGAGGGTATATTGAAACTATCTCCTGCAAGTAAAAAAGATTCAATATCATGGAAAGAAAACATCATAATCCCTTTGCGGAATCACAAACCAAAGTACTTCAAATTTTGTAGATTAACTTCTTAACATACAAAGGCAATATACACAACCGCAAGAGATCAAAAAATCCTGCTAGCGAAAACTGATTATCAAGTGGGTCCAACTCTAAAGTTAGTCTCATTTTGCTTTGCTTTACACATAAGCAGGACCATATAATGAGGTGCACTATTATTGAAATATTGGTTTTTTCAAAATTTTCCAGGTTCAACAATCTGGATTGCTATACTTTGCTAAAATTTTCCCACATTCCTATAAGAGCATTATGATTGAAATTCTTCATGTGCATCTGTTGAGTGCAAGAAAAGTAATCCCTATTCAAGGATTTTGCAAAAAGTCCTTACACAATACTTTAAAAACTCCCTATATCAATCCCACGAACAAAAAATCCGCTAGATAAACCAAATATATTAGAAAATCATAAACACAAATAATAAAAAGATGCAAATATAAATACAAAAGACAAATATGAAATCATATAAGCAACTTCATATTTAAACAAATTGAGAAAGTTAAGAGATACCAACAACAACAAGAAGCTCAAATGGAAAAGCAAGGAACCAGAGGCTGGATCTGTTGCAGACGGTGGTTGGCAGCTCGATGGATCTTTCTTACGGTGACAGCACGGCGGCTACGCAGAAATCGATAGAGAGCTGCTGCTAGCTCCTTCAAGAAGAACTGCAAGGAAAAAAAAAACGGAACCCACAACGAACAGAAAAACAAAAAGAAAACAAAATCCAAACTTGGCTTTCGGATTCACACCGTCTCGACGAGAGAAAGAACAATACAATGCAAGAAAAATACAACAAACAGAAGAAGCGAATAAAAATTTCAAAATAGATCTTCAAATCAAGAAGCAACAAACACGGTGGTTTGAGAACCCCATGCGTTTCCTTTAACAGCGCGTCGGCGCAACGCGCAGCTCCGATTGGCTCCCAATTCTATCGACCACAAGATCGGCGGGTGAGGCTTCTCCCGGTGGTACGCGTGTCGGAAGATGGTCACCGGAGAAGCTCGAAACGGCTACTCCTTTATTCGGCAAAAAACGTGAAAAAAAAAAAAAAACAAACGAGACCACCGGAGACGACGAAGGGCCTGTGAGAAGAAGGAGGAGAGGAAGAGGAAGAAGGAGCCGAAGCTCTCCTTCCCCCGTTCGGGCGAGCGAGTTTTTAGAGAGAGATGTCTGGTTTCCAGAGAAGGAACTTTCTAGAGAAGGCTGGGTTTGAGAGAGGCATTTTCGAATGGACCATAAAAACGCAGATTGCTACGTTTTAACACCGTTTGATAGTCACTTAACTGAAAACAAGAATTTCCGTTAAGCTCCGTTAAATAGCCACTTATATATATAGAAGATATATATATATATATATATATATATATATATATATACTTGTAATTGGTTGGCACTTGAAAATACAATTATTCCAAATACACCAAGTAGAAAGTATGAGTACTGGACAAAGGACCACAGACAGGCCAACAATAGTAGCATTCTGGAGTCTGGCCCGTCGATCATGAATTGCTCTCGCAATGAATAAAGCTACTCAGCTACCGATTCCTTTAAGCTACATAGCACACCTGACGTGTCTAAATCCGATTTAAATCCAAGTCACGGTTCAACACGAAAAACTCGATCTCCCCCAACTCCAATTTTGTCTCTCGCTTCCCTCCCCTTGGAAATTTTTTGTTATGCAAAACTTGTAATCACGCCAAAATTTTCCCTTCCCTCACTCTATTCTCTCAGAATCACGCCAGAAGTCATCTCTTCCCTCAAATCTTGTGTACGACGTCACTATCTTCCTTCCCCTCTGAACTCGTCTCTTTCCTCGCTATCTTCCTCAAAACTTGTCCCATGGAAGTCGTCTCTTCCTTCCCACTGAGCTCTATTCTCTCTCTCTTGCATTCATACTCCAGATCTGTGAAGTCAAATTAGCGTCGAAGAGAAACCACACTTGATTCCAGATCTGCAATTGTTTTGTGATTTATTATTTTTTTTTTAACTTTTGCATGAATGTTTGAGTATTTTTTTATGCCCATCAGCTCGAAGAGGCCATGTTTGGCTCAGTAAGTGAGGGAATCGACGAGAATGGAAAGAGAGATTTTGGAGGTGGGTTTCTAAGCTGTGAAAAAGACACATGATTTGAACGATCAGCGTGTGGGTCCAACGTTGGATTGATCTTCATGAGCTCCTCTTGGGTTAAACTTGTGATGGAAGAAGCAGCTTCACTAGAAGAAGTAGCAGTAATAGTATAAAGTGGTGCAACGAAAGGTTGGAAGACATGGAGATGATTTTGAAGGAAATGAGAGAAGTTGAAGCTGTTTCAATGGGAGAGATTTCATTTTGATTCCAACTACTTCTTTTCCTGTGCAGCTATGTGTGCTGTGTAGGTAGAGAATAATAACACCAAAACGCACGTTTTAATTATTAAAAATAAAAAACAATAATAATATTACACGTAAGGTGTGCTGTGTAGGCGGATGTATGGAACGACTCTTTAAAAAAACAAAAGAAAGAGAGAGAGTTCTTTCTAGCCAAGTATTTCTTTTAGGGATCAAAACCCTAATACGGAGAAGGAAGACTTTGTTTAAGGACCAAAACCCAAACCTGAAGTTGTTTATCGTGGAGAAGGAAGACTCTAGATTTGTAAAGTCTAGTTTTTTCTATTAGAAGGAAGCGTGCAGTGGACCAGTGAGTAGTAGATAAGCACTCGAAACTCCAAAGTCTTCCTTCTTCAATATCAAGGCTTTCCTTCCTTTTCTTGACTTGAAGCACTTGGTACAAATTTCTTCTGCTGCAAACATATTTCTTCTAGTACATGCAAATCTGATAGTTTTAGATTTCATCTTGTATGGATTTTTTCGGATGGGAGAAGACGCACTCATATGGAAAAAAATATTCTTCTTCCTGAAAAAAGCTAGAAGACGCAAAAGACACATAAAGAGAAAGAAGATACACTCAGTTGGGAGAAGATGCGGTAGAGAAAGAAGAGGCATTGGAAGAGACATTGGGAGAAGATGCAGAACAAGAGAGGGGCAGTTGTGACCAAAATGAACTTACACTTTGCCTCTCGGTAAAAATAATGAAAAATAACTTTTTGCGACTCTGAAAATGGCCGAAAAATGTAGTAAATGCGCTGCAAAAACTTTTTCCCGTCAATTTGTTTATGACGAGAAAAAGTTTATTGCATCGATCCTTATTGCACACAAATAGATTAACTATTTGCGGCATTTTTAGTCACCGCAAATAATCATATGTTCTGCTGCAAAAATCCATTACAACAGTTGATTTTTGTTGTCGCAATATGTATTTGCTGCGATTTTTGTTGTCACAATACTTATTTGCGGCCTTTTATGTCAACGCAAATAAATATTTGAGTCAACAAAATTGTCGCAAATAACTATGGATTTGTCGCAAATACTTATTTGCGACAATAAAATAACCATTGTTATGGGATTTGGACTAAATTTGATTGTCGCAAATATATATTTGCGGCGATATGATTTTCTGTAAATAAGTATTTGTCACAAGAGAATTATTTCCTAAGAGTAGTAATAGCCTGAAATAGTATGTTACAAAATAAAATAAAAAATAATAATATTGAAACAAAATACATAAAAAAAGTATACATCTTACGTTATATTACAATCTATAAAGCAATTGCATTATATTCTAAGCATGCGTGCAACTTTAGAATATTGATGGCATATCAAAGTACAAAGCACATCAAGTCCAACATACTTGGTGAAATCTCTGTTGCTGGATCAACTTAGTACATCTAGACAATAGATAATAGCTCAACAAGCTGCCTTATCCATATGTTAGTCATTTCTTTCTCAAGCCACAACCACCTTTGAAGCCTCCAAATTTTGGTCGCAACTACTCTAAGCAATAGCTACAATAGCAAGAGAGATCAATCGCCATTCAGTAGTAAAGAAATTCAACACCCTATAAAGACACATAGATATGTTGGAAACCAAAAATAGAAGCTCCAAACCAGGAATAACAATAAGAACTATAGCAAACGGGAAGAACAATTTCTAGCCTTAACCCATTCAGCTGCTTTGATTCTTACTATTTTCTCATTGATCAATTTCATCACTCCATATTTATTCTTGGCCATAATAGCTCGAAGAACTCAACCATAAGAGCCTGGAAACATTAGCATTTGATGATTGAAAGCTCACTAGTAATTGCTTGATCTGCATACTAGAATAATTAGTGCAAACAAAAAAATAAAAAATAAAAACAGCAATTAAATGGTAATACCTCTCGATTTTGGTTGATCTCAATAGTCCACACCATTTCCAACAACCCAGATATCATTTTATTTTTGTGGTCTGGGGTAGGTAAAATTTCTTCTTGTAGCCATCTTTCAAAGTTCGACTTTAAAGCTTTTGACATGTTTAGGACATTAGAAACAAATACATAACATCAAAAAAATCATGGAATAATGAAGAAAATAATGTGAACACGAAATTTTTAACATGAGAATGCTGCTTCATGGAAACAAGTCGACAAATGTTATGTTTTGCAATCCTGTTATTGCAGGGTCTAAGGAGGAAAATACTTTATGTGTGAACTTCTCCATAACAAATGGATAATTTATAGGAAATGTTTGAAAAAAATATGTAATTACATAGTATCACAAGTTATTGATATCATAGAGGGAAAATGGCAGTTGCAATGTTTCTCCATTATTAACAAAATCATTAAAGAAGTTTCGTCATGTTAAAGATCATGAAAGTAATTAACATGACGAAACTTTTGTTTCCCGTTCATGATTTTTATTCACCAGGATCTTTGGCCAACAGACAATATCTTATCATCCAAAATTGCTTTTCTACACACACCATGGAGGAATGTCTTTTTATTTCTGAATTTAGGAAAAAACACATTGTTCCCAAGTCTACACAATCCATAATTTATATTTCTTCCATAGAAACTTCTTCCTAAACCTTTCTCCTAGCTCAAACCATGGTGGAAAGAAACGAGAGAACCCCATATAACATTTCTGAAGATGCTCCATAAATATTTCCCAATTTGTTTCAGATTAATCAATTAGTGCACTCCATCATGCTCCAGTTAAGTATTTAAAACACGAGCATTCGACTTGCAAAACTCCATTGTTAACATTGCAATTCAAGTGACATAAAGATTCCTTTCTCAGATCTTAA
This sequence comes from Juglans microcarpa x Juglans regia, assembly GCF_004785595.1. Classification (NCBI taxonomy): domain Eukaryota; kingdom Viridiplantae; phylum Streptophyta; class Magnoliopsida; order Fagales; family Juglandaceae; genus Juglans; species Juglans microcarpa x Juglans regia. Next base: position 9,069,874 of record NC_054596.1, on the reverse strand, counting down.
ATTGCTCCACAATTGATCACCTATGTAACAATAACTGATAATTACCAATAAAATAACTAGTTTTCACTTAAATAGTACAATCTAGCAGACGGGAAATATAGATAATGCTATTGCTCTATAATAAGGATGTCTACAAATATAGTCCATTTATTCTACCTTCTTGAAAAGAATTGAAGAACACACAAGTCTAGATTTTGAGGCAATATTCACAGACAACCACCCCTCAGGGAAAAAAAAAGACTGTAGCAATAGTTAAATTTACACAATTCATATATATAGCTCTTATCAAACATTAAATGAAAGAATTTATATCAACCTAGTTCAATTTCAAGAAAATAAATCCAAGCAGACAAGGCTGTAAATTGCAATAGCCATCATGTCCATCAATTCACGGCATTTCCAACTCCATGCCATACTGCTACCAATGTAGTATGCACATTGTTTGCATTATTAACATCACAACCTTCTTTGCCTCTTCATTGTTCTTCTTTAAAAAAAGAATAATACATCAAATTTGTCTATCATAAGTGCTTTTAGCTTCTACTAGCAATAAAAGTGGCCTAATTGCAGAGAAATTGATAAGTAGTATGCTTATAGATATCGAAAGTCAAAGCCTACGAAAAGGTTCAAAACATGGCACTGAAACACATACATAGGAAGCTAATATCATTACTTAGAGTAAGCTTTTAAAATTTAATTACCTTTGGTTTTGAATTTTTTCAGCTAATATCATTACTGTCTATCTAGCTGTTGCTTGAGCAGCTCGGAGATCATGGCCGGGTGGGATCAATTAATTTGCTGATTAAAGATCAAGAAAGAACATTTTCTTCTCAAATACTTGCTAGCTAGCTGCATGCATGCTGCCCAACTACCAGATCAGATGATGGTCCCAAATTAATCCTCTAGAAAATCTAAGGTCTAAAGCCACGAAGATTTTATTTATTTTTTCAATAATTTGATTATAATATCGTATCGTATATAGATTCATAATGAAAATCTTTAATGATCAGTCATTTGTCCAAATTAATGAGAGAGAGAGATCAATATTCGTATTGCATGCCGTGGGTGGGTGCTAACTTTGGATCAGAGTCGGCCTCCAAGTACATACGTCTAGTACTTACATGTGTTATTCTTTCAATTTGGGGACTAGATCAAAGGAAAGGTTAATTTTTATAGATGGTAAGAGTAGACCAAGAGAATTGGGAGTTTCACTTCTCTATACAATAGGTTTTGGGGTATCCATATATATTCTTTCACCCAAAAAAAAAAATAAAAAATAAAAATCAAGAGTACCTTTCTTCTTATAATCAAATTAATGCAAGTCCATATTTTAATTTACAAGTGAATATTTGTTGTTTTGAAGATACACATAAGTCGGCTTTGAGAATATTTTATATTATTTGAAAGGGAAAAAAAAAAATAAAGTTGGATACATTATCTTAAGTTCATGTAACGTATATATAACGTTGTGTCAAACTTGAACCATTTAATTTAATATAGTAATTGAAATTTCAAGAATTCTACCGTACGTAGAGATCTCATAAAAAATAATTTACAGTAGAATTCATTGTAAGATCAACTACTACATAGAAAATGGAACTAATCCATACATGATATTTATACCACTTACGGGATATCACAACAAGAAAAATGAATATTTAAGATGAGTAATTTGCGATAAAAATAACTATTTACCATGATAATAAACTCATTTCGATAGAAAATTATCATTGTACGTCGTTATTATATATAAGTTATAACTGGCCAAAAGTATACGTTATTTTGTAGTCCGATTAATATTTAACGAATCAACTATTTTTTTTTTATAAGAAAGAAAAACTGAATACTTAAATTGTCACAGAGAGAGAGAGATGGCGCGCACTCACATATATATATACAGGGTAAATATTATTTATAAGTTTCCTACTTGGTTTCATACTGGTAATGAGCGAAAAGAGTCACATTACAAGCTGCACAACGAAAATAAACAAAAGGCACTTGCAAAGTTCGATTACCACAGAACCATAACTGAGTTAAAAATTAAACTGCGCAATTCCTATATTATTATTTGAAATCCAGTCAGTCAACTAGGATGCATAGTACTGTTTCTCGATCAGCCACCGGATATTTTAGATCCTCGCCATCCATGCATGCAGCCTCAGCTTACTCCCTGATCATCAGCTACTAGCTATGGCCCAAGACCGAACAAGAAATCCATGAACTCCTCTTCCGGCCATTCCTTAACAAAAATCATTTCCAAACTTGCATTAGAAAAAACTAAACGATCGAATTAATTCGAAACTACAAAATACATTTTTTTTTTTATTGATCTGTATGGAAGAAAATAAAAGCTCTTTATGATCCCCATATATGCATGCCTGAATGAGAAATATTATATCACTTCAGGAGGTACTGTATTCTTTACCTGATCGTTAATGCAATTTATAAGATCATCATCCTTCTCCAGTTCTCTGTCGTTTTCTTGCTGTACGCATTTTAAGAAATAGGTTAGGATTAGGAGAGAAAAAGTGCATGCGTTTCAACCCGATCGATCTTTAGATTTATTTATTTTTTTTCTCTCTTCAGAGTTTATCTAAACCTATTGATCTATTCTATATTTCTAAGATTATATAAAATGCTTGTAATGAAGTACGAGCTATATATACATGCTTGGGACAAAAAAAAGGGAAAGCTATATTTATAAATTACCTGGTTGGAGTGTTGATCAAGCTGGATGTTCTTCTCTGGATCATGATACACATTGCTTTCAAAGACTGCATTCGGTAGCTGTTCATTGGCCCGATTCTACACATGATTGTGTGACAACACATTTGGCATCAATTACGAACAATCACATGGACAATGTTCCTTGTTTAAGACGACTTGTAAATTAAGGAAATGGATTGAAGTGAAAAGTTGAAACAATATATATATATCCAATTTCCACTTCAGATTAAGATAATTAATTTTTGAGTATTAACAAAAATTTGACCATGAAGATTGATTTTTTCATCCATCTTAACAGTCAAATTTTAGTGGATTATATTCTCATTTGAAAAATATTGATAGTTGAGGGTGTAATCAGAAACTTTTAATAGTTTAGACTGTAAAGTAAAAGAAATGATAATTATTTATGGATAAAAGTATAATTAGAGATACCTGGTCAAGGGATGGTACTTCACTCAAAAGTGGATTCTCTTCAATGTCGTCATTCATATTTTCAACACAGGATGATGAACCGGAAATGTCATAATTCACTTGGGATTCCTGTGATGATCATCATGATCAGAATATTTACAGAAGTCAGAAGCAATCATGCATGCATGCAGGTTTATGAAGCCTACATTGCGTAAAGAAATCGAGTTATTAATAAATGAAATTCTGCTAAACGAGAACAAATTTGGGTCTTCTTACACATTGATAAGGAAGCAGCTGGTTGAAGCTTTGCTCCAAGAAAAGATCACTGAGATCATCTTCCCCAATTGTTGCCCCTGATCAGAAATTCCACTGAGGGTTGAAATGTTATTGAGCAGAATATCAGAGCCATAATGATTAGTAAATTCTCCTCGATTCGAAAGACCATATTGTTGCTGCGCCTGAGGCGCCATCAACAAAGCATTTTCATGTTGATTGGCAGTGCTTTCGTCAATTAACACTGGTGGCAATTGATTTGCATTCTCCAACCCTGGCGCAGAAGAAGAACGCCCTCCTTGAGTCATATAACCAGAAGTCCCAATATTCCCCATAGGTGCAACAGCAATATTGTTATTCTTCCCAGCCAACAAGCCATAGCCATGATCACCACTTGGACCCGTAAAAACTAGCTGCCCTTCATTGCTTAATTTGATGCCAGCATAAGAAGTACCGTTAGTAAAGCTAGAATTTGGGGGTGGATTAGAACTATTTGCAGTCCCCATTAATAGTTCAGATATCCCAAAGTTGCAGTTAATTGGGGAGCTGGTTAAAAGTCCCTGCCTTTGTTCATTTTGTTGTGGGTATGTGGGAATTGAATTTGCACCATTCATAAGGCTGTCCGTAGCATTCATGTGGCCATGTGCCATATCTCCATTTGACAAAGACATTGATCCAAAATTGTATTTAGGTTGATCGATATCAAATACTGAGCGATTTGCCCGGTAAAGAGGATTTCCGTTGCCAAAAGACTGCTCCCGAAGATTAGCTTGATGGCTGATCAGTGCAGGCCAATGCCCATGCCCTAGTTGAGGCAAATTAAAGTTGGAACTTGGAGCTTGCTTGTCGGGAAAGCGGACAGGGCCGACGTTGGGAGCTTTAAATGAATGTCCAAATCCGTAATGAGGCACAGAGCTGCCATTTGAGGTTGCTCTGTTGGAAAAAAGGAAAGGGTCAATAGTGCTGGGAGCATTAAGAGCCCGCATATTACCACCTAGTCCTCCTTGTTGGAACATTGATGCTCGCATTTGCTGCTGTTCTGGGAATTTTGGATATTGCTGTTGGTGCAGATTTTGCATCACCGAAAACGGAAGCTGGCCAGATGCGAAGCTTGATCTCATGTATCTATCAGCAGACATTGACAAGCCTCTTGAGGCGACGGCACCCTTATCCGCAACTCTTTTCAAGAATATACGATACTTCTGTCATATTCACACACACATATATAGCATCGTTAATTAAGGAAGGATGAAGATTGGAAAAATATTAACAAAAATTTGCATGTAGATGGATGTTTCCATTCATTCGAATTGTGATCAAAGACATATATACAATATGATTTGAAATTAGAATTTGCTTGAATATTGTAGAAAACCTCCTTTCTTTACTATTCTAAATTCTTGATACTGCACTGTTTATATATATAATATATATACGTACGTACTAGTCATGCACCCGCGCGACGTCCGGAAAAAATTGTTATAACATACATAAATTTCTTATTCTGTTTATAACTTGATTGTGTATTAAGTTGTTTAAATATGTATTTTCTTTAATTAATATTTTTAATAAATAAAAAAAAATATATATATATATATATAAATGAAAGAAAACGAAATGTTAATAGATGAAAGAAGATAAAACTTTATAAATAAAAGAAGAATAAATATTTTCGACCTTTCAAATTATGGTCATTTAATACAGAGTAAATCTATTCATTATCTTTTTTCTCATTATCCTATAATGTAACATTAGATGATTGAAAACTATTTATTAAAAATTAAGATGATAAATAGCATTATTCTTTAATATATGAATGGATGACGAACGTGGTCCTTTTAAGATTATTCAAATTTATGATCAGTTATTTTGAAAAGTAGAAACTGAAGGGCGGGCCTTTTGTGTATTGAATGATCATTTAAATAATAATTAATGATACATAAAAAGATATTTGTAAAAATTTAAAATCATTCGAATAATTAAAACAAAATTAATTAAAAGTATTGAGGTGGCACAATAGAAGCAAAAGACAATATTACCTTTCAAAATTATATAGTAGGTAATAGATAATATGTATGTGTGAAAAACATCCTATCTTTTTCATCAAAATTAATTCATTTATATATGATGGTGGTCATGCATCTCGTATTAGAGATTATATATAACGTATTAAAACATGAATATATAATAAAGTTCTCATTCTTGTTGTGCAGTCCCCCGGCCACAACGTAACATGACGAGATCAGTTATCCCTATTAATCATGCAGGAAAGATGTAAAAATTAAATAATAATTGCAAAGCTGTTTCTTGTTTCTTATACATCCAACACATCATTAGTGAGTCCCACAATGTTTAAAAAGGTATTAACTTTTTTATATTATAACTATAATAGTGGGTCTCACAAGCAGTACTGTTTTAATACACATGCATGTTTGCAAGTAGAACTATAACGAAAACGACCATAAAGAGAAGAAAACGTACATAAATGCTTTTGGAAATAGGGATAGAAAACTTTATCTCCAGATATATTAATTTATAGAAGGACAACGTTTTATACAATCCCACAGTTCATTATATACAGAATATTTTTTGAATTTTATCATGAGATCATAATTCCCAATTTATCTATATTTAAACATCCAAACACTAATTAATTAAATCATTATGCCCAGGTTTGTCTATGGGAAACATGCATTAATTTGCTATAGCTAGTGATTGCCATCAGATTTCTTTGAAGGAAAACCAAACCTGTAAATGACTTGCTACATTTTCTCTGGTTATGCCAGGCACGTTCATGAACTGGAGAATATTCTTTGGGACAGCCTCTGAAAGAATCAAAATTAAAAAATTAACTATGTTGTTACCAATATATATGTATTATTCGAAGAAAAAACATGGAATCAATTAGCAATTAAGGGATGGCTTATAAATTACGTACTTTCCAAGCCAATGTGTCTTATGGCTTGCAAGAACCGGTTGTGGAGTGAAGTTGTCCAAACCACCTTTGTCTTTTTAGCCTCTTCCCCATCATGATCTTCCTTGCCGGCCTTTTTGGCCGGTGCCTTTCTCTTGGGATCCAGCTTAGTGTTGCCTGTAGTATGCTTTTCTTCATTCACGCAGGATGAAGCAGAATGTACATACTCATGATGATGATCAGATCCTTTCTCACCTGATGAATCTCCCCGGATGCCTCTTATTTGTTCGATAGCAGCAGATCTGCCTTTTTTACCTGCAACAGCGTACTGCCAAACATTCTTGAGATCATTTGGGTTATTGGTTTTACCATGTAGAAAGCAGCCCCATTCTCTAAACTCTTCAATATCACACTTTCTTCGTCATCTGCGGACATCACTGCATGATCAAATAAAAAAAAAAAGTTATGATATCAGACCTCATTCACAAAAAGTACTAATTTGCAGTACCGGTACTTTAATGATCAGTTTTCCTGTACATGTCTAAATATATAAAAGTTTACATGGTTCACTGAAGGCAGCTTGTTGTTTACAAGCAAAACCCTAAGTACTGAACTTGGCTAGAATTAATGCTTTAAAAATCAAATGGTAAGAGATTATTGATGTAAAATGGCAGTACTCACTGATCACAGGTAGTTGGAATTCTTCTTCAACTTCCTTTTGTAATTCAAACCCATTCATTACAGGCATATGTAGATCTGTAACAACAAGGTCGAACTTCTGCATCCGAAGAGTAGCCAAAGCATCGAGTGGGTTTCTAACAGTCACAACTGATGATCAAAATGTAGGAACAGCGTCATCAGTACTTTGGGAAGATGTTATTGCATAAATATGTTATATATATTGGAATTTCTCTTAAGATATTTAAGTACAACTATTGTGCAAAACAAGAAAAGTTCTTGCAGATATATAAAGTCTTAATTTCCAAGTAAGATTAGAAATAATTAATTGAAGCAGCTTGTTATTCAATGGCCTGAAAGGAAATCAACAATTAATATGTAATAAAATTCCCCAAAATTGACCAAAAAAGTTTTATTATTGTTATAACATTTGAAGAAGGAAGATTATAAAATTTCTGTTTGTATGGATGTAAATTCTTCAACGCCTGGATCGTGCCAAGAAGAGAAGGTGAAGTACTAAAGCCTGCCGGAACCGATCGGAACGAAGTCTAGCTAGGGTTTTCTTGTTTCTTCTTCGGAGAACGTCTCGATACTGACACTTGAAAAAAGCAGTTACAGTACTTTTAAAGATACCCATATTGTAATACCAATTAACCATAAAAGCATGACATCCAGTGAAAGGAAGAAGCAAAGGGCCGGGATTGGAAAAGTAGGCATTGGGAGAAAGAAAACAATGAATTATATATCAGAAGTTGGATATATTAATCCGGTGGCGGGCCAAGTATATATATATGGAAGCTCGGATTTTCACTTCAATTTATATGCTTTGCATGTGGCTGAAAACGATGAAGTCTCTTGGCCGAGTGAATTGAAAAACTTGCATGCTATGGCTTACCAAACAGTGCGATATATGAATATCTGCACCTACAACAAAATACTAGAAAAATAAGTTTAGAGGTCTAATAAAGGGAACAAACATCTTTAAGAAATGAAGACCATAAGTACTTCACAGACAAATTAAGAAGAATTAATTTGATCGTTAATTGGCGTATGTAATTTGAAAGGTAAGTAGCCCCAAACAGGCCAGTGATCAAAATCGTCGACACCGATCACCTCTCATGGTAACAGCAGCTAGCTGGGGAACGGATCGAGTATATATCCTTAAATATTGAATATCATCGAACAGGCTGAAGATCATCAGACATGTCAAGATCATCCTCATGACATCCAATATCTGTAAAAGCAATAAACCAAAAGGAATCGAAAAGGCATATATATATATGTATACAATTAATATATATACCTCCATATTTCAGTGCTCTAAGCATCGCTGAAACAATGGCGAGAGATGTAGCGTCATCATCAACAACCAAGATGTGGATATCAACAATGGGAGAAGGGGTAATTAATTGGGTGTTGGACAGAGGTTGAACTGCTCCAAGCTTCTCACATTCCATGATGATTAATCTCAATATGCTTGCTGCTAGGATGCCACAACTGGAAAGAGGGAGATAGTACTTATAGTGTAAGGTGGTGCTAGTTGAATCAAAGTTGGCATAAAGAAGATGCAACAACTGTCAAATGACTGCGTGCGTTTATATGGAGAGATAGGGACAGACAGGCCGGCCGGAGGCCTTATCTGAATCTAAAAGCAATTTTTCTTTTAAAAATTTTCATTTCTAAACAAATGCAGACTGTATTTTATGAAGACAACATACATTCATTACTTCTGGCCTGAATCTTCATGTACTAATTAAATTCAGAAAATCTGGAATAAAATAAAAGATTTAATGCTATCTAGCCAAAATTGGAGATTCTTACATGGAGCCTTTGTAAAGAAGATTTCGCAATCTTTGTTTAAATGACAGTTCCCTGGTTTTCATAATCCGCTTTAGGATCAGTTGTTTTAGCTAGCCTTGAAGTTAATTATAAATTTTCAAGCTTATATATAAAAATGCATGTAGTAGTACTATTTCTCTCTTTTTAATTCATGTGTAGGCCGTAATGAACATTTTTTTCATATATATGATCATGCCAATCAGAGGCTGCCTGTTTATTAAATCCAAAATGACAATTCGATCTAGGAAATTAGACTTAAAGATATAAGCCTTTTCGTTAATTAGTTCCCTTTTATTAGAGTTGTTTTCCTTATAAATTATTTTCCATCAGGAATCACCTCAAATTAATAATTAAAACATGGCCTCTTGCTTTTTTATAATTTATGACAATACAATATGTAATATAATATAGAAAACTATTTTCCTTAGTATTGATCAATGAAATATTTGATTTTAATTAAGGGGAAAGACTAATTACAAAATTATTCAAACTTGTTCTTGAATTAACCATATAGTTACAACAGTTAGGGTTTAATCGTGTCGGAAAAATGATCTTATAACCGTAAATAGAAATAAAACTGAATAAACGACCCGAGCGCGTAGGTCTTGAATTTAACGGTAATAACGATATAACGACCGATCAAGCATATTAAATACAAGATGATTACGTCAAGTGAATCTTGTAATACTTAATATTATGACGCCTTATTATACACATTTAATCATTTAAATGTATATAATTCGGTTATCTCAAACAAAAAAAAAATGTTCAATTTAATTAGACACTAATATATGATTAAAAGGATTAATGCTTCAAATTTAGTTATAATTTACAGCTATTTGAAGTGCTGATGCATTGAAATAGGGTTATGAGTACGTGACATTATTGAAATCAATGGTCACGATCGAATAAGTACTACTACTCCAAGTTTATTTTAAAATCATGATCTTAATTCTTTATTACTAAACAAAACTAGTCATGATCAGTACGAACATGATATCAGTCTATAAGTGTGTACCAAATGAAATCATGAGGAAACCAATTAGTGAAGTGGCAACACACGTGTGCAAGTAAAATGTTGCTATTTGTTGTGTCAATTTGGCTGGTTTCTGGAAAACACTTCTATAAATCTATGGGTAGAAAAGGACCCGGCCGTTTCCTTCGGTTACATCCATATAAAGTTGACCCACCTCCATGTCTCCAGATGTTAAAAAAGAAAATCATGCATAATAAATGTGCCTTATCATGACATACTAATTATTATCTAGAAATTAATTCCCAATGAAATTTATTGTGTCCACATTCAAAATTGGCATGGACAAGTGCCTCCATGCTATTCTTACAACTCATACATGAATTAATACCATATAATCAATTACGCCACTTAGATTATATAATAGGTCTTGAAAAATTATATATTTTTCATTCTTTTACTATCATTTTTATAAATAAAAAAATAACGTTAAATTATAATGATTGAAAAATAGTAAATAATAATTATCCTATATATATAATTTTACTTAAAAAGAATCCAAAATCTCAAAAGTTGATTATATAAGTTGAATATGCAGCATGTTCATTGGTTCTTTTTACAATGCTGCTTTCTTTTTCATTAATTATTACACAAAAAGAATAAAAAGGAAAAAAAGTTCCAGATGAGTATTCCATCTAATTAAGACTCTGAACTGTCCCAAGTCAGCTCACAATTTTGGCCGTTATAATTTTGTAGTCAACTTAATTTCCAGTGTAGGACAAATTAAAAGGGTTCATTAAATTAAGGCTTCGTTGTCTTCTTCTTATTATGCACTAGCTTTTCCTTTATATTAATGCTTTCTCTTTCCTACTCAGCTTTGACTTTCGATAATTCCAAAGGTTAAAAACTCATTAATTTTCACAAAAAAAAAAAAAAAAAAAAAAAACAAAGTAGAATCCCAGATAAGATCAATAATTGATCTGTCTGAACTGTCCCGAGCCAGCCCACAATTAATGCCATTTCATGTTTAAACATTTAAATTCACCCCATTACACATCAATATCCAAACTAACACATTTAATGATTAGTTGTTCTATTAATTAATAACATTAATAATGCATATTTATTATAGAAATTTGAATTTTGAATAAACAAATTAAAGTAGTAGAATATATAGTTGAAAATGAGGATCACCCGATCGAGTACTCTAGGCTCCACCTTTTATCTGTTCATATAATGCCCACAGCAGAATGCCAATTACAGTGTCTCTAGCCAGACTCTTAAGAAGACCATCAACCCAACGATTGGAGCCATGATTATCACCATCTGGCCTCTTCCCTCCTGCAAGGTCCCGAAACCTCAAGTTTCCTTGGTCTGATACCAATGCATATATCACTCCATTCATGTGCCCCTTTCCAATCACCCCCACCACTCTTTTACTGTTATTCACAGCTTTGCTCCGCTTTAGTGACCATGCAAGGTACTGGCATGAGACAGAAAAACATCACATATTCCTTTATTACATTGATGATTATAGAGCTTAGGAAAGCAAAGCAGAAATATATTGAATGCCTCTTGATTCGGAAAAGAAATTAAAGAGATCCAAAGTGACAACGCGGTTATATATTAGTTATGATATTACAACATGAGTTAGCAAAGACTAATCTTTCCCCTCTTGATTCAACAAAACTAAATGAAAATTTTAAGTTCGTTTGTGCACAAACTTTTTTTATTCCAATATCCCAACACTCTTTGATCCACGAGAATGTTTCCGTTTCAGAATTCGAGGACATTTTATGTTTCTAGTGCTTTTCCAGGCTGGGAAGTACTTACAGTGTCTCGTTCATGTATAAGAGGCTGCAGGAGTGATGGATATGAAAAACTTAGCTGCTCGTAGAGCCGAAAGGTGCTATCATCTGAATTTGATTCCTGCAAAATATAGTTATATTATCACAACCATATTGTCGACAATGGTGTAAAATGTGCATAGGCAATTTGATTTTACATGCTAAGAGCTCAGGAGCCAGGGATTTTTTTATTATTGCATTTCCCCTTGCTGTTACACTTCATGCTAGTTTCTAGATTCGGTTAACAATTTTTTTTTTTTTTTTTTTTAATAAGAGGACAAGACCCCAAAATTTAGATTCTGTTAACAATCGAAGGCCTCCTGTGTCCTATCCTACTTCAAAACAGAGCAATTTGCAACTGCTTTATCATTATTTCCTGCTCCTTGAGAATAGACAACTTACTTATGAATCGTGTCCGCATAATATCTATGTCTACGGGTGTGAAACAAACATAAAAATAACAATCAACCGAAAAGAAAAAGCAAGTTAATTGCAAAACACGCCATGGGCGACGTCAACTACATTCCACTTTACCTATGGATTGAGAAAGAGAAGACAACGTTCCTAATCCTCCCACCTCCACGCCTTCCATGGCCACCCCCTCCAACCCCTCTCATTCCCCTTATCTCCTTCACCCATCTAATTCCCCTAGCCTCATTCTAGTCTCTGGAGTACTCACTGGAGATAACTATCCCAAATGGCAAAAAGCAATGACTCGTGCACTCAACGCCAAAAACAAACTCAGGTTTGTTGATGGTACTCTTTCCCCACCCGCCACAGATTCACCAAATTATACTCAATGGAATCAAACAAAGGACATGGTCCTTACCTGGCTTCTTAACTCAATCAGTCCCTCCATCGCAAACTCTCTCGAATTCCATACTGATCCTCGTGAGGTGTGGCTCAACCTTCAATCCTGTTTCTATCATGGGAACAACGCACGGGTCTATCACCTTAAATGAGAGTTATCCTCCCTACACCAAAATACCACATCCATCTATGAATACTACAACCAGATTAAACAACTTTGGGATGAACTTAGTCACCTCCCAAAATGCAGTGATCTCAAAGAATTTCAACAACAAGCGAAGGATGAACGAGTTTACCAGTTTTTACTCGGTCTCAATGATTCATTCTCTCACCTAAGAACCCAGATTTTGGCACTGGAACCCCTTTCTCCCATCACTAAAATTTTCTCTATTCTGTTTCAGGAGGAACAACAGAGGCTTCTTCAAATTCAAAATTCCCCATCAGAGCTTCAAAGCTTCACCGCCCACTCCAATGGCTCCCAAAAACCACCATTCAAATGCTCGGAATGTGGCCGAAACAGCCACAAGCGTGACAGGTGCGGGCGCCGCATCGGGTACACTCCAGGTCGTGAACCCCGCATGAAGTCTCCTCCCTCCCTTCTCGGCAAACCTCCTCCAAGTCTGCTGCCAATGGCCCACCAGGCCTCTTCCTCCACCGCGAGCTCGCCAGTACTTGGTCTCACTCCCGATGTCTACCAAAAACTCTTGGATATGCTCAGCCCACCAAACCCTTCCACAAATTTCGTGGGTAATGTTTCTTACAATATCTCTTCTCCTCTAGGTTGAACATGGATCATCGATAGTGGAGTTAGCCACCACATGTGCCATGATCGGACCCTTTTCTCTACACTTTCATCTCCTTCCCATGCGCTGAATGTCTGCTTACCCACGGGTGTTTTACTTCCCATTGAAGGAATCGGCACAATTCATTTGGTTGAATCCCTTATTCTATCTAATGTCTATTTTGTCCCTTCATTCCATTTTAATTTACTTTATGTATCCCGACTCACCTCTAATAATACTTGTCTTTTTTCCTCTACTCATTATTTTTTTCAGGACCCTCAGTCGACGAAGTTGATTGGAGCGGATGAGCTTTGCAATGGACTTTATATGTATCGGCCTCAACTCGTCACAGCTCTTTCTACTCAGACTCTTGCTAATAAGATCTTATAGCACCAATGCCTAGGTCATCATTCTCATTTAAATATTTTCAATATTTTCAATAATAATCCTTGTATTATTTCTGATTGCGATATTTGTGCTCGTTCAAAGCATACTCGACTTCATTTTCCTTCAAATGCTAATAAAAGTACTTTCGCTTTCAATCGTATTTTTTGTGATATATGGGGTGGTTACCATACTTCTTCAATTTGCGATGCTCATTACTTTCTTACCATTGTTGATATTTTTCTCGCTCCACTTGGATCTATCTCATGCGACATAAATCTAAAGCATATACTCCTTTCATACATTTTTTTGCACTTATCCAGAATCAGTTCAACACCATGATTTAAATTATAAGAACTGATAATGGACAAGAATTTATTTCCCAAAAATTTCAAAATTATCTTCATGACCACGGGATCATTCATGAATGTACCTACGTTGAGACTTCACAACAAAATGGTGTTGCGGAGCGCAAACACCGGCACCTTCTGAATGTCGCTTGTAGTCGCCGATTTCAAGCACATTTACCCTTAAAATTACCCTCACTGCCGCTTATCTTTTTAACCGCACCCCGAGTCGTCTTCTTCAAAATAAATCCCCTTTTGAACTTATCTTCAATATCCCACCAAATTACGCTCATTTACGCGTATTTGGATGTCTTTGTTACACTCAAATCCTCCATGCTTCTCGCGACAAATTCTCACCTCGTGCCTCAAAATGCGTCTTCCTTGGGTATCCCGGTCAACATAAAGCTTACAAACTTTACAACCTAGAAACCCAAGCTATTTTTTATTCTCGTGATGTTACTTTTCGTGAACAAATATTCCCATTCCAAACTGCTTCTTCTTCTCCAGATCCATCCCTACCCATTATTCCTCTCCCCGTCCCCGAACTCATAACTTCTTCTTCCCCTTCCACTCCTATTCCCGACCCCAACCACCTCCACCATCTCCCCTCTCCATTCGTCCTAGACGCACCACCACTCGACCCGCATATCTTCAAGATTACTTATGTCCGACCATACATACGGAGTCCACTGCATCCTCATCAGCTGCATCAACTTTAGGTACTGCTCATCATTTATCTGCTTTTCTTTCCTATTCTCATTTTTCTCCTTCTCATCTTACTTTTTTAACTGCTTTCACCACATCTTTTGACCCTTCCTGTTATTCCACTGCCATTCGCCATCCTCAGTGGCGTAAGGCCATGACTGCTGAGATCCGAGCCTTAGAGGATAATGCCACTTGGACTCTTGAATCTCTTCCCCTAGTAAGAAACCCATTGGATGTAAATGGGTTTTCAAAACTAAACTCAAAGTTGACGGCTCTATCGAGAGGTACAAAACTCAATTAGTTGCTAAAGGTTACACTCAGGTTGAAGGTCTTGACTACCATAAAACATTTGCTCCAATCGCCAAAATGACCACTGTCTGCTGCTTACTGGCAGTCGTTGCTATAAAAAATTGGGTCATTCAACAACTTGATGTCAATAATGCATTTCTCATGGTGATGTTGATGAAGAGGTCTATATAACTCCACCACTTGGATATTGCCCTAAGGGGGAGACTCGTGTGTGTCGGCTTCGGAAATCTCTATACGGCCTCAAACAAACCTCCCGCAACTGGTTTTTTAAACTAACCACTGTGCTTCTTAATGCAGGTTTTAATCAGTCTCAAGCAGACCACTCTTTATTCACTCTTATCACTCACACTAGCATCACTATTGTCCTCGTTTATGTAGACGACATCCTAGTTGCTAGCAATGATATTTCCCAGATCAATGTTTTCAAGAGCATTCTCTCTACACACTTCAAAACAAAGGATCTCGGCTCCCTCAAATATTTCCTTAGTCTCGAAGTTGCTCGCTCTCAGAAAGGCATCTTCCTCAACCAACGCAAATACACACTTGATATCATGATTGATAGTGGTCAACTTGGTGCTCGGACCGCTCACTTTCCCATTTAACAAAATTTGAAGCTCACAGACTGTGATGGCTCTTTCCTCAGCGACCTTGGTGCCTATCGACGACTGGTTGGACGTCTTATTTACCTGACTATAACACATCCTAATGTTGTTTTTGCAGTGAATATTCTCAGCCAGTTCATGCATGCTCCTCAAGATCCACACATGCAAGCTGCCATCCGCATCCTTCGCTATCTCAAAGGCAGTCCAACTCAAGGCATTTTTTTTTCTCATCATCTAGCACTTTGCATGTTTCCGCTTGCATAGACTCAGATTGGGCCAGCTGCCCCACTACTCGCAGATCCACCGCAAGGTTCTTCATTCAGCTTGGCACGAGCCCTATTTCTTGGTGCACAAAAAAGTAGACGACAGTGGCACGTTCTTCCGCTGAAGCTGAATATCGCGCCATGGCAGTTATCACTTGCGAACTCACTTGGCTGAAATAGCTCCTCACAGATCTTGGTGTCTCTTATTCTGAGCCTATTAGTCTTTATTGTGACAATCAATCCGCTCTACATATCGCTCACAACCCTGTCTTCCACGAGCGCACCAAACACATTGAAATTGATTGTTACATTATTCATGATAAAATTCGGGCAGGCCTCCTTACAGCTGTTCACACCTCTTCTCATGAGCAAGTCGTCGACATCTTCCCCAAAGCCTTGGGACAGGAACTTTTCCAACACTTTCTACGTAAGTTGGGCATTACGGATCTCTATACACCAACTTGAGGAGGAGTATTGACAGAATCAAATCCCACCAAATTAGCAATCTCTTAATCTTAGAAAATTTGACTTTTAATTGTAATTATTGAGAAAATTTGCCATTCAATTGTAATTATTTCTTTTTTAATAGTTAACATAGAAAGACTAGGAATGTATCTATATATTTTAGACATCCTTACACTGTAATTCAGACTTTTGAAAAATAAAATGTTCAATTCTTAACATCCTCGGAGCCATGGATACATTTACGTGTGCGTACTCTCTCTCTCTCTCTCTCTCTCTCTCCCCCCTTACTAAGACATCAATAAGGAATAAATCAGATCGTACAGATGACAAAGAAACCAGGGTAAGCATACCTTGAGACCGTTCCTAGACATATCAGATGATGATGTTATCCCACGAATAACCGATGTCACTAAACTCAATTTCTCAGTCCAAGTTAGAGAATTCCAAGCCCTTTCAAGCTGCAACAACACAGATGACAATGACTGAAATTCTGTCACTTGGCATATTATGTATATCTTAAAAACCCAGCTTCCAAAACAAAGACCAATGAATATACTAATTAATTTAATGCGTGATCACTAAAATAAAATATCATTATGGCCAGAATAGGAATTAACTTTAAAACGTCTCACAAGAATGCAAGAGTCAACATGTCTATACATACCGTTATCTCAATTGGACGATCCCCCAAAACTATTTGAGCTCCTATTTCTTCGGATACTTTTCGAGCAGCACGGAACTATATTTTAGGGAACAACTTGGTAAATCAGCATTCTCAAAACAAAAACAAAGGCAAGTTTCTCAAGTGCTTGATTGGGTACTTTAATTTAAATCGACTACCTCGCCACCAAAAGGGCGGTTGATATCTGAAGAGATTTTTGAGGAAAACACTGCCAGTAGTAGACGCAGTGCTAGAGCGGTTTGACCCCCTGCCATCCGGATATTTAGTAACTAATTTTCGGATGGAACATGTTGAAAAGCACAACTTCTTACTGCTTACCCAAGTTTATGCTACGACCAACTGCACCAAAGAATTCATTCCCACTCAAAGAAAACATATTTGAACGTAATTTCTGTACAGCCGCACCATCATTGGAAGTGTACATGATTCCAGCTCTGAAAATGAACTCTGCAACAACTGGAGTTAAGATGTGGATTGAAGGTAAACAAGTTTGAGAACCATACTGCTTAATTATTGCAATCTTTGTTGCCAATCAAAGCACTAAAATAGTGTTAATGCTATGTCCATTGTCCAGATAAAGTGTAGCCTTGAGATCAGAAAGAAAAATAAAACACTTGGCCATCTGAGAGGCCTTGCAGCATATAGAATCAACTAAATCCTGCATAAGATTTAGTTCTATTTATTGACATCAGTTATATGTTACCTGTACTCTCAATCAGATATTCGAGGTGATATTGCTGGCTAAATCCTTAAGTTTCCAAAGGTCAAGAACCGTAATTGTTAAGTCTATGATAGTCATGATTGTGGATTGGGGTAATTGGATGTATATTAGTGAAAATTGGTCAAACACTTCGCTTGTGAAACCGCAACATGGAAAAGGAAGTCGTAAAAATCTCTAAGCTTTCGCAAATGGAGAATCACCTTTTTTTTTTTTTTCCTTTTTCAGGGAAATGCCTTTGTTTATATATTAGCATTCAGTATTCTACTTCACAATTTGCATTGACAAACTAAATTCAACCAATAACCAGTAAAAAAAATCACACTTGCCTGCTTCTACACAGCTCCACCACCACATTATCAGGCTTCACAGCCCGCACAACGCGCTCAACATCCTCAACCGATTCCTGTGATATGTGGGTAGTCCCGACCAACCATATCTTCTCCGGCTCCACAAACTCCGTTCTCCATGCTGGTACTGGACCATACCGTCTTTTCTCAATCAATACCAAGCTCCCAGTATCAGCCAAATCAAGCAATTCAGGGTAAGTTTGGGCTATTATGGTTCTTGAATCATCCAGGATTTCGGTTCTAAAATCAAAGTCTGGTGGAGGTGGTTTGATTGAAACCTTGGAGGGTTTTAGGGGCTTTTTGGAGAGGCAAAATGGGTTGGTGGTGAAGATGGGGAAGGATGATTTGAGGGTCTCCATGGATGAGAATGAGAGAGCTACGTGGGTCTTTGTGCGACTCTCAGAAATGCGAGTGTTCCTAGCTAATTTTGTGTTTAAGAATTTAGATAAGGCAACTAACTTTAACGACCATAAGCCCACACATGAGCAGGGCTTTGATTGTCACACGTGTAGGTGAGCTACTTTCTTTTTTCTTTTTTTTTCTTTTTTTTCAATTTTATGTTTTTTAAATTTGGCCGGAAACTGGAGTTTGGTCATTTAAAGATGAAGAATGATAAGACAGGTGATATGACAAATACAGCACATAACCTGGGTGTAATGTTACGTGCACCCACATATCTGAAAGGCACGTGGGTAGCATTTAAGGACAGTGACTCGACAGATTTCATCGGTAACATGTGAAAGCTTTTCATGCTCTGTTACCGATATTTAAAAAAACCGCGTTTTGGAAAATGGAAATGAAAAAAAAAAAGAAAAAAACAAACTTTCTTAGGACCTAGGAAAAAAAAAATTGTAATAAGAATGAAGAAAAGAAAATTATGTGTAAGATATGTAAATGATTAGGTCTCGTTTATATTTAAAATTTAGTTCAATTTATTTTATTTAATTATTATAATTTTTTAAATTTTTATATAAAATATAATAAATAATTTAATTTTTTTAAAATTTTAAAATAATAATAATATTTTAATAATATTATATTCAACTTATCTAAAATCATTTCAATTCTTTTTTTAATTCAGGCCTAACTGATTTTAGTACTTGAAAATATTATATAAATGAATAATGTTATATATAATTTTGTGTTGTATAAGTTTAGTATATTTTTATTAAAGAAAATAAAATTTATGATTAAAAATTAGATTTTTTTCTTATATTATCGAAGCAATATTTGTATATTTTAAAATTTTATATTTTTATTATATAAAAATGGCAAGTATATATCTATTAAATTCCTCTACATGGGCACCTTTGTTAATTTATTTTCTGTGTGTTTTTCTGGATGACTTGCTGGAGCTTTTCAGATGCTAGCTAGTCGCCTAACCATATCAATGCACAAAGCCTGTATCTAGACTTTGGCAATTGCAGCTTTTAACATCAGTGGCCCACAGACTAATGAATGAGGGTATACGCATGTATAAGCTGATTGACCTATGATTTTTTTAGAAAAAATATACATATATATATATAATTTTCCAACCACCTCAGAAAATCAAACTAAAGGAACAATAATAATCTGTGGTAAAACGAAACAGACTTTTAACTGAAGATAATGATTAGTCCCTGCTAAATTGCTAATGTTCTTGCCGATGGAATATCATTTCCTACTCTCCCTCGTAAATAGAATGCAAAGCAAGTTCCAAAACTGACCAACATATTAATATATAATAATGGAAACCATTTCCTATATCTATATATATATATATATAAATTCTTTAAAATATATATATATATATATATATATATAAATCACAGTACTCCATTAGAAGTCGGATTTTGTATCCAAATAAGTAGCCAATAAATAAAGAGAAGGGTCACCATGAACTAAATAAATCATCACGAACAAAGTTTAAAAAAATTAAAAAAATTAAAAAAAAAAAAAAAACCAATTCACATGAAATTAAAAAAGATATTTCTCAAATTTCATTAACTTTAAAAACTTCAAATAGAAGAGAAATAGATTTTCGCAAAACATTAGATATTCAATAAATATAATATATTTTTATTCTATTTTATTATGATGAGAAATTGGAATTAGAGTTTTCCATGAAAGTGAAAGAAAAGATGAAGTGTTTGGTCAAGTACCACAATGAAAAGGAAATGTTAATTGACCGGGTAGTTTACAGCTAATTGCTAGTTTGCGCCTAATACGTGTGCCCACTTTTGGTCACACCATGTCAGCCTAGAGGGTTAGCCACGAATTTCCCACGCTTTTCCCCCCATCCTTTCACTTCCTCTTAAATGAACCCAAAATCCCATGACACATACCATTAAACCTTTCACAGATCAATTCTATATTACAGTTCGACCCCTATCTATCTACTTTTTCCATATTTTGTTTACGTACACAAACAAAAGTATACATATTCATGCACTCACATGGCCAATAATCCTGCTAACGTGCGCCAAGATGACCCACAGCCGCAAGTTCCTGTGCCCATCCTCTCCATACAAGTGCCTGAACCTTCTTTCCCAGCTAATGTGCGCCAGGAGGAGACTACGCCACGTCTTTCTGTTCCCAGTCCCACAACCTTTGAAGACCCGTCTCCTAGGCCCGTACCATCTCCAGGCGAATCACTGGGTCAACAGGCCTCCGGTGGGAGCCCGAAGTATAGGGGAGTGCGGAGCCGGAGCGGGAAATGGGTGTCCGAAATACGGGAGCCACGTAAGACTACGCGCATTTGGCTCGGTACGTACCCGTCTCCGGAGATGGCGGCCGCCGCCTACGACGTGGCCGCTCTGGCCTTGAAAGGCCCCGATGCCTCTCTTAACTTCCCGAATTCTATCCTTTCGTACCCAATACCATCTTCGACATCTGGGATCGATATTCAAGCCGCGGCGGCCAGAGCGGCGGAGGCTATGGCACGGAAGCCGGAGACGTCGGAGAGTACTGAAGGAAAACAGGAAACGAAGCCCTCGGAAAATAAGGACACAACGATCGGCAGTAGCAGTACTCAGGTGGGCGAGGAGTATATCGACGAGGAAGCGCTCCTGAACATGCCGAATTTGCTGGTGGACATGGCGGAGGGAATGCTCGTGAGCCCGCCGAGGATTGAGTCGAAGTCTTCGGACGACTCAGATGGAGAAGATTTATGGAGTTATTCCTAAGAAGGCACAAATCGGAAGAAAGAAACATATATATAAATTTATATAATCGTCGCTTGCCACTTCAGGTAATGGTATTCATGGAAAAGTTTTTGAGTATTTTCCATATTGCGTGTGGTTTTTTCTCTCTCTCTCTTTTTTTTTTTTTTGGTTTCCTATTAGGTTTTCAAAGTGCTTTCCTACATGATTCTCTGCATTCTGGTTCTGGTTCTGAACTACATGAGCAGCAGTCGCGTTAGGTAGGTAGGAAGGTAGAACTAGTGTTGATTTTGCTGCTGATCATGTCTTGGTGGTTGTGTTGTTGATGTATATACAAATTTCAAGAGCTTACAATATTTCGACCTTCTCATGTGTTGGATCTTGCCAAGTTTTTATTTTTTATTTTTCAGTGGCCTATGATCAATCCAGTAGTTCACGTACCCTCAGAACACTTGCTACTCAAATAAATGATGTTATATCGTTTAAAGTTAATGGTTATGTAATCAATTTTATTGATATGACGTCCTACAATCGATTAAGTATCACCCTGTCTATATATCTTGGAGATACGCCTACGTACGTACCTTGCTAATTAATAGTTAATCCGCCCTTTTGATTCAAAAGAAGAAGGATTTTATTAATTATCCAAATATCTATAAACTTTTTAGACATCATGGTAGTCAAACATGATTTGAGACGAGGCAAAATTTGTGCCAAAATCAAGGGCAGCATTTTCAGGAAATTTGAATAACTTTTGACTGAACTTTTAAAATTTCTATTTGTTTTCTTAATTCTTTCGTAAGCTGATCACCGAACTTTTTCTCTGTTTCTCATCCATGCATGAGGGTTGTGATTATATATATCATTCACGATTGCACCTTTGAGTTTTGATAATCATTCCAAAGCAGTCCGATCGAGCTGATTTATGATAATTATTTCACAATGGGTCTGAGTTTATATATATACATATATGCATAAGATCTATCTAAAGGTCGTGTTATTTCATCAACTGATTAAATCATGTCTTATCAATACCATACCCAAAAAAAGACAACAAAGAGATCAAAGAATCCCTCGGCTGACCTTAGACGGAAGAGTAAAAGAAATTAACAATCATGATGAAGATATTAAAGGAAGATCATGACCACATGA